>NC_091126.1:128385203-129045203 GCF_040183065.1 Periplaneta americana
ATTGTACTGGAAACATACCGCTCTACCACATGCGTGACATCCGACTGCTACGAAGGCAAGCGAGTGACTAACCCAAACATCCCTTGGCGTAACTAAATGGACTCGCCAGACTCAGTCGCACATCTCCGGCGACTGTCAGGACTAAATAATCGCACTGTGTTTGCATATATATGTTTTGAATTTTATTAAATAAAGATATTGCTGCATATTGGCACTTGTACTTGGCACGCGTTTTCGCTGAAATACTGTAATATATTACCTGTAGATGACTCAACTCTGTTGTTTAATATAATAAAATTTTTCTTCTTTAAATTGTATCCTAAATCTAGCTAGACTTTTAATATAATTTATTAAAGCAAAGCTCGTTTTAATTATTTAAATCCTAATGCACACATATTATATACAACTTCTCTACAACCGTAACCCCTCTATAAACAGATAAATTTCTTCGGTTGATCTGAGCAAAGTTCATGTTCGTGTATAGACCTAGTTCCTTCTACGTAATTGAAGGGTTCAGAGCCATACTGGGCCAAGCGCCACTTATTAAAAACGGAAAAATCAATGGTTAAACTTAAGTGAATACCATAGTTTAATGAAGATTGACATATCATTTAGTTTTAATGTGTATACTTTATATTACTTGCTATTTGTTTGCACTGAATTATGGTAATAACTACATTTTAACCCTTGTTTTCTACGGTTTCAGTAAATGGCGCTTGGCCCACTATGGTTCTGAAACCTTCAATTATTAAGTTACAAGACAAGAATTTCAAATCTTTCATGGCTTTTGAATAACTCTGTATGTAATGAGACGAAGAAATACTTTATTTCCGCTCGTCTGCGCGAACTCAGAAAGCAGTTTTGCGGAACAGTTAAGAGAGGATTTATTTCCTCTCACTAGCCCGGTAGAGGCGAGATGTGCCATATTCCCAAGATGGGTTTTTACACATAGACAGAGCAGGTATTTAGACCCAGGGGCCAGCTCACAAGTCATCCGGAGCATGAAGGCACGCACTAACTCGTTTCATCGCATAATATGCAAATTAAAAATTATGATTCAACTACCACGTATTAACGCGCCTCTTCAGCACCACGTCCAGGAGTCCCCGGGGGCCGAATATCATCTACCGCCTCGTATTTCCCACACATGGACTACTCCAGTCAGCAAGTCTGCTACCTGATTTTCCTCAGATCCTTCTCAATTCTTAGGAATAGTACCGTATCTGTACTGGCATTGTAATAATGTAGGGGAGACTCGGCTAATTCCGCAATATTAAGAAGTAAATCCATCATATTTTTATCAAAAAGTTTATTGGAAAATATTATGAAGGTATGTAGACATGGACGAAACCTTTCATTACCAAATGAGATAAAGAGACCTATTAAAATGCAAATATATTTAGTTGTACATACATTACAGTTGAAAAAGAACAACTCGGGTAATTCCACAACAGTGCGGATAAATCCGCAATAGGACTTGGCTAATTCCGCGGTCGTAAATAATTATGAAATACATAATGAAAGTAACATAAAAGGAACAATTTATATGTAACAATGCTCACTTTCTTCACAGCTGTGTATCAAAACACGAAAAACAGCCAACTTTTGATGTTTCACTGTATTGCCGACAGAGGTGTCCACCAATATCCTTGATTTTTTTTCTATAGTACTGCAGAGGACATGCCTCCTGTTGACAGCCTCTCAAAATTTACGTTCACGCTATTGTAAAGCCGTAGTAAAATCATATATGCACTACTGCAGAATTTCCCGTACTGCAGAATTAGCCGAGTTTCCCCTATGTAGTTTCCTTGCACTCCTGAACAATTTACTTCAATGGACTTCTGATGTTCGTCAATTCAGGTGTTCATTATTGAACTATGACTTAAGCTTATATATCTACAGCATGTCTGAACTCTAACGGCTGGGGAGAAATTGACATGATAAATATTCGAATATCTTGCAGTGTCACGCACTATAGGCCTTCTTGAAGTGGTATCAGGATAGTAGCTGAAGGAGGACATTTCTAGCAGCTTGTGGAATTAGCATCTTACTATACTGTACTGTATTGTGTAATTTAAGCATTGGGCCGAATAACGGTCTATGTTACAATCTGGTAACTGTGCAGGAGGAACAAAAATGTTACATCTTATGGTCTGTCCAAAACTGCTTCCGACCTGACAAATGACGCCTTTAACATGTTACCATGGCAACCATTGAAATCAACCAATCACGAGAGACGCGCAACCATGGTAAAGGGACGGTGTTGCCGTGTCTATGTTTACAAATTGCACGTGAATATCACGGCCTAGTTGTGAATAGGCTACAGTGCCCGGAATGACTTTGAGTTGGCTGGTTAGCGCGTGTTTTGTGTGAATTAAAAATATTATTTAGTTGTACTGTATTATTGTTTTAGTGTATCGATAATTATTGTGTTTCAATTAGGCCTACATTAGACGTATTATCTTCCCTGTCATTAGTGGAGTGTGTGACTAGTGTGTGTTTTCTAGTTTCTGCGAAAGTTTCTAAACAGTTGACTTGTGTAATGTCGGAAGAAAGGAAAGGCAGACGGAGATCAAAGAATATTGGACAAGGTGCCCCGTTAAAGAGTCAAGAGCGAGAGATGGTGTGTAATGTAAAAGAGTATTTTGAGAGGGAAAAAGATAATGGCGGGCCTCTTTTACCTTTGGTGCAAATCATAATGAGAACTGCTGCTTCTATTAAAATTATTAAGAGCACTGTTATTGATGTTGGAAAATAAAAAGGGCGTATAGATTTTTAATTATAAATATTCTTACAGTTTACAATTTTTAACGGCTTTCTAACAATATTACATTGAAGAATACCGGCATTCATAAAAGTAAAGGCTTCGTATTAAATTTAAACTTGTTTTTACAGTCTACAGTCCTTTCGACGCTTTTCTAACGGTATTACATTGAAGACTACTACCACTACCACTACTTATAACAAAAGACTAATGAAAATAATAATGTACACCAATTTTAATGCCTAGTGTCACTGCCATCGTGATCTAATACAGGCCGTAAGGCAGACCACGTGACTCGCTTAACAGCTGATCGCGAAAGGCGGTCTTTCAACCATATGAATTAGTTGCAGTGCATGAAGAATAACATATATTTCTCTGAAACGCAGTATAATTGCGTCAGTAAAATTTTAAACAGTGATTGTGAGACGCTTGAGACACAATTTACTTGCAATTTAAGGTATAATATTATTTTTGGTGTGAAAATTTCGTTGTTGCAGGCAAAGTTCGTATGTGTAATACCTGCCTTTATTTCGATTAAATATTGCGCCCTTATGTGGTTAAGTGAAATTTTGGTCTTATAAACAGTAGGCTAAATATGTGTAATAATATATACGTGAAAGTGAAACATTGACTGGCATGTAAAGTAAGTTGTGATTAGGCCTAAGTGCAGCGTTACCGATGTTACTCTTGTCTAATCCATTATTGTTAGTTTACCGTATTTGTCTTATTAAATTTAAATTATTGCGCCCTTTTTATTTGTGAATAACCTACATTATACGAGTAAATAATACGACGTTTGATAATATACACAATTTGAACTAAAAACGAGATACATATATGACTTGAGGCTTTCCCGGCGTTCGATGTAGAATAACTCTTCTCGGGTTCTCAGCCAGGTGAGTTGGAGATTAGCTTCCAAGCTTTCGACGGCTAGCTCTGCCATCTTCTTCAGGGACGAAGAAGATGGCAGAGCTAGCCGTCGAAAGCTTGGAAGCTAATCTCCAACTCACCTGGCTGAGAACCCGAGAAGAGTTATTCCAGATACATACAGTATATTAGAAAAAAATTATACCCTATAGTTTCCATTACTGTTACAGTATCTGGAATTGTAATTAGTTGAAATAAAGCACTCATGCTTCATTACGAAATTCTTGCACATTCATTTATGCACGTTTCAACAATTTTCAGTTGCATCGCACGCATATTTTAATGTGTTGAAGTTATAGGTTATGTTTATTCTATCACTACTTGCCTTATTTCCATATTCGCAATTATGCATTATAATTAAGCATAACGCTACGTATAACTCATAAATGCAATTTGTCTACACTTCAATTGTATTTATTCGTTTCATACGGTACTCCAGTCTGAAGTCTGATTAGTTTAATATGTTACTAGGGCTAAACTAGCGCTGAGGTAGTTCCCTTCGTATTCATACATCTTGCATATACAAATTAGTTCGGTTCGTTCAGGATTTTAATATGCCTTGCTTATAGGATCAAATGCATCTCCACAAAAAATAAATTCAACTGTTTTCAGTTCAGAAATTACCGCAACTATACCTCAGCGCTACTAAGTAATATAACGTATGTACATTTCATAGGAGGGACTGTGGTGAATGTTCTACCTATAAGTAAGGACGGTAACCGTGTTCTGAAGTTTATCCTAAAAATATATTCTTCTTTATTAAATCTCAAAACCGTTTTCGTTCTCAACTTACGCCTAAAATGTTGACGCAGATAGGTTATGTTAACATGGTAAATTCTCTAAAAATAACACAGTTTTATTTATTGTTCCTGCCACATTATGCAACACATAAATGGAACTTATGCACATATTACATTGGATAAAAATTTAATTGTATTATTTATTTGTTCCCTACTATGCTGGGTTGTAATGAATTATATTGATCTAACCTACCAGATTAACACACAACTGTACATACACTATTTTCATAGGAGGGACTGTGGTAAATTTTGTACCTACAAGTAAGGAAGGTAGATGTGCTAAATTAAAATCACAATAAAAATAATTCTTCTTTATTAAATCTCTAAATAGCTTCCATTCCAAACTTAAAATGTTGATGCAACCAGGTTATGTTACCATGTAAAACTCCGTTCATATTAAAACAACACAGTTTTGTAATTATTTCTGCAACATATTATGCGATAAGAAGTGTGAAGGGGTCTTATACACACATTACACTAAATAAAATTGAGCGCCGACACGCATTAAAGTAATATATTTCACTCAGCCCCGTATACTCAAATAGAAAAGCCCGACTCATCGAGTGACGTCACACAACCTGCATTACGGCCTGGTCTAGATCACGATGGCAGTCCTAGTGTTCAACAAATTGGTTAGAAATATATGTGTGCATGCCAGCCGTTCATTACTGCACTCTATCGGCAGCGCGCTCGCTTACACGAAAGATGGGCAACATGACAACACTGCTCCCCCTTCTCTGTAAGCTGTCAAGTCGTAAGTAGTTTTGGTCAAGGTATAATTCCGCTCATAAATTTATTCCGTCAATATCTTTTGTATTCTACGCGAAGTATACGATTGTATATTATTGAAAATCATATTACACACCATAGATGTTTGTAACATTTTTTATTCCACAGAAATGCTATGGGGGAATAGAGAAAATAAACAGTTTTATACAGTCAGAATACAGTATTATGAAATATACAAAATCAATGATAAGATTAAATTATGAAAAAAAAATATTGTTGTTTAGTCAACTGTCCGAAAACAGTTCTGAACCTCACAAGTGATACCAAGACTTATGAGGCAACTAGGCCAGGAGATAATGTGGTAGTGGCCAATTTTTTCCCCCAACAAAATGATTATGACATTTATTTTCAAATGCTACTTAATATGTAGTAAATATGCATCCATAGATAGTTGATAATAACTAGGATCGCTAATATCGCTAATAGTACCGGCACAGTCTATTGTTCCTAGCACCCTCACAACTCAAGCTTCGTGACTGTATACTGTATAGTAGACTGTGATATTAATATGAATTAACACCATGTAATTTATTAAAGTTACACTCAATGTCATATTAGGAATAAACATACAATATTGATCAAATAATAACACTATTATTAGAAAATAACTGCAGTATTGAGATGTAGGGGCACCATTAAATTAATGAAAGTTGTAACAATAACAAACGAATAAAGAAAATTAAATATTACAGTTGAGAAATTGTTGGGTGATGGAATTTTAATCCCTGTCCAGAATTTTCAGTATCCATTCCAACAAATTGCTTAGCTATTAGTATAAATTTTATTAATAATGAAGACAATAACAATCACAGATATTAATTTCTGACTGTAAGAGAGTAATACGTTTTAAACAGCTCCTTTCTGACATCAAGAGCAAGCTGTGAGCATATCTCCTTACAAGAATTTCCACAAATCTGTTCCCGAAACGAAATACCTTGATAAAATTCTAAGGTAAACTACAGGTGGAAAAACACAACATAGAACAACTAACACTAGGTAAAGTATAAATTAAAACACAACTAATAAAATACTGCAAAAATAACAGACAGAAAGTTACATTATTTTGGGGATCTTTCGCACTAACTTGCGACTTCGTCTTCCTTGTTGTATACATATTAATATTAAGTTCTCTGAATCTTTTTTTTTTTTTAGATTTATTTAGCCGGTCAATATCTACGGTAGAAATCGTCACTGTCTTGCAGTCGTCCATTTCACGTAATAGATCAACCGAAACCTGATACACAGAATTCAAGTACCCAGTATTCGTAAAGAGAACGAACTACCGTGCAATACAGTAAGTCCCGATACATTCTAAACAACTGGATACGCTAGAAGTGACTAGTGACATAGACCGTTGTTAGAACCAAGAAATTCATGGTTGTAACTCGTGTAGAAGCGCCTCTGATACAGATACTGAAAAACAATTTTTGTGACAGCTGTCTAAGATTATATAAAGCATTTTTCCATTAAAAATTCGATTTTGAAAAATTGTAACATAGACCGTAATTCGGCCCAACGCTTCAATTCTATAAAAATCTGTGAAAAATGTAACTATATTGTAACAGTATAAAACTCTGGTACTCATACAGATGTAATGATGGAACTCGTAAGCATTCTATATGATTAATCTATTTTGTTTCTGTGTTTATCCAGATGGCAAAAAAAAAAACTGTATCCTTATGGCGGATGCTTCCTGGCTATAGGTCCCGCGCCGTGGCGTCGCGGTCTAAGGCATCCTGCTTAGGACTCGCGTTACGGAATGTGCGCTGGTTCGAGTCCTCATGGGGGAAGAAATTTTCTCATGAAATTTCGGCCAGTGTATGGGACCGGTGGCCACCCAACATCGTGATGCACTTTGGGAGCTACGATAGGTAGCGAAATCCGGTTGCGAATACCAGCTATAACGGCTGGGAGGATCATCGTGCTAACCACACGATACCTCCATTCTGGTTGGATGATCGTCCACCTCTGCTTCGGCATGTGGGAGTGAGGCCAGCAGCCGGCTGGTCGGTCTAGGCCCTTCACGGGCTGTAGCGCCACGGATTATTATTATTATTATTCCTGGCTATAGTGTGAAGGCCAGCGGTCACAATATAAAAATGAATACATTTCTGCAGCTATGGCGCATAAAGAGTGTAACTTCAGTAATTTTTCTTTCGTAATTATTTTACCTTTTTCCAGAGTTTGAGCTTAATATGACATAAATTTATTAAAACAGCACAAGATATAATATTTTCAGTACTGTATCGTACCGCATATTTATAAAAGTTAGAAATACGTGTATAAAGCCTCCCTATTTCAAAATTTGTCCATCAATATTTCTTCAAGAGTTCGATTTCTGACATAAGTATACCAGTTTAAGTCGATGTCGGTTAAGGGGTTAACTACAGCTTACAGCAGTAAAATTTTGGAAATAGTCAACTTTTTTTTCTCCATTGTACAATAATGAAAATTGGTAAGTTTAAAACACTGTTCTTCTGCTATATGAATATATATATATATATATATATATATATATATATATATATTTACGATTAAAAAATAAAAACTACTATTTTTCTTCCAAAATTCAGTTCACTGTACGGTGGTGAAGCGTTTCCCACATAACTCAAAAACTGTCCAATATTCTGTGATGAAATTTGAAGGGTTCAGAGCCATAGTAGGCCAAGAGCCATTTATTAAAAACGGAGAAAGCAAGGGTTAAAATTAAGGGAATACTATAGTTTAATGAAGATTGGCATATCATTTAGTTTTAATGTGTATACTTTATATTACTTGCTATATTTTTCCATTTAATTATGGTAATAACTTCATTTTAACCCTTCTTTTCCACGGTTTTTGTAAATGGCACTTGGCCCACTATGGTTCTGAACCCTTCATTTTTTGTGTGTATTTATACATGTTTATATCAACAATATGATGCAAGAACACTCCTCTACCTTTGATAGAATGTCTTATAAAAAATAAATTCGTTTAAAGAAATGGTCAAATGTCAGTATTTTCTTCGAACACAAAAAAAAGTATATTTATTAAGGAATGTAGTTGAATGAGCATGATATTGTAAATATGAGTTTCAGCAATAAAATAAAAGAGAGAAAACATGAAAAAGTTAACAAGTTTATGAGTTAAGAGGGAAAAGCTTCATCACTGCACAGTGATCTGCAACCATTTTTAATTTTGAAAAAAAAAAATTAGATAATGTTTTAAATCGTAAAAATATTTTTTTTTTTTTTTTCATATAGCAAGACAGTGTTTCACACATACCAATTTTCATTATTGTACAAGATACAGTAATGGAGGGAAGAAAAAGTTGAATATTTCCAAAAATGTTACTGCTGTAAGCTGTACCTAACCACTTAACCAAAACTACATTATCCAGAAATATTTTACATTCCTCCTGGGACACACTGTATAGCATAGAAAATAATGTGTGGTCGGCCCGATACAAAAAAAAAACGTTTTTGGAACAACGGCTGACCGTCAACTCTTGTAAGCTTGTTATTTTGACCCTCCTAATCGTTAAACCCTGTAACTTGATATAGATTTCAGTGAAACATGGCGTTTTCCATTCTCAACCACCATTGTGATTCATGACTAAGCCTATAGAACATGGTTAAGAATTTAAACACCACAGCATTAAAGTAAAATTTTGAAGTGAGATTTGCTACGTGTCAACAAAGAGTCGGTTTTAAGATTCCTAGCGAGCAATTTACAAGCGCAGACTCCAATTTAATGCGACCTGTTGTCACCTTGTGGATATGGCGCCAGCCAACACAGCTGACGCCTCGTAAAGTATTGCATAATGGAAATCGGAGAAAAGAAAGTGCTCTGGAATAAGATCGTGTTTTACGTCAAAATTTATGCCAGTTCGAAGCTTATCAGAGTTTTTACGTAAAGCCTGGAATATGACTCATTGGCTAATTGGCATAACACGCCCAAATAACAGCTGTCAGCTCTTACAGGAAGTCTGAGTCCTATTATTTCCTGACCAGTGAGATAAATTGCAGGTTATGTTCGCTCTCCCACTGCCGTGTTAAAGAAATTGAGAAATCATTACTAATTGGTTAGCTTCTTAAAATGTGTAATGCATCTATTAACATATTTATGAACTACAGGTTCTATCAATGACAACTTTAACTGTTTAGGCCTACAAAATGAACATAAAATTAACAATTGTGATTTTAAGGTATTATATCTCATCGTACGGATTCCATGTCACTTGGTACACAAAAATTGGCATATGGACATTTGACATACTCAATTGTAGCATACTTTATTTTCACCTACCATTCTTTCACCTACTCATGTTTAGCCTACCTAAATTTCTTGTACGACATTTAACATCTCAATTTAACCTACTGCAATTTTTTATTAGAAAACACTTTCAATGTTATATTATTAATTGACATATTATTCATTTTAAGAGAAATTTCCATATGGTACTAGAACTCTAACCCGGGTCTCCTGATTGGTACTCATATATCCATTGGTATTGCCGAACAATTTCCATAGAATATTAATAATAACATTCTTTACTTTCAATGTTGAAATGAAGCCACGATTACCTTAATGTAGTCAATTTTCCAGTATATTAGTTGTTTTCTACTAAACTTCACTAAAATGGCGTATGAATTGATACGTACTTCTAGATCCGGTTTCCAGTTGTCTTATGCAGAGAATTTGTATTATAAACAAAGAACCAACAATAATAACGGACGCACATTGGATGCAGTGAGGAGGATAAAGGATCCACAGAGAAAGCATTACACGAGCGTAAAAAGACGGCTAAAGAATATTTTACTGAATTATCAACAATACAAGCGAAATAACAGAATTCTAGATTATTTGTTTGTGATCGTAACTTTAATCTATGAGTAATAAACTACTACTGTGCCCGTATTTCGCACCATATTAAATCATTCTGTGTCTCTTAAGGTATACCAAATTCATTAAATTCATTCTATTTCTGTTTGTTAAGGTAGGCTATACCAAATTTATTGTATACCAAATTTTTGTGAATGAAAACGTAGTATGCCAAATAAATGAATCCCAAATATGTCTCACAATTTTGAGAATGTCAAATCTCCGTATGCTAATTTTCGTATGCCAAGTGACTTGAAATGCATCGTATGATAGACCATCCCATACACGTGATATTTTTGAGATGACTATACAGAACCGAAATGGTTAGATATAATTTCGTGAGCTTACATGCATTGGTAGAAAATATTATATTTGCCATTTGAAATGTTGCCACTGTGTCATTGTTACAAACACCAAAACATCAAATATGGACACTGCGAGGAAGTAAAAAAGCGTTGCAAAGATAAGAAAATTCGATTAATTTGTGGTTTTTAATTATTTAGTGACAGTTTTAACAATTAATTTACAAGTCAACGTTATAAATAAACCATTTAAGTTTTATTGATCTTTCATTATTCATTTTTATTTGATTTTTATACAGGGACATCGTTTTATTTCTACTTCAATTTATATTGTACCTGAATTTTTTAATGTACTTCACTCCTACCCCACTACTAGTAAATTTCCAACTTTCCTCCACACAGAACAAAGGCCACGTATGCAGTCAAAGTCGCCTTAGGTCATAGTAAATAGTAATGAGTCAGCGATTATAGTACGTTCCAGAAATAAGTTCGCGTTTTCCAGTGACGAAAGAGCTTTAAATATTGATTCAAATTTTCGCACAGGTACTATCGTCCGTTTGCCTACGTCGCATCCCGGTTTCCCCCACCCGTTTCTGCTCGTCCCTTTGTAAAGGCTAGTGGCTGGGCTGTCTTAGCTCTTTTCTTAAAACATTAATTTCTGTTAGCAATTGGACGTCTACATAATATTACACAACTGTTTAAAACAACTTAAGTAAAAGGACCTCGTTAAGTAACTGTCACGTGATTTCCACTCTTTCTACGACTCTGCGACAAAACCACTTGGACGGACAGTAGATAGCATGTCTGAGTAATTTTATCTTTTCGGATCGGGCAGAAGTGAAGATTAAATTTACAGTACGTAAGGTACTCTTTTATAGAGCAGGTACAGAATTATTTCAACATGAGTTATTAGTACGAAGGACGAAACTGGTAATTGGAATTAGGTACAGTAGTCTATAGTGTGATAATATGCGCAAAATAACTGAAGCCAGTAACGAAATGAACGGCCACCATTTTCAAAAATGTGTTTAAATATCCATATTATGAATATTTTTCCATTTAACTTCATTCTCCACATTGTACGCTAATGTGCTGTAGACAGTAGGTTATTTTACAACGCTTTATCAACATCTTAGGTTATTTAGAGTCAAAATAGGATGAAGGTGATAATGCCGGTGTAATGAGTCCGGGGTCCAGCACCGAAAGTTACCCAGCATTTGCTCATATTGGGTTGAGGGAAAACCCCAGAAAAAAGCTCAACCAGGTGACTTGCCCCAACCGAGAATAGAACCCGGGCCACCTGGTTTCGCGGCCAGACGCGCTAACCGCTACTGCACAGGTGTGGACTGCTGCAGACAGTATAATATACATTGCATAATGAATACGTCCGTGTGGATAGCTCAGTTCGTGAGTAAAAACACTTATTGTTAATACAGTACTGCATTTGATTAAACAAAAACCTAACGAAAATTATCAAACTCAAAATCGCGATATTTAATAGTTTACGTAAATGGATGAACTACTTTCTTCCCTCCTATACCTAGTAAATCGATTTGTTTTGTATTTTACGCCTGTATCATAGAACTCCAGTCGTAGAGGGGGTTGCTAACGGTGTTTCCCGTTCTCAACTGTTAATCCAAAAGGTGTAACGAGGTTAATATTAGAAATGTTAGTAAAAATAAAATGATGTTCCTGTAGTTACAAGCGTGGTTAAAAGTATGAAACATCATAAGAAACAAAAGTCAGAAACTACCTTGTTACATGTCTGATGCTGTACGTTAGGTGAATATAGGGTCTAGATCTTCCTAATGAATGAACCAATTACGTAATTTCAACACTACGCCATCTTGGAAGCGGCCATATTGCATATAAGTTTGAAATTTCAAACGGAAAGGGGAGCGTGTGACCATTCTAAATTGTGTAAAATTTTGTGACAAATCTAATAGTAAAATCGGTTTTAACATATCTAAATTCCTCTATAAAATGTCGTACGTTAAATTTTCCATTAAGTTAGATACGACTTTGAAATTCCAAATGGAAAATAAATGACATTAAATCTTAATGACATAAAACAAACATAAACTGTGCTCAATATACTGTCCATTTTCGACAATGCACAATCGTAGATGTTTTCTCCACTCAAAGTAAACACGCTGAAGCATCTCAAGGGTGACATTAGCACAAGGTTCGATGGTGTGCTACCAATTTTATAAAAAATTGAATGTGTGATATTTTCTGCAGGAATTGAAATATCTTAAAACTCATATTGTCATTGTTTTTTTTTCTTAACAGTTTACACCATTTAGTTATCACACTAGCTTTTTTTCATTTGTAATTTCAAATTTGTACCTATTATGGCTCTGGTTGGATGATCGTCCACCTCTGCTTCGGCATGTGGACGTGAGGCCAGCAGCCGGCTGGTCGGTCTAGGTCCTTCACGGGCTGTAGCGCCACGGATTATTTATCTATTATGGGTGCTTTCAAGATGGCGGAATGTTACAATTATGCCTGTAATTAGTTGATTCGTGTCATAATAAATAGGAACATCTATATTCACGTAACACTCCAGACTAGCCGGCCCGAGTTCGATTCCCGGCGGGATCAAAAATTTTCATGTAAAATTTCTACCTTGGCACAAGGAGAGATGGCGGTATGCAATTTCCTATGACTAGATTGTGCACCAATATGCCTGGGTTAAATCCAAAATCTCTCCACAATGCATATGAAAAGAAGGCATGTGTCACTGTTGATAGTGATTCGTACCTCGGACGGGGACGTTAAGCCTGGCGCCTCCTTGGTGCTATTCGACAGGAGTAGGCTACGTGGCAGCACCGGGTTTCCCCCTCTGTCTTCCTTATCGTCACTCATTCCAGACACTACACTTACACGAACACTTACACATACACTCACCCTAGTACACGACATAAATCTCCACAGATACACATCATGTACACTTAGCGGCAAAAAGAATGAGCCGACTCTTGGTCGATAGAAATGCTAAGTTCTATTCTAAGTTCTTCATTGAAAGTCGTCAGTCTATAATGTATTAAACCTTAAGAGCAGTGTGTGGCCCAGTGGTAAGAAGTCTGACAGCCGTACCGGAAGTTTGAGTTCGCCTCCCGGTACGGTAAAATTATTATTTTTTTTTATTTTAACTTTTACTTAATTTATTAGTTTCAATGTGAAATGGCATTTGTTAACAAACTTCGTTATGCCTGCCTTGTAAAAATATTATTGCCCATCACCTGTGGGCTATTAATAGGTGAGAGCTGGCCTGTATAAACAAAAATACTTGTTTCACATCTTAAAAAACCGGACGCATATCAAACACAAATAAATAATTAAATTAACAAGAACAAACAATTTTTTAATATATTAACAAAACAAGGCCGTGGTGGGGACTAGTATCTCGTCCACAGACCACCTGCGTCAACAACTGCCCTCATTCTGCGCGGCATGGAGTCCACAAGATTATGGAACAGGTCTAAATTCTTGGTCATCTACCCCCACGCATCTAGAATTCTGTCCCACAATTCCTCAGGTGTCCGAAGGGGTGGCTGTTCTGTCCAAATAGAGCGTAGGATCCTTTTGACTGCAGCCCACAAATTTTGAATCGGATTCATATCTGGTGAATTTGGAGACCAGTCGACTGTGTCGACATCACGCCTCCTCGTAAACCATCTTCGAATCCGGTTGGCGGTGTGTATCGTATGATTATCCTGCTGGAAGAAAAGTGTTCCTTCTGGATATCGTTTTCGGGCGGAAGGGACCATTACATTTGCCAAAATGTGTTCGTAGACTTCTGCCGTAAACAGACCGTGGATGCGTTTCAGAAGTCCTGCCCCATCGTATGACATCCACGTAACCCGACTTGTTAATAATTCGTCTCACGAAGCGTTCATCGTATCGGTGGCCATTCATACAATAAACTAGGGCAGTACTATCGTTGCTATTGGAGACAATTACCTCGTCGGAGAAAATTACATTTCTCCAATCGAAGTCCTGTCGGAGAGTAGCATACGCAGAATCACCTATGCGAACCAGGGCAATGAGTTATTGTTTCTGTGCCATCTTCAAGCGTAATGACGAGACAGAACGTTGTATTAACAGATAGCAGTATTGCTTGAAAGAGAGAGGGAGGTTTATTATTTATTAGAGTTTTGGCATATTCTAAAAGATATCGCCACATAATTATAGCTTTGCGAGACACATATGCTGGCAAATTTGTAATTAAAAAAAAGAAGATTGTGGGAGATTCGGACCTTGAGCTACTACTATCAACTTGTTCCATAGACCAATGCCGTAACGACTTACGCTACTGTGACTGTTAACATCGGTTCGTCATAATAGGTGGTTTCGGTGTTCATATTCGCTCCGGTTGATTTTGTATTTATCAATTTTATTATTATTTCACTCTTCAAGGGCCCTGTTGTATCTAGAATCAACCCGCCATTCGATTTTATTACATGTTTTAGACTCTTAAACAAAATACAGCAAATTTAAATGGTTTAATTATGTGACACCTGGTGAACTATGGCTTTGACGAGACGAGCATGCGCAATGTTATGTCTCTGGACTTAGAAATTGTCGGCCGGTCCATTCTTTTTGCCGCTAAGTGTACATAGTGGCCCGCCGAAGTGGTGTACAATTAGAAAAATGGGTCACAGTCCTGTCATCTATCCGCAATATGCGGAACCCGAATCACGTAAAATTAAGTGGGTAGGTTTTGGATACATACAGTACATACATACATATTCACGTAACATAGAGTATCAGACATATAATTATGTAGTTCCGAACTTCCGAATTACTCTGTAGCATTGCTATTTATCCAGAATGAAAAAAAAAAATACTATTTAGTAGGTTATTTTATGACACTGCATCAACATCTCAGGTTATTTAGCGTCTGAATGAAATGAAGGTGATAATCCCGGTGAAATGAGTCTGGAGTCCAACACCGAGAGTTCCCCAGCATTTGCTCATATTGGATTGAGGGAAAACCCCGGAAAAATTCTCAACCAGGTAACTTGTCCCGGGCCACCTGGTTTCGCGGCCAGACGCGGTAACCGTTATTCCAGAGGTGTGGATGTGGAATATTTTAGAAACAATAAAGAATTCTAAATTATTTGCACAAAGTGGTCGATTTCAAAGCTGTATGTGAAAATGATAAATATAGAAGTCCTTGAGTTCATTATTACACCACCAAAAGATGAAGAGAAATCCAATCAGGATGATGACAAACAAGAAGGCAAAAAAAATTATAAAGTTAGATGAAAGTGTTCTTTAAGCAAAAGGAATAAGAGTAGTTTCTCATGAAAAATCTTCAGAGTCAGATCATGACAGTACTTGCAACATGGTACCAATATGTAGTAACGGAAAAGATTTACTGCGTCACTCACTATAGGGTTATCTTATGCTAAGTTTTACCGTTAAATGGCGGATGCGTTCCATGCGGTACAAGATGATGTATGCCTATATTATGTCATATGCTACAGTTGATTACGTTCTCCCGCTCGTTGGTTTTCTGTGCGTGTCAAAATTATATTTATAATTATTTTGTATAACCTAGTATAATTTAATACAATTCAGTATTTTCGTACCTCATAATTTAATTAAATTTGCAATAAATAACAGCGTGAACTTGTTTAATACTCAGCAATTCCCCTGAATAGATTGATGGGTAAATCTTCAGAATGTGGAATATAGATATGAGTAAATTGAATATTCATGAACCTAAACGAGAAATTTGAGAACGAGGTGCATGAATAATAAAAAAAAATTGACAAAATAAGAACTTTGTCGAAGGTGAATATTACCTCTTTAATCATTAGTATTGTAAGTACCGTATGCTAAAAACAGGATTGCCACCAATGTCCTTTTTTTTTTTTACAGGAAAGGGACTATCGAGATTGCATTCCTCGTATTTTTTCTCTAGTTGCAGAAAGACCAAATGCAATGTTTGATAAGATGATATAATATGATCGCAGTAGTATCACGATTATTCCTGTGTTTTGTAGGTTAAGGATATGCAGTTTTGAATACTATGTAAAATTATTTTGAAAATTTGAAGTAAAAACATGGTTTTAATAATTAGTCTACAGCACATTAAAAACATTATTCACAAAATGGATTTCACTATGGATCGTCCTGGATAATAAACATCCCAGTTAATCGAGAGTTTACTGCAGGCGTAAAATGCTGACGTAAACTTGGGAGACTCCTAGAAGTACTGAATATAATCCAAGCTAACATAGCTTGCTGTCGAGGTTGCATATGTTTTTATTAATTGTTTTCCCTCTTCCAAAATGAAACTGTAGCCAGCAATTCGAGGCGCTATTTAATTAGTTAATTTTTTTACGGTTTAAAACATATATTCAGAATATTTCGGTTTTTACACATAGGTAGGCAACAAAAATTTTACATTTTGAGTTGTTTTTAAGAGTATTTAATATACTAATACACTGCGTAAATCCTCAATGTTTATATACCGGAAAACAAATGCACACGCAAAGCCCATTCCTCAAAGTACATGCGCGCTATCTGTTGGTGCTAATTCAGGATATCCCTGTTAGCGCCCTCAATATCATCAAACAAGAGTAAAGGGTAATTAGAGTCCTTGTCGAGTTTACAAAACATTTAAATTCAGAATCAACTATAACAAGAATTTCAGATCCTGCCCCATCTATTGTGAATGATTTACTAAAGAATAGAACTTCTCCCGTTGACTTGTTCACATAGGTCTTTTGATGATGATATTATTATTATTATTATTATTATTATTATTATTATTATTATTATTATTATTATTATTGAAAAGATTCTGCAGGAAACTGTAAAATATGCTACAGTATTATACAGCTTTTTAAAAATAGACATACAAATGCATAAGCATACTGACACTGGGAAACCCGCACACATAATTCAAAACGTATTACTACCAAAACTGTTAGCAATTTTTTTAGACCTAAGTCATAATTTTATCCGATCAAAGATAACTTTTCTATTGTTCCAAATGACGGATAATACAAAGTTCGCTCTATTATAAGCCATATCAATCAAAAGTTCCAACAACAGACTCATGATGCTCTTGGTTAGACTAATAGCACAGTCTAGTATATACAGCCACGAAGCTCAATACATAGGGAATATGCATCCATAGATAGTTGCTAACCACTAGGATCGCTACTATCGCCTCATCACAGACAATGCGAAATAGTACCGGCACAGTCTATTGTTACTAGTACCCTCAACAACTCAATCTTCGTGACTGTATATACTAAACTGTGCTAATAGTATATCTGTAGATGAACACATGGAACCGTATTGAAGCAATTTATCCATCACAAATCTATTCGACATGGTTTAAAATTCTTATGTAAATAACATACAGATCAAAAATAGCCTACACAAAAAATTGTGTAAACTTGTTTGTATACTCATTATTAGTATCAATAAATTAGTAGTCATGTCAAGTATCGAAAATAATTTCACACTTTGCGTTTGAGATAAAATGAGTTATTCTTTAATCTTTCTGCCGTTTCTTTAAATAAAGAATGTGGTACCCGAAAGTAACACAATTCACTTTTATACATTTCTGCATACCGCAATAATTATTTAGTTTCTCATGTTATGCATTATATTTCTGTCTATGCCAAATAACTATATTCTTACATTTTACTTTACATTCGATCACCGTTGTCTCGCTCGACGGGAACACACATACTGACACATACCAGAAAACACACACAAACTCGCAAATTCAAATGAAACGGCTATTAACGTGAGAAGAGGAAGAAAACAGAAAAGGAAAGAAAAAGAAAAATAGAAAAGAAAAGAAACAGGCAATCATAAACAATTATAGAAAAAATAGCACTTCACTTTATTTATAAACTGTATAAATTAAGCAGATAGTGCTATATGTAGGTCTATTCACTTTTAACATACATTCATAAAATATATAGGTATATTGTAATTTTTGGATACAGAGCAAGGCAAACCTAATTTACGGAAATGCTTACCGAGTCACGATGTTGCTTTTTGACGGGCAGCGCTCTGGGTTTTCCCGGTTAGTTGTTTCCTCTAAGCCCGGCCCACAACTGAAAGCCTGTTTTTTTTGTTAATAATTTGCACTAGCAGACAAGAATATTTTAAGGCACTTTACTTTGTCAATTTCCGTTAGTGAGTTGTCTGAACTATTAACACGTTATACACATAGTACAAGAACGCATTTTCTTCGGTGAACAGTATCTACTGAAGTGTTGTGCATACGCTTCCGACATTTCTTCTTATCGAAAACGGAACCTGTTTCTCGCCACTTAATTAATAATTTAACACATTGTTTCGAAGGTTGTGGAACATATGAAAAAGACCTTCCGTTTCTACAGCAAAATACTCTTCATCACTCAGAGTCTCTATAAATAAATTATATAACAACGTACTCAGGTTATCAGACGTTCTATTAAATACTATAAGTTATGCAACAAAAATATCTCAGACACCTTTCAGGAGGTAAAGTTAATACCTAATATAGCCCAGAAGTTATTGCATGCAGAAGAGGATTGAATAGAGTATTTTATATAAAGATTTAATTATGGTATAATGGTCAAGTTTTCAAAGTAGAGATTACCGAGACAAAAAGCGTATTGGCAGCCCAATATGAAGATAAAGGAATATTGATTTAAAAGAGGTGGTTAGTGATGCCTGGGCGATTAATGAATTTGAGTACAAAAGTTTAGTTCAATATTTCTAGGTTTTTAGTGTTCAGAGTGGCATAAATATTTCCATAGTGATACAATAAATCATTCTGATTGCAGTGGTATAAAATACAACTAATTAGTTTCGTATCAAAGTGCAAAAATTGCCCTAATATATAACTTGTTTTCCCACTTTGCTAAATGTACCTCAAACCTCAAGTGTACATTACTTGCCACAATTCTCAATCACATGCTTTGTATTTTTTTAAGTTATCAAGGAATGTACAGTAGTGGCAAAAAAACCGGACCGACCCTTGTAGCTGATTTCAGTGCCGTGTTCACAGTGACAGCACAATAGATGGTAACTAAGACTTTCGTGGTTCGAATCCTGCCTGAGAAGGAAACTTTTTTTTTTTGTTGCTTATTCAAATTTATTCCTAATACTTTTCGATTGCAGGGATATTTTACTAGTAAATTAACGTATTATTCCCAGAACATGAATTTTACAAGCTTAGTTTCTAATGGCTTTCGAATAGCAGTCGAAACTGCAACAATTTCAATAGATTACTCGCTATCTTGTGAATGCGGGCGTGGCATGCGCAGTGGCTCATTTCGGGGACTTTGATTATTAAGTCGATCCGGTTTTTTACCACTACTGTATATTGTAAATTGTAAAGCAAAATTTAGTTAAATATTTCAACCTTAGTGAAAATAAATATTAAACTTTGATTAACAACTTCTGTCATTTTTAAAAAATGCATACACCTATGTTTTTCCCTCGTGTTATGTGTGTGATATTCTTAAACCTATAGGTCTACTTTGTAGAATACAGGCTGCAGAGAACACTGTAAAAATTTCATGTAAATTGAATCAGTAATTCCAGAGAAAAATTTACTTACGTATGAAAAATATCAACTTACGGAAAACTGGATTAAAAAAAGAAGGATGTATGAATTACATGCGCTGCCAAATTTAAAAGGGCCATTTAAAGGGCTTTATCTGTAGAATACCCCCACAATATATATTGTTTTAAAGTGCAAGTTTTGTACTTTTTTAAACACAAAATAAAAAATCGTATTTTTGATCCTTAATCACTACCTTGTCCCCTTAAGCGGGCTAACAATTTATGGCAATTTTGAACTTAGCTCTATTTTTAAACTAAGAAGAGGAAGGCAGAAAATAGGAAAGACTGGAGAATGTTTGATTTGCAGTGAAAGACCTGTCCTTGGGCAGAGCAATATCAATGAAAAATAATGGTTAATATTGCAAAGTACAGATGATTACCACGAATGAGCTATCAACCGTCCGAAAAGAAGATGCAGGGACTGCGAGTTCATCAAACTAATACCTTATTTCAAATTTTAATGTTCTAATTTTGAAATCAAAGAAGAACGAGTAATTTTATGGTTGAATATAATGGAAAGTATTAAAATGTGACTTTTGAAGATAATCTATAAAAGAGACTTGCAAATGCAGCAATTTTCGTGATGTGAGTATGATGTGTCAATACGCAGGATTACGATCTGATGACCTCAAATCCTAAGGACTTCGTGGCGCTAGCGTTGTTTTCCCATGGTATATTTTTGAACACGTGTGTTGTGCTTTTTATTCCTTTGTTTCGGGTTTAGTGTGTATTACTCCTTAAAATAACCACCTCTTCTTTGTCTTCCCCTATCCCTGCTTTCATTTTTATGACCTATCTCAGGAATTTACATTATTACGGTCACACACAATAGTGAAGTACAAAGGAGATTTTTAGCAGTGCCATAAAATAATTTTATTCCTGTGTTACTTTACAAGCAAATTTTCCTTCGCTGACAAACAAAAGCACGTGGGTGAAGAGTTTGCAGAAAGGCTGTAAATATCTCTATTATTATAAAGGTTTATTTCAGAGGTCTGTCCTATATTACTCGGGACAAATTGGAATACCGCTGCTCTTCGAGGGCGCCACTATCATGTTTATATGCGTTTTAGGTGGAAACGGGAAGTGGAGAGAAAGAGAGAGAGCATGTACACAAAATGCAAAGATGCAGTAGTCTACCTATCCGAGACACGTATCAATAACTTGGAAAGTGAACTTGCATCGAATATATAATCGTAGCAGAGAAGAGGGCCTGGAGGAAGATACTACATACTACTACATGTCAAAATGTTATCCATACCTGGGAAAATGCGCTGTTATAGGCATTACATTGCGTGCCCGAAATGCTAGCTTTCTCGCATTCTTTGCTATGTTTTTCACCGATTTTTCACTCTTCCACACTGTTTTCGTTGTTTTTTCCACAGCTCTTTTCAAAGGAATAGCTAGACCACTCTTTTTTCTTCTTTACAGAATTTAAATATATTATATTTTATCTTTCTACTTTGTGAACGCGTTTTTCCTGCGGTGACTTCCTAGGCGGAGTTTCCATGTTTCAAAATACATACAATGCTACCACTACATGTGAAATACTTCCGAAGCAGTGTTGCCAACCATACAATATGGATCGTGCATGTGCGACAACTTGGTATCATGTACGATCGTGCGATACGCGGAAAGTGCGTAAAACGTAGGATCTTATTGACAAAGAGGATAAAACATGTCAAAAGGAGAGGATTTTTAAATATTTATAACAATGAAATTTTATAATTATATAGGCCTACATTATTTACACATGTAGCACTTCTGCGTTACAATTACTGTAGGAGTCGACTATCGCAAAATATATTTATGTAAACATTGCTCTTCTATGTCTTCAAGCCCAGGTGACATGACAACTTGATTTTGGTAAATATTATTATAGCGACAAGAAATCACGCAGTGACCAATACTTGTGGCATTTCAAAAATGATGCCGACAAACACTCCTTTGTTTATTCCCAAATATCTCAGAGAAATGGTCCCTCCAATCCTCTCAATATTCTAAACATAATTTCTGTAGTCACGTAAGCATGTAATAACTAATAAGTTGGTTGTAATGTTTTGAGAACCCCATAACAGAAAAAGGAAATAAATATATTCAATATATGGGTCTATTTTGTACATACAAAGGAACAGGGAAGAGCCTGTTATAGCCTATATGGTAAGTACTTCCTTTTGCCAGTCGTGTTTCGTGGTAGTGTACGGGCAGTAAGAAATCAAATGTCATTGTGATAGGTTCTGACGTGAAATAGTCGCAATGGAATCAGAAGATGGTATTAGTGGCCCTAGTAGGTCCTAATCCCAAAAAATCTACATGCAATGTACCTAAGTATACAGGACGGAAATAAAATTGTAGAAAATTATGATAAATAATTCCTTAATTTAAAGCTTGGTTTTTCTCTGATGAAACAAACTGTAAAAGAGCTACATGTAGGTTTTGGCTCTTATGTTCCTGTTGTTCTTCATCCTTCTGAAGATCCTCCCAAGGTACAAAGACAAAGTAATTAAAAAACGATTTATGTGCTGATATTTAATTTTTTACAATTATTTCCTTATGTGAATATAAACAAAATCGTTTAAATAAAACACTGTGAAGGGAGTTTAAATAAAACAATCAAAATAGGCCTATTTTATATGTAGTGTACGATCCTTTAATCAAAAGTACAATAATTTGGAACCAATTGTGCAGTGCAGTCAAGCCTCAGGGTTGGCAACGCTGTTCCGAAGTAACCTCCTTTCCGCACAGTGACAGAGCAGCAACTGATTGCATCAATATTTGCTGTTGAGTGTACTCCCGATATCGCAGCGCGGTCGAGTTGGTTTAGAAAGAAGCCTCCGGTAAAGATAGCTGTCCCGAGTAGTAAAAGAATAGTAACTTTTTTACCACAATAAATCGGTATGAAATGTTTATTAGGACGTTTTTGTAGCGTATACATTATAGGACAGCTTAGTTCGAAATTAAAAACAAGAAAAAACTATGTACTTAAAAAAAATGGGAAAATAATTATGACATGGGACAATTTAACTCAGATTATACACAAGTGAAGAAGTATGAAATTATGGTCACTGTATTATTAGTGATTTTCCCACCTAAAAGTCATATATTTTTCTATCACACACAATATACAGGGTGTTTCCGAGGTGGTGTTACAAACTTTCAGGGATGATGGCGAAGGGCACATGCATCAATTTGAGATAATGAACCCTGGTCCGGAAATGACCGAGTCGAAAGTTACAAGCAAAAATTGTTCTGTGGAAATGAAATAATTTTATTTCTCTGTACACCTTATTTATGTGTATTTATCTGTACATCTTACAAATACTGTATTCATCTGACATTGTTTACGTTGTCTACTTACAGTATTCCATTCAATGCGCTGTGTGAGGGATGGGGACAGGAAACTACACTAGAGCAATGCAGATAGCGTAATGTGTAACGGACATGGTCGGTCCTGGTATGCACGTCTGTAGACAGCAGTGTATGTGTACAAGTTGCAGTGTCCAGTCGATCAGTCCTAGTGAAATGGAGGAGTACAAGAGAGCGGAATAGGCAGACCTGATTTTCGAATACGGATGAGCCAATGGGAACAGTAGACAAGCTCACAGATTGTATCGGTACAAGTACCCACGTAGGAGACATCCGGCCCATACTATTTTTCCACGACTGTTCCAAAAGTTAAAGGTAAGGAGGGCACATGGTACCAAATTACAATTCCATTTCCACATAACTATTTTTGCTTATAACTTTCGACTCAGTCATTTCCGGACCATGGTTTCTTATTTCAAATTGATACATGTACCCTTCGCCATCATCCCTGAAAGTTTGCAACACCACCTCGGAAACACCTTGTATATGTCACTCCCTCATAAATACAAGTTGATTCTGTTATTCTGACTACATATTCACAAATTTAGCCAATGGAAAAACAATTTCTCCTTCAAATTTGAGTATGCCTTCCTACCATTACAGAGTTCATTAGACTTATATATTTGAAATCTTGTTCTGTATTTTCAGTCTTGATGTGGTTCTTGGAGGTCATTTACTTATGACGTGTGTATATTTCGCTTATTGCTTTCGGAAATGTGCATAAGTGGATATGATGTACTCTAGTGTACTGTTGTGAATAGCACTTCAAGAAGTGTGAATTTTCGAGCCACGTGGAATTGACAGGTAGACGAGTGCAGGAAAGCCTGGAACAAAGTTCGACGAAATCGCAACGAGAAAAATGGCCAGATTTTCCGGGCCAGTTTTATTTTGCCCACTCTGTATATGATGACTGACAAGGGCGCAAAAGGTCATGCTCGAGGTGCTCGGGTGCAGCTCAGTTACAATATTCAGTACTAGATAACATACCAAGAAATTTTAAAAGACAACTGTACTTAATATTGAATTATTGAAGTAACAGAAGAAATTTTATTGGAATTTACTTCAATCACGGAACATTTACTACACATTACACTAGAGAACTAGGATGTGGTTTTTAAAACTTTCGGTTGGCTTAGAGTCAAATAAAATTGCGTAACACGACATGGAGTTAAAAGTGACGTCATACTAACTCACATGAACATAATTACTTCGGAGTCATAATAGTTTCGTGGCCTTAGATCTAAAATAAAATATGTCTGGTAATAAACATATGGATACCAGCCTGGGCGAAATGGAATACAGCGGAGGTTAACTTTGTCAGCCGTAGTAGCTATAAATAGGAATCCAGTGACGTTGACTTGTGATGTCACGATTCCCGATTGTGACGTAAACAATAATACTCGCAATTACAAACCTCAGAATTAGATACCAGCTACTTTTAATTGTGTGTTTTCAATCTGCGGCCCACACTGTGTGAACTGCCTTAATTTGTGTAGGACTGTGTGATGGCACAATTGCAACGCTCTAATAACAGTATTTTAATGGGCCATTAAAGCAATTTTCTCTTCAAGTAATAACCGCGGAGAATGCAAGCAGTACTACAGCTGATCGGAAGAAATAAAGTACTGTTATAAAACGAAAATTACAAAGATATATTAGCAATATTATTACAAGGAACGAGAAAATGAAACGGATACATTTAAAACTGCGGAGAGACTTTCCAAAGCGAATAAATATCTGAGAGACCATCCTCATTACTTCAAGTAAGTCATTTAAATATGTAGTAAGACATTTATATAATTACTGTAACACTCATAAATATATAACATCATCTCTGGCTTTGGGAAGATTAGGAAACTTGCACCAATAATTTTTTTCTTTAAATATACAGAATCAACCGTAAGAATGAATGAATGAATGAATGAATGAATGAATGAATGAAGTGCATTTATTGAAACACAATTATACAAACTCATGTACACAAGATCCTTCGCACGAGCCCGTACGGACATTCGTGCTGTAACTGTGCTCATTTTGAAACTTCAAAGAAAACAAGAATAATACTAATATTAATAAAATAACAAAACAACAATACTTGTTGTTATTACTACCGTTATCACTAATTGTCACAATTACAACTAATCTAACTTCATACCAAATTTCACAAAAATAATAAAAATAAAATAAATGTAAGATATGAAAGAAAAAAATCGCAGTGAAATATATACATATAAACAATTCAATTCAATTCCTTATTGAAACTGCAATAAATATTCCAAATAATACATATAAAGGTAAGACATAAAAAATATATACACACGCAGTAAAAAAACAAATAGAAAAAAAACACAATAAATACAAAAAGAACATATCCTCTAATTACCTTATTCGCTCAGTGTTGATACTACTCACTACAACACTAATAAATAACTCTTCCCCTTATTTCCTCGGCCTCCTCCCCCTCGGCCAGTTCCACCATCAGCTGTCGAACTTTTGCCATAAATTTTCCCACTCTCTCACAGATGAAATTAATTTCAGGGGGTTATTCTTTGATATATTTCAAACAAAAGAGTTAAATAAAACATTGCTTGTTCTTGCTTCTTTTTGAGATAAAAATTGTTTTATATGAAACATTTCGTGGCGTTTTTGGGAAAGCCATTGATTTAATTCTAAATATACTCAGTCAATTTATCAGAGCAGTGTATTATGACAATAAATGATTGAAATAATTTTAGCTTTGTCCTTTAAATGTGCAAAATTTGATCCAAACAAATGTAACATTTTAAAATTTCTTTGCAGAACGAAAAGTTACATTTATTCGGATCAAATTTCTGCACATTTAAGGGGTTAGGTACAGCTTACAGCAGTAAAATTTTGGAAGTATTCAACATTTTTCCCTCCATTACTGTATCTTGTACAATAATGAAAATTAGTACGGTATGTGTAAAACACTGTCCTTCTGCTACAATAATTTTACAATTAAAAAAATTATAATTTCTTTTTTTCAAAATTCAGCTCACTGTGCAGTGATGAAGCGTGATGAAATGTGTTGTGTGTATTTATGCATGTCATATCTACAATATGATGCAAGATTACTTCTCTACCTTTGATAGAGTGTCTGATAAAAAATAAATTCATTTTAGAAATGGTCGAATATTAGTATCTTCTTCTAACACAAAATAAAAAGAAATATATATTATTTATTAAGGAATGTAGTTCAAAGAGCATGATATTGTAAAATGAGTTTCAGCAATAAAATAAAAGAGAGAGAACATGAAAAAAGTTAAGTTTATGAGTTATGAGAGAAACGCATCACTGCACAGTGAACTGCCAAAATTTTGAATTTTGAAAAAAAAAAGTATATATATAATGTTTTTTTAATCGTAAAAATATCTCTTTTCACATAGCAGGACAGTATTTTATACATACCAATTTTCATTATTGTATAAGATACAGTAATGGAGGAAAAAATGTTGAATATTTCCAAAACTTTTACTGCTGAAAGCTGAAACTAACCCCTTAAAGGACAAAACTAAAATTATTTCAATAATTTATTATCGTTATACACTGCTTTCTTAAATTGACGGAAAATATTGGGAATTAAATCAATGGTTTTCACAAAACACCCAGGAAGAACTTTTATCTCGAAAAGGAAACAAAAACAAGCATAATTTTATTAAACTTTTAAATTTGAAATATGTCAAATAATAACCCCCTGAACTCAATAACATTTCACCGTATATACTGTGTTTAATTTCGTCCTTTTCTTTACCGACTTAAAATTCCAATGCGGTGTAGAGAAGTGTAGGCATATATCTTTGTACAGTGACCACAAGAAAGAATGGTGTCAAAATCAAAGTTTTAACATCCGGTTCGCTCGTCGTTTTGCAATAACAGTAGTAATGAATTGTGTAAAATGTTATTGACGTAAGGAAAAACAAGAGTTGATATTGTAAAAGAAAATATGTAAACTGCAACAATTATTAACAAATATAATAAAATAAATGTCAGCATTTTTACCTACTAAGTGGGACATGTACCCTTTGGGACAACCTCGCGTACCCCTGTATTTTTTTTTTCTCTAAGACGAGGACCCGTTCCCAACAAAATTACTCGTAAAAATCTTTTGAATTTTTTTAATGTTCATATATTTAACTAACACGAGTATGAAGAATTAAATATGACGTAAAATTAAGGCTTAAAGAGTATAAGTACACTATGAAAACGGTATGACATACTGACAAAACTAAATTAATTATTTTAAATGACTGGGTTAATGAAATGTTGTAGTTTCCTCAAGTCAACATTATTAATTAATTTATCCTAATTTTCATTGACATATTATTATCCCTTTCTGACCACCAAAAGCATGTAAAATTTATAACAATCACCAGTGTATTATTTTTACTTGGTTATTTAACGATGCTGTATTAACTACGAGGTTATTTAGCGTCGATGGCACTGGTTACAGTGAGATGATATTTGGCGAGATGAGGCCGAGGATTCGTCATTGATTACCTATAATTTGCCTTACGGTTGGGGAAACCATCGGAAAAATCCCAACAAGTAATCACCCCAAGTGGGAATCGAACCCGCACCCGAGCGCAACTCCGAATCGTAAGGCAAGCGCCTTTAAGCCTTGGTTTTTCTGAACCCACGCATGCGACGTGCAAGTTGCGAGGCCCGCATCGCACAAATCCAGTACTACACGAGAGATAGTGAGTGGTTTCTATGGCTGCGAGGTGCGCAGATCTCGCATCTCGAAGTTATAGAAACCTCTCACTATCTCTCGTGTTGTCAGGATTTGTGCGAGGCGGGCCTCGCAACTCGCACGTCGCATGCGTCGGTTCAGAAAAACCAAGGTTTTAGCTGACTGAACTACGCCGGTGGCTCCATTGTATGAAATTGATTTTAATAATGTTGGCTTGAAAAAGAAATGGTAAGGGAAAGAATGATTATGCACTGTAATTCACTATATAAGTCAGCTGAGCAGGGGACGCAGCAGAAGGGTGTCAACATGTCTGTGAAACACTTACCATACATAAACACGCAATGTTTTTATATGTAAAATGTGTAATTTTATATATAAAAATATATGTAAGAACTTCTCAATTATAAACACAAGTTCCAACACTAATTAATATTGTGAATTTAAAAACGCAGAACTTTGACACAGCAATCATGGTAAGTTATTGAAAAAATGATCCTTAGTTTATTTTTTTTATTACACCTTAACATGTTTAAAGTTTTAACGAGGTTAGTGAGACTCTTGTTGCTGTTTTCTGTCCGTTAGCTTTTTAATCCTGGGATGAATTGAAGTGATAGTCAAACGGATACAGAAAGTTGAAGATGATTCCTTTGTATCGTATTAAGCACACTCATGGCAGAAAATGCAGTTTGACAAAAATATGTATAGTGGAAAAATATACATGCTTTCTTTTTTCGAGGTGTCGCTGCCATGCTAGTTCCCCTCTTTGACATTATTGTAATAAACATCTAAACACGAAATAAATTAATTAAAATGTGAAATGGCATTTTCATCAATCACCCAAGTGCATGTAGGCCTACCACATTTGATGTTATATTTATTTGCACTTATTAGATTATAATCTTGAATTGTAACCACAACGCAACACATATAATAAGTATTATGTATTAATATTAATACGGATACTAAATTAATTATTAGTATGTTCAAATTTCACTAGCTTCCAGTAATCGGCTCAGAAATCTAGAACGATTTTAATTTCATAAAATTTCACTACTGTCAACGGCTGTTACTGCTGCCAATATAACAGTTAGAACATCACTACCAGTTGTAGTAGAGGTATTTCTCAGTACCGAAATTCGAAACTAAGTTGGCAAAAGAAAATTCAATCTTCAAACTGTAAAATAACCATAATCCACTACCATATATAGTAATGGGGAAAAATGGTTAGGTTTCACCCTTAGGGTAATAAGTAAGTTGATCCGGACTATATATAAAACAGAATTTTAAACTATGGCTATCACATTTCTATGGATTCAGATAATGAAATTATGAATATTTAAATATTGATGTCCAGTAAAGGAATAAGAATATCTTTATATCTTTGACATTACTCTGAATCAAATTTCCCTGTGTCTTACACAGATGAACAACCGCAAGCACCAAGGGAATGTCGACTTCCAACCGCTGTTAATTTCTATTGAAGTGTAAGCCGTAAGCTACTAGAGGATCTTCCACCACATTCATCATCCTGGTACTGAAACTTGCGAAGTAATAATTTATCTCGATGTATCGAAGAGTAAATCTTATATCATATTTGAGACATTTGTATATATGTGAGGCAAAAAATAGAATAATTGATGAGTTATAGCCTCATCCTTACTGGAATACAAGGAATTAGGTATAAGTGGTACGGTAAATAAAAGAAATAAAAACTTGCAAAACTTCGAATATACGACTTCGATTTATGTTTCTTCAATGACATACAGCTTCAGCAGAGGAACAACTCCAGCTATAATTTTGATTAAGGGATAAATTCTGTGTTCAATAAATTACATTTTTTTCACGCTTATATTTTTAAAGCACGTGATCAAAATAAGTTTAATTACGTTAAGTTTAGAATTTTAGCCCAACTGATTTCCTCCTGTGGAATGTAAAGCCTTGGTTTTTCTGAACCGACGCATGCGACGTGCGAGGTGCGAGGCCCGCTTCGCACAAATCAGGACTACACGAGAGATGATGAGTGGTTTCTGTAACTGCGAAATGCGAGGTCTACGCACCTCGCAGTTATAGAAAGCACTCACTATCTCTCGTGTACTCCGGATTTGTGCGACGCGGGCCTCGCACCTCGCACGTTGCATACGTCGGTTCAGAAAAACCAAGGATTTAGGTAAATGCTCCTAAGATTGCGCACTTAATGCATTTGTGTCCTTAGATACTCATTTTTGAGACCAATATAAAAACTATATTTATGAAACGAAACTCTTGAGTCATGAGATCACAATAATATGAAAAAAGTTACAAAAATGAAATATTTGTTCTTTGCAAAAATACTTCTTTGAAAAGTTGTGAACGCGCAATCTTACAGGCACTATCCTATAAGGCTGCGCACGTTGTCCTTTAAGAATGCGCGTCAACAAATGCCACATTTAAAAAGTCCAACGCCTTTCTAGCTTGAACAGTCTTCATGTCACCACTGTTTGCACCCACTACACTGCCCCAGTCCTCAGAAATTGGTTCTTCATAGGTTTCGTCACAATCAGGACCGAAAATGTTTCCTTCTGAATTAGCCCGACGTGACGCTGATGGATTGTAGTAATTGAAACTCTTCCTGTATTGTTTAATGTTGCACGACATTTTTGTTGTAGTTGAAGAATCACTAGAACTGGTCTATTTGTATTGTTTCTTGTTGCTAGAAGTTTTCATTGTTTCTATAATTGAGTTCTTGTACGGAGAGGAGCAGAAAATCTCAGATTTCGTTTTTGAAATTCGTTTTTTTTCGACTTCGTTGTCTGGTAACTAGCTGGTGAAATTAGTGCCTGTTCAATAATCTCAGGTTGAACTGCTAAATATATTCATCTCCATTTGCGTATGCTTTCATCATTTTCGATTATTGTTCGACTTTTCTCTAACATTTCTTGGATAAATATTGATTTTCTGTCTGATTTCCGAAAATACGATGAAGTCATGACACATGTGAGTAGAAAGCTGCAAGAAATAACATTTCATTTTTAAAAACTAGTTGTATGAGACGATTTGCTTCAGTGCCCATTCTTAGAGGATTCTACATACTACTGCATTGTAGTCAATAAATGGCAGGAGTTCTTACTTAGACAAACAGGTAAAAGTGCATAACATAGCTTATGTATTTGTCTAGCAACAGTAATATATACATGCAGGAATCGTTGGAATTGTTAAATAAACTTAACCTTCTTAATGTGTAAATTTATGAGAGAATCTGGATAAACTCAAGTTTTACCTAGGTGCCTTTACCTCAATGTTATCCTAATTAGACGTTCAGCCTGTTTAGTGTTTGATAAATACAAATTATACGTCACTATTTAGTGGCCAGTGTGTTATTTAGTGTGTGAAATGAGTTTAAAACCTGAGGATGCAACATGTCCATTTTCATTTCTCTCTTGAGGACAGTCTGGGTCTCAAGTGGCGACGACCACACCTTTCCTATCTTCGCCATCCTCTACTCAATACTCGTATTTCTTTCTAAATTAATTAATATTATTTTATAAGGAACTCCGATTCTTTTATGGGTTAGAAAGAATAAATAAAATACGGCTGGCAATAGTCACGACAATGAAATGTCCAGTGACAGGAACTAATTATGGAATTTACAAGTCAATACGAATGCTATAAGTTATTAAACTTGATTGAAAACAAGAGGTTCTTGTGACGCCTCTAACCAAAATCAGCTCATAAAATTTAATTATTTCCTTAACGTTGAAATACGTTTATACAGATACACTCGATACAAAATGTAAATCACGCTGGCACGTAACATCGCTAAATTTAAATCAGTACCTGCAAAAGTTAGACAGCACTAATCTGTATGTTTATTAAGGGAAAACAAACACAAAAATTATTTTTAAAAATATATATTATGGCCTTAAAAATTATATGGAGTGTTATTTATCATATCCAAAATATTTCGATTGTATGTCTCTAATTTAAATGCCAGAACCCTATGTCCCTTTACAGCAGGAAGTTTGTATATTTAATCTAGTCTCCGTGATGAACAGATAGGGCTGGCCTAGAGGCGAAGGGGCTTGCCTGCTCGAAACCTGGGTACGCAGCGAACCTTAGTGTAGTAACCGGTGTGAGTTTGGGAATGCGCCTAGCTCGAGGGTTAGCGCAATAGATCGCAACAGGTCGCAGTGCTGGGCCATAGTGCCGCCTCCCGTAAATTTAATTCCATTTTATTCTTAGTATATACGTATTGTTCGTGTAAAGTACAGCAAATAAATGGATGTATCAAACTATAAATTTGTTCGAATTTTGTTGTAGTTTAGGAGAGACTGTTGTACCTTCAGCATAGTGTACCTTTGAACAAATTTTGTTTTCTTTTTTTTTATTTTTGCTGCTACCTAGAGGACTCAAACTGAAGTAGTTTATAGAGAAAACCGCTAAGTAGCTCTGGTCGTAGTTTCGGTTTGATTTATTGAAAAATGTAAGTTCTACGGACAACACAATTTTTTAGCACCAAAAGCAAATATTTCGTTCATTGATATATGTTTTCCAACACAAAACCAATTTGTATTTGTTACTATCAATCAAGTACAGTGTGTTTCCTATCATTTGGTGAGTAATAACAAATTTTAATTTCCATGGTTTATTCCAATTTCTAGTTTTGGGAGCCATATTTGTTTAAACGTGCACCCTCTTGTACCTTTCAACACAAAACATCGGTTTTTGTTTTTCTTTTATTATAAGATTATGTCACAAAGTAAGTCTGGAGTTAAGAGCCCCCCAAATGCCTTGAATAAAGACGTTGAAGGAGTTATTGCTCCTCCAGGAAATAAAGTCTAAATCAGAGAAACCTACTCTGGTTCATGATGGCAAAAATATTTTAAATATAATTGTCAGTTTTAACACATGCTGTATATTCCCACATATATTCCATGTGTTCCAACTTACAAGAGGGCATGTTCCAAGGTACATGAACCTGTTGTACCTTCGAACACATTACATATCCCTTCATTTTATTTTTTCCATTCTTAATAGATCTGTAAAACAGGAAAGTATATACAAAAAGTTGTAAAGGAATCTTGAATGATTATTTCAAGCATTTTTTCATATAAAAATTTTATTTCCCCAAATAAAAAAAAATCAAATGTGAAAAGTGTTCCAAGGTACAACAGTCTCCCCTACTGTTAACTAAACGACTACCGGTATCCATTGATTTCACATCTGGAATACACGAAATACAATCGAAAATATGGCTTATATCCGAATTTACGTCCGTAATTTCATCTTCCATAATGTAAGCCTACATATCTGTCCCAATTTTATCCGAAGTTGCAGAATACTGTATCATGCAGCAACATGTTAAAATGTAGTAGAAGAAAAGGAGAAGATGAGGAGTGTGAAAGGAATTGAAGGACTAACTCATTTTAAGTACATTATGACATCGGCTAAATGTTTATTTCGAACATAACAATCACTGCGCCTTTATCGAATGATCAATATTGAAGAAATGTCTTTATGAAAGTACAGATAAAAGAGCGTGGAGTCAAGTGTGGTTACAAAAATATTTGGAACGTAGTCACAGAAATAGAGTGGATCAGGGGAAGATTGAAAATTTAAGATACTGTTGATTTAGTTTTGAATTTCATATTAAAATATCAAAGTCTGGAAGGTATTTTGAAACTATATTTTTGGCACAAAACAGAAAACATTTATTACCTTGTTTATATTTACAGGTTTTCTTCTTGCTTCCACTGTAGACATCTTTCCGCGATAGTCGGGTAAGATGGCAAATGCATTTAACACATTCACTGATATATGTATTTTACCTGAACTTGGTTTGATACATGTAAATAACAAAATTCACTTAATTTAAAGCTCATGGACACTTTTTCACTCGTTTATGACAACTTAGCAACATAGTCATTGCACATATTTTACTGCCGTGTGCAAGACTCGTGAAATCACTTCTTGCACACAATGAATATAATCCAGTACATTTTTTGTCATCATTCTTTTTTTGACGGCGTTTAAGGGTACGGTAAGGAATCCTGTATGCTTACGATGCTCTGAAACAGTTCATACCCTCTATTATAACATGTTGCATCGCAAGTTGAAGACTGTCCTCAATCCACTGATTTCTGTCAGAGGATTGAAGACTGTCCTCAATCCACTGATTTCTATCAGAGGATTGAAGACTGTCTTCAATCCACTGACTTCTACCAGAGGATCTTACGTAATATTTACACATTCCCTGCAATAAAACAAAATATAAAACTCTTGCAACAAGTTGCCATCTTACCCTGAAAAAGTGATCATCTTCCCTAAGTATCGGGGTAAGATGCCTAGTGCTGTGACGCAACCTAAGATGGCGGAACAGGTCGTTGGTTAGCAATACAAACTTTAGAACCTTTACTACAATATCCATTACAAAGGTTTGACAGTTATTACGAATTCAAGGATGTATTAAAATTTTAACATACCTTTTAAATTATTTTATAACAGAAAAATGGGCTGTTTTCTTACTTTTCTTCTTCTCACAAGACCACGTTGCAAAATGAGTTACCTTTCACTCTACAAACATTCAACTGTCTCAGTAATCATGAAGACATGCGCGTGTCATTCTCTCTTGGAAGAATGTGAAACTACAAAGAAATAAGCATCTTCCCCAGATAGTCATCTCCCCGCGATTCACTCTATGTAAGATTTGTGCACTTCCCTGATCTGTGCTTGGAATTCATTTCAAGAGGCGGAGATGCTACCGGGTCAGTCCTCAGGAATTGCGGGAACGGAGAACCGGATTATACTGTACGCCTCCTAATTGATTTGTTGTGTTTAAACTACTTGGTTCGGTTTTGTTATTTGATTTAAGATTCGATGTCGAATAAAGCCCTATGACTTCGAGCACGTCAGGTAAACTCGGCATTAACATCTTTATCACCGCCACCATCCTTCCAAGTTTCTAAAATAGGAAGTCGGCTACTGAAGTAACTCAACAGGGTATTCAGGAAACACCAGACAGCGCGGCGGAAAACTTGGAGGTTTCAGGCGATTCATATCTCATGTAAGTTGGTTCGAAAAGTTGGATTTTGAATATATTCTGATTGACACACGAGTTAAGAGAAACTTTCGCTCATGGCGAATTATAAGAGAAAATATTATGCTGAATGCACTAGGCCAGATCTCCAAGATCTCATTAAGTACAGGGAAGAACAATGAGGAATGACATCAAGTAGGAAATTTAGGTTTAACATAAAATTGTTTTTCTATAGAAAATCACAGAAATAATTCTACAAAGCAAAAGCGAGACAAGTTCAAACTGTCGCAACAAATATCACAATCATTAATAGCCTACTGCTATTTGTTAACTATCATGAAATTTCCATGAATTATGACTACATGGATGTCAATACCAAACAATGAAATTAATTGAACTACATACACTATTTGTTATTAATGGAGAACAATTCGCTCCGGCGCCGAGGATCCAACATGGGACCTCCAGTCTTACACACTGGGTGCTCTAACTACTAAAGCTACGCCGAAGTTCAACCCACCGCACCGGATCGAATATTCCTCCTTATGTTCAGGTGCGGTGGGTAGAACTTCGGTATAATTTGTGGTTAGAGCACCCAGTGCCTAGAACTGGGGGTCCCGAGATCGATCCTCGGCCCCAGAGCGATTTTTTCTCCATTAACAACAAATGGTAACCATCACAAATAATTCTGTAGGAACAAAAAATCAATCTTTACATACATTCGCTATGTCAAATTTGAGACTATGAAACACGTAGTTCTGCAGGAGAACTTTCGGAAGGTAATACGTGTATTCACCGTGATGGTTTTCTGCATTATCATGAATGACTTCCGTAAATTTTTCCGAATCCATTTTTCCGAAAGGCTATAATCCTGCTTTCAAGTTTCCTAAAGTCATTCTTCGGAAACCAGTTGATTTAGAATAACGTAAATGTGATTAAAGCACATATAAGCACATTAAAGGCTACAATATACTGTAGGAGGTCAGACCATGAACCTGCCATCTACAAACCATTCCTGACCTTTCACAAAAAACTGTAAATTTTCTTTCGTGCCAAAATAATTACCCGGCCTTCGTTACGGTCTTCCTCTAGATATGAGCCTAACAATAGAAACTCTCGCCCTGGAGAGTATTTTTTCATTATGTCGGGAATCTCAAACACATTTTCTAATGATATTGGATTTGGAAGTTTATTACGTATCCCCTCCCTTCTCATTATTGGTTTCCTTAAGTATTCCCGTTCGGGAAAGAAAAGACTTACCACATCGGAAAAAACTGATTGTAGTACATACCGCTATATTTTTAATGGAAGAAGATCCGGATCTCTTGGGATTCACGCTTCATATTATGTTTTACGTTTTAATTTGTCTATCTCTGCCTTTGCTCTGCTTCAAGAAGGAGAATGCATGGTAATTTATCACCCTTAAGCACCCGAAGATGTAGCCCATTGCAGATTGTGGTGGGTCTTGCAGAACATTCCTTTCTTCGAAGTCGCTTGCATACCCCATGTATTCCAGATTTTGTATTATAATATACAGGTCTATTTAATAGCAATTTCATCCCTCTCCTTCTAGATAGACCTGTAAGTATTGTAGGCTATCTCTGCATTTCTTGTACATGAATAGGTGAATAAAAGAGAAAAATGTTTACCTCGAAATATAATGAAATGCAACCATTACTTAGCAACGCCAAAGTATTGTTTAACTTTCATTAATTCTCATGCGGAAATAATGGTTAACGGTATAATTTTCTTTCGGAAAAATGTGCATTAGAAATTACCGTTTCGCAAAGCTGGTTTCGGAAAAAGGGATTCGGAAAGAAGTGCAATTATAAAAAAACAGACGTTAGGAATAATGGTTTCGAAAATTGGTTGGAAACGATCATAAATATGTATGTTATTTCCAGACATAAGGGTTTTCTTAAGAGTACGTGCAATACTTTCTTTTTGCTAATATGACTGTTGTTAAGAACTGAACATCCGTTTCTTTCAGAGTTGTAATTTCAATTGGTAGCTATTACTAAATATGTAGTAAGTTATATGAGCCGTTCAGAGCAGAAATGGTGTAAGTCATACATGGGTAATGAGGATTAAAGTAAACATTCTGTAAAATACAGCGCAAAGTAGCAATTAATGTTCAATTTATTTAAATTATTAGTAGTCAGTGGATAGCAAGAAGGACATATTAATTACTACTTTGCGCTGTATTTTTTTTACAGAATTTTTACTTTAAACCTCATTACCCATTTTTGACTTACACCACTTCTGCTCTGAACGGCTGATATATTGGTACTTCTGCTGTGTATGCGTACTGTAAATTGCATGTACGGTTGGAAATTTACTCTAAGAGTTCCGGAGTAGAGATGAGGGCGAGCGGTCGGTAAAGGCAAGCGAGTGAATAGCCCAAACACCCCTTGGCGTAACTAAATGGACTCGCCTGTCCCAGGCGCACATCTCCGGCGACTGTCAGGACTAAATAATTGTATTGTACTTTCAATTTGTCAGGAAGAATGCTTTTCGTCTCTAGAATATGATCTTTCTTCAAATATTAATTTTGTAACAAATATTTATTACTAATATAAAAGTTTTCCTTCATTATGTTAATCATTCCTTCGATACAAATTGTCTTATTTAACACTGAATTATAATTATTTAACTGTTAGACTTACATATACATTATGATCTTACTGTTATTATTATTATTATTATTATTATTATTACATTATTTTTGCATTGACATATTTATATTTTCTGTGTATTCTTATAATTTAATTGCTTGAAAGGTCAAAGTAGTATCAATCTTTATCCGTAGAATGCATTTTCAACAGTCTACGATGTCTAGTTTTGAATCATGAAGAGAAGGTCTACTGCAGAACAAAGAAGTTGCAAGTATTCCCTGATAGTACCTGTGCCACGCACCAAATAATGTCACGCCAATATAGTCTATTAACAAGTAACATTATCTGCGCACACCCTGGGACAGAATACGGTTCCTACATGTCATCATCAAGATCTCAATTATCTATTTTTCTATTAAGAGCACCTTGTTTTATGTTTATTTCATCAATAAAACTACTTTTTTAATACAAGAACTAGAAAATGCATAAACAAAAAAAAAAAAATGCTTCTGTGTAAAACAAATGAAGTAGTGCATAATATTATGTCCTTTATCATGACATTAAGAAACTATAGGGTGTTATTCATAGTATTCTTGATTACGTCATAACTCGCACAAGTATAGCCAAATACATTTCGTTTACATAAAAATACCTTTCTGAGTACAAAGTTTAACGTGTCTAGAGCTTTTTGTCAAAAGTCCCCTCATTAAATTTTAATAGCATTACATGTTACTTTTGAAAAGCCCAGCATACTTAAGAGTTTATGACCTTTCTCGCAAGGAGTATAGGTTATTACCTCAATTTCTTTTCAGATTACTCAATTAAGGAACTGAAGCTTATTTCGTCTTTGAAATCTGTGTTAAACACCGACTATAATAATTGCTTGCGAAATGTGGTACACAATGAAGTCACTTCTGTGTTTAAAGTTTAACGAAGTGAACAACAGCTTGAAATGCCCCAGGCATTGCAGGTAAACCTGATCACACGAGAAGTGTAGCTGACAGCCCAGGTTCTGCTCCAGTAATCTGAACAAGGTTCGAAACAAGCGCTACTGAAGGCTGGACATTCGTACGGGTCATGCGTTGACCTCCCTTCAATACATATGCAGAGTATTGCCTTCGAACAAGATGTGTATGACGCGCGAAGAATCTGAAATGGACTCTAGAAAACATGTGGTACCATTTCAATGAAGAGGTACTCGAGATGAAAGCTGATGAGAACCTAAGACATGGTAATATCTTCCCTGATACAAGTCAGCCTGCAGCTGTTATATTTTCCTTGTTACTAGCAACAAAGTCTCCGCACGAAGATGCACCGACGATGTAACTTGAAAGTAAACGTTGCATTTATTTGTTCACAAATTCTTGAACATAACAAGAAGAACGTTTTCACACGGATCGAAGACTATTGATACAAATCTTGTAACTTCTTGCACACACAACAGCGTCCTAAATACATTTTGGCACACCAGGTGTCAAATAAATCTCATGTCCTAGAATTTCTGATCACGTGTTCCACAAATAAATTAAAAGGAATAAGAAAATCAGCACAAAAGCTTAGCATACTATGTCATTCTACGGTAAAGATCAGGAGTACTACACAATGATGATGACGGCGAAGGTGATGATGATAATGGACATATGGTTGATTGAGTCGTTTTGTTCGATTAGTCCTCGTGAGGATTCTCCATGCACAAAATACCTTTAAAATTAGCGTGATTATAAGATCAGACAACGGAGTGGAAACATGAGTTATGTACACGCATCAGATCCCTACAGCAGCGATATGAACTTTCACATAACTCATAAAGTGTTAAATTCATTAGTGTTCATTTATTGGTACTACTTTTGGTATCATACTAGTAAAAAAAAATAGTAAAGGTATCCCCGTAACATGTCATGAAGGCACTTGGGGGGCATGGAGATAGAGCGCCATGCTTTCCATGACCTCGGCACTAGAATGAGGTGGTGTTGTCGGCACCACGCTCTGACCGCCTTTTACCCCCGGGAAATTCATACAAACAAAATATTAACTGAATATCTGCCTGCCGTCATTACTAGAAGTTCATACTACCCTTAAGTCAAATATATCCGAAAAGAAAAGAAAAGTACTATATAGTTCTTTCTCAGTGTAGATTCGTCCAGAACAAAATTACTGGTATACTGTTCCAGAAAATCTCTTAATTTAAACCTAATTTCCAAAGAGCAATGCTCGCAGAAACCATAACTTACTCAAGTCTGTGCAATTTTTAATAATAAAATTGTCCTTTACTCTTTTATTTGTGGGTGCGTTTTTTGGTAATAATATAGTTGGGAAGTCTTTTTTAACTGATATGCAGAATATAATGTAAATGTGTTTCTTTTTGCGACCGACATGTTGTTGAACGGTATTCTTTTTCTCTGACGGCACTTTCACTTCAGATAGGCTATTTTTAGAAAGGAATTTTACGATTTGTTGAAAAAATATCCTCGTCGAATTCAGAAACAATTGAATGGGTTATTTAAGAAACCACACATTTCTTCAGCAACAAGTTTTGAGAAAACTGCAAAAAAATTGCCTGCAGCTTATAAATATTGGATGTGCTGTTCTTATCTTTTTCAGCGAATATTTCATATTAATTACATACAGTATATCTAGATATTTATAGAAACATTTAATCATATACAAGATTGTATGACTTGAGGCTTTCCCGGCGTTTGATGTAGAATAACTCTACTCGGGTTCTCAACCAGGTGAGTTGGAGATTAGCTTCCAAGCTTTCGACGGCTAGCTCTGCCATCTTCTTCAGGGAATGAAGTGATGTGGAACCATGGGAAGCTACAAGATTGTCTGGGTCCCCTAAATTTCGTGAACATACTGTATGTTGTTTCTCAAATACAACTCATGGTTGTTAAATGTTTTTATTAAAAGTTATAATACTCTGTATTTATTTTGTGTATAAGTTAATGAGAACAAAAGTTATTTAGGTAAAAGTTTAGTACATAATGCATTTTGTCCTTCATATTACAAAATGAAAAAAAAAAACATTTCATCAAGTTTAGACTGAAAAGAGATATCTTACTGAAATCCACACTACAGCTTCCCAGATGCACCATCTCTGTTACGACTAGGGCAGACAAACATATCTTCATAAAATCTTCTGATTTCATCCCCCTCTGGGAAATAGACTACTGTCATGACATCATCACTTAAAATAAGGCGGACATGTTTCCTTTCTCTTACAGACGTGCAAATACATGTATTAATATCAGAAACACAAACTAATTTTGGACAAAATATATAGCCTATATAATAATAATATAAGATTCTGGTTATTACCACTTTCATTAACCTTATTACTAGCAAGCAGTATGGTGGAAAGAGGTACAGTTACAGGTTGAACAGTATACCCGCCACTAGCAAGAGGTATTGCACATGCTGAAGCGTCAATTGACCTAGCAATTTTTTCATTATATTTAGCTGGTTTTTCCTCAATTCTAGGAGCCGTTAATTTTATTTCGAAAACAATTAATAGAAAACCAATTGATATAAAACCAGAACGAATTCCCTTCTTTGTATGATCAGTAGCCATTACAGCATAATTATTATTATCACTATCAGTACTTGCTGGAGCAATTACTTTAACTTATTATTAACTGATCGAAATTTAAATAAATCTTTTTTTTTTTGATCCCGCAGGAAAGGGTGATCCAATTCTATATCAATATTATTTTGATATTTTAGGCACCCGGAAGTATATATTCTAATTCTACCAGGATTTGGAATAATCACACATATTATCTGCCAAATAATTTTCTTTAGATGACTATTTTAGGCATTGTTAACAAACTCGAAATGGGGACTTACATTCGCACGGAAGCACGTCATACAACCAGCCTGAAATACGAATTTTAATTCTTCCATTGTATCTGTTCAGGTAGCTGCCACTTCCACCCATAAAAATTTGCTCAAAGACAATACCTATCCCTTCTACATAAAACACACACTTCTGAAACTAGCTCTTATAGGAATGCAGATTTTCCAATACAGGTGATGTAAGGAGTGTATAAAGTTACTCTTATTTCTTAATTCGTTAACTGAGTGAAATTTCTGATATTTTAATATTTATGCTTAGGGAAATGTAGCCATCAATGGACTACCTAACGATTTCTTATTTTATCTAACAAAGACAATATCTTAAAATTCCATTCATAGGACTGAACAATTACAATACTAATGAGGAATGATAAAATAAAGTTTCAGGACTACATTCTATTTATAACTGTTTAAAGATTAACTCATTTAAAATTCGGTTATTGGTTCAATGAAGGCGACAGGATTCTATGAATGGACCAAAAGAGAAATTAAAACATAGCCTATATCTCAAAATAATGTCAACAAAGGAAAAATCATAACAATGAAGAAACATGGATTCGATTAATGAATGTTAAAGTTACTTTTAATCCAATTGTAGTCGTATTTTGAAACTGAAAGTCATCAAAAACACAGTCCTTGTCATTTCAATATTTTAAAGTTTTGGGCTATTTCAAATTAGCTAATACAGTACTTAAAAATGTTAGCAATCAACTTGAAATTACAAGACAGCAACATAATGATGTGATTTTACATATAAAATAATTTTCTGGAGTCTGAGATTATTCTTATATACTATAGATAAAACTGTCTTCCTTTTCAAGACACACTGCCACACAAAGCATTTCTTTTGACTCCTCCTAACATTTGCACAAGCTTCATGCATCCATTTCCTGCAAGACATACACTGAATCAAATTTTCCTCGATGGTTTCTTCACACATGAAACAAAATAAGGAGTCCTGATTTTCATTGCTTTCTGAAGAAAATTGGTTTCCATGAATGATCCATTTTAAAATAGTCCATTCATGGGAACTCCAGCTGGTCAATCCATAGCGACTTCGCCATTTTCTAATCATACTTCTAGAGCGCTGAAGAGGTTATACAAAATTTATAAATATGCAACTAAAAAGGAAGCAGACAGAACACTGCTTCCAGCTACATAGGTCATTCCATAACTTAATATAATTAAGTCAATCTACTCTGTACTTAAAGTTACTTTAAAATTGTCCACCGTTGTGGCTGAGTGGTTAGCGAATCTAACTCCGAACCCAACCCTACCGGGTTCGGTTCCCGGTTAGGACGAGTGAGGTTTCTTCGGGTTTTTTCCCCTCACTCCTATGGATAAATATCAAGTAACTTTATCAGGCGATTGGAACCCCCCTTATCTTCACCACTTCCTTTCTTCCCTCATCATCCTTTCCTCATCATCCCGTTTCTGGTTTTTCAGATCATTCTACAGACGGTCCCGAAGCTGCTAGCTCTCTCGACCGGCCTCCGTGGAATGTAGTTAGCGATGTTGGATGGCTTCTGCAACGAGCACCCGAGGCGGACCTACTCGGGGGAGGAGTTTAGCCTCGGACCGACAGGGGGGCCTTGGGGGAAGTTGCCGAAGCAGGAATGGTATATGGATTTCTGTCGGCTGTAGGGACCGGTCGTTAAGGGAGTCATGTGCGCGCAGGGGATCTGTGGCACGCAACTTATTCCATATCGAGGGTTAGCGCAATAGATCTCAACAGGTCGCAGTGCTTGGTCATCCGTGCCCCCTCAGTTAAATTCCATTCCATACTTTAAAATTACAATAAAAATAACAGAAACGTATGTGAGCGTCTTGTTCAGCCCACATGTTTGCTGCCGCCACCAAAAACAACTCAGGAGTGACGTTTCACGCATATGGAGTCAATATGACCAAGAATATGGCAACGGTCCATTGAAAGCAACGGTTCATCGATGGCTATTGTCCTCTATTCATATTTTCGATAATATTCAAATATGTTAATATAATCGATGTAAATGCATGAAAATTACAAAATTATGACGAAAAACTGAATAAAAAGAGATATAAAAATAAAAAAATAGCCTAAAATGGGGAAAAAATGAACATATAAATAGAGATTTCTATAATCAAGGGTATAGGATCAGGATGTATGTACAAGTTAGCAATCTCTATGATACACCAATTATAAGATGATATCATCAAATTCCGGGCTCGCAGATGACAATTACTGCTGTGAAATACGGTGGGGAAAATGCGCGCGAGGACCGGTGTGTCGTGCCTCATAACACGTTACACAATTCATATTTTACACACTTCAAACAAGTATTTGGCGCTTTGTCTTGGCAGTGCGGACAAGTTCGAAATAGCTTAGGGCGAAAGTGCACCAGTTGCACTTGTAACTGACTCACCCGCTGCTTGTCTCAGTGGCACTGAGCTGTTGCTATGGTTATGACCTTACGTTATGGCATGTTACGTAACACTCCCGCTTCTTATTCGGGATGTCGCGCATTCTACTCCTACATGTCGCAGCAATTGCTATGTTAGGCCCCACCAGATAGACTGATGCGAGTCATGGGACAGAAAAGTTTCACTGACATTTGACGACTGGAAAGAACAACGAGAACAGAACAAATATTAAGAAAATAGGAAAATTTAAACTGACAACGGGCACTATCGCACGTATAATCGTCAAGGAAAACAATCCCTCTAGTAAAGATGGGGCCGCGTACAACCTTAATGAGACTAACTTAATTAAATGCTAGCAATGCAATTACCGTAGTGAGAAATTGGCTGGACTCTAATTTCTTGTTCTTAAGTACCAATAAAACTACCCATATTCCATTTTCTTTAACAACGAAAGGTTTACCTCCACCTACGAATAATTATCACTTAGTAATACATAATTTATCATGTAATGAATTAATAAATAATTATTGTAATTGCCCACATCTAACACCTTCCACACAAGTTAAATATTTAGGAATTCTTATAGATCAGCATTTACTTTGGGATAAATAAATTGATTTTATGTGTACAAATATAAGAAAGACAATTTATAAATTCATAATACTTCGAAATTTTATCACTAAGGAGGCATTGAGAATAACATTTTTTGCTTTAGTACAATAATTAATACAATATGGTATAATAAATTGGCGTGGAGTAGCATCATCTGTACTTAATCCATTAATTTTATTACACGGAGATTGATAAAAATTTGTCTAACCAAAAATATGGATTACCCTACAAATTTAATTTATACAGATTTTAAAGTATTAACTATTGAAGAAATTTATAACTACAGTTTACTAACTTACTACCACAGAAATCAATTAAAACATGAATCTAATTGACATGAATATCGCACTCGAAGACAAAAGCCTACTTTTCCACTAATTGAGCCTAAATCTGTCGTCGATTTGCAAAAGGGGACACGTCCAAAATAACAAAGTGTTGGAAAATCGCAAAAAAACCATAACACACTTAAAAAATTAAAATGTTCATGAATCCTGAATGTATGTTTACATAGTGATCTAATTAGAAAAAAATATGAACAATTTAATTTGTTAACTTAGTTATTGTTTTTGAGATTTTCAAACACTTCGTGATTTTGTATATGTCCCCTTTTGCAAATCGACGACAGAAATGTCATACAGCTCTTAAACATGGTGCTAGTTTCGGCCGAAGACTTTATAATAAATTACAAACCATTTTCCAAATTTGAAATATTATAAAATTGAAGCTTTTATAAAAGAAATATTCATGATATAAAATATTAAGAAATGTGTTTTTTTTACCTTTTATTTCTGTCGACTATATTTATGTTTTTATTGAATATCACTGGCTTCTCTCTAATTGTCAATTTATATTAAGTGTATTTTTCTCTCTTTTTCTCTGTCTTTTTTTGCTCTTGTGTGTTATTTATTGGTTTGAATTAAGTTACTGTATTTTAGTAAACTGTCCTTGTAAGTTTTATGTTATATTATTGGCTAAGACTACACCGTACAAGAGCCTGGCTCATATGGTAGTGGTTAGAAACATTTTTGTTTTATAAATGTAATTTGTACTCACTAGCTAGCTAGTTAAATAAATAAAATAACTTTTATGAGTCAATAATATCTCATCAATCCCTGCACGAATTTACATGAAATGTTTTCATTCTTCCCCAGAATATACAGAATTTAAGCATGTTTTAAGTTTATAGAGGCTCCAGTTCATTTAAAAATACAGGGCTCCTACAAAAGACCTTTCCGGTTTCGAACACATGTAATTTACGTTATGTGAATCTGAGGTCCATGAAAATAGCACCAATGGAAAGAGAAACTCACAAAGTTTAGTTGTGGCAACATTGTTTCCCTAGTTGGTAAACTGCCTCATAATAGTGCATATAAACAAATTTGTTTATAGTTGAGGCGAAATGGCTGCTATAGAGGACAGAAAAGCTTGACTTTCATGTGAACCAGTCGGTTATTAATGTGCAACGGCATTACCGAATAAAGTTTAGTGCTGATCCATCCAGTGGGCCTACAATCCGTAAATGGTACACTGATTTTAGGGCAAGATTCTTCTCAAGCGGTTGCGATATCATCCGTACCGACTAAAGTTGCTGAAGCCCTAAATCCAGAGGACAAAGTTCTACGAAGAAATTTCTGCATAAGTATGCAGGCTTTAATTGAAAATGATTATGAATTTATTCGTTTCGTGGAGTTTTCTGACGCAGCCACTTTTCATCTTTCTGGTAAGGTGAGGAGACAACCTCAGAATGGGGGGGGGTCGGAAAATCCGCGTACCTACGTGGAACTTGACTATAGGCTTGATGTGCGCCGTGTTACCAAGGGAGGAGACAGTGAACGTCTTTAAGGTAAGGAACTAAACTTTTTGGGTTTCTCTTTCCATTGGTACAATTTTCATGCACCTCAGATTCATAGAACGTAAATTACATGTGTTCGAAACCGAAAAAGTGTTTTGTAGGAGCCCTGTATTTTATATGAACGAGGATTTGAACCCGGGCCTGCTTACCGTTATTCTAAAGAAGTGAATTTCATGTCTTTTACTTGTTTATATAACGACGCTGTATCAACTACGAGTTATTTAGAGTCGTTGAAATTGATGACAAGGAGATGGTATTTGACGAGGTGAGACCGAGAATTCGCCATATATTATCCGACATTCGCTTTACGGTTGGGGAAAACTTAGGAATCAGGTAGTCAGCCGAAGCGGGAATCGAACCTACGCCCGAGCGCAACTCCGGATCAGTAGGCAAACGCACTATGCGGGTGGCTGGAATTTCGTGGTCCTTGCATCAAATTTACAAGATCCTTTACGCTTTGGACTTGACGAAATTTGCTGAAAAGATAAATGTGTGAGAAAATAGCTTGTAAGTTTACATGGAATTCAAATTCAAGGGTGTAGCCATTCAAATATGCCGTAATTTTTATGCTTCCAAGCACCGTAGGACACTGAAACTTACTCAAAAGTAAAAAATAAATTTCCGATTTATTTTTCATAGACAAAAGAACGAAAATATGCGATTTATGATTTAAAATGACCAGAATTTCATAGGTGTCCCCCTTGGGCTTCGACATTTAAAGTACAGTAGTGGCAAAAAAACCGGACCGACCGTTATAGCTGATTTCAGAGCCTTGTTCACTCCAGAGCACGATAGACTGGTAACTAAGACCTTCGTGGTTCGAATCCTGCCTGGGAAGGAAACTTTTTTTTTTGTTCCTTATTTAAATTTATTCCAAATACTTTTCGATTGCTGGTAAAATTCATGTTCTGGGAATAATAAGTTAATTTAAGTAGTAAAATATCGCTGCAATCGAAAAGTATTGGGAATAAATTTGAATATTATTATTATTATTATTATTATTATTATTATTATTATTATTATTATTACCCAAATATTGAAACCCTATTTTACCCTTTGGTATATTAGAGTTGTAGTTTGTTACATGTGAAATACATTATGTAGAGATAATACACAATTTTAAAGAAGTAGTAGTAGGCATGAGTCATAGCTATAATATAAATACACTAATTAATAGACAGTAAACAATACTAAGTACGTTATGCAATAATTACATTCAGTTAAAACAAAATTAAATAAAATTAGAAATTATAATCGAAGGTGTGGAGAGATTGCAAGAATATGACATAAATTTGCGATTTTATACATAATTTTAAGCAATATTAAAGAGATAATGCACAAAATTGACTTAGTTACAAATTAAAAACCTAATATATGGGTGGTTTGCGATAGTAAAAAAAAAACAAAATTACTTACGGTTACAAACTCTATACCTGTCATCAAATACTGAACAATAGTAAAATCTATAATACAAACGTAGTTATTGTTGTTATTACTATTATTATGTCCCAAGGAGAGACAACTTGTGTTAGATAGTGCATTAGGATTTTATATCATCATTAATTTACATACACTTAATAGCTACAGTCTTGCGTGGATGTGGTGTATAAACTCTGCGAATTGTTTATAACAACATTTTTTCCTAAGTAAATGGTAAAGGGATGTGCAGTAATTTAAATTGCAGTCCGAGATATATCTTAAAAAGTGTCTTTTTCTTTCGAACACTGGAGAGTGAAAAATCAAATGTTCAACAGTCTGATTGTATTTGCATATGCACAGAGATTAATAAATTTGAATAAGGAACAAAAAAAGTTTCCTTCCCAGACAGAATTAGAACCACAAAAGTCTTAGTTACCAGTCTATCGTGCTCTGGAGTGAACAAGGCTCTGAAATCAGCTACAAGGGTCGGTTCGGATTTTTTTTGCCACTACTGTACATCGTTTAGCTGGGTTATAATGTATTCTTCAAATCTTCCAAATTCATAGGGTTTCAATTAAATTATTTCCTTTCCCCTTTGCGATCATCGTTTTTCAATCATGGAAGACAGAAGCATTATTCAGTCATGTAACGGTGCGCGTAGGTAAGTGATACAATATAAACACCACAGAGAGAGAAGCAAGTATGAAGCGCACAGGAGTGCCGGGCTGCCAAGGCAAGTGGGATCAAATGAATCGAGTGCGTCGCGCCGCGATGACGAGCTGTACGTCGTCGACGCATGACAGCGGCACGCATGCGAGCGCGCGGTCGCTCTCCCACGGTCGGGGCGCACGTCGCTTCAGTATTCGCGGCGACTCCCGGGCGACCTCACACACGGCATAACTGTCATTCCCAAGCATACCGTAACACACCTTGTGGACGGAATACAGCCTTCCACGAATCCGAACTCCAGAGTGCAAACGCCACAATCTGAGACGAAGTGATCCCCTGCAGCTCCGACTATAAATACAGATCATTGCACAGTTAGGCATGCAGCTAATGGAAAATTTTAACGTCGTGGGACCGAGTTCAAATACCAGCGAAATTAAACACAATTTTAAGTGTAGAATTACAATAAATGTTCACGTCTGTTGAAAAATATTTTGATGCGAAAAAAAAATCGTATAAGACAACCTAGGATGAATGAATGAATGAATGAATATTTATTCTTCATTTTTATATATACGATAAAGGTTGGTAATATTGCAATACGAGTAATATTATGATACAGTAGTTCCTTTTGAGAATATATCACAATTTTACTGAGCGAGAGGAAGATCGGTTTTTTGAGTCAAAGTATTAAGGTAGCGGTGACCAAAACTCGAACGGCAGTGATTACACGCGAGAGACAGTCTATGAAGTAAAGAGACGGGGGAGAGATACCTGGCATGAAAACTACAACCAGTGGCGGTTCGTGCATTAACAGTGAGTTCTTCATCAACCCGCTAATAAAAATCGCAAGCTATGCTGTATCAGTAATGTCACAACTGTCATCAAGAGCCAATAAAATAATATATATACATATAAATGTTCTTCCTTTTTTTAAATATTCCTCATGAACACAATCAGAAATCTCCTGAATTCTCTTCTGGATATTTAGTCAAGAAAGCGCAGTTTTTCAAATTAATTAACAATTTTCATTGGACAAATTATTTCAGCCACCTTGATCATCACACTTTTAAGAAACTCTCCTCCGTTGGAAGGCTTAAGAGAACGAGCTATTTCGTTCGTCACTAGATAGCTGGCTTCCTTACATTTTATTTAAGTCATCTTTCTCTTCATGACGATGATTTATGGCTGATTTCAGTTCTTGGAGTTTAATAGCTCGTTTCATTACTACACTAGCACGTAATATTCAATCAGTTTATATTATTATTATTATTATTATTATTATTATTATTATTATTATTATTATTATTAAATCAATAACTAGTAAATAACTGATAATAGCCATCAAAATATTAAAAAAATGAAAATGGAGATATAGCGTAGTCTAGTAATTATTTTATACTTCGAGAGAAGATGTAGGCCTATATATTCAGGCACGTATATAAACGTTATGGTAACACTTGCTGATAAATAATAATAATAATAATAATAATAATAATAATAATAATAATAATAATAATAATAATACATTATTCAGCGTGGCAATTAATGTTTCTAATTGTCCGACAGAACAACAAAAAAGTTCTCCTTCTCATTCTTTACGAAACCACCTCTTACTTCTTGTAGAGACAGAGTTAGTAGAGCGACATGATATACCGTCACTGCTTCCCTTCATTACGTGAATGAAACAGATGAAACACACAGCAATGTACAGGAAACTCCTCATACCCTTTTGAACGTCTGTGATTACACGATGTAATCACGACACCCGTTTTGGTCACCGCTGTATTAAGGGACTGTTCATGGACCAATTTCTGCACAAAACCCGTCCTTCTCTCGCTCAGTAAAATTGTAAAAAATTCTCAAAAAGAACTATTATAATATCATTAGTATCACAATATTACCAACCTTTACCCTATAACGATTTCTCTTATGCTGCTGGATGGAATTTTTCATATTCATTATTTAGTAGTCAAATTATTCGACAATTTTGTACAGATACGGAATTAAAATTTGTAACGAGTCTTGATGGGAGCCCACCTGTATGTACACAAAATCTTCACACAACTGTCCACAAGTAGCATATATACAGGGGCTCTTGTTTAGTTTACATGCGCAATGTGTTATAAGCGAAACTTATTAATAAGGGAACTCCAAATTTTATTTCTGCGTCTGTACATAAAATATAATAATTTCAGTAAAAAAATAATCGCTCTTAACTTGAAATCAAGAACACAAAATAGCGATGAACTCCAAATCAATACAAATTATTTTCGTTAAAAATTGTTTGCTGCGTAACGTGAAAGGATACACGAAATAAGGAACCTAGTCTTTTCTTCAGATCCTTATGTTTTGGAGATATTATTAGCATATTTATTACATACAGAACTGTCTCTATATTTGTTATAATAATCTAATACAAGTTGAAACAGCCTTTAGGTTAAGCGAATCAGACACTGTTCTTAATGAAGAGGAGCATATTGTATTTATACTTCGTTCCATAATGTCTGACAGGCGACATAAACATTGCCGACAGAGAGAGACAGAGACGGGATTTTAAAGGGAAAATTTTACCATCAAAAAGGGAGGAAAAAGGGAAAGTTATAGCCAAAAAGGACTTGAAAAAAGGACTATATTAGTCCCAAAAACACACTCCAGCACATTCCTGGATATACTTGGCACACAAACCTTAAATTTATCTCTTCACAAGATAAGGAAAGTGCTGTATTTGATATAGTTAAAAAAGGACTTCCAAAAGGACTATATTACTCTCTCAAAATGGTGATATTTTAATTGAAAACACACTTCAGCACATTCATGGATACGCATAGCACACACAAGTTTATATTTATCGCTTCACAACACAAGGAATGTGTTGTATTTCATCACATTCAACATTTCAATATATTATTGCGATGTACCTAAGTACATATATTTCCGTCCAGATATTCTGCGTCATCATATGATGAAGGATGAGTGGAACGGAGAAAAATTCTCTCCGGCACCGGGATTGAACCCGAGTTTTCAGCTCTACGTGCTGACGCTCTATCCACTAAGCCATACCGGATTCCCATCCCGATGTCGGATTGAATCCTCTCAGTTTAAGTTCCAACTCTTGGGTTCCCTATTGTGGCCTACCCTCATGCAGTGCGTCATAGATGCATGACAGTGGCACAATGTCCACACAAGAGCAGAGGTGCACTCGTTATGAGTGACTAAGTAGCCGGGATCCGACGGAATAAGCGCCGTCTTAAATCACTAAGTGATTATTTTTCGCATATCATATACTATTACGAAGCCAAAACCACATAATTTGGTCGGTGGAGGATAGTTTTGAACACCGTAATTAATTATTTCAGGTTTCGTGTTGAAATAAAAAAGGGATTCCCTTTAAAATCCGGTCTCTAGTAATTACAATTGAAACAATGACTTATCTTTAAGTTGGGCGGTCTGAAGATTTCTACCCCTGCACAACTTCAAGACAAGCGTGGAATGAGGCCTCTGCCACTGGCTGAATAGCAATTACATTTCCCTCTTCCTCTGCCGGCAATGTTTCCGTCGCTTGTTAGACATTATGGAATGAAGTACAGATACCAAGATGAGAATACCTCTTCGATATATTTTCTATCAAAAATATTCTCAAGAATATAATTTCAGTAACTGAGAAGCCAATTTGCAAAACCAGCTATTTGCAAGTTAGACGAATTTTGGCAAATGAGGAAAATTGTGTAAAAACTTATCCACAGATGCTATAGGCATGATTTTTAGTTTAAATAATGGTGAAAAAATATTTAGTCTGTCTTCCTACAGCTCAGAAACATATGATTAATAGGTAATTAGTTATATTGTATATTAATTTGCAAATAACAGGTTTTGCAGTTGAATAGAGCAGTTAGCAGGATTTGCAACTCTATAGGTAGCCATATTTACGATACATTAGTTTGCAAAACCTGGTATTTGATCAATGTTAGCAGTTTATCTGACAAGACTAACTTGGAAACAAACTGACGGTAGAAGAGAACATTCTTATTTTCGTTACATACCTAAATATTATTAAACACACAAATATTGTACTATTAAAAGTATAAAAGGAGAATAGAATACTAATGTTATAGTTTGAAGGTTTCCTTATGTGCTACTGTTTGTGAAAAGTGCAACACCCAGAAAGAATGGCCCGAACGACCCCAAACTCAGGAGATGTGTAAAACAGAGTACCAAATGTAGTGTGTTCGTACGAGTCCCGCTTCAACTTGTCCTACAGTGATGGTCACATACGTGTTAAAAGCTACCGTGGTGAATGCAGTCTGAGAGCCTGCATTGTTGAGCGGCATTGCGGACAAGTTCCTAGTGTGATACAATATGCGATCTCGCTTCCTACTTATTCAGGACAATCTGAACTTCAACCGCTACATTAGAGAGGTCTTAGAGTCCGAGGTACTGCTCCTCCCTCAGGCAACTCCACATGCCATATTTCAGCAGGACAATGTCCGGTCACATGTGACGAGGATTGTGCAAGCCTTCTTCGAAGAACGACGGGTATCACTGCTTCCCTGGCCTGCACGTTCGCCAGACATTTCGCCCATGGAACATGTCTGGGATATGGTTGGTCGGTAACTTGTTCGTCATGGTCTTCCAGCACACACTCTTGACGCATTGTGAATTCGCATACAAACTTCGTGGAGGGAGATTCCCCAGGAACATGTCCAGGAACTCTTTCATTCCATGCCACGACGCTTAGAGGCTCTGATTGCAGCGCATGAAGGGCTTCACTCCATACTGAAATCTCACGGTCACAGATCAGGTACAGTTCTGTAATTCTAATTCTTTGTGTATTGTCAAGTATCTAAACTGTGATATCAATTTCATTTCAGCCACATGTATCCTTCTCGGTGTTGCAATTTCTACAAACATCAATGTAATATAACACTTTACAAAATCTTCGGTTCTTCCTCATCCATGAGTTCGAAGTCCAGTACATCCGTACGTTCATCCTCATCTTCAGTCATGTCTGCAACAACAAGGTCTTGCTGCTGGTTGAACATTTCGGTGTAGAAGGTCAGGTTTGCATTCCGAAACCAGTCCTACCCGAAGTGCAATTCCAGAAGTCTTTCAATGTCCCTGATGTTTGCTTCTTTAAGGATGACACCCATTGGAATGTAGTCCTTTTGGAAATGTTTACCTCTTTTGTTTAAACTTTTGGATTCGTCTTTTCACTGGTACCATTCTCTTCATCATCTGTATCTTCTCCCTCAACACTAACAGTTACTGAAACAGGATACACCATATCCATCCTCACTCATTTCGGCAAAAGTCGAAAAAACTGCAAGATAATCACAGTAACCACTACAAGACTTCAACACACTTAACATAAAAGTTTAGAAGTCCCCGATGAAGCGAGGGGCAGAAACTCTCAGCTGATGTCTTAAATGCAGCAGTTTAGTCAATTTAACTATACGAGCAAAAAGTAGCTTTATTATCAGCGTCTAATAATATCTTATTCGTTATTTTAGTATGCTTAATGTAATCCTTATGGAGATGGAAATAGCAGCTTTTGCATCCGTAACTCTCAATATGACCATGCTGTCTCAGTAACATTTAGCAGGTATTGCAAAAGTAAACATGGCATTGTGCAGTCAGCAGGTATTGCATCCTTACGCTCTCCACACTTAGCAGGTTTTGCAACTGTATGCAATTTTATTTACTAGATTTAAAGGGTTTAGAGTTGGATTTGTAACCGAATGTATGGCTTATTACGTAGCTAATGACGAACTGAAACCATGGTTACCATTATCTCATTTTTCATTTTTTTGACAGTTAGCTGGTTTTGCATCTGGGTTACTCAACTACATTCAACTGTATGATGTCGCAGAACATGCACTGCCCCTCTTCCACCAATTTGTGTATTAATTTGTGTAAAATGGTGGAAAACTCCAAACATTAACAACTATGTTGAAGCGATCACATAGTAATGGACACAATCCCGTAGCAACAATAAGCAGCTATAAAATTGTATCACAACGTTCGACTCGTGACATGCGCAAAGAAGTTTGAATTCATAAATAAGGAAAGCTGTCTAATGCTCAGACGCTGTGCTTGGGTTTTTCCTTATAATAATTTCCAAACTCTATTAGGAAAATCTACGTAAAGATTATTATTTTTTGTTTCTATGGAATATATCTGTTATGGTAACAATTAATATTAGAAAAGAAAAATTCTCTCCGTAGCCAGGGATCGAACCTAGGTCCTTGATTCTACGTACCAAGCGCTCTCACCATTGAGCTAAGCCGAAGTCCAATCCACAGCACCGGATCGAACACCACACATACAGTGTTTTTCCCTTTGTGGCCTGACTCCAAGTTGGTTTTATATTAAGTCAACTGCTATTATACAAGGAGAGCACTCAGTTGAGTAACTTGGTGGCCGAGATTCCATAGTAATATGCTCAGTAATCTGTACAGAAATACGCAGTGTTATTGCTAGAACAATCTACGTAAAGATTATTATTTTTTGGTCCTACAGAATATATCTGTTATGGTAACAATTAAAATTAGAAGAGAACAAAAATAATAATTTTTACGTAGATTGTTTTAGCAACAATGCATATTTCTGTACAGATTACTGTGCATATTACTGTGGAATCCCGGCCACCAAGTTACTCAACTGAGTGTGCTCCTTGTATAATGACAGTTGACTTAATATAAAATGTCTACATGCTCAACTTGGAGTCCGGCCACAATGGGAAAAACACTGGAAGTGGGGAGTTCCATCCGGTGCTGAGGATTGGACTTTGGCGTAGCTCAATGGTGAGAGTGCTTGGTACGTAGAACCAAGGACCAGGGTTCAATCCCCGGCGCCGGAGTGAATTTTTCTCTTCTAATATTAATTCTAAGAAGAAAGTCAGGAAATTCTATGGCAAATTATTGAAATGATGTTGCCAAATTCGTGGGTGCTCGTGTAAAAGGGGGTTAAGTATGAAATGGCTGAAGCGGAATAAGTAAAGATTTGAACCCTTCACGATTACTTCTTTCTTGTGTTAGAGGGGTTAAATCATGCTTCCATTCGTGATGCAGTTATAGTGCTCCGTATTTTGTGACAAAGGGTTTTTGTTCAGTACCAAAAGAGAGAAGTTTACATACCTTGCAATTTGACTTAACCCCCTTTACACGAGCACCCGCGAATTAACACTTCACGCTATCACTAATTATGGCAACGCTCGATAACCTACAATTGATACAGCGTTGTTAAATAACCTCCTAAGCAGCAAGAAATACCTTCATTACCGTACAATGCTGATATCAATATGTATTTTATGCGAGTCAAAACTTCGCGTACATATTGTCCATTTGGACGTCCAAGTAAATATTTCAACCAGCAGTGTCCTACTTCCTGATTTAATAGAGTTTTTATAGAGAAACGAATAGCGGTGACTCAGAACATACCTCTTGGTTTGAAATCTCCAAGTTGTCAGTGGAATAGCCGCTGCGACGTCTGAACTAATGTTATCTGAGAAAATATAAAAGTAGACTGGGAACGCAAGGGTGACCAATCCAAGGCGGGAGCAGGATCTTGTGTATTCATTTCTTAGAAACTGTAGCTATTAAACGCTACTGTACACCCACACACACATACTTCAAAGTAAATCCGACATTTTACTATTTTCTGCATTAAATGGAAAGTAAGACTCATAACACGTCCCTTCTGCATTCCTCAACAAAATATATAGTCGTATAACAGAATGAACAGAGAAAACGCAGTTGAAAGAGAAATACAGTAAAAACTAAGTAAAGAAAGTGCAGAGAAACTGAGGAAAATGGAAAGGAAGTAAGAGCGACAATGAAATTGAGTCGCCTACAGGGTTGTTTCCGATCTCTGATAACGAATTTGAATGACATCATGTGCGTCAGGAGTCACACGGCAGCTGAACTGTGGCGCGAGATTACAGACCGGCAGTGAGTGATCCCATAGTCATAGTGCACGGCGACTCACAGTAGGAATTCCCAAGAAAATCAAGTCTTTTTGGGAGGGGTACATAACAACCCTTTCCGATGCCAAGTACAGTTAAGTGAAAATAAAAAAAGCCTGCAATAATCGAGGTTTCGTTATTTCCAAGAAAGGCATCTTCTGTGTACTTAATATGATTGGTGAAGCTCGAATGGAATTAATTTGTATCACCTCGTGGGGTGCGGCGACTTGTGAAGTGGGGTGGATTTGCTTGCTTTTGCACTCTAGAATTAATTCCATCCGAGCTTTGCTAGTCTTATTAAGTAGACCTACACACAAGATGTCTTTCTTGGAAAAAACGATACCACGTTTTTTGCAGGCTCCTAAGATTTTCACGTAACTGTACTTGCCATCGGAAAAGATTGTTAGGTACTCCTCTCAAAAAGGCTCGATTTTCTTGGGCATTGCTACTGTGATACACCGTGCACTCTGATTATGGAATCACTCACTACTGGTCTGTCACCTCTCGCCGCAATTCAGCTGTCGGTGTGATTCTTGACGCACATGACGTCATTTAATTTAGTTATCAGAGATCGGAAACAACCCCGTAGAATCAAACTGCACTTTCTCCAAATTATGAAATATAGAATTGAGGCACGTTGCGGTTTTCGGCGTAATAGATCGACTATTGATCAGAATTTTTGTATTCGACAGATAATGGAGAAAAAATGGGAGTATAAGGGTACAGTACATCAGTTATTCATAGATTTCAAAAAGGCATATGACTCGGTTAAGAGGGAAGTATTATATGATATTCTTATTGAATTTGGTATTCCCAAGAAACTAGTTTGATTAATTAAAATGTGTCTCAGTGAAACATACAGCAGAGTCCGTATAGGTCAGTTTCTATCTGATCCTTTTCCAATTCACTGCGGGCTAAAGCAGGGAGATGCACTATCACCTTTACTTTTTAACTTCGCTTTAGAATATGCCATTAGGAAAGTTCAGGATAACAGGCAGGGTTTGCAATTGAATGGGCTACATCAGCTTCTTGTCTATGCAGATGACGTGAATATGTTAGGAGAAAATACACAAACGGTTAGGGAAAACACGGAAATTTTACTTGAAGCAAGTAAAGCGATCGGTTTGGAAGTAAATCCCGAAAAGACAAAGTATATGATTATGTCTCGTGACGGGAATATTGTACGAAATGGAAATATAAATATTGGAGATTTATCCTTCGAAGAGGTGGAAAAATTCAAATATCTTGGAGCAACAGTAACAAATATAAATGACACTCGGGAGGAAATTAAACGCAGAATAAATATGGGAAATTCGTGTTATTATTCGGTTGAGAAGCTCTTATCATCCAGTCTGCTGTCCAAAAATCTGAAAGTTAGATTTTATAAAACAGTTATATTACCGGTTCTTCTATATGGCTGTGAAACTTGGACTCTCACTCTGAGAGAGAGACATAGGTTAAGGGTGTTTGAGAATAAGGTGCTTAGGAAAATATTTGGGGCTAAGCGGGATGAAGTTACAGGAGAATGGAGAAAGTTACATAACACAGAACTGCACGCATTGTATTCTTCACCTGACATAATTAGGAACATTAAATCCAGACGATTGAGATGGGCAGGGCATGTAGCACGTATGGGCGAATCCAGAAATGCATATAGAGTGTTAGTTGGGAGACCGGAGGGAAAAAGACCTTTAGGGAGGCCGAGACGTAGATGGGAGGATAATATTAAAATGGATTTGAGGGAGGTGGGATATGATGATAGAGACTGGCTTAATCTTGCACAGGATAGAGACCGATGGCGGGCTTATGTGAGGGCGGCAATTAACCTTCGGGTTCCTTAAAAGCCATTTGTAAGTAAGTAAGAATTGAGGCACGTTTCAGTGTAGAATTTTGAAGGGAATCAAACTGGAGTTTATCTGCCTTAACTATTCTAGTAAAACCACCGTTTGGAGACTAACTGCACGAGTTTTCCGTTTTTTTTTTTTTTTTTTTTTTTTTTTTTTTTTTTTTTTTTTTTTTTTTTACAAATCCGATTATTGGATAAAGTGCGATTTGATTGATTTGATTGTAGGCGACTCAATTAAGATATGAGGAGAAAGAAGAAAAACACAGAAAGTGGAAAACAATAAGCACAGGTCAATGGACTTGCTATTATAGGGCAGATTCGGCTAATTTCGTAATACTAAGGTTTCAGTGCAAGAATAAGATTGAAATAAAAATAAATAGTGTTTTTAATGTACGTACATTATTAGGGTTCAGGAATTACATATTAGTATTTTACCTCAAATAAATTTATATCATAGTTACAAACAAGCAATACAAATATAGAAAAGAAAGGTAGCATTCTATTCTGAGGATCATGTAAGAGTAATTCCTAAAAGACTAATTTGGCCGTTTTTTCAGTGTTGCCAACTAATAATATATATATATTACCAAACGAGGATAAAATCACACAATACCATGTACTATGATAATAATAATAATAATAATAATAATAATAATAATAATAATAATATGGTATTAACAATAACGATGTCTTGCTTGTTTACCACATCTCATCTTCATGTTGGAGAGGTGTTTTCTAAAAATTTCAATAATTTGTGAAAGGGTATATTTTTCTTCTGAATCTCTGGCACATCATGTTAGTAGTTAGTAGATTAGTGTATGATCTAATATTAAAATATGTTTTGTCTGACAACGTGACTCTCATTACATTGATTAAACAGTTCACGGTTCAAGCGATCTAACCTAAAAATATATTTTGTTTGATCACGTGAAATGATTAGAAAGAATTCCAAAAACGAATACCACTTTGAAATGTATGCTTTAGAATATTTAATGCATTATTGTAATAAAAGTCTTAAAACGAAAGAAATTAATTAAAATGTGAAATGCTATTTCTATCGATTAGCCAAGGGCATGTATCACACGAAATAAGTTATATTTATTTACACTTAGCCTACCTGACTCTAATCTTGAAATTGTAACCACAACACAAAGCAAGACCTACAATAACTATTATGTATTAATGTTAATACTGATATTAATGAATTATTACTATGTTCTAATTTCACTAGCTTCACTAGCTCAGAAATCTAGAACAAATTGAATTTTCAGAATTTAAACTACCGATAACTTGTGTCACTGCTGCCAACATAACAGTTATAAAATCACTAAAAGTTGTAGTATTTCTCAGTACCGAAATTCGAAACGAAGTCGGCAAAAGAAAATTCAACCTGCAAACTAGAAAATCACCATAATCCACTAGCTTACGTAGTAATGGGGGAAAAATAGTTAGGTTTCGCCCTTAGGGTATTAATTGAGCTAACCCGGACTATAGAAGGGTAAGTATAACTTCATGATAGTATAAGGATATTTTCGTGATAGTGCTTAATTTCAAAACAGTTCGGTATATTCAGTCAAATTTTAAATTCCTCAGTGAGATTCATATTTTGCAACCCAAACAGTTAAAGATCTTCCGGTATTTTGAAAGGCCTTCACATGTTTCATGAAACCATTGATCACCACTGACATACTGAATCTACGGCTATCTTTCACAATGCTTGTCGTCCTCGAAATTTCCTGAGCAAGATGGCAACAAATCATTAGGCTTATCATTCGTCTTTTCTTTAAGCACAGATCTTCGTTTGGCTCCTGAAGATGATGCTGTCCACACCTGTGGAGTAACAGTCAGCGCGTCTGGCCGCGAAACCAGGTGGCCCGGGTTCGAATCCCGGTCGGGGCAAGTTACCTGGTTGAGGTTTATTCCGGGGTTTTCCCTGAACCCAATAGGAGCAAATGCTGGGTAACTTTCGGTGCTGGATCCCGGACTCATTTCACCGGCATTATCACCTTCATTTCATTCCGACGCTAAATAACCTAGATGTTGATACAGCGTCGTAAAATAACCCAATAAAAGGAAGATGACGCTGTTTCGTTGTCTACCTCTTTTAACTCACTTGAGAGGCTGAAGTGTCAGTCTCTTTGGTACCTTCCTGATCCTCGTGAAACTTGCCAAGAAGAAGACGAGTTCTCTCTGCGGCAGTTTTCCTTTGTTTAAGACACAATTAGTTGCCTCTTTCATATCATTAATTATATTGTACTTCTTTCTACATATAACACTGTAATTATCTGACATCTACAACATACACGACATGCACAATATATCAGAGACGCTCTGAATACACACAAATATTTTCAGTTTCATGCAATTTTCTTGCATCAGAGTGTGTTGTTATAGTATAAAAAAAAGATAAAAAGTGGCCTCGAGGAATATGACCTCCCAAGATAAGGTTCTGTTACATAACCAGTGCATTGATAAGCATATATTATTTTTCACCGAGAAGTATACAATATCAGATTTAAGATTGAAGAATTGAAAACAATTTGGACCACAAAACACAGCAAAAAACTTTACTTTTAACAAAGGAAATCGGAGGATTTATTAACTCACAAATTCAAATATATAGATCTCACAACTCTTCAAGTAGTTTCCAAAACATCCGCTCACGTCACTGTAAGAACGCAGTGAACAAAATCTATGTTATAGTACAGGGACATCATTTTATTTTTACTTCACTTTTTTTTGTCCCTGAGTTTTTCAATATTCTTCACTCCCACTCTTTCTAGTGGCAAACTTCCACACACAACCAAAGCCGCAAATACAGTTAAAGTCGTCTTATGGTCATATTAAACAGCACAGAGTGAGTGAGTATAATATATTCCATAAATATGATCGCATTTTTCAGTGAGGAAGAAGCATTCCTTCACTATTGAATCATATTTTCGCACAGGTACTGTTCATCTGTTTAGTTACGTCGCACCTCGATTTCCCCCCACCCGTTTCTGCTGGCTCCTCTGTGAAGGCTAGTGGCTGGGCTGTCTTAGCTCTTTTCTGAAAACATTTGCTATTAGGAATTTGACTTCTACGTAATATTACACAAATATTTAAAATAATTTAAATAAAAGAGCCTCGTTAAGTAAGTAATTGTCACTTGATTTCCACCCTTTCTAAGACCCTCCTACATAACCACGAGTAAATTTATCTATGCGGATCGGGTAGAAGTAAGATTGAGTTGACAGTACGTAAGGTACACTGTTATAAAGTAGGTACAGAATTATTTCAACAGACGTAGGATTACGGCTCCCCCATGTCGCTGGATTTGAGTACTTTGGATTATTTCTTTGGGGTTACTGTGAAACAGTTGAGTTTGCTAAACATCCTACAACAATAGAAGAATTAATCATACATTAAATTTCAGAAAATAAGCTTGAAAACGTTTTTGATAATATGCACAAAAGAACTGAAGCCTATATCGAAATGACGACCATCATTTTCAATAATTTGTTTAAATATCCATATTTTGATTTTTAAAATTTAAATGCAATGTAAATATTGTATGTTAATGTGCTGTAGAATGTATGCTATACATTGCATAACAAATACGTCCGATTCGATAGTTCAGTTAGTGAGTAAAAACGCTTACTGTTAATGCTGTACTGTATTTTGATTAAATAAAAACCCGACGGAAATGATCAAACTCAAAATCATAACATTTCCTAGTTTACGTAAATGGATCCATTACTTTTCTTCCCTCCTATACCTAGTAAATTTATTTGTATGTATTTTACACTAGAGTCGTCAAACTCAGGTCGTGGAAGGAGGTAGCAAATAGTGTTTCCGGTTCTCAATCGTTAATCCAAAGGTATAGTCAGGTTAATATTGGAAATTTGAGTAAAATTAAAATGATGTTACTGGACAACTTCTACCGTTTATACTATACCATAAAAATTAAATTTATCGCTGGTATAATTTAGTGGTAAACTTAAAAAGAAATATCACGAAATTAGCCGTATTACGAAGCTATCCGAGTATGCCCTATATATTTTTACATAGAACTAAATGTGAGAATGACCACTTGTCAACAGGTGCGTAGCTTAACTATCCCACATAACTTTACGTAGAAATACGTGTAAGTGCGATCACCTGTCGATAGGTACTAAGATTTACTATGGCGTATATTTTTACGTAGAACTACATGGGGTTAGTTCGAGAAATGAAAAGAGGTTGTGTATGTAATGGTCATTCATTAGGCGACATCTTGGCACACTACAAATTCAATGAAATCATACAAGACGAAAATACGACGATGATATGAGAAGTATGATATGTGATGGCTGCATATTTCTTACGTAGACCATGACGATGCACAAACCACGGAGTGTCCTAGGCGCCGTTGTCGCCACATCCACAAACCAAACGTGTTGCGCATGAAGTGAAGGAAGGCGGCGTTCTCGCCTTCGGATACTTTTAACACAGTCTAGTATATACAGTCACGAAGCTCAATACGTAGTAAATATGCATCCATAGATAGTTGCTAACCACTAGGATCTCTAATATCGCCTCATTACAGACAATGCGAAATAGTACCGGCACAGTATAATGTTCCTAGCACTCTCACAACTCACGCTTCGTGACTGTATATACGAGACTGTGCTTTTATTTTGAAGTCCCCAGCAAGCGCGACAGACATGCCGTGCGAATACAATGAGAACAAGGGGAACAGAATGGGAACAAGTGGAATTCAATGACATAATAAGGTTTGCAGGAATATCAAAGAGAATAGAAAGAGAAGAAGAGGAATAAAAGGAGAACAAGTGGAATATATAAGGAGAACAAGGGGAATACAAAGATAACAAGGAGAATGAAAAGAGAACAAGGGGAATGCAAGGACAATGAGAGGAATACAAGGAGAACAAGCGTCGAAGGGGACAACAAAGAGAACAAGGAGAATACAAGGAGAACGAGCTAAATAAAAAGAGAACAAGGGGAATACAAGAAGAAGAAAGAAAATACAAAGAGAACGAGGCGAATATAAGGAGAACGAGGGAAATACATGGAGGACAAGGGAAAAACAAGTATAACAAAGAGAATACAAGGGGAACAAGTGGAATAAAACGAGAACAAGTTGAATAAAAAGTAACAAGGGGAATAAAAGGAGAACAAGGGGAATACAAGGACAATAAGAGGAATACAAGGAGAACAAGCGTCGAAGGGGACAACAAAGAGAACAAAGCTACAAGGAGAACGAGGTAAACAAAAAGATAACAAGGGGAATAAAAGGACAGTAAGAGGAATACAAGGAGAACAAGCGTCGGAAGGGACAACAAAGAGAACAAGAAGAATACAAGGAGAACGAAGGGAATGCAAGAAGAACAAGGGGAATACAAGGAGAACGAGGTAAATAAAAAGATAACAAGGGGAATGAAAGGACAATAAGGGGAATACAAGGAGAACAATCGTCGAAAGGGACAACAAAGAGAACAAGGAGAATACAAGGAGAACGAAGGGAAGACAACAAGAAGAAGAAGGGGAATACAAGGAGAACGAGGTAAATAAAAAGATAACAAGGGGAATACGAGGGGAAGAAGGGAAATACAAAGAGATCGAGGAGAATATAAGGAGAACGAGAGAAATACAAAGAGGACAAGGTACATACAAGTGCAAGAAGGAGAGTACAAGGGGAACAAGTGGAATAAAACGAGAACAATTTGAATAAAAGTAACAAGTGAAATAAAAGGAGAGCAAGGGGAATACAAGAAAAAGGGAGAAAGAGAGAACAAGGGGAATAAATGGAGAACAAGAGAAATACAATGAGAACAAGGGAATACAAGAAGAACGAGGGGGATACAAGGCGAACAAATAGAACAAAAGAACAAGGGGAATACAAGAAGTGAAATAAAACCAGAGCAAGTGGGATAAAAAGAAAACAAGTTGAATAGAGTGACAAGAAGGGGAATAGAAGGAAAACTAGGGAAATAGAGGACAAGGGGAAAACAAAGACAAGTAGAATGGAAGGAGAACAAAGAGAATACAAGGAGAAACATGGGGAAGAGAATATCAAGGGGAATACTAGGAAAACAAGAGGAACAGAAGGAGAGCAAAGGAAAAGAGTACGATAATGATGAGAATACAAGGAGTACGAGGAAAATACAAATGTGATGATGGAAATATAAGTACGATTGGAGTAAAAGGAGGACGAGAGAAATTCAAGGATAACAACTAATATGTAAGAAAAATACAAACAGGAGCTGTGTGAGGAGATTGTATGTTTTGTGAATTTAAATTTCCAAGGTACTCCTTTTCATAATTTGTGAGGAGAAACACGTAGTTAAAGGCAAAATATTAAGTATCATTTCAGAAATTGATAGGTGTATGTGGCGCGAGATTTTCATGTATTTACTAAATTTGCGCCGTAACATATACATATATGTAGCCACAGTCAACCCATGCATCGCATTATTTGTTACGAGTACATAAGCCGATCGTTGAAACTGAAGTTAAATAGAGGTAGAAAATGCACGTCTTCTCAAAGTTTTTGAGGTTAATTCACTGCAAGAGCCCCAGCCGATTAGGCAACTTATCTCACTTCGTCCGAAACTGCATGTCTGGAAGATTTATTTATTTTCATTAGCGATGATGTCGATCAGCTACTCTGTACACGCATATATTTATTTACTCATTACTTAGGAATTTATTTTTATTTCATAGAGTTTATGAACGTCGATAAAATAATTATTGCGAATTTGGGAGTATGAAGCAAATTTAAAGGATATTTGTTGAGGTCTATTTTAAGCTGCTGTTGAAAACAATTCAAGAAAAATGCGGAAAGCTATGAAGCTCTACTGGTGATGGTTGGGTTCAGGGTCAAAAAACTGAACCCTTCTCCGCAACTATTCAGTCTCTTCCAGTGACGGCGTTCTATACATTTAATCGGAAAGAACTCGCTGTTAAAAATAATAGTTGTATCCGGTTTCTATGTCTGGTATTTAAGTTAAAATTCGACTGAATATACTGAAACCAAGTCACGTTTTTTTTGAAGACAGAAACATACATCAGTAACAGCAATAGACGGCGAGGGACTTAAAAATACTAATTTTCAAACAATACCCTGACTGCAGTTCATACGCATCAATTTTAGGCACTCTAGCCGAGTGGTTAACGTTGGAGTGTGGTGTGTGTGGAATCATGTTTTCACATCGCTTTGCTTCCCCGATTATATTTTTCATTTTATTTGGATATAGAATTTTTAAACCTTATTTTATACAAAATAGACCTACATTAGGGTTACAGTTACAGAATGATGGTTTAAATTATTATAACAAATATACATTTAAATTTTGATAATCCAGTATATGCTACTTAAAATTAACAGTTGTATCTATTATAGTTGAAGCCATCGAGGTGTATACCGAGCAGTTTTACATGAGGTAGCACAGCATAGACCGATGTAAGCTTTAAAGAAAATAATATAGTTTGGTTTATTCACATTCATAGTGAAACTATTCCCTTGAAACCAGCTGGTATTCTCTTTCAAATAGTCAATGAATCTTGCAAAATAGACATAGGCCTATTACGTTTTGCCGTATACAGTCAAGTGTCATCAGAAAATTTAATAGTTTCACAATTAATACTAAAGGAGATCATTAAGCATAATTAAAAACCAGACCGAGCCTAAAACGTAGCCCTGTGGGACGCCAAATTTCATATCCATGACTTTAGAAAATTGACATCTGTAACAAACGGCCTCAATAAGATCTGATAACTGGTATGTTTTTAAGTAAGTTGAATTCACTACCAGTAATACCATGTGTCATGCTATTATGCTACCCTTCGCAAGTCGTCGTTTATCAGGAGGCGCCAGATGACATCATTTTGTGAGTGAACGTCACAGATACGAGTGTATTCACAACAAGCTGTTTTCCCATGTCTGACTTAAGGGGTAAGCCTTTCCTTAAGTCATGTATCCACATGTCTAGAGAGCTCCGCTAACCGTGAATGCTAAAAAGTTCTGAAAACCAGGTTATATATTTTAATCGAAAGTGCATTTCACTGTCGTGGAAATACATGCATACACAACTCTATTTCAAAATACAGGGTTATTCATAAGTCCGTGAAACATTTTGAAGTTTAATAACAAATAAAGTACGCACCATATGGTAATTGAAATTCCGATAGAGACAGAAACTCTCCAATTTTTTTAAATAAGGAAAGCCCGCTCTTAGTTGCCATGATTTTATCAAGACAGCAATGATTACATCTCTCAGGAAGATGGATCTCATGTCACTATCACAACAACGTGCGAGAGTATCTTAATCAAAATTTGCCACAGAGATGGATCAAACTCAAAGGACGAGAATATGTCGCTTTAATGAAGTGGCCACCACGATCACCGAATTTAACTCCGTGTGCATTTTTCTTGTAGGGGTTTGTGAAGGATATTGTCTATGTGCCTCCGCTTACCGTTGTTCTCCAGGAACTTTGTCACCGGATTACAGCTGCCGTAGCTCTGGTCAAATGTGTATGCTGGAGCGTGTATGGAGCGAGCTGGATCACAGCATGATGTATGCCGTATTAGTGAAGGTGGACACATTGAGGATCTGTGAGGTATGTAACAAAACTTGGAGATTTTCTCTTTATTCTAGTGTAAAGCAATTTGTTATTCGTTGTGTAGTTTAGTAGTTATGAATTTTTAAAATGTTTCACGGACTTATGAATAGCCCTGTATTTCACTGCGATAGTGGATAAGGCCCGAGCCATAGCAGACACGTGTGCTTCATGTTGTAAGCAATATACGCATTCCTAATTCCTAATTAAGGGAACATAAAAATGGAAAAAAAAAAAAAAGCAACGGGATTCGAGTTCTGTACGTTTGGGTTCAGAGACGGACACGCTTGTCAAGTGCATCTCGTTAGAATGTATTATGGTCGTGTGCCAAAATTTAAATATAAATCAAACGGAGCTACTGAGTGTGCACTGGGGCAGTAGAATGACATGGATCTTCCGCGGGCGTGAGAAAGGAGATCCGACGCAAGTGGGGATACAGCTCATATCCCCATTCCACGGTCACATCGACTGAATTTCCTTGGCTGATATTTTTATGCCGAAGAATGTGCACACATTCAAAATCCCTGCTTGATCATACTGTTTCTCATTCACTCCCGCCGTTTACAATAGGAGGTTTCAATCGTTTATATTTTCTCATTATATTTATATATAGAATGTAAGTGGCGGTTGTCGTATAACATAGGTAATAACTAGGCTCCGTATTTCAGCTACCTATAAACAGGAATGAAATTGCCTGATTCGAAGTATATGTGACGTCACAGCGAGGTACAGGTGCTTTCGTATACAAAATAGTTACGCATTCTCTGCCCTCTTCCTCTAGAAAGTCAAAACCGGGACGCAGTCATAGTGAGTAGTCTTATCGATCACCGCTCTTACTAGTGTTATTTAAATAACTACATCTTTGTGGCTGATTGAAGGTTCATTGTAGAGGTAAAATGCCTTGGGTAAGACGCTCAAGCGCGTAATATTGTAGGGCATAATTAAGGACATTTGAACGAACATTTTCACTGTCAATATAGACAAAATTTCATATACTGTAAATTGTATAAAATAAACTTAAAAGTGACAAAAACAGCGCACTGAAAAACACTGTTATACCAAAGGGCACAGAAAGTGTGTTGAACCTAATCCAAAAGAATCAGTACCCCCAAAATCTGAACATTATAGAGATATTAACTCGACGTTTAGCATGGATTTTTGTAGCCTACCATGATCTTCAGTGTCAACATCTCAATTAATAAATTAAATAACCTACATTTTAGGGTATTTATATACAAGTACCTACATAGAAAATTAATGGGTTTTCAGTGATGAGAGACATGCAATAACCTAGTGAAACACGAAACAATATCAGACAACAGGAATACCTTGTATTACATCATGCACCAATAACGTCACGTGCTATTGAAATAATTTTTTCGACATAAAATCAGTTCAAGTGACATCCGCATATGTTCAAGTTCGGTAACTTACGAATGCATGTTATTATTCACTGCAAGATCACGACAAAAATGAACATCACGGCTCAAGTACTAGTATAGCTTCAGAATGTCGGAAGTTGACTCTGCTCCACGAACACGCAGCGAGACAGGTTTGTTTATAGCCTTATCCTTTGCATTACATGTGTTCAGCGTACTATACTTATACTCAATGTGTCTTTAACTTCAGTCTTTATGTAGCTGGAATACGGAGCCTAGTAATAGCATTTACCTTATTTGTACAAAGTTTACATCCTTAATCAGACCTCTACACGGTCAATAATACTGACAGTACCCATAATATTTTTGTGATCTTACACAATCAGTATTAGTTTCAATATTTATGTTTAGTAGTATGGTGTTTCTTATTTGTACTTTTTCACCATATAAAATGGATTCAGATTAATCAAAGACATATCTAGTTGTATTTATAGGACTATCAGTCTAAAAAAACGTGTCAAATGTACAATATGATTTAAAGAGTGGTTCAGAAAGCGTGAAAGGTCTACACATTTAAATTTGTTTTGAAGTAGCCTACTGTCCACCATTGTGGAGTAACGATCAGCATGTCTGACCGTAAAATGAGCGGTACTGGGTTCAAATATTGGTTGGAACAAGTTAAGTGGTAGAATTTTTGTTCGAGGTTTCCCCCTCTATCACTTTAAGCAAAATTCCTGGGTAATATCGGCGCTCGATCATGGATTCATTTCATCTTCTTTAATTTCAAATTCATGTATCATCTTCAAATGTTTAAGGCCGACCAGGAGATCCCGCAGATGTGGTGTCGTGATTCGCCTACAGATATCATCTTTCTTGAGGAACTGCATAGATCCCAGACAGGCGTAGGAACTTTACACAGGGAGCCAAAAAGTGCCGTATAGTTCCGCCGGAGAGATGGCACCACGGTGAATCGAAATATCTACGGTACTGCGACCTTCAGATCAATATAGGATGCAGCAGGACGTAGTACGCGATTTCTTAACAGATGCCATCGATCTGAGGAGGGTGCGAAATATCAACAGGGAGACTCCGTCTCTGTAGCTGAATCGATACGATGGCTCCAAGCAGTAAAATACATACTTACAGGAATGCGGTCCTAATGATTTTAACAATCATCCCACAATAAGGAGTTCGGCGGTGCAAGTCTTTGGGCCTCCCTCAAAAAGAAAGAAAAAAGAAGCTTCTTCATTTCCTTGCGATAATTGAAACGCAAATTGTTTATCCTTCCCACAACAAACCCTAGTAATGCCGCACTTCGATTATTGTGACGTTTTGTTAAGTGACCTAAGTTCTGAACTGTCAGTCAAGTTACAGCGAGCTCAGAATATGTGCGTCAGATACGTGTGCAACATCCGACGATATGATCACATATCACCGTCCTTCGCAAGTCTCTCGTGGCTCCGACTTAAAGAACGTAGAACTTTACACTCTTTGTCTTTACTCTTTCGAATTCTGCACACTTCAACACCAAATTACCTTTCTTCTCGTTTCTCTTATCTATACTCTAACCACGACGTAAATACTAGATCACTTATCTGTGGCACGCTAAGTATGCCTCTTCATAGAACATCTTGTTATTCATCATCTTTTACAATATCCACCTCGCGTCAATGGAATTCCTTGTCACAAAGTATTAGGGGCTGCAAGACAACAAACACCTTTAAGAACAGCTTAAAAGATAACCTTATTAGCATTTCACTCCAATCATACTGATTTAAAATATCACTGACTACATTGTTACTTTTTTCTTTAGACATCATCCTGATTGTGCTGTATTTTAATTGTCTCATAATAATCTCTTTCTATTATCTAATATTATTTGAAATATATTAACATTCTATGTATTTTAGTTTAATTCTGCTACACAGTTTATTTCAGTGTTTAATTAATAGTTCATAGTATTTTGTTGTTTAATTTGTAAATAACTCTTGTATACATGTAACTCTCATCTAAATCAAATTGTTGATTCTTTGTAAGTACATGCATATGTATATACACTTTTTGCTGGTTGAGTGGAAGAGAAGGCCTTACGGCCTTAACTCTGCCAGCTAAAATAAATCATTATTATTATTATTATTATTTTTATTTTTATTTTTATTATTATTAATATTATTATTACAACATCACGGTTAGTGTCGGGCTTCATTTCAGTAAACACACCAGAACTTTATCAAGCCCTGTATTTTATTATATTTTATTCATGTGTGAAGGATGGAATGAATCCTATAATTCCGCAAAACATTCATATTACTCTACAAACTTACTCAATAATTCCGCTTATCACGTTATGACTCGCCTAAATCTGACCCGGACGATGCGTCGGGAGCAGGGGAATGGTAGCAGATACACTTTCTTCAGTCATGTCTAGCACAATATTTACCGAAGTACTGATATACACACTTCATGAAACAGTAATACTGACAGTATTGCCAATACTAAAATATCGGAAACTTCTTTTGTACTAATATTCACTTCATCTTCCACGCCATATACGGTGAGAATTACTGTCAGTAATTGAAGAGTGTGATTCCAAAACGCGCTCAGTCCATTTGGTCACTTTTATGATTTATACAAATATATGTTCATGTTTGATTCTCCTACCATTATATTTTGAAGCATGTTTTCTTTCAAAACAACGCCAATCCTTGTCTAAAAAGTTGTGTTATTGTGCATGTCACTTCAGAACTCGCCGACTCCGTAGACCGGTCGATACAAAAGTAGCATAGTCCTTTCATATAAAAGGACTGAACGCGTTTTGGGATCACACTTTTCAATTGTTGATACATACCGTGTATGATCTGCTTCAAAACGGTCTTCAAACCAGATAACATAGATTAAACCCCGACAGAAAAAAATAAATAACGAAAGACAAGGAATTGGGTTCGTCTGCAATGTAATTATACGAATAGAATATAACTATGTAGAGATCAGCTGCTAATAATGCTAAATAAACAATTAAAATACCACATAATACCGCATAATTTTACATACATTAAACATCGTCCTTGAAAATGCTTAGTCCTAGTTGACAATTAAGCCCATCCTACGTTCTTTGCTGTAAGAGAACTTACAGTCACCTTTCTGGTTGAAATCGGAAACATTCATGATAAAGTATTTTTCCACTCAACGCGTTGCTAATACCGAAAGTCGCACTTGCCCCATGATATTTTTATAGTCTGCTCTATCCAAACTGGAATGGATAGTCCTAATTCATAATTTCCAACTTCTTTTCCGCCATATATAATCTGAAGTGTTGTAACAGCAAACTGGACACTGAATTCATTTTGAAAATGCATTAGTTGAGTCATTGTCCAGTTTAAATGCATCACACATATAGAAAAACACTAATTCACTTATCATTACCGCAAAGGTTGCACGTCCATTGCAACAAGCTTTATAATTGCTCAAATTGAGCTGGGTTAGATGCGTAGCCTACGCACCGTAAACGAGAGTGAACTCAGATACTTTGCTAGGTGGCAAAGAAATTGCCACACTTCGCTAGCCTGAAAGAAAAAGAAGTTGTGTCGCTATTAACAATATTAACTGCGGAGATCTTTAAACGATTCCCCGCTCAGAAAGAATCAAATGAAATGGTACTGGGAGAAGTAACAATTCTATACAATTAAAGGAATATAATAAAAGTGGTAGTAAAGGTGGTTGATATGCAATATCGTACAGCAGTAATAATAAACATAATGTAATGTAAAAGTTTGTTACAATTGCCAACAATATTTTCCTCCATTTCCTCATTTGCGAAGTCGTAACATACTGTCGAATGTATACAGTATTAAAATAGTGAAAACCCGGGAATCTCTTTCACCAAGAAAGCGAATGTGTCAATCTGACTTTACGCTTTCCATCCCCGCAAGTCTCTGACAACAAACTTGTTTGTTGGAAAAGGTCGAAATTACATTGTCCATAAACACTTGATGTTTCTTAATTTGTTTATTTTACAATAATTTTTCTACTGCTATGGTTATTTAGCGTCTGAGTGAAATTAAAGTGCTAATTCCTGCGAAATGAGTTCAGGGTTCAGTGCCGAAAATAACCCAGTATTTGCTCTTAATAGGTTCAGGAAAAACCCCGGAAAAACCTCAACCAGGTAACTTGTCCCTACCAGAATTTGAACCCGGGCCCGTTCGTTTCACGGTTAGATATGCTAAAGTTACTCCACAGTTGTGGACTACGCTTGATGGTACTGGCTTTTGGTCATACAATTTATCTGTCACCCCTTTTATTCCAGAAGCTTTACAAATATAACAGTTACTTGGATTTGTTTGTCTTTTTTGAGGGTCATACCCGGGACGGATTGTTGCACTTAGGCTTGCTTTAGCCAATTTTGGGTCCTATATATGCAATTATTGATCAATTCTCACAAGTAATCAAGTTGGCATTCATGAATCTGATGCCATCCTGCCTTAGCCCTGACAGAGCCAGTTCCCAACTCCAGACGAATACCCGATAAGCTCCGGAGTCTACAGAGCTAAGCCCTTCCTACATCACGTTCGGGAAACCGTACTGTCTCAATGAGATCACACCAGTTTCTTCTTAACTATTCCAGATGATAGAAGAAATGAAGGGAGGATGGTGTGTGTTGGTAGAATGATACAGAGCGTTCCAGCAATAAGTACCGGTTTATTCTTCGACCGCTGGGCTTGAGCGATCGCTTGCAACCGGGCCCTTAAACGCAAGACACAGAATTAAAACTTACAAGCATACTTACTAACCATAGTATGTTTATTTAACATTAATTATTATATGTTCTATTAATTATACAATTCTGTCCTCACCCTCATGACAGTAGCTGCTGGAAGCGTTGACAATTTTGCGCTATATAGGCCTAGAGTTCAATTGCAGTAAAAAACATCGTTCACATTCATGAGCTCCACTTCACTAATTGCAACCGTTAGAATAAAAAAAAACAGAATTTATGCAAATAATCCTCGCACAATTCAATAACTGAAAGACAATATTCGTGGCGCAAAGTGTATTAAAGTAGGCTAATCTTTGATAAAATACAACTAAAACAACATATGTAAATTAGACTTTTCACCTAAATGTAAATAACATTCATTCTTATCCTGTTCCAAAACTTGATACGTTCAGAAATAACATAGCAAAAGGTAACATGTCCACATGTGATTTCCAGAACTTAATATGTTCAACACGATTAATTTTTTCTTATCGCCAATAGCAATGTGAGATTTCCACCACACACATCCTTCAATTCAGAAAAAATACTGAATATGTCATTTTTCCAGAGTCACTATCTTAGTAGAACACTCTGTAATAGTTTTCCCTTAATTTTCAATTTTTATTTCAGTGGACATGTATAGTTCCGGAAACGATCTACTCTTTTAATCACCCTCTTTTCGTACTGTAGCAAGTTAAAATCCAATGGGGTATAGGGAATATATATATATAATCGTCCAACATGTGGGATCAGCACCACAGAGGGCCACAGCTGACACAACACTTGACAAGGGACAAACATCCAAGAATGTTGACTGAAGAATTTCAAATTAGTCTTCAGATAAAATGTATTGTTATTAATAATAATATCATCATCGTCGTCATCATCATCATTATCATCATCATCATCATCATCATCATCATCATCATCAAGGCCAGACAGTGAGACAGTGGCTCACAAGCAAACATTCTGCTGGGGGCAGATAAAAAAGGCATTTTTTCTTTCAGCATTTTAGTAATGTCAAAAGAAGTGCGTATACAAATTTTGGCTACTCGACCGAAATTACGAGGGCAGTAAAAAATAAGTTCGAACAGAAAGAAAACACAATTTCATTGAAAAAATTTATTGGAACAGACACAGCAATAGTTGAGCTATTTCTCAATATATTCCCCACCAGAATTGAGACATTTGTCACATCATGAGATCGACAGAGAGGCGCAGACGGCTGTCAAACGCTGGATCCGATCCCAGGCTGTTGACTTCTACGACACAAGGATACAAAAATTGATCCCATGGTATGCTAAATGTATCAATTCCAGTGGGAGATTTATTGACAAATAGCGCAATAATTGCTGTGTCTGTTTCAATAAATCTTTCCATGTAATTGTGCTTTTTTTTTGTAAGCGCCCCCAGGGAAAATCATTTTCTGGACGGCCTCGTAATTGCGCTCGAATGGCCAGAATTAGTATAAGCACTTCTTTTGACATTATTAACATGGTGGAAGAACAAAATTTAACTTTATTATCTGCCCCCATCAGAATGTTTGCTTGCCAGTCCATTAGACGACGGTCTTTCATCGACGCGAACGGAATTCGTTTAGGGCAGTGACAGTGAAATTTGTGGTGGACAAAAGTGCCTCTGAAACAGAATTTTCTCGTAGTACTTAGGTTCCTCTTGCCTGTTAATTTTACCATTGCTCCGTCATTCTTATATCACTGCCCAAAGAAGTGTGTACAGCCTCAAGAACCCGCACAAATTATTCCTATTGGTCCACAGAAGACGACTCATATCAACTTGGATACAAGTCTGGAAGTATCGAAAGTAAGGTTGAAGAGCCGATTATACGTATCATGATGTACGAAAGGGCTAAAGCGAAAAGCCTGAATCTTGTGTTTTTTTCGTATCCCGCCTAGGTCATAGTTATTTTACAGTTATCAATGCGGAGATCTCCGTTGACTTAGCTCCAGATTCAGCATCGTATTGGCACAACACGAGAGCAGTTCCGCCAAGTGCCTGTCTAATTTATAGGGCGAGTGAAAATATTAATCATAGATATCATAAAATGTAAGAGCACAGAGATAAAACAAACATTGTTATTACTATCATAACGGGACGAGTGCTAGCGTCGCGGTTAAGGCGTGACGCAATCCGTAAGGTCGTGGGTTCGATTCCTGATGCGGTCATGAATTTTCCTTTGATCTAATCTTTCAGCCATACTATGGCCATGGAGTCTAATTAACTTCTAATATAAATGAGTACTAGGGGCAAAAAGCACACACATACATATGTGTGTGTGTATATACAGGAACATCATTTTATTTTTACTAACATTTCTAATATTAACCTGGCTATACTTTGTTGAGAACCGAAAACACAGTTTGCTACCCCTTCCACGACTGGAGTTCGATGATAATGGCGTCATATATAAACAAATCACTTTACTAGGTTTAGGAGGGAAGAAAAGTAGTTGATCCATTTACGTAAACTAGGAAATATCACCCTTTTGAATTTGATAATTTCCATTAGGTTTTTGTTTAATCAAGATACAGTACAGTATTAACAATACGTGTTTTTACTCACGAACTGAGCTGTCCATGTGGACGTATTTATTATGCAGTGTATAGTAATTTTCTATCATAGTGGTTGAGTGGAAGAGAAGGCCGAATTGCCTCAACTCTGCCAGTTAAAATAAACCATTATTATTATTATTATTATTATTATTATTATTATTATTATTATTATTATACAGCACATTAGCGTACACTATAGAGAATGATGTTAAATTGAAAAACAATCATAATATGGATATTTCAACACATTTTTTAAAATGGTTTCCGTTCATTTCAATACAGGCTTCAGGTCTAATGTGAATATTATCACACTATAGACTATTGTACCTAATCCCAATTACCAGTTTCGTCCTCCGTACCAGTAACTCATGTTGAAATAATTCTGTACCTACTCTATAAAAGAGTACCTTACGTACTGTAAATTCAATCTTCACTTCTGTCCGATCCGAAAAGATAAAATTACTCAGACATGCTATCTACTGTCCGTCCAAGTGGTTATGTTGCAGGGTCGTAGAAAGGGGGGGGACAGGTGACAGTTAATTACTTAACTAGGCCCTTTTATTTAAGTTATTTTAAGCAGTTGTGTGGGTATAATATTACGTAGACGTCGAATTCCTAAAAAAATTAATGTTCTTAGAAAAGAGCTAAGACAGCACAGCCACTAGCCTTTACAAAGAGGCGAATAGAAGTAGGTGGGGGAAACCGGGATGCGACGTAGGCAAATGGACGACAGTACCTATGCGAAAATGATTCAATATTGAAAGCCCTTTCGTCACTGGAAAACGTGAACATATTTTGGAACGTACTGTTTACTATGACCGTATGGCTACAATGACTGTATATGCGGTCTTGGATCTGTGTGGAGGACGGTTGAACTTCATTAGTAGAAGGGGTGGGAGGGAAGTACATGCAAAAACTCAGGTACAATAAAAATTGAAATAAAAATAAAATGATGTCCCTGTATGTGTGTATATATATATATATATATATATATATATATATATATATATATATATATATATATATATACCCAGAGTGTAAGGGTATAAGTGCCAATATTTTAAGGGGAGGCAGAGGTGTAATTTTGAACAAAACTGAAGAAAATTTGTTTTTTTTTTTTTTCCATTTTTATTATCTTTATACACTATGTTTTCATATTCCGATGTTAGTTTTTGATTTTGTTCCCTTTAAAGTATGAAATTAAAACCAAGATAACTTTATTACTATATTATTCCCATTATTTATATACCTTCTCTGAACATATAAATAAAAAGAAATATTGAAAATTTCTTTCAATATGGTGCATGGAGCATTTTATATCAAACGATATAAAGTTTTATAAAATTATTAATATTTACAGAACTATTGTACTTAGAAAGTTGAAACTTGGTATGTCCATTACTAATAACATACTTAGTATCCATGATTAAGTCCACACCTGTGGAGTAACGGTCAGCACGTCTGGCCGCGAAACCAGGTGGCCCCTGTTCGAATCCCGGTCGGGGCAAGTTACCTGGTTGAGGTTTTTTCCGGGGTTTTTCCTCAACCCACAAGGAGCAAATGCTGGGTAACTTTCGGTGGTGGACCCCGGACTCATTTCACCGGCATTATCACCTTCATTTCATTCAGACGCTAAATAACCTTAGATGTTGATACAGCGTCGTAAAATAACCCAATAAAATAAAAAAAATAAAATATCCATGATGAATTTCAAATAAATCGGATAAATTTTGTGGATTTTGAAATATTGACGTCTGCCTCCCCGTAACTGATGATTATTCATGTCATAAGGAAGAAAAAATGTCTTAACAATGTTTTTTAATTGCAATATTCAAATAATTATTAAAGTTCACAATGCCAGACGTATTGCAACGTTGCTGGAAGGGAGGAGGAGTTTAGAAGCACACAGTACACCTCAATAGGGTACAGATATACCGGTACAAAACACATGCTCTGTTCTAATGCAGGAGCGGACCATGACAATACTGTTGTTTACGTAAAACGAGCAGCAAATACAAACTTTCAATCTCATTAATAGAACATTATGGTAAATTTACATTTTATATAACAATATTGCTCCATTTTTCAATTTACGTCTAAAAATAAACAATATTGGTGTTCTTGAACAAAATCACACGAATTTTTTTCTAACGCAAAATTTTATTCTCTCCCGCTTCCGTAAAGCAGTATCATTTTTAAACAAAGTTCTGGTTGTGTAATTTTCGAAACGGGGTAAGAGACTTCTAGTTTCTAACAATCGTTGAAAAACTGCTACAAAATTTCGCCGATTAGGTAACCTTCTTTGAGGAAAACGCTGACGAAACATCTTTCTTACCTCACTTGAATTACGACTTTCTCCTTAAATTAATAACATGATATTCCTAAACTGTGAATGACATTGTAAGTTGTTTATCGAATATCTTGTACTGAACTATCATCCGCTCGGCAGTAGAGCTATGAACAGGGAGCTTGAACTGAGCTGACTCATGTTTACGTCTGTGCAGAGTACTGCCTACTGGACGTTGCCACGTATCTCACCAAAGAATATTAACAAATTTAAGCATGTATTTTATTTAATATCACGAAAACGTAATAGAACACATAAATATTTATTTAAATTAATATTAACACTTTGCTAGATATATCTACTGATGTAATTGTTTTCGAAATTTTACTAACCCTATAAGCGGTATAGCGCAAATAAAATAAGGAAATAAACATTTTTTTGTGGGAAAACTATCAAGTTTCTTGGTACAAGCGTACAGCCTGCCGGGCATTGCCGTTAGGCCTACCATACATGAAATTAATGCATATCCGCATACTCTTCGTTACTGTAAGGTTCCATTGTAACTACAATACAGCACAACTTGCACTCCTCAGACAAGTGACGTTACTGATATTATTTGAGTCTGTGTAGGCCTATGGTTCCTGATCGTCGGAAAAGAAATCCATTTTTATTGCCAGAAGATATTGATTAATTTTATTATTTAGTGACCAAATTTTTTCTCCATATGTAATGATAATTTTAAAAATTGTGCATATATATATATATATATATATATATATATATATATATATATATATATATACATATGTACAGTGTGTATCGAAAAGGATAGCGCAGACTTACCCAGTTGAAAATTACACGGTAATAGAAGCAAGAAAGTCCCGCAAGTAAAACGTTTGCGAGAAAATTACGAATGTATGGTTACAAGCCGCCACTGATGTCATTGTTTGTAACATCGTATGGTTTACTCCTTGCGTACTAGAAGCGGTTCTAGGCTTTTTCTTAACAAAAGTGAACATTGCTGAGAAGTGGAGTTGTAATCCAACCATACACGCACAACGTATAGGAACTGCATCTTTGCTGAAGTCTCCTTTCAGAGCTATGTCATTGCAAACTACTACCTCTGAATGAAGGAATGTTGATTGAATATAAAGGCCCTTTTTGCGCCTGGTAAATTTGTCCATTTTCAAAAAGGATTATAAAAACTTCGTGGAGTGGTAGGGCAGGAGCCGTTTGAGATATGGAATGCATGTCTACCAGGCATCAAAATGACATTCAATTTCAAGCAATTTGCCAACCTGTAGGCGTTAGGTATTAGCATACAGTATTTACTATGACGTAGCTTTGAAAGGAGAATTCGGCGGACGTGCATTCCCTATTTCAAACGGCTCAAAATATCCAGCCCTTCTCCTCTCACGAAGACTTCCAATATTTCTGAAACACCCTCAATATGTTATTTGTAAGTCTGTGAAATAAGAAAATCCAGAAATAACCTAATCATAGTAACACCCGAAAATAATATATTCAATTATAAATGCAACAAACGCGAAAATTAATAAAAAAACACTGCAATGAACAATGAAATTAAAAATGAACAAGTTATTAAAACAAAGCAAATAAAGTGTCAGTGGCCCTAAGATTTAATAGGGTTATCCCTCTCTAATTACATGGGAGCACAGAGTTTAGCGGGATTTTGAGGTTCCCACATTTGCAGAGAACGGCATTAGTAGCAGTAAGGGTGTCAGTCTTACGTTAGTTAGTGTGGTTTAAAAAGGGCGCGTCAGCCACTATCTAAAATTCTTTCAAAATCAGAAACACAAACAATACAATGACATGAATGCGAATACGAACTAAAATGTTGTCACATTAAAAGAGGTGCATAAGTCAGTCTTAGGTACTTACTCCAAAAGAAAAGTCTCTGGTATCCATTTCTGTTAAGAGGCTGAGGTGAACCCGGACAAATAGTGCATCAGAAAGGATTAGTTCAATAAATTAGAAAAGTTATAACCACATTGGGAATAGAATCTGCAACTTTTATAGGTCTATACGCCGTATAGATAATTATACAGTATGGACACTTCGCGTCGGTACCTTTGATGTAGCAGAACTGATTTCGATGACCTTCAAACCAGTTTGAGCGTGAGATTCTGCTTTCTCCCAGGAGTTGGCACTGACATCACACCAGCTAGCAGCCGACACAGCGGAAATATAACACATACAATTAATACATCTAGGTACATTATGTACTCAAATAAAATAAACTGGACCGATGAAATAATAAATCCGTCGCTAACTGTAATCTCTAACCTCTAGAGTTTCTTTATAATGAGAGTTTAGACGTTGACCTCAACAACATTAAAATATGTAACGATTTGATAGCGTTGAAAATGGAATAACAAAACTCCTATGAGAAGTGAAATCATATACCTATATTATATTGTATACGAATATTAAACGAATTTTATACATAATTTCATAATATATTATGTTATTTTATAATATAATTTATTATATACAAAATATTAAAGAAATATATTATTACAACTAGTTTGTCACTGAGAAATAAGGAAAAGCTGTGAACTTGAATTTATTTCAAGCAAAGCGTTACTGGGTTATGGAATAAGGTTGGCGATGTTTTGATCCTGTGTCTCAACACTATTCTCAATTATCATCTTAGCGTGTGCTCTATTACACTAACCTCTAGCGCTTGAAAGTGGAACTAAACGCCGGCGCACAGAAAAACAAAACACAGGAAAATTCGCTCAGTGTCCATTCTATATAATCCCTATTCGCTGGTCTACATATGATTAATAATTTTAAAGAAATTCATTAACTTAACTAGAAATACCTCCAACGATTTCAATTACATTTTACCCATAGTTCATAAATCGCAACAATATTTTTATTCGCCGTCATATAAAATTCTTAAGTTTCTACATGGAATTTAGGCCTATAACCTTCCAACATTGGCCGAGTTTGAGACTTCAGCAATGTGAAAATAATTCTATCCACTTTTGTGTCAGAAAATTCCCAGCGAGTGTGATATGAGAGAAGTGCAATATTTAGCAGAACAGCACATATCTATCTCTCGCTGAGGAACAGATTAATAATAATTCTTGTTATCGAAACCGTTATTTGTGAAAATATATATTTTTTCTTAGTATGTTGTGAAATGGGCAAAAGTTAGAGAAAAGTACAATCGCATAATCAAGTCAATGAGACAGATCGGAGTTTGAGCATCCCTGAGCCACAGACTTTGATCCAGGCGCGCAGGTGGCGAGTACCCTTCCTTTTGCTTCCGCTAAAAATAGGAAATCTGCCGCGCCTAGATTTCACATCAGTTCCTAACGGGTGCTGCCTCCAGTAACCATCACCCAAGACTGTTGTCAACTGCATCACACCAAAAGAATCGAGCACTGTACACCGACTATATACAAATTTTCTCGAAATGGCAACTGCAAAAATATCACATCTTCAAATAGAAATACCTTAGAATCTACATGACTTCGATAAAACAACAAAAATACAGAGATTTACTGATTAAGTTCCATATGTTACAGAACTGCCCTCCTAAACAACGACACTGAAAATAAAACCTTGACTTATTTATTTTTCCCCTTACTAATTTCTTGATATCACTAATGTCAAAAAGCTTCTGAAGTTTAAAGTTGTTAAAATTAGTGAATCTAACATTACTTATCACAATAAAAATAATATGGCTAGTATTACGATCAAATCAAGATTGCAGCTACACTATTCTGCAACACTGTAATAATAATAATAATAATAATAATAATAATAATAATAATAATAATAATAATAATAATAGCTTTTATCATCCAGTCTGCTGTCAAAAAATCTCAAAGTTAGAATTTATAAAACAGTTATATTACCGGTTTTTCCTTATGGTTGTAAAACTGGGACTCTCACTTTGATAGAGGAACATAGGTTGAGAGACTTATATATGTCTAAAATGCAGGTAGTATGCCGTAAACATTACAATGAGAAGAGTTCAACCGGCACCGTAGATCGTGTCCCGGCATAGCTCAGTTGGAAAAAGCGCTCAATGCGCAAAGCTGAGAGGTCCCGGGTTCGATTCCCGGTGCCGGAACGAATTTTTCTCGAATTAAAGGTGATAATACACATTGACTACTTCATAGTAGTCGTGATAATATTCTATGAGGGTGGCGAGACCTCATATAATATGTGAGGTATATGTTAAAGGTGTTTGAGAATAAAGTGCTTAGGAAAATATTTGGGGCTAAGAGGGATGAAGTTACAGGAGAATGGAGAAAGTTACACAACACAGAACTGCACGCATTGTATTCTTCACCTGACATAATTAGGAACATTAAATCCAGACGTTTGAGATGGGCAGGGCATGTAGCACGTATGGGCGATTCCAGAAACGCATATAGAGTGTTAGTTGGAAGGCCGGAGGGAAAAAGCCCTTTGGGGAGGCCGAGACATAGATGGGAAGATAATATTAAAATGGATTTGAAGGAGATAGGATATGATGTTAGAGACTGGATTAATCTTGCTCAGGATAGTGACCAATGGTGGGCTTATGTGAGGGCGGCAATGAACCTCCGGTTCCTTAAAAGTAAGTAAGTAAGTAAGTAATAATAATAATAATAATAATAATAATAATAATAATAATATTGGCTTTATTTAACCTGCCAGAGTTAAGGCCGTAAGACCTTCTCCTACACTCAACCAGGATTAAAACTTCTTTACATTGTTGAACATACAACTGGATCGGATTTAAATAATTATATACTGTTACGATTTAGGTATATAATGAGGTAGTTACATAAACATTTACCTCATAAAATAAAAATAAACATATTGAAATACATATTAATGTTGTTAGAATCAAATACGAATATCACAAAGACAGGAGCCGATAATTCAATAAAAAATGTACAAATTAAAAATAAAAATAAACACATTGGAATACATATTAGTATTAGATTACAAGTAAGTAGGATTCACATAATTAAACCAGAGACCGACAATTTAATAAAATGTACACAATAAAAAATAAGACTAATAATAAAAAAATAATAAAAACAACACACTGGGATGCATATTGGCGTCAAGTGATAAATAAACACGATTTACATGATTACACAATAAAAATAAGAAACCAAAAATAAAAGTAAATACAGTGGAATACATTGTGTTAAATATTTGCAACGCGGTAGATCTGGCAACTCATCATAAGGCATTTTTCTAATTTGCATTTAAAAGAAATTAAAGTTCGGCAGCCCTTGACTTCAGGCGGCAGAGAATTCCAGTGACGAGAAGTAGCAACAGTGAAAGATGAATAAAGAGATGTTGTGTGTAGTGGTATTTCTAGCGTGTTAAAATATTGTGACATCGTATTTAAGTTATCATAGCGAGAAAGATTGCGGAATCGGACAAATAAGTAATATATACTGTAGGCCTACGATAAATAGTATTCAACTTCACAATACTTAAGTCGCTCATAATAGCTGTTCAGGGTCCCCAAACGTGGCTGAGTGGTTAGATCTACAGCCTGCCACACAGGCGGTCCGGGTTCCAGTCAATTTTAGCGTAATATTGCGTATTGTAATTTATTGTTGTAGTATATGTGAGACTGCCTGTGAAATCCCACCTTAAATAGGCAAATATCAATTTTCTGTGTTTTATTGCATTGGAAAGAGGAGAAAATGCTGAACATTAAAAGAATCATGTTTCTAGGATAAACGTTACATTTTTATTGAATTCTGAAAACTTTACTTTTAAATAGGTTTTTTTTTTAGTAAATTGCATTTAAAGTTCAACTTACAAAATTGGACGCTAATACAACATGTTTCGACATCTTTGACAGCCTTGGAGCTGTATTTTATATGTAGTTCATGAAGTAACCTAACAGATGGCATCAAGATCTCAAAATCGATTCTTTTAACTGATTCGCTTTATTTTGCTCTATTGAAAAAATGTCTGCTGACTTAAGGTGAAGTTTTTCAGGCAGCCTCACAATAGTGTAATGACCTGTAACATATTAATTATTGTAATGTAGTATAAGGTAGTGCAATAAAATATGGCGATATGCAATAGCTATAGTACAATACTTGGCAATACAGTATGATGTAGTGAGTGCAGTGTGGTGAAGCACTGTGTAATGTGGCTTAGTATAGTGCAGTGCAGCGTAATATAATTTCAATTTCATATAGTTTAATACAGAGTGATCATAAAGTTACTATCTATTTTCGGCGTTTTTTAACCTGTATGTTTCATACTGAAGATTATGATCAAGAATGAATAAAGAAGAATGTATCCTGGTCGTGACACTTCATATCCAAGGACAAAAACAAGGACAAACGTGTAGTGTTATTCGAGAGAGATTTCAGCGATGTTTCAACAAACGAGAACCTACTGACAAAGCTATACCTACGTGAGTTGGTGCGTAAGTTTTACGCAACGGGATCTGTTCTTGATGCGAAAAGATGTGGGCGTACCAATACACTGGATCAAAGAGTTGCATTGACACGTGAACTGTTTGATGAGAAACCAAACACATCACTCCGCAGAGCATCCGAGACACCACACATTCCCAGAGCAACTATCCACAAGATCTTGAAGACAATATTAGGGAAAAAGGCCTACCTCATTCTGACCCTACATGATCTTCATGAAGAAGATTATCCAACACGAGCAGCTAAGTGTGCAGAATTACTGTACCAGATTGGAGAAGAACGTTTGATGGAGCACATTCTGTTTAGTGATGAGGTTACTTTCCACACTTGTGTAAATGTCAACCGGCATAAATGTAGCATCTGAGCCACAGGAATTTGTTACATGAGAGAGGGATTCGCCAAAGGTTACTGTGTGATTTGGAATGACAAAGATTTGTTTCAGCAAGATGGAGTACCATGTCACTATGCAGTCACTGAACAGGACTATCTGAATGATCAGTTTCCAAATCTCTGGATTGGGCGGGATGTTGCTAGACCATGGGCACAAAGATCACTTGATTTAACTCCAATAATAATAAATAATAACCATATCAGAGAGCTCTGCATCCTTAAAAAAACTAATAATATCATCATTGTACATGGATGAGCAACTCGTGCTCACAAAGTGCTAAAAATCTTGAAAGAAGGAAAGAAAGAAAGAAAGAAAGAAAAAAAGAAAGAAAGAAAGAAAGAAAGAAAGAAAGAAAGCCAGTAGCAGCAGTTACAAGTTGTTTGTAATTATGCTGCAGAAGCAGTTTACTGCCACGGTGCGCTCTGGCGGCTCATGCAGGTGGTTGTGATATCTACTCCATGATTTGAATTTCAGAATGACGCATGGTACAATAATTGTAGTAATATTAGATAGACTGTACCTAAACACACATAAAAAATTATACTATTTCCCAGCTTTGTAAATTAGTTTAGTACTGGAAACACAAACTGAATACAAACTTTTCAAGATACAACGAACATAGCTGCAACGCTTATTTATTATTACACTATTTATTATTATTATTATTATTATTATTATTATCATTATTATTATTACTATGTCTTATTTGAATCATAGAATGCGAGAATTTACATTTTTATGCATTAAAGATTAATCCTTTTTCTCAGAAAGGTAATAGTCTGTATTTGCAAACAATCACAAATTCAGGGAAGTGATTTTTACATGTCACGGCAAATGAAATAAACTTACTTCTGAGCTGTTTCTGTACAATGAGAGCCTTTACACTTCTTTCTTGTATTAAACTCTGCCTCAAGCACAAATATTTGAAAGCAAAGAGTAGAGTAGGCCTATATTTGGAAATCCTGACTTAGGTAGCATTAAGAACAGTTAGATTCCTGATTTCGTTGAATATGAGTGACGTGCTGTTCTGTAGTTTTATCAGCTCAAGCTACAGACTTTCAGAATCTTCTATCGGCTGTAAGCCAAAAGAATTTCAGAAAAATCTCGATTCCTTGTCAATTGTCACTGTTTCTCCAAAATTAGAAGTGAATTATGCTGTAGGTCTTAAAGTAGAGTCTTACGAGATTTAATAAGCAGATTTTCTTATCACTCTTCAAGATAGTTTATAGTCAAGGAAAGTGAAGTTGTCTAGCCTATGTTCCAGAAAATACTGTCACATTTCAAATTTATCCATAAATGCTCTTAGCTAGTCGATCATATGTCGTGCAATTCTGCAACTCGCATGCACAACGTGATAACGATATTTGATATCAGTCTCACCTTGTTGATATCCCATTTTTACCTTTAACTGTTCTAAAGCAGATCCAGACAGTATTTCTTTACTAAAACTTTCACTGTGTTCATTTGTAACATAAAATGTGATGCGTAAGGAAGTGTAATAGAACATAATAAAAGCTTTATTTCCCTTGTTAATAAAAGAACCTCTATCTTACCACTCATTACTAAAGGGAAATGATCTGATCGGTTTATATTGTTTCTCACTTAAAACGAGCCGAAACTTATTGCAGACGCGAGCGAACTTGCGCCTTGCAAGAACCGCATACAGACACTGCAACTTGTACAGAATCCGTTCTACCTGCACTGAAGTTGTATTCACAGTTTGAGAGCACGAATTGCCCATCCATGATCATACAGATCTAATTGTCTAAAGATGAATCCTAGCTGCAGTGATGCGAAACAATTATCCGAATGAGCTACTGGTCTTTATTATTATTATTATTATTATTATTATTATTATTATTATTATTATTATTATTATTAATTGCTCTAATAAACGGAATGGTAAATCAGGGTGGCCCACTTAAATTTTTCACCTCCGATAGCGTGTGAAATATTTCATATATACACAAACCGAAAATTAAAAGTTAAATTACATCGAAGGCGACATCTGATACATGTACGTGAAATAATTTTCAAGACATTAGAGTCAGCTTTCTTTTTTTTAAATGGGTACCATGTTTTGTATTGAAAATGTTGCGTTAGCTCTGTCTAACAACTGGCTACTTTACTGACTTTTTTAATGTCAACGGTAAGAGTAAACATAAACAATGTCTGGCCAAGGATGGAACAGAGGGAGGACAATTCTGGTTAGAGTTGTGCGTCAATTAAATCACAATCACAATATACTGTGCATTTTAATACTGTGGAAATGTTGCACATGGTGAAGTGAGATATAAAAGTAGTGTACAATACAAAATAAACAATTATTCTAAAAAAAATCACCACACAAAATCTCCGGTGTGCAATTAGAATGAATGTGTGTAACCCAGCCGTGGCGAAAATGTGACTCGCGAACACATTGTGGCTCGCAATGATAGCTATGCATTTCTCTTGCTTCCTACCTCCCACAACTCCCACTCTCTCACTCACTGAACTCAAACTCCGTTCCAGTTATATTTGTCTCTGACCTGCGAGTGGCGTATCATCGCAATGTCTGTCTCGAAACCATGTACCTCTACAAAAACGAAAGTTTCAAGTAGGATGGGAGGACGCTTTTTTTTTTTGCTGCCAATATGATGAGAATATTAAATGTATGATTTGTTCACAAGTATTGCGAGGAAAATGGTTATATAACATGAAACGGCATTATACTACATGTCACTCATGAACATTAAAAGGTTAAGTTTTGTTATTATTATTATTATTATTATTATTATTATTATTACTATTATTATTATTATTATTATTATTATTATTATTATTATTATTATTATTATTATCTCTGTACGTCGATCCTTTTTCAGCAGTTGTACGAATAATGTGGTTAGATCTTCAATTTAAACTCACAGATTTACAATGTGATGTTAAATGAAAGCTAGATGTAAGGACTTGACAAATGTTGAACTTTTCAAATCTTTGCCAAAAAATAAATATCCGAAACTTCGTTCTTTCGCTTGCTCTGTTGAAGCCATGTTCGCTACAACTTACGTTTGTGAAAAATTATTTTCAACAATGAAAATAGTAAAAACCAAATTTAGATCACGACTGACAGACAAATACCTTCGTGATCAACTACGACTGGCAATAAGTGACATAATTCCTGATTTTGAAACTCTGTCGCAGAGATATTCTGAAGACAGTTAATTTTAGGTTGTGAAAATGTGTCCTATGTTTTCTTATTCATTTCTTTTTTTGTTACACGCACTAAACATTAGTTTGTAACCTTGTACTGTATAAAATTATATTTAAGTGCTTGACGTAAGGAAAATTAAAATCCGTTAATAAGTCAGACAGTTGCTTCACTTCCCCTTTGGGTGTCCGCCTCCCTCCATAGGTGCTATGCAAGTTGCAGATTACACAGTGGCTCGGCGCACGATCACATTTTCGCCACGGCTGGTGTAACGAAATACATAGAAATGATTGACAAGTTAAATTTATTTCACGTTTAAAATATTCATACCAATTAATTGTACAATACACTAGCGAGCTGTAGGTTAACGTACCTCCACACACGTAAATCTTCTAGAGAGCCGGTTCCGAAACACTTCCCCGATGACTTATACAATTGTCCAGTACAGAACTGCAGAAATAAGGGTTGTATTGGGTAGTGTACAGTACTATGGGTGTGTTCGATCTTCAATTATGCAAACATTATGGACCAGACATAAAGAAGGGTGCGGCAGACATTGTTTCTGTTTACTCTTACTGGTGAAAATCAAACAGTCGGTAAAGTAGTCATTTGTTATTAGACAGAGCTAACGCAACATTTGCAATACAAAACATAGTTGGTTCCCATTAAAATGAAAGTGACTCTAATATCTTAAAAATTATTCCATGTACAAAATATGCATTATGTGTATCAGATGTAACCTTTGATGTAATTTTGTTTAAATTGTACAGTAGAGCGTCTCGTTTAGGCGCAGTGGAAACGTAAACAAAGTGAAGGTAACGTGTGGGGGAAGGACGAACAGTACGATAAACACGAGGAATACACAAGGTTTTAGTTACAACATTTATGGCGGAGCATTAATTGAAATTATATTTTCCAAAAACACACAAAACAAAAGAACACAAATTGCATTACTTTAACTTTAACAAACAAGCAATTGTAATGTTGAAATAATTCAATATAACAAATCAAATTTTGCTGCTTATATGATGTTGCTTTCAAGCAGCATTTTTTTCGGTCAAGAATTTCATTCTCTGTATGACTAACATAATAGCACCGTCTTCACCGTCTTCTGTGGCCGAATTAACAAAACTACAGTATATTGGTCTGAAGTGACAACACTATTTACTAAACATAATTATCTCTTCTCAAAGTTCAATTTATCGAGGTATAGTACAGAAGACGGTGATATTATGTTAGTCATACAGAGAATGAAATTCATGACCGTAAAAATGCTGCTTAAAAACATCATGTAAGTAGCAAAATTTGATTTGTTAAAATATTGAATTATTTCAACGTTACAATCCCTTGTTTGTTTAAATGTGTATATGGTAACGTTATGCAATGTGTGTTCATTTGTTTCCTGTACTTTTGGAAAATATAATTTCAATTAATGCTCCGCCATAAATGTTGTAACTAAAACCTTGTGCATCTCTCGTGTTTATCGTACGGCTTGTCCTTCCCCCACACTTTACCTGCACTTTGTTTACGTTTTCACTATGCCTAAACGAGACGCTCTATTGTAATTGTCGGTTTGTGTATATCTGGAGTATTTCACACGCTGTAGGAAGTGAAAGAGTTAAGTGGGCCACTCTGTATATGCCAGCAGGTATCCGATAAAGGGCAAAAGAACACGCGTCAACTTTTAAATTGAACATGAATTCATTATGTCAATGTCGTTTAAACGGGAATGTTAATTTGTCGATGTTATATGAAAGTTATAAAAGTTACATAGTAATTGAGCACCCGACATGCATTAACAGCTCATTTGATGTCCTGCGTCACAAACATCCATCACTTCCTAAGCGGAAGGTAGGCCTATTTCTTTATGTCAGCAATGATAATATTTAAAATCTTTGATCTAGGTTTGCCCCAACTTGATAGAAATAATTACAGAGGACTGAAATCCCGACCGTCCTTGTTACAGAGTGGTCAGAATGAGAAGGCATGCAGGTCCTGGGTGTGGTCTTTACTGCCATGTACAGGTTATAAATTCTGTTTTGATAGTTTACCGATGTGGAATTTTCAAGAGAGAGAGATCTGCACACAGCATGATTGAACTTTGGAACAGTTTGTGTGCTTTATTTCATAAACCCGCCTCTGTCACTACTCAGCGAAGAGATATTGAACGTTTAATAATTGGTAACTTGAAAAATTGTTGTTATTAACATATTATTGCACGTTATACACAATTCCAACATTTCCCTTCTTTTCCATGTCATTAATGACATTCCAGTTTGCACTTTCATTTACGTAAATATAAATAAAAATTAAAGGTATATCCGTAAACGAAATCATTTGCTGTGCAATAAAATAAAATAAATGAGTCTCACGAAGAAATCTACGCTTTTCGTAACAATTCAGTCCTTACCATGTTGCAAAAATATTATTGTTTACAATTATAAGTTTGTTTTGTTGAATTGTCATTTACAAAACACACAAATAAGTTACTTGCTTTATTGCACACGTCCAGTGCTCAGTGCACATTTCAAAGCGGCAATATGACATGATATTATATATTTATTCATCCATCATATTTCAGTAAGACAGACATTTTACAATTCTAAATTACCCCAGAGCTGCCTTACTTTACAATTTTAATCACCTATGCCAAGTCTCACAACTAAAAGAAAAGAAACAAAAACAAAACAAAAGAACACACACATACACACTACAAGATCAATATAATACACCATTACTTTCAACTTTCTCTTCCCATTTCATCTTCACTATCATTAAAAATTTGCCCAATTTATTTAACTTTCTGATATTAGTTAAGTTATATTACATATTTTCTTATATGCTACATATCTATTCATATTTAAAAAATTATTATTTATCCACCTTTCCCTTGTATTGTTTTTTTTTCTTGACATTCTAATATTATATGGAACGCGTCTTCTCCCATGCCGCAAAGGGGGCAGATATCCTTCTCTATTGTACCCCTCCTGTTTTCCAATTTCCATATTCCTAGTCTCCACCAAGCTAAGCCCATTCTCACTTTCCTATCATTTATTCTGACATATTCTTCTTGTTCCCATGAAGTTTTAATGTCGTTATAGTTACTTAATGTTCTTAATTCGTTGAGATTTTGATATAATTCCTGTCTCGTAGTTTCATTACACCTCTCTTTTACGATTTTACAAATTGCATTTAAATTCATTACTCCAATTTCCTCCCATTACCAACTTAGATCTAATCTACTCACCTTGTTCTTTATATCTTCTAGACAACTGGATTTCAAATTCGTGTCCTGAAGAAACTCCAAACACTTCTTTTCAATGGCACTATCCTCCTTCTCCATAATATGATCTAAGAATTTTATTTTCCTTACTAGTATCGTTCTAATAATACTATCTACCCCATTTTGAATCTAGCAGGAAACTGGCATAAGTTACAGTGTTTTGTAAAAAAACTGCAGGAACACTACAACAAGTACAAGGCATGTAGAATTTTTTAGTTAAAAAATTTAATTTAATTTTATTTGTTATAGGTTTAAAGGAATTTGAAAAATTAATGTACTATTCACATAATGTTGTATTTTTATGTCTGTGTACTTCATTTTCTTGGAATTAAATATCTATTTAAAGTTGTTTATAAGGACGAAAAATTGTTCTCATTCTTCTTCACCTGCAAATTGTTTTAAGGAAATAAAACGATTGTTATTAGCCGTGAATCACAGAAACCCAGCATGCCAAGGCAATTAAGATTTCTTCAAGAAAATAATAAAGAAATTAATTGAAGTTCATATAAATGTTAAACACTGCAACTTACCATTACGCTTTGATCAAATAGTAACTACAACATCCCAAACGCTTTTTAAGATAACAAGTATTTGTCTTCTGAAAAATCTCAGCGGACGACTTGGTTGGGAAGCGTAGACCTACATGTTATCTACTGGAAAACAGCCACGGATCACAAAATACAAAACTAAATTAAATATTTAATATGCATCAAAATAAAAAGTGAAGGGATATGAAATCACTTGAGTTGCGTTAAAAGTATTTAGTCTTTGTAGGCCTATGTAATTTAGTAAGAGTTCTTAGAGCTTGTTCGTACCATAGCCTATCACGCCCATTACAAATTTTGTGGTCATGAAATTGTACTATTTAGGAAATGAATTTAAAAGTGTAAAATTTCGAATCCAAAATAGTATTATGAATAATGAAAAAATTGAAGTTAATTTTTCGGTCACTGATACCACTCTGAATTAGAATAGCATAGCTTAGTGGAAAACACATTTTCTAGGTATTTTGAGACCCAAAAAGAATAATCAAATTCTTGACTTCGCCACTTTACACCGTCATTTATCCAAACTTATTATTAATAAATTTATTTATTAAATCAACTAAATTCTCCTTATAATACTGTCTTATTTGAACTGATTTATGCAACAACAAACCAACCGACAATAAAAAATAGATATTGCACAAATCTCTTGTCTGGATTAGTCACAAAAAATAAAGAATTCTAAATTTGTACTCTCCTGCTATTTACGAGCAAAATTTGTTTATTGTAACTTATAACATTTATTTATTTATTTATTTACTTGTTTATTTTTGTTTGTTTATCTATTTATCTATGTATTTCTGTACCCATTTATCTATTTTTGATTGCTTTTTGCAATATTAAATCAACTCCTGGTCTGCTATTAAAATCGTTTAGCCTCTTTTTATTATTATTCGTGCTATTTTTTTTAAAATTCTATGAATGTTAAAATATTTTTACATGAAACATTGCTTAAATAACCAGATTTACTTCAATGAAAAATATCTTGAAAATAAACTTTTGTTAGTTGGTTTTTTATTGTCCATTTACAATTATTGATGTCGATGCATTAGTCTACTGTTTATAACTACAGCTTTTAAAATTGTTGGTTGTTCCTCTCTGTGTGTTATCTACTCTCCCTCACACGTTCTTTTACAACATTTTGGCACGTCTTGGTTTTACCAGTTCACTACTTTTACTTTCATTATTATTTTCTATTCTTCGCTTGCGAGACGACGAATGTGCTCTGGTTGCGACTTCTTCGCTTCCATAACAAAGCAACAGTGCCTCTTATAAAAGTTGTTAATTTCAACCTTAACATGTACAGGGTGTTCAATAATTGAAAACAGCCCAGAGATAACGATGTAACCAACAAATCTATAATACACGTTTCAGGGGAAAGGAAAAGAATGTCAAGAGCGTATTTCTTTAGGACTATACTTAACAGCAAAACCATTTAACTAATCAAGGATACAAGTTTATTGAACTATTGGGTACAGACGCCACTAAGTTTGTTTTGTTTATGTCACGAAAAATAATTTTGTTGAGAATATAATCTTTCTTTCTTTCTTTCTTTCTTTCTTTCTTTCTTTCTTTCTTTCTTTCTTTCTTTCTTTCTTTCTTTCTTTCTTTCTTTCTTTCTTTCTCTTTCTTTCTTTCCATTTGCAGCCATAATGTCATAATAAATAATGATAAAGTCATGGCATAATACATTCATGAACCTGACGTTAATTACTAAAACAGTCATAAAAGAAATAGGAGCAATTATATTTTCTCTCTCTTAAAAACAAAAAAAAACAAAAACAAAAAACAAAAAACAGAAAAAAAAACAAAAACAAAAAAAAACACATAAAAATATCTGGTTGTATTTGAACGCACGACCTCACGAATACCAGTCCGAAACGCTACCATTACACTATAACAGTTACACGGAGAACATTTTAATTATATCAGGCAACGTGGTCCAAAAACATGTAACATCGCCTGTCTCCGAATTGTACCAGAGATACCCGAAGGGAACGTAGTTTGTAGGGAGCGGTTACTTTCTTTTGGCAGCGTACATAGACAGACTGTATTCTGTCATTTATGTGATCTTTTTCCAAAATCACAACTCTTTCTCCAACGGAAAATTAAATGCGGCAGTCGGCAACTTTAATTTCAATAATTTCCAAACCTTCAAACGTTTTGTGTCTAGGCTTTGCTATACTTTATTTTACGTAATGAACTTCCCTCCCAAGAGAGTATAATTTCCCCGTAAGTTACGAACAATTACAAACTCAGGAACATAAAAGAACAAACACTGCTATAACATTGCAAAAACACTATAAAGAATAAAGGTTTTGTTCAGATGCAATGCTGTGTGAAGTACGACAAGATTACTTATTGCCTTATGTTGTAACTGCTTACAACGCAAAAATAGATTCGTCGAGTTTCTCCTTTGTGCGTTCTCTTACTGGGTCCTGTTTCTACAATGCCACGACCAACATTATAAATACTAGTGTAATGTAAGAATTAATATTGCTGCTTCAATACCAACTGTAGCTATTATATATGTACATTAACTTTACTCGGTACTTGAACTTGTCACTTTTATGACCTGTTTATTTATCATCACATTACAAAGGTTTAAACATAACACGATGAAGGCATTAAGTTCATTATTTATGGTATGTGGATCAGTTACATGAAGAATATTACTACGTATTTTGACAGTTTTGACACATACGATTAGAATGTTTAACCAAGCTAACATAAAGGCAAACACGATCTCCAAAGTGCGCTCATTCTGTGAGTAGCCTCTGCGTGTCCCAAGCTAGCGTTCCTTATTTCGGTTCCAGATGTGGGCTACGAGAAAGACGTATCTTCTGTCCACAGGACTGGGTGCATGTACAGGGACATCATTTTATTTTTACTTCAATTTTTATTGTACCTGAGTTTTTGAATGTACTTCACTCCCACCCCTTCTACTAGTAAACTTCCAACCGTTCACAATACAGAGCCGAGGGCGCGTAAGCAGTACTGAGTGAGTACAGTACGTTCCAGAAATATGTTCGCGTTTTCCAGTGACGAAAGGGCTTTCAATATTGAATAATATTTTCGCACAGGTACTGTCGTCCGTTTGCATACGTCGCAGCCCGGTTTCCCCCACCTGCTTCTGTTCGCTCCTCTGTAAAGTCTAGTAGCTGGGCTGTCTTAGCTCTTTTCTGAAAACATTAATTTCTGTTAGGAATTGGACGTCTACGTAATATTACACAAGTATTTAAAATAACTTAAATAAAAGGGTCTCGTTAAGTAATTAACTCTCACGTGATTCCCTCCCTTCTCTCTACGACCCTGCGACAAAACCACTTGAACGGACAGTAGATAGCATTTCTGAGTAATTTTATCTTTTCGGATTGGGCAGAAGTGAAGATTGAATTTACAGTACGTAGGGTAATCTTTTATAGAGTAGGTATAGAATTATTTCAACAAGAGTTACTCGTACGAAGGACGAAACTGGTAATTGGAATTAGGTACAATAGTGTATAGTGTGATAATATGCACAAAAGAACTGAAGCCTGTATCGAAATGAACGGCCACCATTTTCAAAAATGTATTTAAATATCCATGTTATGATTATTTTTCAATATAACTTCGTTCTCTATATTGTACGCTAATGTGCTGTAGACAGTATAATATACACTGCATAATGAATACGTTCGCATGGATAGCTCAATTCGTGAGTAAAAACACTAAGTGTTAATACTGTACTGTATTTTGATTAAACAAAAATCGTAATGAAAATTATCAAACTCAAAATTGCGATATTTCCTAGTTTGCGTAAATGAACTACTTTTCTTCCCTCCTATACCTACTCCAGTCATGGAAGGGGTAGCAAAAGGTGTTTCCTGTTTCAATCGTTAATAGAAAGGTATAGCCAGATTAATATTAAAAATGTTAGTAAAAATAAAATGATGTCCCTGTACTTCTCCATGTGCTGTTCTGTGCTGACTCAGCGGTGGCATTGTGCCGTGCTGACCCCGAACAGGGAAACTCGCAAATTTTGCCTGTATAATAGGCCTTACTTACAAATGGCTTTTAAGGAACCGGCAGGTTCATTGCCGTCCTCACATAAGCCTGCCATCGGTCCCTATTCTGTGCAAGATTAATCCACTCTATATCATATCACACCTCCCTCAAATCCATTTTAATATTATCCTCCCATCTACGTCTCGGCCTCCCCAAAGGTCTTTTTCACTCCGGTCTCCCAACTAACACTCTATATGGATTTCTGGATTCGCCCATACGTGCTACATGGCCTGCCCATCTCAAACGTCTGAATTTAATGTTATTAATTTTGTTAGGTGAAGAATACAATGCGTGCAGTTCTGCCTTGTGTAACTTTCTCCATTTTCCTGTAAATTCATCCCTATTAGCCCAAATATTTTCCCAATAACTTTATTCTCAAACACCCTTAATCTCTGTTCCTCTCTCAAGGTGAGAGTCCAAGTATCACAACCACACAGAACAACCGGTAGTATAACTGTTTTATAAATTATAACTTTCAGATTTTTTTACAACAGACTTACTTACTTACTTACTTGCTGCCTTTTAAGGAACCCCGAGGTTCATTGCCGCCCTGACATAAGCCCGCCATTGGTCCCTATCCTGAGCAAGATTAATCCAATCTCTATCATCATATCCCACCTCCCTCAAATCCATTTTAATATTATCTTCCCATCTACGTCTCGGTCTCCCAAAGGTCTTTTTCCCTCCGGCCTCCCAACTAACACTCTATGTGCATTTCTGGATTCGCCCATACGTGCTACATTTTTACAACATGCTAGATAACAAAAAACTTCTCAACCGAACAATAACAGGCATTACTCATATTTATTCTGCGTTTAATTTCCTCCCGAGAGTCATTCATATTTGTTACTGTTGCTCCAAGATATTTGAATTTTTCCACCTCTTCGAAGGATAAATCTCCAATTTTTATATTTACATTTCGTACAATATTCTGGTCACGATACATAATCATATATCTTACTGTACTTTGTCTTTTCGGGGTTCACTTTCAAACCTATCGCTTTACTTGCTTCAAGTAAAATTTACGTGAGAGGTGGACCATTCTACCTCATCTCCTGGTACAGCCAGTTCCTGTCCGCATACGAGTAGCCTGATTGGAGAGTGTTGGTGGAACGATAGATGGAAACGGGAGTACGGTACTCGAGAAAAACCCTCTGCAACATTTGCTTTGTAAACAAAGAATTCAATCACGAGCTGCCGGGGATCGAATTCGGGTCGCCTGGATGGAATCTCAGCGCGCTAGGACTGTAGCCGCAGATGCGCCGCGGTAGTTACATCTGGACATCGGAAGTTAAGGTACTAAAAATGGTATTTTAGGCGCCTAAAAAAGGTTCTAAAAGCAACAAAATTAGGGCAATAAAACGCACTGACATTATATTGAATCACCCGTAATTCATAATGTAAACATCATAAGACTTTAAGTAACTTAACAAAGTACACTGGAAAAATATTTTCTCTGTTCTATAGACTTGTTTCACTTGTACTTATTCATCCACAACTTCACGTCCATAGTTTGAGTTACAATAAACAAGAAGAAACTTTTCAAGATTAATGCACAAACTTCTGTCACGTTTATTGGACAAAATCAGTGTGACGATGATTAATGTAACAATAATAAGACGTCGGTAGAGCAGCGAAGTCCTACCAGCAAGCAGAGTCTTTGTCTACCACAAATTATAGTTGGACTCACCGGGATTCGAAACAGGGTTATAAGCATGGAATCCAACGCTTCATGTATTCGACTAATAACTGATGTTCGTTGTTGTTTAGTCAACCGTACTAAGACTGGTTTGAACCTCACAAGTGACACCAATAATGCATCACTCATGAGGCAATTGAGCCAGGAATTAATAGGGTAGGTCAGTGGTGGAGTCAGGTAGCAGTGCTGGGTAAGGACAAGGTCGATTCCGGAGTAAGCGAAACAACAACACTGCATTGCAGCAGGGTGTCCCATACCTATGGCTATTATAAGAATTGGAATTTCCTTAGTTTCGAACGCAGAAATAAATGCAGTATTTTTGAGTGAGTAGTCATATAAAGAAAAGGGCAGAAAGGTATATATAAAAGTAAGAAACGGGCAAAAGAAGTACATATTAAAGTAAAAGAGGTGTAAAGGCATAAAAGGCAAGATCAAACTTCATCAGAATGCTTCATTTCTCATGATTCGTGCATATTTATTGAAAGCCTTTAAATATGACATTTTCCTAAACATCCGATATCTAGTCATATCACTAGTGTGTATGGAGTGGAAAGGTGAGGTTTCAACTTCCGCGTCGGTAGATCCAATGGGAACGGTAGTAGCGCAACGACCAATATCCAATTCTCTTTCTGATCGCCCATCCTTTCCCCTCTCACTCAGCTCATCTGCCAGGTCTCGCCCTATGATATGTCCATTAATCAATGTAATTGAATTAAAATGAGATATGTGGAGTGCGGCACGAAGATTTGTAAATTACGCCACGTGGATTTGTAGGTTTCGCCAGGAGTAAAACTGTAAACAAAATCGAGGGAGTTCTATCGATATTGAATCGATCTATAGGTTGATACGGTTTGCCAACTGTTCTATCGATATTGAATCTAGGCTTAAGGTACTCGTCCACGATGCTAGTTATATAGCGCGCCATTTTTAATAGCGTAACAGAAATATCACATCACATGGCCAGAATAGCGTGCTATTTACAATTTTTTGTATAGCGCTAGAAGCTGTAAGAAAGATCTTGCAGCAAATGTTTACATGTCGCTATGAAATTCGCGCTGGATTCTCTGCCGCAAGAGCATTCTACTCGACCTTGTAGCACTGACAGTCACAGTGTAGCCTTATTCGTTCACGTGCCCATTGTAATTATTTTTCTATTTTGACCTTAAACAAATAAAGTGAAAATGTAAGACAAAATGTTCAATAAAATAAGAAATATTCTTGATTATTATGTCTATTCACAATTTCAGAACCATTCCTACACATTACATATCAACCTCATAATATTTAATGTTAATGGGTTAGTGTAGGGCTGGGCGATTCGTGTTAGCTTGAGCGACCTACAGGTACCTGTCTCCTCCTACTCCCGCAATTGCACGCATCATAGAAAATACTGTCCCTCCCATTCAGGGTTAAACGCGCAGTAGCGCTCAGAGACAGGCTAAACGCTCGGATCTGGGAGTGTGTTGATGTAAATCATAAAATAATATTATACATAACATGGGACATGTCTCAACAAATATTTATTTCCGGACACATGTTTATAGGGACTTTTGAAATAATACAATATATATTATCATTTATAGCAATACTTAGAGTATTTTCTATTTCTTCTACAGTTTTTCTAAATGCATTTCTGGATTCGCCCATACTTGCTACATGCGCTGCCCATTTAGACGTCTAATATTTATAAGTACAGGCATAGTAAATTCCACCAACATGTATAAATATATAAAAAAGCTATTTTTAATGTGTAATAACAATTATGGAATTTATTATTACACAATCATTAATGTAATGTTATTTTTGTAATATAATCAGGAATCAAAGAAATGAATACCACCATAGGAAATTCGCAAAGTGAATTTTTTTATTAAAAGTCCAGGAAAATAGCTTGAGATAAATATCGCTGATTTAAATTCTACATAAATTTTAGTTTATAGCCTTGCTGAAAATCTGAAACAATATTATCAATTATGCCTATTGTCTTAACTGTAGGCTACTTACTGCTAAATTTATAGATGAAGTATTACATATATGAAATACTGAATCCAGATGAATCGTCTCTCACGCCTTTTCTCGAACTTGTTTCATGGCTTCTTGAATTACCTTTTCAGTGCACCGTTTTCTAAATGTTTTTGAAGGTGAGATTTTCCCTCCTCCTACAAATGCCAACAATAGTAACGAAACAGAAAACCAGGGTATAAAGATGGAATACTAAGAATACTAGTATGTCATATTTGTGATACACTGATATTTGAAGTTATAATCTCAGAACATATAACTTAAAAACGAAATCAATTAAAAATAGATTGCTATAAACGTAGAGTATTTCTCTTTAAGAATACAGGCCTATATCATTAATATTTCTAACATTGAGGAATATATATATATATATATATATATATATATATATATTACTAAATTTATTGAATTATGCCGGGTAGCTCAGTTGGTAGAGCAGCTGACTACGGACTGGAAGGTCCGGGGTTCGATCCCAGGTGGTGACAGGATTTTTTCTCGTTGCCAAACTTTCAGAACGGCCCCGAGGTTCACTCAGCCTCCTATAAAATTGAGTACCGGGTCTTTCCCGGGGGTAAAAGGCGGTCAGAGCGTGGTGCCGACCACACCACCTCATTCTAGTGCCGAGGTCATGGAAAGCATGGGGCTCTACCTCCATGCCCCCCAAGTGCCTTCATGGCATGTTACGGGGATACCTTTACCTTTTTTTACCTTTTTTACTACGCTAGAATACAACACGTCTCAGGGTGTATAGGCCTATCACACTATTTCATATTTGTACCCTTATTTTATATTTGCAACACTTCCTCTATCATTTTCTGGATTTAAACGGTTTCGTAGCTTAGTAAGAACACAAAGTATAGTTTTTATCCCTAATTAGTATACTATATCAACAATATCATAGGTATTTCGTGAGTCCTCTCCTTGTATCCCTAAGAGTACGAATAACACTGGTTGAAAAACTCTGGTCTAGGTCATCAATCTGTATTGAATCCTGTCCGGTTTCGAGTCCCATTTGTGGCACAGAAATTTTAATTGATAAAATACATAGTGGACGTTAAGGTGAACAAGATCAAACTTGGATATTTTCTCGGGGTTCTTAAGTTTCCCGACTATAGGCATCAACACTATACTGTTAGATTGTTTTTTTATTATTATCATATGGAATTCTAAAATCGAATGCTGGCCTTGAAAGAAGGAGGCTGGTCTACTGATGACGAGTGGCGAGTAGGGCTACTTACTTCGAAATTTAGACAGGAACTTAGTGCCGTCATCTGGTGTGCATTGGGAATGTGTCTAGCTGTGGACCAGGGTAATTAGTTTGACTTGGCTTGGGTTGGATTACGTTGGGTTGGGTTCCCTTTACGAGGCCTGAATCCGGAACGGGTGCGTACACTTAGGCACAGTTTGGCCTTTTGTGCGCCCTTGTATGAGATGATTGTCGAAGTAGTCCGACAGGTGGTACGAGTTGCATTCGTGATTCCGACGCTTAGAAATGGACCATCCTGCCTCAGCCACTGATAGACGTTCAGGTTGTCATGTCAGATTTTATTAGGCTCGGTTACGTCAGGTTAGGGAGAGGTTAAGTTATGTTAGAATTGGGTACGTCAGGTCAAGTCAGGTTAGGTAAGGTCAGGTTAGTTTATGTTAAGATAAGTCCAATAGAGTAGGCTATGTTAGGTCAAGTGAAGTAAGATCAGGTTAGGTTATGTTAGGATAGGTTACTTCAGGTCAGTTAAGGTCAGGTTAGATTGTGATAGGATATTGTACGTGAGGTCAAGCCAGGTTCGGTAAGTTGTAATCAGTAAATTCAGTAACAATTTTAGAGTACAGACTGGTCAGTTTGTTACGTGGTAGTAATGGCGCGTTCACACCTGTAGAGTAACGGTTAGCGCGTCTAGCCGCGAAACCAGGTGGCCCGGGTTCGACTTCCGGTCGGAACAAATTATCTGGTTGAGGTTTTTTCCGTTGTTTTCCCTCAACCCAATATGAGCAAATGCTGGGTAACTTTCGGTGCTGGACACCGGGCTCATTTCACCGGCACTGTCACCTTCATCTCATTCAGACGCTAAATAACCTAAGATGTTGATAAAGCGTCGTAAAATAACCTACTAAAATAAGAAAAAGTAATGGCGCGAATTTTGAACGATCACAGCAAGTGCATAAAATTCTCTAAGACAGTCATTTGCTTAAGCAGAACTTCTCATATATAAAGGCTCATTCACAATGAAAATTAAAAATAACGTAAGCGTTAACTTAAGAATATAAACGTGACGGTAAAATCAAGAAGTCATACCATCATTCACGATGGGAACATAAACATAACCACAAACATACTTGGTAACCATGGAAACATAACAACGACGCCATTTCCTCATATTCTGTCGTATACTTCAGCGCTCCACGATTGTGTTCTGTTTGCAAATCACGTAAGCATAAGCATGAAAGTTTGGAGTTCGCAAACTTTCATGTTAACGTCTTACGGTAATGTTTATGTCAATGCTTATGTGAATCATTGTGAATGATCCCATTTGGTAGCCTGGGCGCAAACTTCTGTGTTCATGTTACGGTTATGTTTAATTTTCATTGTGAATGGGCCTTAAAAGTTAGATACTTTTGACGAGAAATCTTCAACTATCTGAACTGTGGTTTCGTTTAATATTAGTATTAGTACTATTATTACTACAACTGCTGCTGCTACTACATTATTATTATTATTATTATTATTATTATTATTATTATTATTACTGTTATTATTATCATCATTGTTATCATCATTACCATAGCCTGGGTTAAGTTCATGGTGCAGCTGTATTCGTACAAGAGCGCGACCATTCCGTGAAAAATAATATCATTCACAGAACAGGAGTAATAATATTATGTATGTATTTATATATACTGCAAGTGGGCAGGCACCCAGTGGCAGTGGTACACACAATATAAACAATACACAATAAAATTACAATACACTTATACAATACAATTAGATACACAATACAATTACAATACACAATACAATTATATGTACATAATAATTACGATTATAATAACACATAAAATAACCTAATTAATAAGTGAACCTAATTTTACATTACAACCTACATATGTATAGGCCCTGCGTAAGTTTCACATTGATACTGATAATAATCTTTCACTTTACTCTCATCTCACTCACAGTACTGGCAATGTGACATATTTCACTGACACTTTAGAACACATTTCACTCACACTATATAACACATTTCACTGACAGTATAGAACACATTTCATTGACACAAGAATTTATCACTGATCGAAAATATTCACTGCACTGTAAAACCATAACTTCACTGACTCACCACGCTTCACTGATACAACAGTTCAAATAAGACAAACAGTTACACCCTTATTCATACTTATAAACAGAACTACATTTAAACTAAACATTTCTAGTCTAAGACCCTCTTACAAGCTATTTCTAAATAATTTACAATTCAAACCAAGGGAGAAACTCGTCAGGCTAAGTAAATACATGTCACCTTAATTTTAATTTACACTTTATACACAACTTTTTATGTTATTCTTGAATCTCCTTAAGGAAGGACAGCCCTCAAAGAGTCCTCCGGGTAGGTAATTCCAATCATTTATAGTTCTATTTAAAAATGAGAATTTACCTACAACCGTTTTCTGTTTCCTACATTTGATTTTAAAATCATGATCGTTCCTACCATAGTTCGTTGGCTTCTCTAACAGAGCCGTTATGTCTACCCATGCTTTCTGACCTAGATGTGCTCTATACAATAATGTTATTCTAGTTTCTCTACGTCTGTTTTCCAATGTTTCCCATTTAAGATCTTTTATCGTGTAATTTCCGTCTTCTCTTTTACCTTTAACAAATTTAGCTGCCCTATACTGGATTCTTTCTAAGGAATTCATCTTATATATTCTATAGTGATCCCAACATGTAGTTCCGTATTCCATTAGCGGTCGCACTAACGTTAGATAAGCACAATAAGCCTCAGGCTGCGGTGAAAGCCTTCAGGTCTCTTCTCCGTAAAAAGGAAAATGAAAAATATCATTAGCTAAGAGAACATAAGATACGAAACATTTCTACAAAGATTTACGAACATAAAGAAGTGCCAAAAAGTTCTCAGTAGTCAGCAAGTTTTAATTTTTTTATTTTTACATATCAATAAATTTATACTAAAGGAAACATATCGATTATGTGTCGATGAAGCTCTTTAGTGTTATGTTCATTCAAGTACAATGCAAGGAATGGCATACCACAACTAATTCAGCTACGTAATCAAAGCATTAATTAAAGTATACATTATTCAGTTAAGAGTTTCTGTTACATTCAAGAGATGGCAGTAAGAAGAAATTGACAGTGCATAAGCTGACGATTCGCCAGTCTCCTCGGGCGCCTTCCTTCCTGAATGAGTTTCTCTTCATTCTACATTTTATCACCTAAGTCAATCGTGACTCAGGCCGTATAAAATCGAGTCCTCACTTTCTAAAGGAAGTGACCACAAAGGTATTTCAACGTCTTATTAATTCCTGGAATATTTAACGAATTCACAGTTCAGTATTTTTCAAATTTCCAAAATCATGTAAAAACATATTTAGGAGAACTGTCTCTTGAATGACCGTCGTTTGCAAGATATTATGAATTCAATGTTATACAGGGTGCTAAGAAAAAGTATCCAATATTTTAGGAGGTAATAGTATGCATCAAAACAAGAAAATAGTGTCTAATAAACATGGGTCCTGCGACACATACTTTTTGAAATATGAACACTTGTTCATAGGAGGTGCTTAATGTGACGTCCATTCATGGCAATGCATTTTTCTGCCCTACAACACAGCATACTACCAGATAATCATACCGTAGTTGACACCCCTGGCATGGAATACTGACACGTCACAAGGAATGCTGAAAAGAAACGTCTGGTTGCGGATATGAGCAGGGTTCAGCAGAGATGGTGTTGTGAATTTTCGTAATCAGCAAAGCTCGGAACTTGGGGACTTGTGTCTTTACACGTGACTAAGTGACCGGATTTCAATGTCAACATACTCCCGCTTCCAGCACGGAGGTACTGTCAGGTCTGCTACAAAAGTGGTTTCTGGCTGCGACAACATATTGATAATATTATGGTAGGTTGAAACACGTAATTTCATAGCATATATATAATAAAAATAAACATGAGAACTATATCAAATTTACTGTTATGCTGTGTACATTTTATTACAGTGTATGACTACCTACATTCGAAGATTTTTCGGCAGTAGACTTAAAATACTGAATTTTTTTCACTGTTACTGTTTTCTGTTCGATTTTCAGCAGTTGCTAGCTGATCTCGTATCTGAGAAAGATAAGTATATCCTATTTTTTTTCTCGAAAATAGTTTTCAATTAGTGTGTCACTACTAGGGCAAGCCCCTCTACGTTTCGATCCATGGCTATGGACAGATTTTTCTAAAATTTGAGGGACTGCAATGCCTTTCAATGAATTTCGTTTCCAGCCTCTAGTTTTTGTGTGGCACAACTTACAAAATATAAACTCTCCATTCGAAAAAAAATAATGTATCTCCTCCGGATTCTCCACGAAATTCTGTATCTTAAATTTAAAACAAAATGTATTTTCAAACTTATACAATACCGGTACCCATTCGAAATAACACGTATTTTCTATTTCCTCAAACAGAACGTTTACCTTTAATTCTCTGAATGTCATTGGCTTCGACATAACAGTTTCTTCGTCCGTCTTCCTGTCAGTTGTGGCCACTTTCTTAGTACATACGACTGTCCCTGAGCACTTGCAGCGTGAGCTTCGTGTACGTTGTACCTGTAACCTTACTCATGCACACGACACAAGTCCCCAAGTTACGAGCTTTGGTAATCAGCATGTGTGGATTAATGAAAATTCCCATGCAGTTGAAGAAACAAGGCATCAGCACCGATTCTTGGTGATAGATTAATAGGGCCATACGTTCTACCACAGAGACTTTCAGGACTTTCTTATTAACATATTGCCTGCCTTGCTGGAGAATGTGCCATGTCAGCGGGACTACATATGTGGTTCATGCACGATGGCGCACCAGCACATTTTCTCCGCAATGTGCGTGAACACCTGATGCTGACATTTCAGGGCCACTGCATTGGTCGGGAAAGACCCACACCTTGGCCTGCTCGTTCCCCAAACCAAAATCCCCTAGACTTTTGGTTATGGGGACACATGAACGAATCAGTTCAATTTCAGAGAGTGCGTGATTCCTTATGCCGAAGGGCAGAGGAATGCATTGCCATGAATGGAGGTCACATTGAGCACCTCCTATGAGCAAGTGTTCAGATCTCAGAAAGTATGTGTTGTAGGACCCACGTTTATTAGACATTACTTTTTATGCATACTAGCACCTCCTGAAATATTGGATACATGTTTTAAGACTCTGTATAATATGTATACTTACATAACTGCCTTCTTGGTATAGTGGTTAGATTATGTGACCATAAACCACCTGTTCCCGGTTCGATTTCCGGTTCTACCAGTTGATATGGTACGTGTTATACAAGCCGTAATACCCGTAGCGAGAACCACAATTTCTACCGGCCAACGGCCACAAATATTTCAGCTACAACTAACAAGCAAACATTCTGATGGGGGCAATAAAAAAGTTAAATTTCTTTCTTTCACCATGTTAATAATGTCAAAAGAAGTGCTTATACAAATTTTGGCCACTCGACCGCAATTACGAGGGCCGTAAAAAAAATAAGTTCGCCAGAGGCCATAAACAGAGAAAAAAAAATCATTTGAAAAATTCATTGGAACAGACATAGCAATTGTTGAGCTATTTTTCAACATATTTTCCACAGGAACTGAGACATTTCTCATATCATGGAATCGACAGAGAGATTTGCAGACGCAGTCAAACGCTGGTTTCGATCTGAGGCGGCTGACTTCTATGACACAAAAATTGATGCCATGGTATGACAAATGTCTCAATTCCAGGACGGATATGTTGACAAATATAGCAACAAATGCGATATCTGTTTCAATAATCTTTCCCTACAATTGTGCTTTTTCTGTAAAGGGCCCCATGGAAAATCACTTTCTGGACGGTCTCGTAATTGCGCTCGAGTGGCCAAAATTTGTATAAGCACTTCTTTTGACATTATTAACATGGTGGAAGAAGAAAATTTAACTTTTTTATCTGCCCCCATCAGAACGTTTGCTTGTAAGTTTCTTTAGTACACAGCAGCAGTAACTAATAAGGAAGACATTTTGGAAACAACACAATTCAAATTACAGTTACCTTTCATAAATTCATAGCAGATTAAAATAAAACTATTCGCCCTGCCAAACAATGATAAAATGTACTATTCAATTTCACCCAGTATAGAATATAATTTACTGGTTGTCCCTTATAAAGGTGACTGTTACACTTTTACTACGTTATAAAACTTTTGACTAATAAAACTGTACGGAACAACGTGTTTCAACCAATCACGGCTGCTTATCCTACAATTTTTATCATATCCCTAGCATTTGTTTCTTTGTTTGCCAACATTGTATTTTCGATAATTGCACCTTTTAAAATAATTAATGTTTATTTCATCATCCTTCATTAAAACCTTTCTATCATTTAGCATGTTTATATTATTTAGGTTATATTATAGGTTCTGCTGTATGCGATTACGGATAGTCACGTATCAGATATTGTTCAATATATGTTGATAATTGAAGAGGAATGCCATCTGTTTTTTTTTTCGTTTCTCTTTTCCTGTTTTCCGCTTTCTTAAACTAGTACGTACACAACACCCATGCCCGAGGCGGGACTCGAACCCACAACCCTTCGGACCAAGCGATACAGACATGCCGTGCCCCTACCGCTTGAGGCATCCAGGCCGGCAAATCAAAATTAAACTGAATCAACAAAACCTTCTTTACTAGTAATCGTTCATAGCGTTCAATGAAGATTGTATAGTTGGCACAACTAGTAACAAGAGAACAGTTCATCATAACACACTACTGCCATCTAGCGGAATATTAGTAATGATGAGATGGCACAATATATTTTCAGGACAGTTTAGTATTTCTGTAAGTCAATTAATATTCCATTGTATTAGAGAGCTTTATTTTTTCTAATCGTTACTTTCTTCTAATCGTGTAATAGTCAATTAAATCCCACCCGAGTTTTTATTTTCTCTAGATAAATAAAACCCTCTAGTGATATTATTGTAGATAAACCAAGAACCTAGCTGCCTATGGGCTATTCCATCTCAAATCGACCGAAATATAGAGAAAATTGACCTTGCAATTTTTAAATACAATGAAACTTTTTCTGTCCGTAGACAAGTGTGATATAATGCTTTGTGCAAAGTTTGAGGCATCAGAACTTCATAGTGTTTAAATTAATAATATTTAAATTTATCGTATTTTCATAAAACTAGCAACTTTAAACTGTTGTGGCTCCGAAACCCTTTCACCCAATGATCAAAATCATGGTTTATTTTGATGCTGAGAAGTTAACATTTATATTGAAATGTAAACAGTTTTTCTTACTGTTTATGGAAATGGAGAAATTTAGATTTTTCTTCATTAAGACGCCTTTGGCCACGAAAAAATATTTTGTGCGAGATCGTGCGTATTTGCTTGTTTTCCGCACAGAACCAATACGCGGTAAGTGTGAAATACCACATTCAGTATTCCCAACGTAACACACATAACAATTTCCCTCTTCTTACCGCTTAAGCGCGACATTCATTTTACTGCTTTAAGCTTTTAACATATTATTTTTAGAGACGTTTAACATAGTAATAATTATAAATTGGAAACTTACCACTGCAATTTCACCTAAATTGCAATGTTAATTATTGTTTTTAAATATTTGCAAAAATTAAGTAAAGTCTACTACTCCACGAAACTTATTGCATTCCTGATACAAGTAACATTAAGGAAGCCGTGAAAAAATCAACAAGATTCCAGATGCGGATGTTATTACTGCAATATGTTATATAAATAATATTGTTAAAATATTAAAATGAAAAATAAATCATTACATAAACTTGCCGTTTGTTTTAAGTTCGCATTTATAGACTGGGGGAAAAAAGACAGACGTATATCACGGCCTGCTGGAGTATAGTAAACACAGAAAACATTTTATAGCAACAATGGTGAAGAAAGAAATTTGATTATCCGAAGTTGCCGTCATTAACAGAAATCAACATGAAGATTTCATTGCAACTAATTAGAAATTCGTATTTCAGGTATGTAATAAACGATCTTCGCACAAAATAATGTACGATACACGAGCGGTATGTTTGTTTTCATGTTCTCGGAAATTAAAAAAGCTCAACTACGTTTCGCTTTTTCAATCTTTTCCTCGACCATGAAAACGTCAGCATACCGCTCTTGTAACGTATATTACTATTAAAAATATATGGTTAGATTCCGCATTAAAAGTACAAATAAAGACATTTTTTACTGGTGGTATGTTGATAAGAAAATATTGAAAATATCAAATAAAGAAAATACATAGTACGCGCGTGAACTAACCAGCTGACTGTGAGACAAACACGTGATGTGTCATCTAGCAGTCATGGCTGGGCTAGCTTTATCACAAGTTTTCATAAATACAGGAGTAAAATGACACCCAATGCTCGCTTAACTTCAGCTCTCAGCCAGTGCGTGCGGTCTTGGTGCGGTACTGCGCCGTTCAAGTCTAGGCGTGTGAAAATAATTTATTTAATACCCTCGAAACTTATTGCCGTGCCACTAAGCAAACAATGCCGAATCCCTCTTAATAATGCAAAGTTTTTTCTCAATATTTTTTTACATTTTTACAAATGGCCAAAAAGCCTAAAAGCAAGTAAAATCAGATTATCTGTCTCTCTGTGTACAGTAAAAAATAAGGATTACTTCTTAACATAACCTACCAAATGTCAGCTTCAAAATAAGCTCTCGTTCAATGTTCTGCAGTAAATGGTTCCAGAGTTCTGAGCGCTGAAAGAGGCTTGTTTTTATAAAATACGCTAAATTTGTCGCTCAATAATACGGAAATCGTTTGACTTTCGATAGTATATTTTTGAAAATGCACTCCCCTCAGCACCTTGTATAAGTAGGGAAAAAATTAGAGTATAAAAAAATGCGAGGTTTTTTACTGATCGATTTCATATGGAATAGCCCCCTATGGTTAAATTCTATCGAAAGAATCGAAATGTAGCGTATGTCTAGAAATGTCTTCAAAATAAAGATGTGAAATGTGCATTAGAGATATGGTCGATTGTTCCAGTAATTATTACAAGGAAGTCAATCAATTACATCTTTCATTTAATGTATAATTTGCGAGATTATTTGCTGCCATCTGATGTGCTCAGTCGTCAGAAAACGAGCTGTTACTTTTCCATACCAATCTTTGAAACTCATCGTACTAAGCGAAGCCTGTTTTCAGGCGTACACCATATAGTGCAAGAATAGGGGTATGGCTATATGTCGTAGAAGGAATGTAACTGATAACACGAGGAACTAAACTGTTTCGTAATGCACAAAATATAATATTATCAAAAAATAACTTTCGTCTTGATAGCATAGTTTGTGTTAGCCTCGTTTCTGTTTAATGAGTGACCATTCATTGTTTTCCTATAAACTGTTGATGGAATCATACACAGCAAAAGATTAAACATATTCTAAAATAATCTTTAAATAAGATAGCAAGGGGGAATAACACCAATCGAGGTAATAACGCCAACTCCTTATATTTCACGTAGTTTTCAAGAAACTCGACAGATGGCACACACCGTACCTAAGGAACATATTTGTAGTCAAAATAGCAACAACTCGTTTCTTAGGCAGCCATTCTTCATTTAACAGTGGCATGTGCTGTGTGCAATGCCGTTGTTGCAACGCTTCTTCTAGCTTTTCAAAGATAAGTGAAGTCATATTATAACTAGACGTATAATTAGATCGTAGTACAATGTTACTTACACTGATTCACAATAAATTATATTCATTTTCTTAACATATTCACGCAATTTTAATAACCTTTTGAGGGAAATTGTAATTTGACCCAAGATTCAAACGAATCATCAGGGGTAATAACGCCATGTTTTGGCTGGGCTAGTTTCGTAAATTTATGTAGCCTAATTTTCTGCTTCTTTATGTTATCGAGTGTGAGAAAAATCATATATTTTTACTAATGATGCCAAAAGTTTATGAGAAGAAAAATCTACGTACACCGTGGCCCGAAGAGGTGTTTGGAGCTACAAACGGAAAATTTGTGTGCCCAAAGTGTTCCTAAATAAACAGAAATTTTAGATTAAAGTCAGTGTTCTTGATTCATTTAAAACAAAGTATTCGATTTCTTTCAATTCTGAAGTGTTACTAATTTGTGACCGGTACTACAGAGAGAGGCAGCGAAAAGTTACCGCACTCTGCAGGGGACGTCGGGAAACAGATTGCCCGCAATCCATTGACTTACCGGTAAGCTTTAGCAGCGCGGGCGGGCAGTTTCATTGCGGTAGGCCTAAAATTCCGGAGTGGTGAAGACGTGTTGACGTTGGTTGGTGATGTGTAGAACAGATGCGTTGTATCGTAAAGACAGCAGTATTCAAAATTTAAATTCTTTAATGTTGTTTTGGAGGATTAGTATTGTCAATATGTTAAATTTCACTCTATTTATGTCATTTCCAAATGTAAGGCAAAGTTTTGTAATTGATTTTAGATGGATATCTGTCATATCTCGTACCTGAAGATGCCCTGCTGGTGTTAATACTCACAAGCATTGGCAATAACGCCAAATGTCAGTTTAAGACAATTTAAATTCCTTAATTACTTTTATTCTTGAATTTCTGACAAATCAATCTTGTGTACGTTTGACAAACATGTTTGACTTTAGAATTGTGAGTTTATACCTGAAGAAACAGCATGACCTCTTCTTGAAAAATGTCCAAATGTTAACATGGCGTTATTCCTCCAAGGTACCGTACTAATCGCCAATACAAAGAGGTATTCATGGTCAGCCTCTTGGTCTGTGTTTGACAATGCTACCTCCTAACCAGGAGGTTTCGGATTCAATTCCTGACTCCGCCAAGAGTTTTTCCTTGGTTAGGAATTGTTCCTTGATGTGTTTGTCCTGGGTGTTTGTGTTGTCTTTAGGTTTAAGTTTTAAGTAGACTTAAGTGTTGGAAGGGGAGTGCTGCACCCTACCAAAAATCCGATGTAAATATCCCCCTTAGGGATCACTAGGGGTGCTAATCACAGTAAATAACAGCAGAGTCGCAACAGATCTCATTGCTTCAATTAAGAAGAAACTGTAGTCATGAAAATGTGTTGTAAGGCGTTCGGAGGCGGAAAAGAATCATATCGCAGTATACAGGATGTAACTAAAAGGTATGTCAAACTTTAGGGAAATATTTCTCTAATGAAAATATGTTATATATACATGAGTACGGAAACGCTTTATTTCCGTGTTAGAGCTCATTTTCTACTAGTCTTCCACCAGTTTATAGACAAGAGCTCGTAAATAAGAGCTTATTTACAAACAACTTGTAATCTGACTGCAGTAGGTAGTTGATCGTGACGTAATTCTTAGGTTCACCACCAATATTGATTTGCAACTGTAGGTACAAAGTTTGTATGACTCAATTCATTGCTTGACTACGTCCGTTGCTAAATGAAAGGTTCTGTGACAGATGGATAGGGGGAGTTGGACTAATTTCTTGGTCTCCACGCTCTCCGGACCTACATCGACTAGACCTTTACTTATGGGGACATTTGAAAGCTCTTGTTTATGAAACCTCTGTACAAGATGTAGAGATTCTTGGCGCCCGTATTGTGGAAGGCTGAGAAACAATGACATTCTCCAGGAATAAATCAGCCTCTCCGGGACGACGAGTTGATGCATGCATCCATGTTCATGGAAAAAATTTTGAACATTTCTTGTAGCAAAGAGTTTCATGTGGTATGTTCCTGTGCGTTTCCCATGATATGTACGCAAAGTTATATAAAATAAGCTCTTAAGACTAGTTCACAATAAACCGGGAACGGAAGCGAGAACGAGAACGGAAATATTGTTAAAATAAATGTATTTCCGTTCTAGTTCTCGTTTACGTTCCTACTTTATTGTGGACCAACCTTAACACGGAAATAAAGCGTTTCCAGACCCATGTTTATATAATATATTTTCATCGTCTACAGGTCAGAAATATTTCCCTAAAGTTTTGAGATACATCTTAGTTACACCCTGTAGAAGAGGATAATGTATTAACATTGGGTCCTAACTCAGAAGTAACGCAAAAACTCACCACTAAAGGAGACACTGTTCTTTAAAAACTAATTTTATCTAATTAGCTCTCTGTACCCGTAACAAAGTAGAAATGAATTTATTCACTTTAGCTCTGGTTTACGTATGAAATCAAGGACAATGCTTTATGCTAATTTTCTCCTCCTTCCCGCTGCACTCCGCCTCGACCCCTATCCCTGCCTTTGTTGCGTTAACATGCGAACTACGTGTGGGATCTGAAATATTTATTTGCAGTAATTTACAAGCAGGACGCATAAATATCCCACATGCCAAACAGTGTGAAACGGTAGTCATGTTGGAAACGAATCACAGGGAAGTTTAAAGTGATGAAGGTACAATTATGAACATTAGGCTCACATTCACGATCTGCGGCACTACCTATTCGAAATGATAATCATTGACGAGGAAACTGTTGCCTATATGAGCTCATGTCGAAAACATTCCACGCACTGCTCATAAAGTTATGTAAATATCTCAAAAGCATATAGAAGGATATAAAAAAATTGTTTCCGTAGTAAGAGTAAGAGGTTTCACGCCGTAGCTGCGTAGTTTAAGGCGTCGTGTTGCGGATTAACGATACGAAACGAGTATTGGTAGGAGTGCTCATGTTGAAAGAAAATTAATGAAATCTCCTTCCAGTTTATGGGACTGGTGCCCAGATATCATCGTTAACAGTTTTGGGAAGAACACTGAACAACGTAATTGGATTTCGTATAACGGCTGGAGGGATCACTGTGCTGACCACAATTTACACCCGTAGTAGTTGGATCATCGTTCACCTCTGCTGGGGCGTACGTAAGACTAACAGTAGCTCGTAAGCCTGGGCCATCTGTGGAGTGCCAGACCAGGGATTATTATTATTATTATTATTGTTATTATTATTATTATTATTATTATTATTATTATTATTATTATTATCATCATTACCATTACCATTACCATTATTATTATTATTATTATTATTATTATTATTATTATTATTATTATTATTCCTATCACATATTAAGCCTGGTGGCCAGTTACGGTCTCACTCCATCGATTCAGCGGACGGCCAAAAATCTTGTTCCTAAAGAGCGGCAATTTAGTGCTTGGCGTGGTATCCTTGTTCCAGGCATCCTTTGTATATGAGATTTCTATTTCTGTCTATAATTTTGAATTTTCTCTAAAATTATGTCAATGTCTAATTCTTTTAAAATATCTCAATTATTCCTTTTTCTAACTTAGTAAAGCCAGCAGTTCTTATTAAAAAACGGTCCACACCTGTGGAGTAACGGTCAGCGCGTCTGGCCCCGAAACCAGGTGGCCCGGGTTCGAATCCCGGTCGGGGCAAGTTACCTGGTTGAGGTTTTTTTCCAGGGTTTTCCCTCAACCCAATACGGACAAATGCTGGGTAACTTTCGGTGCTGGACCCCGGACTCATTTCACAAGCATTATCACCTTCATTTCATTCAGACTCTAAATAACCTAGATGTTGATACAGCGTCGTAAAATAACCCAATAAAATAAAAATAAATTCTTAAAAACTTCATTTAATTTGCAGTGATTCGGTGTTCATCGCATTTACATATGGATCAAGATTCACTTCCATATATGAGAACAGGTCTCGCCAATTTTTATAGGCTTTTATTATTATTATTATTATTATTATTATTATTATTATTATTATTATTATTATTATTATTATAGTCAACTTCGGTTATACTGAACCTCTGCTGACGAGCGTATTTCGTTCACTATATCCGAGGTTCACTAAAACCGAAGTGTCTATTTTTATACTGCAGACGTTGCTATAGGCCTATATACAGTATTAATGCCCGTTTGGGACAGACCACGTACAATATCAGTACTAATGTTCGCTTTATCTTCCAACTTAAACACTTTACGCTTCGACATCCTGATGTTCACATTTCGAAACTTGAATCTAATCTGACCATGTAGGTAGTAGGCACTGACCGATTTCGCACCTCTTTCCACTAGAGGTATGCTACTGTGTACTCAGCCTTGGAATTTCCCTGGGTTCACTTTTACAAAGATGCGGGAGGAAGGGTTGAAGACTATTATACTCTAATCCTTCTTGTATTTACCCATTGGTCATCACTCTACTTCCTTTCACAAACGAAAGCACTTTTTCTTCCTATTCTTCTAACAATCTCTTTTAAAAGAGTCAGAACTACAATCCTTCCTTTATCCCTCACTGCGTACACTATTCTCTTTAACATGTTTCAAGCTGTACAGAAAGCTGAGCAAATCCTTTGTCTTTCAGTGTACTTAAGGAGGTTTGAGATTTTGTTCTGAACATATTCTTGGAAGTTTATAGGAGAAACGTTTTCCTAAATTACCATTTTGGCCATTTTGAAATTACATTTTCTTGGGGACGTTCTAGTTTTAGGTTCACTGTAACCGAAGCGAGGGTTCACTATAAACGGAAATATTAATGTATGCGGGTCGGGACCAACGATTTAGGTACACTATAACCGAATGTTCACTATAACCGAATTCATTATATCCAAAGCTGACTGTACCATTATTATTATTATTGTTATTATTATATTATTATTATTATTATTATTATTATTATTATTATTATTATTATTATTATTATTATTATACAACTGAATGAGACAGAAACATGGACATTACAACGAACTGAAGAGAAACAATTAGAAGCATTTGAAATGTGGATATGGAGAAAAATGCAGTGTGTGAAATGTACAGGCAGAATATGAAACGAAGCTGTGCTAGAAAGAGTGGACGAAGAAAGAATAATGCTGAAACAGATCAGAAAGAGAAAAATTAATTGGCTGGGTAATTGGCTAAGAAGAAACTGCCTACTGAAGGATACAAGGGAGGAAATGGTGAACGGAAGAAAAGTTAGAAGCAGAAGAAGATATCAGATGATAGACAACATTAAGATATATCATTCTATGCGGAGACTGAGAGGAAGACGGAAAATAAGAAAGGTTGGAGAATGCTGGGTTTGCAATGAAAGATCTGCCCTCGGGCAGGAAACTATGTATGAAAATTAATTATTAGATGATGATTATTATTATTATTATTATTACTATTATTATTATTATTATTATTATTATTATTATTATTATTATCATTATTATCATCATCACCATCATCATCACGTTCTCCATACCAAAATTTCAACTCAAATGCTAACTTATATCAAATAATCTTATGTAAAAGAGGTCAAGATATTCCTTAGAGTGAATTTTCAATTAATCATCATTTCGTGTTGTTTCAAATAAATAGTTGTTGTTTCGAATGAAATTGGTACACTTTTTATTCTTTTTTGGATGACACTAATGCCCATGGTGGGGCCTTCGCCTCCTATACAGGGTATATGACTCTCCATTTACGCATATCCTTATCTTCACTGACAACTCTTTCTGTCTTAGTTTTCCAAATCTTCTCAGATACTGTCGAAAACAATCTCACTATCTATTCTTGGGCCTGTCCCTTGACCTATGTCCTTCAGAGTATGTAGAGAATAAATTATTCTATTTACATGCCCAACTATCATAATCTCGAGAATCTAATAGATGTCACCAAATCCAAATAAAAAAAAAATGCTGTAATTTCATGATTGTATCTGCATTTTCATTCTATCATTTTTACAGCCCCACATATTTTTCTAACAACCTTTCTTTCGAAATCGACAATTTGTGTGCATATACAGGGTTATTCACGAGGATTTACCGTCCTTTACGGAGCTTATTTCTGAAGACATTTTGAGAAAAAATGTCATATAAACATAGTTGCTATTCTCAATATTTTCAAAGATACACTAATTTAAAGTTGTTTATAAAATACGTTTTTTCTTTAGTTTGAAGATAAAAGAATAATACAAATAGAGGATGAACCATTCAGAAGTACCATTTCTTTAATTAGCAAGTATTATGAAGCTAAAAATGTGCTGTGAACTCCTTAGTTTCTTCGTACAGACATCTTTTTCTATTTTTAAATAGAAAATTACATTATTCTTACGCACTTATCACAACAGTTATTACAAATCACACCACTTCCACCGACTTAATTATTTGCAGTTCAATTTTGCATCCTAATTTACAATCTTGGAGAGTTTACAACGCATTTTAAAAATGTCGCCGTCCGCTTGAGTACACTTGGCCGAACACTTGTGAACGGCACTCGTCGCTCTACGTAACTGCACACGGCTATCTTTGATTTCCGTAGCGATCGCGTTGACTGCTGACTGCACGCTGATCAAGATCACACGTTCACAGCAACGCGTTCCAATAACGAAACGTAACTCTGTAAATATTGAGAATAGGACCCATGTTTATATGACATTTTTTGCTCAGAATGTCTTCGGAAATAATCTCCGTAAAGGACGGTAAATCCTCGTAAATCACCCTGTATATATTTTATTAAGGCATCATGTTTCCGCAGCATACATTACTTTTCGGCCTTATTAAAGATTAACGTGTGTTATCCTTGATGTTCCTTGACAATTTTATTCTCTATTATGGGTAAGAGTGCAAATTATCCCCTGTTTGCTCAATTTAGTCGTCTTTGAATTTAATTCTTTATGCCATTATCTGTAAGAACTATACCAGAATGGATTAATTTATTACCTCTGTATTTGTTAAAGAATTTGCTCTTCTTCATATTGTCATAAATTTAGTTTCCTTAACATTAATTTTTAGGCTAAACTTTTTAGTTTGTTCATCTAAAGGACTTAAAACTTCAGTAACATCTTGAAATTTCCTCCAGTTATAACAATATAGGCCTAGTCAGCATATGCAAGAGTTTGATTTATTAAAAATATGGCTTCTTTAGTTTTAATTTCTAACTTCTGGATTGCTAATAAATTTGCTGTATTACATGTGTATAATTTAGAGTTGAATTTTAATATAAAGACGAAAAAACTGCTACTCTATAGGGTATAATATGATCTAGTCGTGATTCTAACCCACGAACGCTAGAACCAATCGACCTCAGCCTACAGCTTGTAACTTGCTTGCTTATCATGCTTTTCCATGTTGAAATTCGAGTTTACTATGCCAGCTTCTTATGACCCATATCCTTCCGAATCCTGATATCTTTCTTCCTTTATTTTAGAAATTCAATATAATTTTACAGTTAAAAAAATTAACTGGCATGAGGAAAAAATTCTAAAAAAATTATGCAGGTTACAGATAGGGCACAAATGCACGTATATTATACTATACTTCGGGTCTCTGCACATACATCTTATATCATACCATGTATGAAGTATGGTATAGTAGCCTATATTATACTTTCAAGACTCAGGAGTACAGGTTTCTTAGCTGAAGTAACTTGTGGGTCACCGGCGTAGCTCAGGCGCTAGCGCATTTTCCTGCTGATCCGGAGTTGCGCTCGGGCGTGGTTTTGATTCCCGCTTGGGCTGATTATTTGGTTTGTTTCTTTCCGAGGTTTTCCACAACCATAAGGCGAATATCAGGTATCTATGGCGAGTAAACGGCTTCATCTCGCCAAATACCATCTCACTATCACCATTTCCATCGATGCTAAATAAGCCAGTACTTGATAAAGTGTCGTTAAATAACCAAGTAAAAAATGAGGAACTTCTGGGGGTAATATGTGTTCTCAACATCAGTCTTCAATACCATGAATATGTTATCAAAGCCCAGACGTCAATATCCCCCAGGATTGCACGTGAAAATACCGGGGGATTACATTTGCGTCAAGCATTGTCTTATATTGGTTACAAAAGCGCCAAATGACCACATAACGAAAGAGCCATTGACAATGCTAAAAAAGCGCCACCATCGGTGTACCTTCATACTTTGGTAACATTGATTAGTGGATTATTAAATATGCTCAGTTGTATCTCATTTTATCAGTCTTGTGTTTACCGCGAACTTCACTGTGTTTACCACTAATAAAGGTGTGCCTTGCATAGTACGTGATGGTTTTAAGTATAGAAAAATACGAGTGATGAGCTGTGGAGAAGTATCATGGAGATGTATTTTTAAAGCTTCTTCAAATAGAATTGCAACCAACGACACAAGTACCTTTATTTTAAGTGAATCTGAAAACCATTCACATGAAACATGTACCCCGTACATATTGGACAGCCATGTTTTAAGAAATAGTTGCAAGAGTAAAGCATAGGAGCAGTTACATGAGAAACCCAGCAAAATAATACGACGAGAGTTATGTTCAGTAGAAAATACTTCATTGAATTCGATAGCCATTTTGAATGTTCCAATGGCTATGTAGGCATATAGAAAAAGGAGGAAATCATTCCCTGTTGCTTCTAAAGGTTTGAAACAGGCTTTATTACAATTGAAAACCAATAAAAATGAACAATTTATTTATGTCGATATTGAAAGAGAAATTATTAAGTTAAGAACTCAAAATGATTTACAACTTTTATGCAATGACGAAGCCAATATTTTAGCTGATGGAACTTTCTATATTTCAAGTTCTTTTTATCGCAATTGTACACGGTGCACGGAATAAGAAATGGTGTTTACTTTCAGTTAGTATTTTGCATCCTTCTCCGTAAGTTGGCGCAGTGCTATGAAGCGATGTGGACTCAAATACGTAGAACATGCAATAAGTTTAGTTTGCACTTTTCACCTGTGACAGTGATACCTGACTTCGAAAAATCTACACATGTAGGACTTCTAGAGATGAAATATATTCTTGTGACGTGAACTCAGATGAAACCAATTCATGGACGATGACTTAGATGATGAGTGCAGATCAAACGTATTCTTGTAACGTCAAATCAGACGAAATCAATTCCTGGGCATTTTGTTAAGTTAAATTTCTGATGTTGGCTCTTTGGTATACAGTGATGGCGCATATGTAATGCCTCTGCGTTTCCTTCCAATGGCATTTATGCCATCTATCCCCCAAAAAATTGGCGCTTATGATCGCCAGACAGCATTATACCTGTCGCTAACATGAACGGTGGTAAGCTTTGCTCATCATTCATTTTCCAAAATTATGCGATTGAAATATTGCTAAATTAGCATACATGAATATTTTATCTAAGAAGAAGACAAATATGATGTTTCTGGGATTCTTTCAACTATTAGAAACAATTGGTTTGTGAATTTTGACCACAAAATGTAATGTCAGGTCCCTTATGTCCAACTGTTCCATCTGTCAGCATACTTTATCGCGGCACAGCTTCTTTGAGTGTTAATTAGTATCTTACATGGATTATATGCGTAGGCCTATTTATGAGAATTTTTATTATTATTGTTTCAGAATATGGGAGGGATGATAGTAGGAGGAATAAGATTAAAATGCATGATTTGCTGATGACATGCCGTTGTGTAGCAGAAGAGGAGTGATAAGCTACTGGAGCTAAATGACAGCTGTGAGCAGCATGCGATGAAGATAAATACAAAAGACAAAGACCATGGTCTTCTGAACAAAAATAAAGAAGGTAAACATGCGATTTCAAAATGAGGTAGTAGAACAAAGTGGACAGCTTCAAATACTTGGGGTGTACTGTAAGTGGTACGATAAGCGCTCCGAGAAAGTGGAAAGGAGTGTAGAAATTACAAAGATAACATTTAATACAAAAAGAAGCATCTTCTTCTGACATTTGAAAAAATAAAAAAAAAAAACGCTAGTGAAGTGTTTTGTGAGGAGTGTGGAATGTGGCGTTGTATGAGAAAGATGAATATTACGACGGAGTGAAAAGTAGCGACTAGAAGCATTTTAAATGTGGATATGGAGAAGAATGAAGTACGACAAGTGACCCAACAAAAAGAAAGAAGCTGTGTTGAAAAGAATGGGTGAAGAAAGAATAATGCTGAAACTGATCAGGAAGAAAAAATTGACTGGGTGACTGGGTAAGAAGAAACTGCCTACTGAAGGATGCACTGGATGTCAAGGTAAACGGGAAAAACTCAGAAGAAGATGAAAATACCAGATGACAGACAACATTTAGATACCGATATACAGGTTGGATGGTAACCTCTGCACCAAAATGAAACTGGTAATAGATCATGAGGAGAGTATTGAAAAATGTAAATAAGTTTTTTCTCTAACAGTCACCGTTTCAGAGGAAATCGTTATGTTTCTATGAAGCATTTGGCAACAGCACGGCTACTGTAGCATGCGTGACGTGCACTCTTTACCTTCCCCTCTCCCTCTGCTGTACTCAGTCGGTGACGCGCGATAATGTCCTGCGTTGCAAGATTTATTTTAACGATTTGCGCAAATATTCCTATTTAAATTCATGGCTAAACGATTGAATTTGAAAAAAAAAAATTCAAGACATTTTACTTACTTGCTTGTATAAAAATGACCCATTTATCTCGATCCATTACCGCAATAGAGCGCTGCAAAAATTGAGCAAAGACTAATTTTTCCTGCTTAACGGTGCTTCATCGAAGGAAAAGTGTAATAAAAGTTTTGTTACATTTAACATGTAGAATCATCTCTTAAATGTTGGTGCATCAGTCCCCTTCCATCCTGAAAATCTTATGCGGTGACTAGGAGAAAGAAGGGAAAGAGGGAAGATTGGATAATGCTGGGTTTACGGTGAATTCTTGGGCAGAAAAGTTTGAATGAATAAGTTAATTATTCTTTTTCTCGAATATTAGTACATTAATTTTGTTACGTACAGTCACGGAAGAAAAATCTGGCCGATGAGCAGCAAAACTCGTAATGTTACTTACGCCGGTTTTGTTGTAATTATCACAGTACAGAGTATCTAAGAGGGATACTGTTTACTTCCCCTGACGTTGCTAGTCTCGGAAGGAGAGGCTTTCGGTCTGTTTCTGTTCACATTCAATAAGGTTAAAACTCTTGTGTTCTTGTCGACATAGGCCTTACAAAAATTTTCTTAGTAAGCATTGTAGTAGTAATTTTCAGATAAGTCAATATACAATACAATATAACATAAATATTTATTTGTTACTCAGTCTAAATGACTTATTAGTGTTTTAAAAAAAGATCAATAAAATTTATAAATATGAATATTCATTGAAGTTAAAGGTTAAAATAATGCTAACGTTTTCGCCTATTAGCATCTTTAGGCATTTGAGCAATATTTTATATTAGTCACTTACGATACGTATATATTATAGAACGAATTGCATCATGAACAGCTCAACTTCCTGTTGAAAGTCACACCTGCATTCTACGTTTCAACCATCTGAAATTATTTCGACGTCCGCTCAATATGAAGTTTAATATTGGAATCAATAAGAACCATAAGATTCTGTCATTGTAATACATATAATTACATCAATAACAACGGCACAAACCAGTAATCGGTAAAAATAAACGACCAAATGTATACATTAATAAGATATTATAGAAGGAATCAATTTTTATTACAAGGTAATATTTTATTTTATTTGAATCCATTTTAAATCTACAATTTAATCTTTGTGTCCTATAGTAGTTTTAATTATTGTCGTAAATTTAAGTAGAGATGAGGATTATTAATTCAACTATCACACATATCAAAACAATAATTAACTCAACTATAGTTTATCATTTAATTTGCACAAATGATTTTAATATGTTAGTTTTAAGATTGATTAATGTATATATTCAACAGCCATGCCTTTTACTGTAAATTATTGTATCACATGATATTGTTGGCTCAAGTGCCTGAAGATGCCAATAGGCGCAAAACGTTAGCATTATTTTAATCTCAACTTCAATGAATATATATTTTATAAATTTTATTGATCTTCTTTAAAACACTGATAAGTCATTTAGACTGAATAACAAATACATATTTATGTTATATTATAATCTACAGAAATTTGTTATTTCATTGTTTTACCATTGCGGTATAGACCAGGGGTACTCAACCTTATGAATATTGCGGGCCAATATAAAATATATATATATATATATATATATATATATATATATATATATATATATATATATATTATTGGAGGGCCACAGACATCGTCAATAATAAATTATTTACATATATGTCTTGCTAATTAGTGATTACTCTAATTTATATTAATTAATAATACAGGTCTATTCAAATATATATTTTTTTAATTTTAAGTTTGAAACTTTAGTATCGGGCACAGCTGCTATAGACATACTATGTTTATTTATGGTTCATTCTTATTTTAATATCTTCCTGGCAAAACAGACTGCCAATATGACGAAGAGTAAACAAAACTGAGAAAGATACAATGCATAGGAACTTCGTTCTAAGACGATATAGAAGTGAACAGTCAGATAAAGTAGAATAAATATAAATTGATTGAGGTATTTCAATACAAATGGTATAAGTGAACATTAAAATAAATTGAAATAAATATATATAAATTAATTTAGGTAAACAATTAATAATAGTGACGAAAGAGGAACAAAAATAGATTTGTTAATTAGAAATAATTTTTGTGCGATTTAAGGAAACGTTTCACTATATAAGCGGTTTACTATAACTTATTTATTTATTCTATTTTTAAACCTACAGTATTTACTTTAGTTCTGAAAATAAGGGAAAATATACATTCCCGAAGTAAAATAATTAATATTGAATGTTCTTTTTATCACAAATTAAAATGTTCTTCTTCCTATGTAGCTCTAGTGATATACAATAGTTTCCTTCTGGACTTAATAATCTGTCCAGAAACCATTGGCATTGTTCACTGTATCCATTCTTCTACTTACAGAATTAACAAGGTTGTGGATATATCTATCTGACAATACAACATCATCCCAAGCATCTGAAACGAGATCCCACAATTCGTCTGTATTCCTAGGACGCCGACCCTGTAGTTGTTCATTAACACCGCGTTGCACTTCCGCCCCACATTTTATATGGGATTTAAGTCAGGACTTTTTGGCACCCATGGAACCTCTACGACATCATCCCTGTGAATGTTGAACAACCGCTGCACGGCAACACATGTGTGTACGGAAGAAAAGTCGTGTTGGAATTTTATTTTGTTTTCGGCCTGAAACACACGCACACTAGGTAGCATCACATTATCCAGTATATTAGTGTACTGATGCCTATTCATATGCCCATGAATCCTCCATAGCGCGCCGCTACCATAACCAGAAATCCATCCCCACACCGACATGGACTAACGACCAATGCGTTGCCTCTGGACCACATATTCAGGGTCAAATCTCTTGGATTGTTTCGGTCGATATACTTGCACTGGCCCTGTGCTTTGGTTCATAAACACTTTCTCATTCGAAAAGATGACCTCTTGCCATGGATAGTTGTAATGCATTTGCAAAATGCGACAAGGTCAATTCGATGGTCTTCAGTCAGAACTTTACCGCCACTCTTCTCGGCACAATATTGGCACTATTAAGGCTTCTACGAGCCGTTCTGTTGGAAGCAGCAAATACCGTGTCGGCAACAAGCATTTTAGAAGTGTGAAATGGAAAGTGCCTCGAACGTTCTATTAACATAAGATCTTGTTGTGATGCCTTGGGTCTTCCGCTACAAGGTTTACGAGTTATGTATCTTCTCTCTTGATACTGCGCTCACCACCTGAACGCTGTTCTAGTCGCAACTCCATAGCGTTCTCCAGCTTGCGCCGCGCTAAATCCGCCTTCCTCGATCAGTGCAATTACTTTGGCTTTGACGTCCATAGCTATCGAACTGAAATATTAATGATGATTTTCGAAGTGGTTGTGGCTATTTATAGACAAAATCTGTTGGTAAAGATGGACAGGGTCACGTGTCTAGGACTCTAGAAAAAACACGAAGTAGGCTATACAGTGGTCATAAATCATAAACGTAGTATGCCTGTAGAGTGAAGACAGACGAACATAGGGGATGAAAATTACATTAACAACATTCTTCATATCCGCAATGGCAAAACAACTTTCTATATGTCGACTAAAACACAACAAACGTTGCAATTATACAAATACAGTATATTGTAGACTTTAAACAAAACCATCCTGAAAGCCAGTCTCTTGTAGCGTAACAGCTACGAGGGGAAGTCAATAGTGTCCCTATTAGACACTCTGAACAGAAACAGTCCGAAAGCCTCTCCTTCCTAGCCCAGGAACTTCGAAGGGAAGTAAACACTATCCCTCTTATACACTCTGTACTTACTTACTTATTGGCTTTTAAGGAACCCGGAGGTTCATTGCCGCCCTCATATAAGCCCGCCATTGATCCCTATCCTGAGCGAGATTAATCCAGTCTCTACCATCACATCCCACCTCCCTCAAATACATTTTAATATTATCTTCCATCTACGTCTCGGCCTCCCCAAAGGTCTTTTTCCCGCCGGCCTCCCAACTAACACTCTATATGCATTTCTGGATTCGCCCATACGTGCTACATGCTCTGCCCATCTCAAGCGTCTGGATTTAATCTTCATAATTATGTCAGGTGAAGAATACAATGCGTGCAGCTCTGCGCTGTGTAACTTTCTCCATTCTCCCGTAACTTCATCCCTCTTAGCCCCAAATATTTTCCTAAGAACCTTTATACACTCTGTACTGTGATAATCACAACAAAACCAGCATAAGTAACATTATGAGTTTTGCTGCTCATCGGCCAGATTTTTCTTCCGTGACTGTACAAGAATCAGTTGACGTTGCAACCAAATTTCAAACTGCTGTTGAAGAAAATTTCAGTCCGCATCATATGCAGACGGCACGCAAGATAACGTCGAGGTTAAGACGTAACGCTCCAAGCCCAAAAGTCACGGGTTGTATTCCCGATGGCATCAGGAATTTTGTCCATTGTTATAATACTTTCTTCCGCACTGTGGCCCTGGGGTTTACTCAGCCACTTGGGCAAATGCGACAGGCACGCAGAACTAACATCCCGTGGAGGCCTTAACCTCCTGTTATCCTTTGAGCCTTCATGTCTTACAATAGGGATGGCTGATTTGATTTATTTCACAAGTACTGGATCGGGGAAGAATCTTTCCACTTAAGCTGTATATGCCCATTGCAAGCACTATAGGCGATGATTGTCTAAGTCCGGCGAGTGGCCCAGATGAAATTCGTGAATCCGACGCTGACAGGCGGACCATCTTCCTGGGCCAAGTAAGTAAGGTACCATCTTTTCTTCCTCTTCCTTTTCTTCTTCTTCTGAATTAAGTGTGTAGATAACTACTATAACACTTAGGTATAAATGGCCCATTGTGCACCCCATAAACTGCAAATCGACCCAGAAGACTGAAATGTGTTGCCATCTTTGCGATGCTACTGAGTTTAATTTCATTAAATTCCTCGGGAGACGGCATGTGCTTCCCGAGGTAACGATGCTTTACTTACAAATGGTTTTTAAGGAAACCGGAGGTTCATTGCCGCCCTCACATAAGCCCGCCATCGGTCCCTATCCTGTGCAAGATTAATCCAGTCTCTATCATCATATCCCAACTCCCTCAAATCAATTTTAATATTATCCTCCCACCTACGTCTCGGCCTCCCCAAAGGTCTTTTTCCCTCCGGTCTCCCAACTAACACTCTATATGCATTTTTGAATTCGTCCAAACGTGCTACATGCCCTACCCATCTCAAACGTCTAGATTTAATGTTCCTAATTATGTCAAGTGAAGAATACAATGCGTGCAGTTCTGTATTGTGTAACTTTCTCCATTCTCCTGTAACTTCATCCCTCTTAGCCCCAATTATTTTCGTAAGAACCTTATTCTCAAACACCCTTAATCTCTGTTCCTCTCTGAAAGTGAGAGTCCAAGTTTCACAAGATGCCTTACTTGGCTTAAATCTGGGCAACCCAGCGAAGTGTGAGATCATTAGTAGAATCCTGCGTTTGGTTACTTTGAATAAAAGTTAGATGACCATCGATCATACTAGCTTTGCTTGATAAGGAGAGCAAGTTGCGAGTCAACAGTTCACGCTGCAGTGAAGCAGTCTTCCCGCACGCTCCGGTACTGTGTGTTTACATGTGTTTATTCGTGCACCTGGGCGTATAACTTGGTGAACAACAGAAATATTGGACAAAATACTACTTGGACTGAAAAAAGTATATATTTAAAGGCAGCTTATATGTAATTAAATAATTTTTACCAGGGAGACAAAACAGAAAAAGAATTCACGAACCTTTATTTTCAGTACCGACCATATTTTGCCCATACATGCAATGAGAAAACAATTCGAGCTAAGATAGAGGTAAATTCATTTAAATATGAAACAATATTAAATATCTATGAAATGCAAACACACGCTCTCAGAGAAGCTCTGATGCTAGTATATAGTGACAATATCTTGAGATGCACAACAAATGCAACAATTTTAATTGAAAAACACATTCGAATTTCTTCCTTCAACCGCTTTTGTTAACATTATGTATTAGCTCTAATGACGTAAAATAAATCGAAATCTTAAAAAAATTTTGAACTCAATGAACAATTCAGACACCACGTAAAAAATTTATGTCGTAATGGCTACCTGACGCGCGGAATTTATCTACCCCGATTGTTACAATAATTAAAACGCAACTATACACTTCAGATCTAATTAAAAGTTGAAATTAAGAAATGAAGAAATATAAATATCAGCACAAACTTAAAATAAAACAAATTATAGGTGCGTGTTTCACGAGTTTCTACACATCACAATCAATTACTTCAAACATTTTAAGTGTTTCAAATGAAAAATGTCTGCTCTTTTCTGATAAAATATATTTCTTCTTTCCTACTAAAGTGTTCGCTACCAAATTCTTCTATAGCAGCACTTATTTCCGAGCGCCTAGCTTTTTTGTTTTCGTCGCCGAGCTCCATACATATCTACAATGTTGCGGGTTGCTTGGAGGCTCCAGGCAGAAGCGTACGAAGAATCTTGTCAAGTGGGGGGTCATTATTAAAATTGTTTACAATTAATATTATTATTATTATTATTATTATTATTATTATTATTATTATTATTATTATTATAAAAAATATGAACTGTCAAATGCACAAAACGTTAAACGAACGTTTCACAATGACGTCAGAATCAAAGTAACAAAAGGGTGAATACCGCTCTTAAAATGAGTTTAAAGTCGACAATGCACAGTATTTAACGTCTGCGTTGCAGAATTGTCAAAACAACCTTTTCAACATGTTCCACAATAAGTTAAATTTCATATTGTGTTGGCTTCATTTTATTACAAGGTCGGTACTAGGCGGTAGGTCTCTCTATAATAAAGATAACATTGTTATAATTCGAACGTCCCATATCACCAAGCACAGGGATCATATTGAATGAGATTTTGTTACTCTGACAGTGAAAAATTAGAGAAGGGAAAACAATTATGGATTTAAAAACTTCAAACCTAAATATGTATGTTTTTTTAAGTTCAAGGAGGGTTCAAACTTGGTAACCCTCCTTGCGTACGCCCCTGGTTCCAGGTAACCAAACTCAGGACTCTAGTGATGACTGAACCTCCATCCTACATTTCTTACAAGTAATGTTCGATCATCTACTGGCAAGTCCGAAACCAGAGCCCGGAATTTTTATCACCATCGGAAACCCGTACTATCCCCAGATTATTTTTACTATTACAGGTGATAGCTGAAATGAGAAGGAAATGAGGAGTGTCTGGAATGAAAGAGGGAAACGGCATTATGTACTCCGAGAAAAGCCCTCTGTAATGTCTGTTTTGTCCACCATAAATTCCACTCAGACCTGACTGGAGATCGAACCCGGGCCGGCTGGATGGAAGATCAACGTGCTAGCACTTTAGCCACAGACGCGGATAATGGGGATGACTTAGCCTATATCGTATAGAGAGAGAACATGTATTCTACCTGAAATAATTGGCAACGTTGACTTCAACTCCATTTTACAGACATGGACAAATTATTAGGTTAAATTAATTATATGTGCAACGAAGCTGTATTTATTGATAGAAATAATGCACAAAAATGTATTTTTCACAGATATAACGAACAGAAAATTGAGTCTTGAAGTTACTAATATTTTTTGAACATTCCCTTACTTTTTATTAACACGCTGATTTTGTCAGGGATGCTGGAAACTAAAATTTGACATTTTCTTTGAATATCAACATCATTTAGTCAGATATCAGACGGTGCTTAAATGAGTCCATGTTTTGTTGTAAGCTTCTTTTTGTTCACTTTCTTTTTCAGTATAGATCACAGATTTTCAATTTCGCTCATGTCCGGTCTTCTTACAGGCCATGAGAGAACAGACTGTTCTGCAGTATATAATTAAAACACCAGTAGTGCAATTACAGCCAGGCAAAATATACTTAACCACTGGAAAAATATACCAGAATGTGTAAACAATCATATTTACAGCAATAGAGACTGTGAATTATACGGATAGTTGATATGACGAATTATATTATTTTTCCAAGAAAAACGAATTAGTCTAATAACACTGAACAAAAAAAATTGCTCGAACTTTAAACAATGTGTCCCTTATGGTTTGATATGCGCTGAATCCGAAAATGCATCTCTTTTCTTCGTATCACTTAAGATTTTTAAGATATACTATGATTTCACTTTTCGATAAGCGCTCCCCCAGGAAACATCTGGCGCGGATTGGGGGTACAAACCAAAACAAAAGGTAATGTATTTCATGAGTTTATGACCTATTTACGATTTATTATGTTTGTTGGCATATTATTTTGTATTTCTAATAAATAAACAGATATTGGTCCCTTCTATTAAATAAATTCCATAATAGTTCAAAGTGAGGTCTATGCAATGAACAAACAAGGGTGTGGTTTTCATTATTTAAAGGAAAAGTTTACCAGCTTGAGTGAAGGAAAATTAAGGGAACCCGTATGTTAAAATTGACCAAAACATCGATTTTTAGATTTTTACTTAATATTATTCCTTATTCAATTCTGAACAGATTGATATATACAATATTAGCGGTAGGACCTTTTTCAATGACTTTTTATGACTAAATATCTGAGTGTGCGTGGGTATTTAAATGCACGCTAGCGTCACGCTGGCACTTCTGTAGTTCGTTCGACCACAGGTTCGACTGCAGTCTGTTTCTATCATTATTTTCTCCTTGAATTCATGTAAGAAGAAGAAGAAGAAAACATGTACAAGACGAAAATTGTGTTGGCTACTCTGTTCTGCAATAGTGAAGACTGTATGGAAATGTTTGAAAACATTAGTTCCAGGAGAGGGTTGGCAACAAAAATAAATTTACATTGCAGTAATTGTGAAAGTGTAAAGGCCACAATGACATCTGCAATGAACAGAAATAGGCTGTACAATGTAAGTACAAGACTTGTGTATGGTATGCGAAGCATTGGTAAGGGCAGACAGGCTGCACAAACTTTTTGTGCTATTATGAATCTTACTTCTACACCTGCTAGGTTTGACAGAGAAGTTTTCTTCATAAAAGAATTCCTCTCTGAAATTGCAGAAGCCTCAATGAGACAAGCTGCAACGGAAACTGTGGAGTTGAATGGTGACAATAGAGACATATGTGGGGCTTTCGATGGCAGTTGACAAAAGTGAGAGCATATGTCACTCAATGGTGTTGTCACTGCAACATCATTACTCACTGGCAAGGTGTTGGCAGTGGAAATATTGACAAAATATTCTCAGATATGTTGACAGGGAAAGGCAACTGTACATAAATGTACAAAAAACTATAAAGTTTATATTGGAGGACTGGAGGTGCAAGGTGCATTGAACATTTTTAGACAGTCTGAGGATTCTCTGAATATTCGGTATGTTGCAATATCTTGGTGATAGTGACAGCAAGGGTTTCAAAAAGGTACAAGAAGACAAGCCCTGTGGGGAAGGGGTAGAAATTGAAAAACTTGAATGCATAGGCCACGTCCACAAGAGAATGGGAGCACGACTGGGGAGACTCAAGAAGGAACTAAAGTGGATAAAACTGGATGATGGCAAGATACTCGCTGGAGCGGGTCATTTGACGAATACAAAAATTGATCTCTTTCAGACCTACTATGGCTTAGCCATTAGAAGGAACACAGGGAATGTGGAAGAAATGAGGAAGAGTGTATGGGTTACATACTTCCATAAAATTTCAACCAACGAGAAACCATACTATCAACTCTGTCCCAAAGGTCTGGATTTGTGGTGCGGTTATAATAAGGCACAAGCTCAAAATGTAGTATATGATCACAAACATTCCTTACCAGAAGCTGTCATGTTGAAGGTAAAGCCAATATTCAGAGATCTTGCTGACAAGAAGCTGGTAGAGAAATGTACATCCGGCTGCACCCAAAACCCCAATGAAAGTTTCAACAACTCTATATGGGAGAGATTGCCAAAGACAGTGTTTGTGGGCCTGAATGTCCTCAAGACTGGTGTCCTGGATGCTGTTATCACTTTCAATGATGGCAGTAGCAGCAGAAAGAAAGTTCTGGAGTTGATGGACATAAAACCAGGATTCAGTATGGAACATGAGCTATATGCCATCGAAGTCCGAAGAGTAAAAGAAGGTGAGAAAGTGGTGCAAACCCAATCAAAAGAGCATAGGACTGCAAAGGGGAACCAGAAAAGAAGACGAGAAGAAGAAGAAAAGGAAAAGGAAGATGATTACAATCCAGGGATGCATTGAAACTACAGTAACTGTAAGTTTGAACTTTATCCACTGTTTTCTCAAAACTACATTTTTTATAATTTAGGTACACTTTTCTAAAAAACTATTGCAGCTATCAGTCTGAAATTTGGAACAGTGCTTTATTATTGTATTAGTAATTGTTTGCTACCACAATTACTGTTCTAACATTGTTAGTTCCATTATCAGTGACACAGGATTGATTGTTTTTCTATGTAAATTAATTATGAAAAATGAAATTGATTTAAATAATGTAAGAAATAAGTCAGCAGTCTAGCAGAGGTGGCAAATTATAGCCCAAAGCGTTATTACTAGGCCTCCAAAGTTTCAAGTCTCTAGCCTTAATATATTCTTTGAAAAGTGTACCTATCAAATTGATTATGTATAATTAATTAGCATAATTTAGATCTGAATTATTCCAAAACTACTACGTCGTTTTATATGCAATTTTAAATTATGTTTTCTCCTACTTTGAAGAACGAGTGTTCAAAATTTTATCTCATTATATGTAAAAACAGCCTAGTTACTTACAAATACGTAAATGCATGAAAATCTAAAATTTTAACATACGGGTTCCCTTAAAAGAGGGCATTTTCATCGATCCACAAATTCACAAAGTTACGCTGACCCTTTGTTAGAGGAAAAACTTTCCGTTACAGAAAGAATGACATGGCGCGCTTTCAAAGACGTTTGCTCAAATTTCCTTGGAAATTCTAAGGCAGAGAAATATATAGAACTTGTTGTGGAAATCATGTTAAATGCATAGGACAAAAAGCAGTGTAATATGTTTCTCAAAATACACTTTTTACATTCTTATTTGGATTTCGTTTCTTCTAACTTTGGAGCGGTAAACGACGAGCATGGGGAAAGATTTCATCAAGAAATATCTGAAATGTAAAGGCGATATAAAAGAAGATCATCATCCAGCATGCTTGCAGACTATTGTTGGTTCCTTGTGAAATATAGTCCCGAGTCTAGTTATAAACAGAAGTCATCCAGAAAATTATTTTAAATATAAGTTCAAATTCCGAGATTTTCCTCATTATATGCATGAAATATCTTTATTGTTGTTGTGTTTTAAACTATGTTACATAATTTTTGTATCCTGTACACATTTTTCAAGTATTATGAGGAATTTTGAATCCCTAGTGTGTTGTAATTTTATCAGTAGCAGCGAAAAATTAAAAACAAACAATTTTTGTCATAAAAAATTAAATTCATTTTCCCCCTGAAAATGGTACGTGATGGGCCAATTTGGATTTTAAATTCAGGTTTAGGGCACACATATTAGTTAATATTCACCTATTTTTATTTCGGAGCAAGACAAAAAGTAAAAATTTCTTGTTCAGCGTAATTCGCCCACGTCTGTAGTCTCAGAATGTATCTTCCTTCCGATAGGAAGGCTTCATGCGGGACCAGAAGCTAGATTTAAATACACATTGAGAAACAGTGTGGATATGTGTTATCGTTTATTGGTGAATGTGCCATGTGACCCAGAATAGAGAAGGGACAGTTGTGCGTAAACTCAGTTACTATTTGAGTTACCAATTACAGAACCAACGAGCGCGTTTATTCAGTAAGGTGTATACAAAAAGACATACGTATTGCATACATAGGGGAATAAATATTCTGGTCTCTGTTGCAGAGATGAGATTTACGGGCGGGGCGTTTCAATTATGGAAAATGAATACGAGACAGCACCGGCTCGCAGTAATTATTCCACGACTCACTGATTTAGAGCAGGCAGCCACGCAGCCACGCAGATCCGACGACGGGACGGCCTTGCTTGGGCTACCAAGGTTGCGCCTCGCCTTCGTTTCAACAGATGGTGCAAGCACCACTGATCGCTGATTAATTGATTGACGAAGTTCATACTTCTGCGTCCCACACCTTCTTTCAGTCTTGTCTCAAGCTACTGAGACTTCACTTACTAGATCTAAGAACTAGGGACTTTTGAGGTTTCATAGTTGTCGATGTAGCTATGATTACAGTCTTGCACAACCGGTTACGAAAGATAGAAATTATATATTGCTACTGAACGCCTGGCGCTGTAGTCAGTATGCAAAGCTCTTCCGTCTCGCGGAGTATCTCAGATTCGGTTTAACGAACATTCGAGTTGTTTCTCACTCTTTATGGGTGAACGGCAAAGGCAGACCACATTGAGCCATGCAGGAGCTCAAAGAGCCCTTGCAAAGACGCGATTATCATCGTGTAGGCCTACTATTTAATTGATAATTCATCTTCTCTCACTAAAATCAATCAATCAATCAATCATCTATCGATCCATCCATCCGACACATTGATTCATTCATCCATGGATTCACTGATTCATTGATTCACTGATTGGTTCATTCATTTATTGATTGACTGTATTACAATTTGTACCGCCAAAAGCAAAACATATATTTTTAAAAATGATTTATTAATGAAATAATAATGCATCTGCTTAGAGTAATTAAAAAGCATAAACAACTCCTGTTTTAGATGTATGCATTTTGAGCTTAAAGTGTGAACGTTACGATGAAATGGAATGTATACTTTCTCTTCTATTTAGTAAGGAATTGTAATTTATTCTATTTTTGCATTTCTTTACACAGCAGGTTTTATATTATGCATTACACTTACTTCCTTTGTTGTTACCGGTGTCCATTTGTTTATCGTATATGTTATGAAGATAAGTGTAAAAAAGTATGGAATCAATTGTAGGCCTATACTAAAGAAATACTTTTTTTTAATTACACGTGGTTAATTTCCTTCAATTGTGAATCCGTTTGTGTACTCAGAAAATGTCAGTATATTATGGCTGTGACTATCTTACCCAGAAATTGTTCATGATAATTTGGTTCTGACAAGTTTGGCCGAATTGTAAAATGAAGTGAGACCATCAACAATTAAATATCGTCTCAGCATTGCATGAACGGGAAATACATAGTGAAAAGGTGACCGTATGGTGTGTTATGTCTGTTAAGAGTCGTCATTGGTCTCTACGTTGTCAAGTTGTAAATGAGAAAGTTATTATAACGAATGATTAAAGGTATACGCGGAAGTTACAGACAATATTCAGAGGCGCACTAAACAGGAATGTCATTTGGTTTCAACAAGACGGAGGTACAGCCCATACTGCCAGAAATTGCATTGTGTTGGTCGAGAAATATTTTCCCTGGACGCTTTGTTTCTCGGTTCGGCGATATCAAATGGCAGTCAAGATCCTCAGACCTTACAGGTTCTGATATGTTTTGTGGGGTACCTCAAATAAAGGATGTTTCAAACCAGACCACATTGAATTCAGGTTCTGAAGAACAAGATACAGATAGGAGATCAAGATATCAACGAAATCCCAAGTTTATTGCAACGTGTCATGAATTTACATCTTGATATGCATATCTTAATTACACACTTCTAACACTTTGTATACTTAGGAATACATTTAATTATAATAATGTTATTACTAACGATTTTCTACTGTTACTATGAAAAACTAAGTGGTATATTACCTAGTTTCGATTCTCGTTTGTCATCCCCAGAACTAGTGAAGTCCTTGCACCTGCGACTAACGGCAGGAAGAACTTGGCTGTGAGGTCAAACTGAGCATGCGCGGAATTAGTTAATAAAAACCTAAACTAACCAAACCTAAACTTCGTATATGCAAGATGTGTAACCGGAGCACGAAGGGAACTTCTTGATTTGATCTGGAATGTGCACGCGAAAATAAATCCAGATAATAATCACGTGGCACTGCATGAGAAGTCCGCGCATGCGCAGTTTGATCACAGCCAAGCTTCTCCTTGTCGTGAGCCCCTCCTGTTCTTGCTTCTTCCGGTTTCTTCAGTTGTTTTGCTGGAGTGGTGCGTTTGTGTTTGATAGTGTGGAATCAAATAGAGTGTGTGTTCTGAAATTTATTTGTGTGGGGAATGTGTTGTGGGTGTGCTTTTGTATATCTGTATAATATATTTCGTACTGTTCTAGTGTATTTCATTTCTGTTTTTATGGTTGAATGTATAAGATTTCCATGTCTGTTTCTATGTTACTATAGCTGGTAGGTGTTTGTGATGTGTTCTGCGCATGTGAACTTCCGGGTTAGATGGTAACCAACAGTAAGATACCGCCGGGGTTACTTTGTAATTAAAAAATATATAACGTCAATAAATACTGCATTTTTCAAGTCATATTCTGTGTTATTTTGATATTTTTAGATGTTATAGTCATTTTAGAGCAGCATGCTGAAATTCGTCGAAAACAACTGCCGGAACCTGTATGTTAAATCACAAGTATGCTTTGTCATATTGGAATATTTTTAATTTAAAGACAGCTGCCCGAAAGCTTTTACATTTGTCTCATTCAAATAACAAAAGAAACTGACAGAATGCAGGATCAGGTTTAGGTAATCAATGGTGAAGATCGAAAAAAAAATATTTAAGGGAAATGTAAGTACCGGAGGAAAGCAGACCTATATTTTCTTGTCTTCCAAAATCTGACAGATCGAATCCCAGTCATGTACTACAATTTCTCGGTCATTTATCGATGCTACAACAACTAGATCGTTATCTAGCGTGGGTAGAATTTGTGACAGCAAGAGGAGTCAAAGAAATCACCATGAGAACATCTCTCTTAAGATTCTCAAAAATCGTCGCAAAAGTACACCGTGTCCCGCTTAGAGGGGTCGAGAAATAAATGCTCATCATTTAAAAGTAGATGAAGATATTGTTTTGATTTACATCTCACAAGATGCAGAAACTATGCAAGTTTATGCACCAATGGTTTCAAAAGAGTTTCATGTTCATTCGCATGCACACTAACGTTTGTTTTGGAAACAAGCCTGGAGCCATTCAGTAGAATATTCCGTCATTGGACCATTCTCATTCATCGAGGCGACAATCAAAGGGAATGTGTATCTGGACAAGAGCAGAACTTTTGTTGTTGATCAACTCCCCCAAGATCGGTTTTTCAACAACAAGGAGAACCCTTGCCTGGCAATCATTCGACTTGACACTCATTGACCCCTTTCTGGAGCTTTATGACGAATATTGTGTACCAACGTGGTACAGTTGAGAGTTTGGAAAAACTGACACAACTCATTATAAATGCAGCTGCGCTAATCACTCCACAAATATTATGGAACACTTGGCAGAAGGTTGAGTACGTTTTGGATGTCTTCAGGGTAGCTGGAGGCGCACACTTCGAGTTGCACTGACCATTCTGCGAAACTCGGAGAGTTTTTACATCAAGTTGTACAGAAAGTTACGTTATGAAACCATTATTTGTACTTAAAATAAAATTGGCACTTATTTCTCGATCCCTCTAAGCGCGACACGGTATATTGTCAAGAAATCAGACCAGGCCGGGTTCTAACCCACGCCCAAGAGCATCCGTTGTTTGAAGACGTAATAGAGGTACAGAATGTCTTCGTTTTACACAAAAGCCAGATACCAGTAGGTAAGACTTCATTAAAATATTTTACAAAGGGTTACCAGAAAAAGTGTTTTAGCTAGCATGTCGTATCGCAACGAAGGTGTGAAGGCCGCAGCGTACTATCATTTTAATAGATCATTTACAAATATAAATCACTCACTAAATCGTTCCATCAGTCAAATATAGCGATTTATCACACACTTATTCAATCAAAACATTTATCAGTCTGACCATCATTAATTGGCTAATAAATAAATTCACTCATTAATTTGTTGAACGAGTTCGTTCCAAGGTCGGACAGGCTGGTGGTGGGTCCCTAGGGCTCGGCAGTCGGCACTACGTGATGGTCTACAGGGGGTCTGCATCGCTCGTTGGAATATCACGCACTCACGAACACAAATGAACATAAAGCTCGCGAGCAGTCACAACCAATACTACCAACACTCACGACATGGAAGTGACTTCAGGGTCGATTAGAGAGGAAATGCGCCGATAATTACGTAAGCCCATGCAGTGCCTATACCATCACGCATTTGCTGCGGAAGCATCCTACTTCGATTTACCTACCTACATATCTCCTACCCACCTAACCATCCACCCACTCATCTATTTTTATACATATATGTATATTTATTTATTTACATATTTATTTCCTTATTACATATTTACTTATTCTTTATTTAAATATTATTTATTTATTTATTATTTATTCAAGTATTATTTATTTATTCATTTAAGAATTATTTGTTTATTTATTTATTACACATTTGAATATTAATTTCCTTTGCACTTTTTCATATTTTTCCAGAAATGTCATATCCCTAAAGGGAGTCGTCCAAACCAACATACTGCCCATTTTTGGGTTGAAAGTCAGACACACGATGACATTAACGCGAAATGGAGGCAGCAGAACTATAGTCTTCACGTAGAACAAAACAATTTGACACTGACAACGAAAAAATATGGCTTAAGGACACTTCGTAGAGATTTTCAGCTGTTCCATACGCTGTTATGTCGAAATAAATTGAAGGCTTTTTTTTTTTAAAAGAACTATAGTCCAAAAATGCAAATTCAAGATATTAAGCAAAGCATGTGATGAGCGTATTTTAGCGGCCATCTACTGAAGTAGTTGTTTGTGGGAAAAACATCATAGTCCTATGCTGTAGGAATGGAAATTTTCAGTGATTTTCATGAAACAACTATAGTCCAAAAACATTTTTTGTGAAAACAGCCATTGTCCAGGACGATGGTAGCATTTACAAATATCTCATTCATATAATCTCGAAACATTTATCCATAAAGTTTTAAAATGTAGTAGTTTGGCAGTACTATTTATGTACGCGGCAAAAGTCACCCCAGAGGAAAATACTTTAGCACTTGAATTGTTGTATTAGTTAATGGAGTCATCTTTAGGTACAGAAGTAATCCCATGTAAGAAACTTAGCCACGAAAGGAGAATAAACAGGATGTAATAAAGAAAAATAATATTAGAGGTACACTTCAGCCACAAATATATTTGTCTTGTACCATTTTCTCAGAACCTATTTGTTAGAACTTAATGAAAATTTGTATATACTGTACATTTTTATTAGTTGTTTAACACTATAGATAAAAGCTCTTCTGATATGTTAATTAATAAATTAGAAAACACTAAGGTCTTATGTCAAATAATCTTTTACCTATAATGTCAAACTTCTAACAAACAATTTGAATAAATATTTTCATTGCGTTCTGACAAATAGTTTCTGAGAAAATTGTACCAAACAAAAATATTAACATATCAGACATTTTCACTCCAGAGTTTAATTATTGCCAACTGAAAGAAAATAATCCTAGTTACTTATTGAGTGTCTCAATCAACTCAGCAGGGTCTGTTTTATGGTTGGTGGATAATTTTGATTGTCTAACTGCTATAGTTCTAAAAAGAGAAAATAAATTTCTTATAGCATACGGAACACCTGGCAATCTCTACCAAGTGTCCTTATACGGCTTAGCAACCAAGAGTGATTTTCAAACATTAACTAGTTTTACAGATTTATTCAAACGTCATTTACTCATTTACTGAGTTCTTCATGAATTCATTTTTATTCAATTCCCCATTTCTATCCACCAGCATATTTTATTATTAACTCATTCATTCACACATCCGTTTTATTATTTATTCATCCATTTATCCATTTTAATCCTTATTTATTGATTCATTACCTTATTTAAGTATTCATTAATCTATTTCTTTATTCATTCAACGATGTATTTCTTACTTGAATATTAATTCATCAAATTCTTGTTTACTCCTTCATTCAATATGATTATTTCCACCATTTTTCTTTCATCTTATTGTACAGCCTATCTATTAATTCATTTTATTCTTTATTCATTTAATTACACATTTTTCTGTTTACTAATTTATTCATCAATTCGTTTTATTATTTACTGGTCTGCCCATTCTTTTTATTACTTCTTTACTCGTTAGTTCACTTATTCATTCTATTTTTACTCTTTCACAATTTTATTATTTATTCATTCATTTTATTAACTCATTCATTTACACATTTAATTTTTTGCTCATTTGTACATTTACAAATTTTAACTTTTTACTGGTTTATTCATTTATTTTTTAAATATTTTATTAATTTATTTACTATCAATTCTTTTATTCATTTATGTCCACACCTGTGGAGTAACGGTTAGCGCGTCTAGCCGCGACACCAGGTGGCCCGGGTTCGATTCCCGGTCGGGGCAAGTTACCTGGTTGAGGTTTTTCCGGGTTTTTCCCTCAATCCAATATGAGCAAATGCTGGGTAACTTTCGGTGCTGGACCCCAGACTCATTTCACTGGCATTATCACCTTCATCTCATTCAGACGCTAAATAACCTAAGCTGTAGATAAAGCGTCGTAAAATAATCTACTAAAATAAAAATTTATCCATTTATCCATTTTATTTTTTACTAATTTCTTTATTTATCCATTGTAATTTGTTACCCTTTTGTTGATCGATTCATTTCGTTATTTATTCATTCAGTTTATTATTTACTCATTCATTCACTTTTATCAATTCATTCATTCATTCATTCATTCATTCATTCATCCATCTATTCATTCATTCATTCATTCATTCATTCATCCGTGCATTTTTACTCATTCATTCATACATTTCATTTTAGGGTGCTATTCAGAGGCATTTCGCTAGCCCGCGCTACTAGCGTGCTAAACTAGCCCCAGCTATCGACTGGTTACTTGTACAGGATTCATATCATATCGCTAACACTGGTTTATGAATACGAAAAACGTTAGTTCGCTGATCATCCACCGGAAGCGCGCGCTAACAGTGTCCATGAATACGGCCGTTAATAATAATTAACACACTATTAAATGCTTATTATTTTATTAATTTATGCATTGTTAACTTTTACTCATTTATTTATTTTTCCATTTCTTCAGCCAATTATTTATTCATTTCATTTCTTACTAATTTATTCATTTTCACATTTCATTTCTGCACACTTATTTGTCCATTTTATTATTTTCTCATTCATTTACCCATTGTTGTATGTAATCTAGCATTCATTTTATTCATTTATATATTTTCTCATATATTTTATAATTTAATTATTAGTTCAATTTCTGACTTTATTTCCTAATACATTCATTCAATTTGCTCATTTCTTCACTTTAATTTTCTCACTAGTTTAGGTACTCATTCAATCAGGCTAAAATTTCTTGATTTCTTGGAAGTATTTCCTCAGAACATGAAATACAACTATTTTAAAATCACCATATGAATAGAACTATTCCTCCCCAATTCGTTTATATTTGTGTATTAGGCTACATTTTCGAAGACTGGTAATATATTCTACGACCATTACAAATTTACAAATTCTAACTACATGTTCAAACAAAACAGTAATATAGGGTAAAGCAATGTGAATTTAATACCAGAAATACTGATTATTTGTGTGGTGTGAAAATGAACAGAGATGTAAAATTATGGAGAAAGTACATAATAACCGAAAACATCCGTAGAACAGCATAATATATTTATAAAAATAATGTATATATTAATAAATAATGTAATATTACCCACTACTCGTTTCATATTCTCTGCGTTAGCTCCATGACAAATGTACTCTTCGCCAATGCCAAACAAAATAATGTACTGTAACAGTGCTGGCCATCGGTAACACAAAGTGAAATACAAGAGATATCATTACAAATCCACACGTTAACAATCTATGTTTATTAATTACTCGCTCGAATTAAAGATGATGTTGAAAATATTGTCCTCTGATGTCCAAAACAAACGCCGATTTCAGAATCATTTAGTCTAATGAGACTTAGTGGAAGATATGCTCTGTCAGAACTCGAGTAACTGTTACTTTGCGAATTTATTCTTCTATGAAGATAAAAAACTGAACGTCAGGGAGAAAATGTATCTGATTTAGGATCAAGTTATAAAAATTTAGTTTTGCGACATAGTTAACAGGACGCAATTATAAAATCCATTTCACTAGTTGAAAGTCATATATTTTTTTTCTTTATAATCGTGACCTATAGGATTTAGAACATACGTGATGCATGCTTCCAAGTTAAGTTGAGAAAACCTATTAATAATAATTAGTATTACATTATTATTATTATTATTATTATTATTATTATTATTATTATTATTATCATTGTTATGTATTTCGAGACATAGAAAGTCGAATTTTGAAGAACATAGAGATAATCCAGACAGATGCCGTATAGCAAGGGGTACCGTTTGTTTACAACCACGTAGTTAATTTTTATTTTACGACGCTTTATCAACATCTTAGGTTATTTAGCATCTGAATGAGATGAAGGTCATAATGCCGGTGAAATAAGTTCGGGGTCCAGCACCGATAGTTACCCAGCATTTGCTCATATTGGGTTGAGGGAATCCTACCCCGGAAAAAACCTAAACCAGGTAACTTGCCCCAACCGGGAATCGAACCTGGGCCACATGGTTTTGCAGCCAGACGCGCTAACCGTTACTCCAGAGGTGTGGACTCTAGTAGTTAACTTCTTTGTGTATATTATATACAAAAAAATAATATTCCTAAATAGTTAAGTTTCCCTCGTTTTCAAAATCCATCCGTAAATCCGAATATGTTATTTATTCATTTGTGAAACTGTAGAAATGGTGATTTACAAATAACAACGGAGAGTTTAAACTTTGTTTAGCTATATCCCGGAGATTTGATGTATCAATATGAAATCTATTGAAAAAAATACAATTTTTTTAGTAGTATCACGGAATTAGGCAACTTTACCCTACTTCTTCCAAACATACTGTTGGGTCAATAGCAAAGCCAATAAAGACAAAAACGTAATATAATCAAAGTATAAATGCATTAGATGGGAATCATGACCAAAATTCTTAAAATGTATGTACGATTCTGTTTGTGTTGACTAATCCAAAAGTATATAACTTAAGATTTATGTTATATTCTACAGGTAAATTAATAGAATTGCTACTTACAGAATGGAGCAGAACTACAGTAACATGACGTAACACTTACCTGAAAAGAAAAGAAAAATTGTATATAAAATTTACAACAATAAAACAAATAATAACAATGTTTAAAGTGAACGGAGTAGAACCTCTTGTATTCTTTCTAGGATACGAGTATTTATGCATGTGTTTATATTTTAATATGCGTATACAAGAAACAAAGTCACAAATTACAACCTCGTAAATAATAACGCTACTAACGAGTCTCCTTTTAAAATGTATCGTATGCATATTAATGACGCAAAAGTAATCCTTCGCTAATGGAAGCGGAACAATTACTTAAGAAGACTTCTCAGAACAGAATATAAAGAAGTAAGTGAGGTTTATTGCAACATTAACCTACTCAATGTGACGTTGTTATGTGTTTATTTAGAATACAGAATATAATTACAACAATAAAAACTAGAAATAAAGTAATACAATCAATATAAAAAAAGAGAAGATACAGTAATATTAACAAAATTTGAAGACCGAATGAGCAACGCTCGTGTTCGGTCGCAGTTCAGATAATTCATTAATAAGCCTATAAGAGAATATACAAAATAAAATAAAATGAAATAAAATAGGAACTAAAATTAAAATTACAGCTGCAGTGAAATTATATAATATAATATTAACATATAGAAGAACAATATAGTTCGTGAACAAAGTAGAACAATTTATGAAAAAATATATAGATTCCAAAATTATAGAATACAAATATAATATAAACATATGATATAAATTTCGTTTAATCAAATTGTAGACATTAACACGTTTCTAATTTTCTTTTTATATGTTAGTGGGTTACATGTTAGAAGTTCTGGGTGTAATTTAACTAAGGAATTATACAACCGAGGGCCAAAATTAATCCTATGCTTTAAACGAGCAGATGTGAAACATTTAGGTTTTACTAATGTTGATGTATGTTATATGTTTTAATATTGAAGTAACTTATGCATATTAGATAATTAGATGTTGAGAAAGTGTGTATTCATTCATTCATTCATTCATTCATTCATTCATTCATTCATCCATTCATTCGTTCATTCGTTCATTCGTTCATTCGTTCATTCGTTCATTCGTTCATTCGTTCATTCATTTATTCATTCATTCATTCATTCGTTCGTTCATTCATTCGTTCATTTATTCATTTATTCATTCATTTGTTTATTCGTTCATTCGTTTATTCGTTCATTCCTTCATTAATTCGTTCATTCATTCGTTCATTCATGATTCATTCATTCATTCAGGAAATAAACCAAATTTCATTCGATCTGGTGTTGAAATAATCAATTTACTCTCATTTGTTATTCTCTAATTAAGACCACCAGTACCTTCATTCCATGTTGAAAGAAACCAAGTCATTGCAATAGTGCCTTTAAACACAAAATTCTGATACCCGAAAATTAGTTGCAAGTTTGAATATTTAGAAATTGATTCAACGTTTAAGCAAAAGTATTCTACTCTTGAACTAAATTATATAAATTGTGTCAATATTAACTTCGAATATCGATTTATTATACCAAAGTTGTTATATTTTTCCTTTAAAGAACATAAGCCAAAGAAATGTCTCCAAACTTTTTACAAAACATGAAGTCAGCAGCTTAAAGCAATGACCGCACTCTATTACAATCTTGCTCTGTATCTTACAAATGCGATAAAATACTGTCTTGCATAACAGTGAATATATATATATTTTAATTTCCCTGTACTTCCATAAAGATAAAAGATTTCAGATTGGAAAAAAAAAATTCTGTAAAGACGCATTCCTTCTACTGTGGCAGAGGCTAAACTCCGAAGAAATACTGTAGCATCAATAATAACGATAAAATAATGTAATGTTACTATTAGAATTATCAGATACAATGGTGATAAAATGACCATACTTAGGAATGAACCAGCTAGACGGATTACTGTTAGGTATAAGAAGATGGCATTTGCTCCGATGTCATTTTCAGAGTCTGTGCGTTTTTCTGATCCAACTAGTCTACTTTTAAGCCCACTTTACACAGAATGTTTAATCTCCTACACTTTCCACCAGACCAAGCTGATCTCACATAAACAATTAATGAAAGGTTATCCCGAAGGACGAATAAAATTGCAATCGCCAACTGAAATGAAATATCTGAACTTATGGTTATATTGTGTTTGTCAAAGACTTTTATTATTAAATATTGCAATGGCCACTTGTAGAAAATCGAGATTTTCTCGTGTTTCTTTGGTTAAGCATATTGTTAAAATCGACTGGCGTTCACATAAAGTTTGTAATTTACAAAATTTGGAAAGTTAAACTGGTGTGAAGTTATATGACTAAAGGGTTTACTACAATTATTGTACATTACTTTATTTTAATAAAGTATTCCACGTACTTTACATCTTCCACGGGCACAAAAGCTTAAGCTCTATTATTAAACTATTGGCATAATACACGTCTATCGATTCAAAGTAGCTAATACCCTTCCAAAAAGTGTCATTCCTTTTTTAAAGAACAAAGTCCAGTCAAATTTCTTCTCTACAACTCAAATCCATATAATACAGGGCGTTTCCGAGGTGGTGTTACAAACTTTCAGGGATGATCGCGAAGGACACATGTATCAATTTGAGATAAGGAACAATGGTCCGGTTATGACCGAGTCGAAAGTTACAAGCAAAAATAGTTGTGTGGAAATGGAATTGTAATTTGGCACCACGTGCCCTCCTTCCCTTAGCTTTTGGAATAGTCGTGGAAAAATGGTATGGGCCGGATGTCTCCTACGTGGGTACTTCGCCCGATACAATCTGTGAGCTTGTCTACTGTTCCCATTGGCCCATCCGTATTCGAAAATCAGGTCTGCATATTCCGCTTTCGTGTACTCCTCATTTTCACCAGGACTGATCGACAGGACACTGCAACTTGTACACATACACTGCTATCTACAGACGTGCATATCAGGACCGACCATTTACGTTACACATTAAGCTATCTGCATTGATTTAGTGTAGTTTCCTGTCCCCATCCCTCACACAGCGCACTGAATGGAATACCGTAAGTAGACAACGTAAACAACGTCAGATGAATACAGTATGTGTAAGATGTGCAGATAAATATACATAAATAAGGTGTAAAGAGGAATAAAATTATTTCATTTTCACAGAACTATTTTTGCTTGTAACTTTCGAATCGGTCATTTCCGGACCAGGGTTCCTGATCTCAAATTGATACATGTGTCCTTCGCCAACATCCCGGAAAGTTTGTAACTCCACCTCGGAAACACTCTGTGTATATATATATATATATATATATATATATATATATATATATATATTCTTTAATCACTAATGTATTAGGTAGTCAATATATTGTATTAGTACTTTGTGTGTCCATTGTTATCTTATCTTTCTACTTGTATTGTTACACTTTTTTATTCCCGTCTTTTCTTCATTTTTCCATCTATGATTTTTTATTTGTATTTATAATTTTATTTCTATTTCTTATTTACTTCTCTCTACATTTCATTTTTTGTATACGCCTACGCCTATTTGTATTCTGGTGGTGTGGTAGAGAAGGCCTGATGGCCTTAACTCCGCCTGATTAAATAGACAGACAGACAGACAGAGACAGACAGACAGAGACAGACAGAGACAGGCAGACAGAGAGAGACAGGCAGAGACAGACAGGCGGGCGGGCGGACGGACAGACGGACGGACGGACGGACGGACAGACAGAGAGACAGATAGGTAGATAAATAAATGACAAGATGTACTGTATGTCTGCGTACAGTTTTTTCTTAGGTCGCTTACAAAACATTTCCTTTCTGACATGCTCATTCAACTTAACAGATTAAAATGACTATTACACTCTTACTACATCATACTACTTTTGACCAATAAAACGGTACGAAAGGGCGTATTTCAACCAATCATGGCTGCTTATCACACAATTTTATCGCGTCCCTAGCATTTGTTTAATTTTATCGCGTCCCTAGCATTTGTTTCTTTGTTTGCCAACATTTGAAACTGCGCTGGTCTGGACGTCAAAAAAAAAAAAAATATATATATATATATTTTTTTTTTGACAAAACACTCCAGTCGATGCACAGCAGTTTCAAATATGACTCGCATTGGCATTCAAGAACAAGAATTAATAAAAATCACTGATCATACCTATGCATCTTCTGAAATCCGATTTACAAATAAATGAAGAGCGCCATTCGGAAATCCTGAATAAGTTGAATACACCATGTACGCCTAAATCAACGAGTTCCACTTCTATTACGAACACGTCCAATATAACATCAATTGAACCACCAACCACATTCAAATTTGAAAATTGTACACTCAGTAATTATTCCTTTTAAAATTATTCATTCGGAAATTCTGAATAAGTTGAATACACCATGTAGGCCTAAATCAACGAGTTCCACTTCTATTACGCACACGTCCAATATAACATCAATTGAACCACCAACCACATTCAAATTTGAAAATTGTACATTCAATAATTATTCCTTTTAAAATTATTCATGTTTATTTTTTATGTCATCGTCGTTAATTAAAACATTTCTAACACTTGTGTATATTCGTTAGGTTATGTTATAGCTTCTGCTATATGATATTATGGATAGTCACGTATCAGAGATTGTTTAATATTAAGATTTATTGAAAATCATCTGTCAAGTGACGTTGATTACTGGGATTCGGATAACTGAAGTGGAATGTTGCATTTTAATAAAAGTGAAACTGAATCAACAAAGTCTTCTTGACTAGTAACATTGCCATCGTGTATAATAGATCGAGAACTTCTCGACGAGAAGGCATTGCTCACTACTGCCATCTAGCATGCATCTAGCGTAATATTTGTAATGTTGAGATGGTACAATAATACATTTGAAGACAGTTGTATTTTCGTAAGTCAATTAATATTTTATTGTATTGGAGTACTTTGTTACTTGTAATCTTTATATACTTTCTTCTAATCGTGTAATAGTCAATTAAATCCCACCCGAGTTTTGATTTTCTCTAGATAAATCTAAACGTCTAGTGAGATTACTGTTGATAATAGTTTCTCTAACAGGAACATAGTTGCTAGCGATGTCCACAAAAATTCATTCTTCGCATGGTCATGTTTAAGAAAACAATAAAAGATCCTTTTCAGCCAATTTTGAGAAATTCACTATTTTATGACCATTCGACGTATGTATTTGAGACTTCAATTTTCAGTAAAAATTATTGAAGTTCATAATATGCCTAATTTCTGGATGGATTAATTTGTAGAATGTAAGTACGAACAAATCTGTCAAATAGTTCAGGATAAATAATGCCGGAAACATCCTTGGAGTACGGGATAATGGAAATTTGTGAAAATCTCCAAATTGAATATCACAATAACTTCTATTTATGTTCTCTATGAGAAATGAAGTAAATACAATTCCTGAAATATAAAAAATAAAAAAAAAATCATAAAGAAAATCTTCAAGGATAGCTCATTAATTCGAAACTAGATGAACTGAAGAAATAGCAATTTTCAGATTCGAAATAAGGCATCTAAATTCATTGAAATTTTCCATAAATGTAACAGTGTTATTTGAAAGAAACAACTCAACATATGAAATGACGAGGTGAAATTTTTACGAAGCCCTAGGCATTTGCAATAGACTATATTAAAACAACCTTATTGATCAGGTTCAAAGGCCAGTGGCTGCAGCAACAGCAACAGTGACAACTCAGATGTAACATTTACTTCCCTAAATCTGTCTTTATAAACTAAGACATTTGTATTCCAAGGACTTAACCAGGCCTGCAGAACTGTAGCTCTTGAGAGCGACTGCTTTCCTCCCCTCTTTTACCCCACCCACCTTTTCTACCTGTGCGGTCACGGCGTTCTAGTTACGCTCGGCTGCATCAACATTCATTCTCGGGGCGGAAGTCGATCATCCCCAATAGAAGTGGAGTGAGGCTGACGTCATAGTTCCCCTACTTTGCGAGTTCTGCAGGCCAGGACTAAACTGTAAGGTGATATCAATGCTGCTCAATTTTTTTTTTCCTCTCACAATTTCCTGCATCGCACTCCAGTTACGTGTGATATTTATTTATTATCAAACATCATTACACAGTAGTCATGGTGGACCTTCACATTTCTGTTGATTTGATGATATATTACATAGACCTCAACTTTGTTAATGTTATGTTTATCTTTCGATGCTATTTCATAAGTACATTAAGTCAAAATCAGTTACATATTTAGGAAACTTAACTCACAATTCCTTTGAAATGGCTATTACTGTAAATAAAATGTATTCGTTTACAGCAGAAAATGACATTTAATCATATTGAGCAACCAGTTACTATTATTAATATTTATGAATCAGGAAACAAAGTAACTGAAGATATTTTTTATGGAAAATATGTTTTTGACCTAATAATGCTGTGTAGTTCTTGTTGCACTATACTTCAGTGCAGCCGTTCCCATGGCATACCACAAAGTACCTCATAAATAGCTTTTATCATGTTCACCTGGCCATAGGGAAGGTTTTACTCCATGCGAATGCCTTGTACTGGAAGAAGAGAAGGACATGTTATCGATCACATTAATCAAAATTATTACGAAACAACACCTATGCACTGAATTTTGTGTAATTTTCTTAAAATAAAAAGAAAGCTACATTTATTTCCAAAATAATATAAGACGAGTCATATACTCTATTTTCAAATATTTTATCAACAGTAATCTCACTAGAGGTTTTGATTTATCTAGACAAATTCAAAACTCGAGTGGGATTTAATTGACTATTACACTATTAGAAGAAATTGTATAAAGATTAGAAGTAACGAAGTACGCCAATACAATAATATATTGACTTACGAAAATACAACTGTCTTCTAATGTATTATTGTATCATCTCTAAATTACAAATATTACGCTAGATGGCAGTAATGTGTTATGTTTAGTTGTTTCCTTGTTATCAGTTGTGCCAACTATGGAATCTTCATTGAACTCCGTGGACGGTTACTAGTTAAGAAGGCTTTGTTGATTCAGTTTCAGTTTTATTAAAACAGTTACATTCCAGTTCAATTATCCGGATCCCAGTACTCAACGTCACTTGACAGATGATTTTCAATAAATCATAGTACCGGTAGTAAACAATCTCTGATACGTGACTATCCATAATATCATATAGCAGAAGCTATAACATAACCTAAATAATATAAACAAATATTAGAAAAGTGTTCATTAGGCATCATGAAATAAACATGAAAAGTCTTAATGAACGATGATGAAATAAAAAATAAACATTAATAATTTGAAAAGGAATACTTATTGAAAGTACAATTTTTAAATTTGAATGTTGTAGTGGTTGGTGGTTCAGTTGATGTTATATTAGACGTGAGAGTAAAAGAAGTGGAACTCGTTGATGTACATGGTGTATTCCTCAACATATTCAGGATTTCCGAATGGTGCTCTTCATTTATTTGTAAATAGGATTTCAGGGAAGATGCATAGCTATGACCAGTGATCTTTATTCATTGTTGTTCTTGAACGCCAATGCGAGTCATATTTGAAAGTGCTGTGCATCGACTGGAGTGGTTTGTAATTTTCTGTTTTTTTTTTTACGTCCAGACCAGTGCAGCTTGAAATGTTGGCAAACAAAGAAACAAATGCTAGGGTAGTGATAGAAATAAACAAATGCTAGGGACGCGATAAAATTAAACAAATGCTAGGGACGCGATGAAATTGTGCGATAAGCAGCCATGATTGGTTGAAAGACGTCCTTTCGTACCGTTTTATTGGTCAAAAGTAGTGTAACGTAGTAAAAGTGTAATAGTCAATTTAAATTTCTTGTATTTCTTCAATGAAAATTTTTTTCAGCCCCAGAAACATAATTCAAGTAGGGTCACATATGGACTAATTGATGTATTACAGTAGTTAAGCCATAGATATATTGAGTAAAACATAACCTTCGATTCTGTTTCAAAATACTGATCATTGGAGGGAATTTTTCTACATCAAAAACAAATACTAACCATAACAGATAATTCTGTAGGACCAAAAAATTCATCTTTACATAGTCGCCTTACAGTGCATATAAACTGTGGAATCCCGGCCACTAAATCATTCAAATAGTGCGCTCTTTGTGTGATGAGTCGTGATGACTTAATATACAGTATGTCAATGTATATATATATATATATATATATATATATATGTGTGTGTGTGTGTGTGTGTGTGTGTGTGTGTGTGTGTGTGTGTGTGTGTGTGTTGAATATGGAGTAAGGCCACCAAGGGAAAAGCACCAAAGAAAAAAGGCTCGATCCGGCGCTGTGGATTGAGCCTTGGCGTAACTCAGTGGCTAGAGCACCCAGTGCATAAAACTGAGGTTCCCAGGTTCGATATTCGGCACCGGAGCGAATTTTTCTCCATTAAATACAAATATTGAATGATGTAAGATTTCTAAACATTTTTGGATCCATTAAACAAGTAGACTGTTCTCCAAGAATCGTTGGTTCTTGTATCACTTTTGAAGTTAATAATGCCAATATACGTATTTTCTTATGTGAATTAATACAAGATAGGCTACAGATATTCCAGCTAAGCATGTTTAAATATCTATAAAGACGATTAAGTATTTTACTCCATACCTGATACTCTTTCTTTTCTAGATATGGAGTATAAATTTTCGTACTATGAGAAAAATACAGCAGTACCGGTACTTAATATGTTAGCATTAAGATTATATGTACGTGAACGACCACAAATATCAGAAAATGCAGGCTCTAAGTTTCTAACATTTTATAGGAAAATGAACTCACAATTGGACAAAAATTACAAGGTACCACTACAAGACTTATTAGAACTTAAATATCTGATAAAAGTATAAAAGAGATTACTAATAATATTTTTCAAATCAGTTTTATCAAAGTATGAAAAAACAAAACAAAAAAAATCTGCGGTTACATAGATAACCATAACATTGTTATGGTCTCTCTGACATCTTTAATATTTTTCCTGCATGTAATAAACACTTATTTCTGAAACGTAGACTACTCTCATACAAGTAGAGTTGTTTATTTTAATACAATTAATTTTAAAATATATTAAAATTTACATAATGTTTTGTGACCTAATTTTTCTATTTTCAAAGACATGGGCGTTATTGTAGTCTACCGTTTGCATAAATACATGTTAAAACAGTGTACAAAATTTCAGAATTCTATCTCTCATGGTTGTGGAGTTATGAAATAATATTTGTAAAATTTTCATATTTTGGAAAATTTAATTTAAAGTAAAAAGTGAATTCTAAAAAATATTATTAGTAACCTTTTTATACTTTCATCAGATATTTAAGTTCTAATAAGTCTTGTTGTGATACCTTGTAAGTTTTGTCCAATTGTGAGTTCATTTCCTTATAAAATTTCAAAAATTTAGAGCCTGCATTTTCTAATAATGTTTGTGGTCGTTCACGTGGATATACCCTTATTAAAATTAAGTTATTCGAATAGTTAATGTCCCTACTTAAATTATTCAAACTAAAATTATTACTTCTTTTCTCACTAATTAATTCATTTCTTTTGTTAGAAGACACTTTATTACCTCATTTGCTATGCCAGAAATTTCATGACTGCAATTTACGTTTTACAATATTTAAGTCGTCTAGAATCAAACTCTACTTTCTCGAAATTACGAAATATGGGATTAAGATATGTTTATGTACAGAATTTTGCAGAAAATGTGATAAACTGCTCGTTTGGAGTAAAACTAGAAATTATATACCTTAACTTTAGTAGTAAAGTCACCGTGTGGAGTCTAACTACATTAGGTTTTCTTTTTTTTCTGATAATTTTCATGTTTCAGACCAGAATGTTTTATTCATTCCATACTTTTGGGGCTATGTCACGTGCTAAACATCACATGAAGACCAAATGTTTTACCCAAAATTGAATATTATCGTAATCAACGTTATGTTGATTAACTTCACAAGCAAAGTAATATCAACCAAGTTAATGTCATTGTATGACAAAGTTTGTAAGATATTTCAATGGTCCCACTTTACTTAAGCCTCGTCTCCACTGATAAACATTTAACAACAACATGTTAAGTGCTAAAATGTTTACTGTTAACAATGCTAATTTCATTTAACACTTTGTCCACACTGTTAAACATGTTAAACTTGATTTTCTTTGCGTAGTCCACCATAAACAGTCCACGAGATTTTAATGTAGGTACTGTAGTGTCTTATTTTCAAACCTTGGACAATGAACTCAGATAATGATTTGGCCTTTGTAATTGCCTATTGATTTTTACAAGGCTTTGAAAAGGAAGAAAATGAGAATGTGGGTGCGGCAATATCTTTGTAAAAGACGCTATGCAATTTTGAACAAATTTATCTCCATCAGTCACTTTGTATCTCCATTCAAAACACTAGGCCTATACGTAAACACTGAAATACATGGGTCAGAGCCGTACGCAGGATTTAAAAGGGAGGTTAATAAGGCGGAGAAACATCATTTGTATATAAAGTAATTAAAATAAACTGTTTATTATAATTTCATGGTGTAAATAGCTCCGATATTGTATATCACATTGAAATATTTCACTATTTCACTTTCTAACTCGCTGGCTTCTTACGAAATGGTCCCCTTGTGCACGAACATTGACATGGGCTATGCTGAAACGCACACAACACACCGTTTTGGTACAGAATTTGTGTTATTTCTTGATTACAATTCGCTTTAATAATGTAGTAATGCGTGTTATTATCCGGTTGAGAAGTTTTTGTCATCTAGTTTGCTGTCAAAAAATCTGAAAGTTAGAAATAATAAAACAGTTATACTACGGGTTGTTCTGTATGGTTGTGACGCTTGGAATCTCACTTTGAGACAGGAACAGAGATTAAGAGTGTTTGAGAATAAGTTTCTTAGGAAAATATTTGGGGCTAAGAGGGATGAAGTTACAGGAGAATGGAGAACGTTACACAACGCATAACTGCACGCATTGTATTCTTCACCTGACATAATTAGGAACATTAAATCCAGACGTTTGAGATGGGCAGGGCATGTACCACGTATGGGCGAATCCAGAAATGCATATAGAGTGCTAGTTGGGAGGCCGGAGGGGAAAAAGACCTTTGGGGAGGTCGAGACGTAGAAATTTTATGTTTTATTTAACGACGCTCGCAACTGCAGAGGTTATATAAGCGTCGCCGGATGTGCCGGAATTTTGTCCCGCAGGAGTTTTTTACATGCCAGTAAATCTCCTGACATGAGCCTGTCGCATTTAAGCACACTTAAATGTCATCGGCCTGGCCCGGGATCGAACCCGCAATCTTGGGTATAGAAGGCCAGCGCCAACCAGGTCGACCGAGACGTAGATGGGAGGATAATATTAAAATAGATTGGAGGGAGGTGGGATATGATGATAGAGACTGGATTAATTTTGCACAGGATAGGGACCGATGGCGGGCTTATGTGAGGGCGGCAATGAACCCGCGGTTTCCTTAAAAGCCGTTTGTAAGTAAGTAATGTAGTAATGTTGGAATTAACAAACAAAGCATAGTTTAATTTAGTTTGCATAGTCACTTGTAATGTAACGTAACCTCATTCGTTTTTTTTTTTTTTTTGCAAATCATTTTGAATAATTTTTCAGAAAAGTCTATGATATACAATAGAAAGATTTATTTTCAGTCAATGAATTTACTTTACTTTTTATATGTGTAAGGTACAAGTTCTTACATTACGTAATTTAAAACTGTGTTAACGTTTTCGTCGGTCATGCCGACATCATCAGATACAACTTTTTATGCTGCAATATCGTCCTTTAAGTAAATACATGTGCCTCTGTGATCAAAAATACAATATACATTGATAAATATAAAACATATTAAAATCAACATGGTTTGGGGTCATTAATATTTATTTTCTCATGTAAATGTGCCCTTGAATCAATTAGTTAAAAACACAAATGTGTAATTACAATACATATATAGAAAATTTGCAGGTATTCACTATATAAAATATAAAACTGGAGAAATTCATGTAAAATACTACGCTAAGAGATGCTTTCAATCATTAACCTATGTTTATCTAATTTGCTTATAACCATATTCTTGTTATCAGTTATACGCCTTTTCTGTGTCAGAAAAATGTATATACACAATAATATGTGCTGAGATTGTACGTCGAAGCCTTAATTCATCAAAATTTTTAATGATGATATTTACAACAGGTTTTGCCATCATCTTATCTTCAGTTTTTTCTTTCTCTTGTACGGAGGAGGTACCCGAATGCTTACACTGCAACCTGAGGCTTATTGTGCTTACCACTCCTTTTCTGTTAATGATTGGAAAGTCGAACGGCCGCGCTCTTGTACAGTCAGAAACAAAATTAGGCCACCTGAACTTTCGAAGTTGCAGTTATAATATACTGCTCATGCTCAGTATGTTATAACTGGAATTTGGAAAATTCAGGTGACCCTAATTTTGTTTCTGGGTCTGTACAAGTTCAGTATGCCGCACTGTGAACTTAACCCGGGCTATGGTATGGATGATGATGATGATGATGATGATGATGGTGATGGATGATGATATGCGAATTATTGACGGCAAAATGAGTCCGAGTTCCAACGCCGAAAGTTACCCAGCAATTCTGCTTCAATTGTATGAGGGAAAACTTGTTACAACCAGGATTTCAACCCGTGCCCGCTTCTTTCACGATAACTTGTTAGCCGTCCATTCTGGTTAAGTGGTCTGTTTCCTTTTTCTAATACAGTTTACACAGCAATACATTCTGTAATGTGGTCAAATTAAATCATTTGCATATGTCCCAATTTGCATAAGAACTACAGTAAGTTATTACATTATGGCCATATGACTACCTATATGTTATCTTACTCTCCTTCACAACGTAAGTGTTTTGAATTCGTTCGGAATATACTAAGATTTTATACTACTAGTGCCACCTCAGAAAAAAGAAATCATAATACGTAACACAAAGAAATGTCGTTCTTGCTTTCCTAATTATCACAAATCTTACAATTTATTGATACGTGCACAATCATTACTTCAATTTGTCACTAAGAAGATTCTGTACCTTACATCTATGTTGACATGATCTCATTGCTCTACTTGTTGGCATGTACAGAAAACATTTGGTAATAAATTCGTTGTTGCCATACTACAGGAAACTATCTTTTACAAATATTCTAGCCTAATTCTTCCTATAACACTCTAATATTAACAATTTCAAGAATTGCTCCCTGCTATGTGGTACTTCTCTCCTTTAATGATAATAATTATGGTAATTTTCTAGGAAGTGGTTCTGCCAGACATCTACAAATTTTAATTACATACGCATAAAAACCTAACCCAAACTAATTTCCGTAGCAGTATAAATTTAAAACAATTCGTTAATCTGGTGACGTTAAGTTAGATTAGGTTAGGTTAAGTTAGGTTAGATTAGGTTAGGTTAGGTTAGGTTAAGTTATGTTCTTTTTTATAATGTGCGTTGATATATTTGAGTGAGATGCAGGAAAAAGTTAATTGTAAAAGCAAGCGACTTTGAACAAAGAAATGTTCTGCGAGATTCATCATTAGAGCCCGGATGTTTAGGCATTTATAACAGTTAAAATAGGGAGGCAAAAAAATACAATAAAAGCGTGGAAAAGACACAATAATCTCTGAAAAAGTCATAAATTTTAAAAAGACATAATATATTTTAACAATAAATTTAAATTATATCAACATAACTCACATATTTACTTCCTAGTTGACACATGTTGACTTATAATATACTTTTATTCATGATTAACTGTCTTTTCAAAAACCTTATATAACACAACTGTTCCATCGGTTGAAAACACATGGGTACAAAATTCACTAACATAAGCATGAAGTTTACTTTTCAATGGTTTACTGAATTTAAGCATTCTTGCTAACCGATCTTACACCTTCTGTCACCCAACAGTAACTGACTGTTCATTTCTCCTACAATAATAAACACGTGTAGCACAAAATTGCAACAGTAAGATTTGAAAATTTGAAAGCAAACAATTGAAAATTCTACGTGACAACTTCTATGAGAACGAGTTTAATATTTAAAATTATAAAGCTGATTGTTGGTAGCGTGAAGACATGACAATATTATGTTAGTAACTGTGGATTGTCGATCATTATTCATATTACACCAATAGTATTAAAGCACGATTATTAGATTAAGCACCGAAATAAATTACTTATATTTACTATTATTACTGAAGTTAGTCACTGTTTCAAATATTTAAATTTCATACACATTACATTACAATTAATTGGAAAATTGGAAATAAACAAGAAATAGTGCTTTAAAATTACAAAAAAAAAAAACATTTATTAGTAAGAAACATAATAAAATAAATAAATAAAATTTGGCTCTATCACTTTCACTAACTCCAAATCACATTTATAACTATGCAAATAATGATTTACTTCCACCCAGTAAAAAAAGGCATTTCGTCAAACATCCGGGCTCTAGTCATCACCATCGGCAATGGACCAACAGGCTCCCCTGATCCAATACGCCATGATTTGTAACTTTGGGGTCACCTTATGTCGTAGATCTACCAGGACAAAATTCAGAACTCGCAACATCTTCAAGCCCACAAGTCTGTCATGTGATGATGGACATGCTGCTGCGTTTGCATCGGAACTGCCTGGAACGCATTCACTGACCTGTGCGGACTACAGACTACGGACTACGGACTACGGACTATGACTCTCGAATGCCGCCATATTGAGCATAAATGTGTCATTTCCATTTTGAACTAACGTTCCCTATGAATGGAGGCTTTTTGGGACACACTGTACATGTGCGCTTTTTAACAAGAAATTCAGCTATTCTGAATTAAAGACTTTCAGTAGAATAGATATCGGAATTTTTCATTAATTTGAAAGAAGGATTACAGGCATTCGACAAAAATGTACAAGAACGTCTTTCCCTTGTCATGTGATATCCTGTGTTGTCTCAGAGTTGGCCTTGTGTCGTGCTAACACACGACCTGGGAGGTTAGACATTGTCCCTCTAATGTTTGTCCAAAAATACAATCCCACGTATACCGAATTGTCATTCAAGTCGTATAAAATGAGGAGATAGAACAAGACAAAAAAGGCAGTACAATTACAAAATATATTTCGAACTGATGCTTTATTAACGTTATGACTGATAAACTAATTTTTGTAAAATTTCTGGAGTGTTTAAACACGGCCATCTTTATGGCATTCTTCCAATGCGGCCAGCTTTGTTCGCTACGGGAATTTAATTTTGGTGAAAGTGCTTCAGAATGAATCTTCAGCGATTTGTGTGAGCAATAAAATTATTATTTTAACATTTAAGTAGTCGTGTGGGGTAATGTTGACCCCTCTTATATGTTGGTTTGTATTATTTTTACGCTCTAGTCTACATTGCCCAACTTATCAGTACCTTCCTGAAAGAGTGTCGGCAATACGACCACATTATAACTTCTAGTTTGTCACTGTCATTTGTTGCGTTAAATTAAATTTTCTAGGCTGAGGGTCCTGTTGACCCCCACGCGACTACTAATGTCATAAATTAGTCCACAAGTAGTATAGTGTTCTTTTGTGATTTTATACGTGAAATATCTTAGTCTAGAAGATTATGGCAAGTAATGATGCATATGAGCTAGAAGATTTACATGAAACCAGGATATTTCATATTTTAATTCGTGTTTTTAATTGGGGGTCACTCTAATCCCCACGCGACTACTAATGTTACAAATCAGTCCACAAGTATTACAGTGTTACTTTTGTGGTGTATATACATGTAAATTATTACTTAAGAACATTTTGGCAAGTAATGACCCATATGAGCTAGAAAGTTTACGTGGAACTATGAATTTTATATTTTAATTCGTATTTTTGCTTGGGGTCACTTTGACCCCCACGCGAGTATCAATGTCACAAAATAGTTCGTGTTAATAAAACAATAAAATTATCTCTTTAATGTTAATATTAATCACGACAATGATAACCAGTGAACCTCAAATTTTACTAAGGCAAAAATTGCTGCTGTACAGTAGAAACACTGACTACACACACCAAATTAATTCTAAATAAATTACGAATCCATTAATTTTAATTAAAAACGCACTTACTGTAAATATGGTTTACGTAACTAGCATAAACTGAAAAGTATGTGACATCAAATGTTATATTTATGCAATTAGAATAATGAATATTGCTTTCAACAAGCATATTAATCTTTTGTAAGGTACAGAGTGACTGAGGAAGAATGATAAATATCCTAGGAGATGGTGGAATGGACTATTCTGAGTAAAAAAGTTCATATAAACATGTGTCCAATTTTCAATGGGTGTCGAGATACAGCTGGTTGAATGTTACGTATAACAAAAGCAGTAACAAATAGTATGAAGGAACGACAAATGACTACGGACTATTGACAAAGTACAAAGGAATAGCATGTGTCGCTATTCTGAGATAATCTGAGGGCACCACTGTTCATAATGAGTGTAAAGAAATAGATGTTTGCAGTTCTATTGACTACGAGGATGGGCATGTCCTTCCATTATGACGGAGCCCCTGTACACTTTAGGCGTCAGGTGAAACATCTAAATCTCATATTCCCCGAACGATGGTTCGGCTGCAGTGGTCACTCTGTGAGGGTGGTTGAAAGGCGAAGTATATGGAAACAAAGTAAACACAAGGGACGAATTCGTTTCTAGCATTATGAATAGTGCTACCTTTATGACAACCTCATGAGAGCAACACTTACTGACATCAACAGAGCGGAAAAGTCCATTGAAACAGATAGTGGATCTTTTTTCCACAATTACTTTGAGCTGTTAAAATGTATTGATACCATGTAAATAAATACAAATGTAATCATTAACACATATCTTTCCTTCTTGCTACTTGTAAGCTTTGTTAAGTATAATATTCTAACAGCTGTATCACTACATCTATTGAAAAATGCACAAATGTTTATGTTACCTTCTCTATTCAGAACAGTCCATATTATCACCCTCTAAAATATATACAATTCCTCCTCAATCAGCCGGAATGACTGACCATTGCTCCTAGTAAAGTCTTTGTTTTGCGCAATGTGCATGCGCCAGTTTTCCGTCATTTGCTTTCTAGCTTGAGAGAGGCGATGGATGAAACTTCTGTTTTATATTTTTATAAGCTAGAGACTTGATTTCTTTACACACACGAGGCGTATCCAGAAAGTAAGTTTCCCGATTTTTCTCCTTGAAAGTAAACGTAATTAGCCGTGTCAATTGCGCATGCGTAACAGATATATGACATATCAATCATATGCCAGCCGGACAGGTCGCGCCTGGTGCCAGTAGCGTGGCAGCAGTGGTCCGAAATGGAAGCTCTTATTCCTTCTCCCGCCGCCTGCGAGGTTCGGTCGGTGATAAAGTTCTTTAATGCACAAAGCATTGCGCCAATTGAAATTCATCGGCAGCTCTGTCAGGTCTATGGGCCGAACATCATGAGTAAGCAGATGGTGCGTCGCTGGTGTAGGCAGTTTTCCGAAGGTCGTCAAAGTGTCCATGATGAAGAGCGCAGTGGGCGACCGTCCCTCATCAATGATGATCGTATTGAGCTGGTGCGGCAGTGCATCATGGAGAACCGTCACTTTACGATTACGACCACCCTACAGTCCTGATCTTGCTCCGCGATTTTCACGTTTTCTTGCACCTCAAGAAATTCCTGTCCTCCGGTGAGCGTTTTGGCAACGTCGAAGAGCTGAAGACGTCTGTCACACGCTGGTTCCATTCACAGGCGGCAGAGTTCTACGACAGAGGGATACAAAAGTTGATCCCACGATACAAGTGTCTCAATTCTGATGGTGGCTGCATTGAAAAATAGCTGAAACATTGCTGTACCTGTTGCCAATAAATGTTTTCCTGAAAGTGTGTGTCCTTTTTTTAAATAGGGAAATTTACTTTCTGGATGTGCCTCGTACTTCTATTTATATCGTTATGACGTGTTAAGATTTCATGTTTATAAGTAGAGTAGTTTAAGAGTTATTCAAATTAAAAAAAAATAGTTCGCCCATTTTCAAAACTTTTCATTTCCCGAAAGTTTTAGTATCATGTCTCAAATTCTTTTACAGTATCTCTGATCTCTTTAGAAAGTTCCTATATTCTTACCTTTAAGTTTTTTTAGTAGGTTATTTTACGACGCTTTATCAACATCTAAGTTTATTTAGCGTCTGAATGAGGTGAAGGTGATAATGCCGGTGAAATGAGTCCGGAGTCCAGCACCGACAGTTACCCAGCATTTGCTCATATTGGGTTGAGGGAAAACCCCGGAAAAAACCTCAACCAGGTAACTTGCCCCGACCGGGAATCGAACCCGGGTCACCTGGTTTCGCGGCCAGACGCGCTGACCGTTACTCAACAGGTGTGGACCATTTTAGTTTTATTTTGTAAAAACAGAAATGATAAGATTATATCTATTGATATTCAAATTTATAAAAATGACGGAGTGCATGCACATATTACATTTTTATTCACACACTTTCGTTTCTGTTAAGTAGGCCTATATTTTTAAGAGTATGGGGTAAAAATTTCAGCTTCCTAGTACAAAATTTGTGGAATTCTTAGCAAAGATAATGCAGAGAAATGGACAAAAATTAGGAAAAAGTGAACTTAAAAGTTTGTATGCATTTTTAAACTTAATAAGTACAGCCTTTTTAAGACGACGTAATTAATGATATAACCGCCGTAGGATTCTAAAACTTCATCAAAGTGTAAAGTAGGCATCTTAGCTTCATTTTCAACAAAAAATTAAGACTGTGATTTTTGACCAAAAATTGCCAGTTTCACTCATCCCCTCCCTTAACTCATTATTGTTTTTGAGATTTATTTATCGGTTTCAATCAATAGGGAAACAGATGCAGAAAAGCTAATTGTTCTGGTGGAACAGAGACCTATTTTTATAATAATTTTATAATCTTTTTTTCTGGCGTGATTAAGTTTAACTGAATTATTACCTTTTTATTTGCCCGGTGATCATATTTACAATAAAATCTAAAGTACCAAAAGACAAATTCACGGATTTTCGTAATTTCTTCTTATCATATAGGGCTACAATTTCGGACAAAAATATACAACGTATTTACCCTATATTTTTTCTCATTAATTGAATACATTCAGACACTAATTTTCTGCATTCGTGTAACTAAACAATAGCTACCACAGTTTCATACTCCTCAGCCATAGCTTTAATGAGGTATAACAAACAGAACATTTTTTACTTTTAGAAAAAGGCAAGTTATTTGAAATTGCTATCGGTGCTAGCAAGATTGTCTTTTCTTTGAGCAAAATTGAAAGGTTCAGAACCATAGTGGGTCAAGCGCCATTTACTAGAACCGTACAAAACAAGGGTTAAAATGAAGTTATTACCATAATTCAATGGAAACATTTAGCAATTAACGTAAAGTATACACATTAAAACTAAATGATATATCAATCTTCATTAAACTATGGTATTCGCTTAACTTTAACCCTTGCTTTCTCCGTTTTTAGTAAATGATGCTTGGCCCACTATGGCTCTGAACCCTTCAATTGCTTTTAAAATAGCGCTCAGTCTAAAGATTTCAAGGCAATTGATAGAAAATTTTGGGGTCTTAGTACAATATAAATGGAGTGAGTGAGTGAGTGAGTGAGTGAGTGAGTGAGTGAGTGAGTGAGTGAGTGAGTGAGTGAGTGTGTGAGAGTATATAAAATAACGGGAATAACATTTTCTTAAAACAAATCACTTCCCTGATTTCTGAAAAGACAAAGCGGTAAAACAATATAGGAGACTAAAAACGCTGCATGCATTCATTAGATGACACAGTATGTCGAATTTATGAAAATTGTAGGCCTTTCTTCTTTAGCACATAAGTATTCTGTGAACACACTCCATTTATATTCACATGAAGTGATTTGTTACACTTTTTCTGTAATCAAAGTGGACATTTATGTACACGCAGCAAGATATTTGCATTGACTTCTTGAAACATAAATTTTGGCATGTTACGAAAAATAGGTACCTCCACGTTCTCTTAAAACTTGTAACTGAAAATTCAGGTACATTAAGTAGTTACGCGTTAAGAGCCTTTAATTCTGCGTATAAAATTATTTAGACAAATTGTATGTAAACAAATAAACAAGTCTTAAAATGTTACAATAAGTGAATAAGATGTGTATTTATGTTAAGTGAAAGATCAGAATCGAGGGTCAGAGACCTAGGGAAGAAAATACTGTAGTCGTCAGAGGAACAGTTGCCATTTGTTGTGCACGACATACAAAGAAAATACGTGGGCTCCGTCTTGATCAATAATTTATCATCTACTGAAGCAACATGTTAATGATAGCATGCGCACTAAGGAAGAATTATTCTCAAATATTAGTTGCTATACAAGCAGCTTGAGTTCAGGCCACAATATACCAGGTACAGTCTCCGCTCTATAAAAAGAGAGCCGTACCAAACAATGTGCATTCTTGGGAAATCAATATACAAATAGTTCGTTTATTCAAACCTATCCCGTTGCAGTGAACGATAACATATATTCTGAGGTTATGAAATGCAAATATTTTACTAACAGCACATAAAATCTGTTTAAACTAAGAGAATGTTCTTTCTACATCATTTGACGTTACAGGGGCATAATTTTATTACATTAACTCATTATTATTTAACGACCCCATGCGTACCTGCTTGCAATTCGACCTTGCTTATGCATCCACGTGACGTAATAGATGTAGCTACCAGAAGAAACTACTCGATCTGCTGTACGTTTGGGAACGAAAATGCGCTGCCTAGTTATGACATAGCCTATAATTATCATACACTACATCTGAATATTCCGAGAAAATTAATACTTACTATTATGAAAATTAATACAGATGACACGTAAGAACTATATTTTCTAAGAGAAGAATTTCTAAAGCTTATATGTGTTAATTATAAATATATGCGCTTATAAGCAATAGCTGCTGTATCATGGGTGGGCAACTCGTGCTCTCAAAGTGTGAACACGACCTCAGTGCAGATAGAACGGACTAGCTGTACTAGCTGTAGTGTCTATATGCGGTTCTTGCAAGACACAAGTTTGCTCGCGTCTGTAGTAAGTGGCGGCTCGTTTTAAGTGAAAAGGAGTATAATCCTCAGATCATTTCCCTTTGGTGATGAGTCGAAAGAGAAAGATTATTTTTATTAAGAAGGGAGGTAGAGCTTGTATTATGTTCTATTACACTTTCTTACGCATGACATTTTATGTTACAAATAAACACACTGAAGGATTTAGTAAAGAAACACTGTCTAAATCTGCTTTAGAATAGCTAAAGGTAAAAATGGGACATCAACAAGGTGAGACTGACATCAAATATCGTTAGCACGTTGTTCGTGCGAGTTACAGAATTGCACGACATATGCTCGACTAGCTAAGAGCATATATGGATAAATTTGAAATGTGATAGACAACTTCACTTTCCTTGACTATAAACTATCTTGAAGAGTGATAAGGAAATTTTCTTATCAAATATAAGACCCAACTTCAAGACCTACAGTAAAATTCACTGGTAAGTTTGGAGAAACAGTGACAATTGACAAGGAATCGAGATTTTTCTGAAATTCTTTTGGCTTACAGCCGATAGAAGATCCTGAAAGTTTATAGCTTGAATTGATAAATCTCCAGAACAGCACGTCACTCAGATTCCAGCGAAATCAGGAATCGAACTGTTCGCAATGCTGCCTAAGTCAGAATTTCCTAATATACTCTTTGCTCCCATATATACTGTATGTGTTTGATTCAGAGTTTAATACAAGAAACAAGTGTAAAAGCTCTCAATGTAGAGAAAGAGCTTAGAAGTAAGTTTATTTCATTTGCCGTGACATGTAAAAAATACTTCCTTGAATTTGTGATTGTTTGCGAATATAAACTATAACTTTTCTGAGAACAGAGGAATACACTTTAATGTATAAACACTTGTAAATTCTCGCGTTCTATGTTTCAAATAAGACATATAATAAGAAATATTAACAAATAGTGTAATAATAAATAAGTATTGCAGCTATGTTTGTTGTATCTTGAAAAGGTTGTATTCAGTTTGTGTTTCCAGTACTAAATTAATTTACAAAGTTAGGAAATAATATAATTTTGTTATGTGTGTTTAGGTACAGTCTGTCTAAAATTACTATTATTGTACCATGCGTCATTCTGAAATTCCAATCATGGAGTAGATTAGGGCTGGGGACGGAGCGGTTCGGTTCGGAGCAAGTACTGTGACGTCATTACTCGGTTGATCCCAATACAGTACCGAGTACAAATTTGTGGCGGCAGATTAAAAAATTTGGAAAGATTGAGTCGATTTTAGAACGTACTTTGAAAGTGAAATCAAACGTGTTTTAAAAGCGTTGTAGTAAAGCGCTTTCGCTTTGCCAATTCACGAGAAAAAAAGTGCTTCGCTTCGCTTCATTGCAAAATGTCGGTTGCAAATTTTATTTGAGTGATTACAACTATTTTCGGAGTTATTTTATACGAACGGCCTATTTAACCTTCAGTGTTGTTTTATATGACAGACGAAATAAAATTGATAAAATAATTTATAATTATAATGGTTAATAAGTTAACATGTGAGGTAAACGTCAAACGCTGCAGAAAAGTAAAAAGGAATATAGCAAGACACGGGCTCCATGAAGCGCTGCTTAAAGCATTTAAAAATATCCCACAGAACTATTTATTATTACTTAAAATGTATAATAAATAATCAATAAAACGTGGAACCTTGAACTGAAGAATATAATGCTTATTTATTTTATAACATGACTAGCCTTCTATACAACCATGTTCTCTTGGGTAAAAAGTTATTACTGATAAATCAAAGTAATTAGCTAACATAAATCATATAAATAAATACAAATAAAATGATGACCGATGAAGTAACATAAATCCAATAAACACAAGGCAAATGTAATGCATTTCCTTTTTAACATATTTCAATATTAATCAAACACTCATAATAATAATAATAATAATAATAATAATAATAATAATAACAATAACAATAACAATATAATAATAATAATAATAATATTATTATTATTATTATTATTATTATTATTATTATTATTATTATTATTATGAGTGGTTTGTTTAATATTGAAATATGTTAAAAAGGAAGTACATTACATTTGTCTTGTGTTTATTGGATTTATTATTATTATTATTATTATTATTATTATTATTATTATTATTATTATTATTATTATCTACAGTAATATGTACAGACTGTCAGTGTTCATTAGGATGAATTCCTCTCCAAAAATTTCAGCCCGCCTTGGGGATATCTCTTGTCGGAAATAATTTGTCTTGCAGCAGAAAATATTTAAAACAATAGTACCTATGCCGTTGCCTGCTAGAACTAAGTGAAACACGTGAACTCTGTTCGAACGTTTGAACTGGCCGGTAACTGCTACGGTTAACCGAGTAATTCCAGTGCTCCGCGCCAAGCATATTAAACAGCTAGAACCGAGTTACTCAACAATTCTACTCGCTCCGTCTCCAGCTCTAGAGTAGATATCACGTTCTGGGTAACTTTCGGTGCTGGACCCCGGACTCAATTCACCGGCTTTATCACCTTCATTTCATTCAGACGCTAAATAACCTAGATGTTGATACAGCGTCGTAAAATAACCCAATACAATAAAAAATAAAGATATCACGACCACCTGCATGAGCCGCCAGAGCGCACCGCGGCAGTGAACTGCTTTTGCAGCGAAACTACAAACAACTTGTAACTTCTGCGGCTGGCTGCGTCTTTCTCTCTTTCAAGGTATTCAGCACTTTGTGAGCACGAGTCGCCCATCCATGGCTATGATCTTTATCGCAAGTTATGCGACAACGACAATGTTCATATTACTGCTTCGGGTGAGCAGAAATCTGCCGGCATTTGGTGGATGGAAGAAATGAAGGCCAGTGCCATTAGTCTACAACGAAATTTCCGAACGACGTCTGACAAAACCCCTCATTTATGTAACATTATTCTGCTCTAGGTATATTAGTTCAAGAAGAGACTAGCTTCCATGATCGCCTGATGTACGTCCAATGGACTTTTCCTCTGATGTTAATTAAAGGAACAATCGTAAACCACACATGACGTATTTCAACAAAGCTTAAAAGATGACATAATTAACGCTGTGGAAGGAGGAATCTCAAGTCAAATATATAATACAGTCAACTCTGGATATAGTGAACTCGGTCATAGTGAACATTCGGCTATAGTGAAACTAACTCGTTGGCCCCGACCCGCATATATTAAAAATTGCATTAATATTTCTGTTTATAGTGAACCTTGTATCCTGACAAATTCTTATTTGAAATCAGACCTTCTTGTATAAAAATGAAATATTGTGCTAAGAACAACATTCTAAGTTTCTTACGCCTTTAGTCAAAGGACAAATCTAGGATTAGTGATTCATAGACAATGAGCTGTACTATAAATCCAGGCAACACATGACGACCTTGCCTTGCTTCACCGTCGAAGGGATGACATTCTGTTCTTAGGCACTCTACTCTACTGTTATTTCTAATCCTCCACCGTCAAAGGGTTGCCTTTTGTTCTCAGAAACATTTGCATTATGACGGATAGCATCGAAACAACGGAAAATGAAATTGCCTTCTTTTATTAAACCGGGACGGACATTATGTTCAGAGCATAAATGAAGGTAAGATTTCGATGGCTTTCAAACTCCATCGACCCTCTCACAGTTTCCATTAAGTGACACGGGAAATTCCAAGGCTTAGTACGCAGTCACACCATAACAGCGTTTGTCATTTCTACCTGACCAATCTGTTTCCAGTGTTCCAACAGTGAATGTACTGTATAAAAATGTCGAAGCGTGAAATGTTTTCTTTGAAAGATAAGGCGAATATTATAAGTGATATTGAACGTGGTCTTTCGCAAACGGACGTGGGTCGCATAGTTCAAGTAAATCAACTATAACAGTATACAGTGTAATCCATTCCACAAAAATTAAATGTTTTATTTTCTTGTTCACATTTCGTTCATTTCTATCATTTAAGTTTAGGGGACAGACACTTCGGATATAGTGAGCGATATATGCAAGTCCCCAGTAGTTCACTATATCCGGAGTTGACTGTAATTTTTTTAATGTATTCGAATATCGAATGAAGATTGTGTGATAGACGAAAAAACATATATTTCGACCTATTAAAACAAAGCAAATGTTATGATTTTTTCGTGTGTTTAAGTTGTACTGTTACAACTGTGTCCATGTTGATAAAGATAATATTTTTAAATGTGCTAGATGATTCTCTGACATTCAGAAATAATGAAGCTGTTCGGAATGAATACATTTTGCTTCCCGCCTGCCGTATTTCTGAAGGTTCAAGGGCTGTTCTATTTTTATTTAAGACTTATAGAATTCTCCATTAACCTGGCTTAAGTATTGTTTGAAAGTATCATTAAAATCTGTTTTCAAAAACAATTTCCGAGAAATGAAGGGGGATAATTAAAACAAAAGCAACGAACATTAGCGATAACACGATCTAAAGTGCAATAAAGTTTCTGACAATACTTGGCCATCAATGTCACTTATAAATCTCTTTGGATTTTATTTACAGTTCAGTTGTATTTTACTCCTTAGTAAAACAGAACAATACCGCTATTCCAATAAACTGATAAATCTGAAACGTGCCTTGAAAAATGTGTTAGTATACCGTAAACACAAAAATAGTTCCAGTGGGAAGCGAAATTTCGGTAACATGAAATCTGCACGTGTGGTTCAACACAGATGCTCATTACAGAATTAGAAACGTTCATGTTATTTTGTCCATGAAAGCAATTAAACGTATGAATCTTTTCTCCCTTCCTAGTCGGCGGCATTAACAGATTTCTAAAGGTGAACAATGTTATTTTTTTATTGCTTTGCTGTTATGAACTCTTAAGAAGTTTGCAGTCGCGACACGGTAGCGCACGCCTCAAAGGCTCCCCATATGCACGAACACATGCATTCGGACATGCCAAATCACAGACGGCCGTAAAGGTTTTCTGTTGCTTTTTGTGTGCTGGATGAAACTCATTTTTTGCACATATGACAAGAATAGCATCTTTTATAAAAGAAGTAACGAAAGTGTTTTCAGCGCGTAATAAACTAAGCCTCAATTTTCCCTTTAATAGTTTTGAAACTACTTCACAATTACTTCGTTAATGGCTACACAAATGCTGACTTATTTCTGTACATTCATCAGAATCAAATCCATTATTTTTTCATTGTTTTATTAATAACATACTACATTAATTATAATTATTTTCATTATTGATTCACACACTTGTAACACCTGTACAAACTTATTAAATTCAAGTAATTACGCTACAGTTCAACTTAAGAACATGTTTGAGTCTTACAATATATCCATCCTTCCTTCCGCAGCTACCCACCACACCCAGGAATCGGAGACACTTCTTGACATTATTGCCACGACTAATCCTCAGCTAGCATTAACGAATGGACAACTACCAGCGCCGGGTATCTCAGCACACGACATAATCTTTCTAGAATATTCCTTGTATTGTCCAAAATATAAACCTCACATCACATCATACCGTGACTTGAAGCATATTGAGCATGATGAATTAATCAACGATGCACTTAGCCTGCCTTGGACTGAAGTGTGGAATTTACCAGACATTGACGACATTGACGACAAAATCGAAAAATTTAACGACTAGTAATTCAGTTATACGATAAACACGCACCCTTGAAAACCAGACGAGTTGGTAGACGCCTTGCGCCTTGGATGTGCGATGCCATAAAATTACTCATGACAGACAGAGACACTGCTTATCGTAAATACAGACGGAGCAAAGACGAATTATATTTTAATACTTACAAAGTTTTAAGAAATAAATGTAATCAAGCAGTAAGAAATGCTAAATTACGCCATGCACATTCCCTTATTATACCTTCGGTCAGTGCGAAAGAATTGTGGCGTAACCTTAATAACCTGGGTCTAACAAAAGCAAAGCCTCGGGTAGATAACATCAACTTGTCACTCAATAGTCTAAATGAACATTTCGTCACTGCTCCACCTGAACCATTACATAAAAAAGAGACTCTTGAATTTCTCAGATCTTACCCCCAACCTGTATGGGATAAATTCTTCTTTAAATACATTAACCCGACTGACGTAATGAAGACGCTGCGACGTATGAAATCTAAAGCCCAAGGTGTAGACAATATAAATATCACTCTCCTGTATAAAATAATATATGTGATCCCCATATATTCAATGCATCTATTATGACTTGGTCCTACCCCTCACTCTGGAAAATGGCATTAGTGAAACCTTTACCTAAATCTAACACACCTACAGTAAACCAATACAGACCGATATCAATTCTTCCCACTCTTTCAAAAGCATTAGAACATATTGTACACGGACAACTTACGAACTATCTCGACGAACACAAACTCCTCGATGACTATCAATCGGGTTTTAGGCATGGACACAGCACTACTACAGCCCTACTTAAAGTGACTGAGGACATCCGTGAAGCTATGGATAGGGGTGAAGTAACGGCACTAACTCTTCTCGATTTCAGCAATGCCTTTGGTTCTGTTGATATCGACTTGCTTCTTGCAAAGATGAAGGCTTTGCACCTGTCAGACAATACCTTGAGCTGGATGGACTCCTACCTACGGGACCGCCAACAGTGTGTTTCGCTTGATAATCAATTCTCCCAATGGCGATACACAAAGGCGGGAGTGCCGCAGGGCTCCGTATTAGGACCACTACTTTTCTCTATCTACATTAATGACGTATCAAAGAACTTACAGTATTGCCGATATCACCTCTATGCCGACGACCTACAACTTTACATACATTCCAGACCCAATACGATCAATGAATCGATTGACAAGTTAAATTGTGACCTAGCCACTGTCTCCACTTGGGCGGCCAATTTCGGACTCGCACTTAATCCAAGTAAGACTCAAGCCATAATTATTGGACATAAGCGTTTAGTTAACTCCCTTAATAACAGCAATCTTTCAGTTGTTACCCTTAACAACACGCTAATCCCTTATTCATCTGTCGTAAAAAATCTTGGCTTCTTTTTTGATAATAATCTAAGTTGGAATTTTCAAGTTAAAGAAACGATAAAAAAATCTGTTCCTCCTTTCACTCTTTGAGTCGCTTGAGAAACTTCTTGCCCCAGCAACTAAAACTTACCCTAGTACAAACCTTAGTAATGCCGCACTTCGATTGTTGTGACGTTCTGTTGAGTGATCTAAGTTCTGAACTGTCAGTCAAGTTACAGCGAGCTCAGAATATGTGCGTCAGATACGTGTGCAACATCCGACGATATGATCACATATCACCGTCCTTCGCAAGTCTCTCGTGGCTCCGACTTAAAGAACGCAGAACTTTACACTCTTTGTCTTTACTCTTTCGAATTCTGCACACCTCAACACCAAATTACCTTTCGTCTCGTTTCTCTTATCTATACTCTAACCACGACGTAAATACCAGATCACTTATCTGTGGCACGCTAAATATACCTCTTCATAGAACATCTTGTTATTCCTCATCTTTTACAATATCCACCTCGCGTCAATGGAATTCCTTGTCACAAAGTATTAGGGGCTGCAAGACAACAAACACCTTTAAGAACAGCTTAAAAGATAACCTTATTAGCATTTCACTCCAATCATACTGATTAAAAATATTACTGACTACAATGTTGCTTTTTTTTCTTTAGACATCATCCTGATTGTGCTGCATTTTCAAAATTGTCTCATAAAATCTCTTTCTATTATCTAATATCATTTGAAATATATTAACATTCTATGTATTTTAGTTTAATTCTGCTACACAGTTTATTTCAGTGTTTAATTAATAGTTCATAGTATTTTGTTGTTTAATTCGTAAATAATTCTTGTATACATGTAACTCTCATCTAAATCAAATTGTTGAATTCTTTGTAAGTTCATGCATATGTATATACACTTTTTGCTGGTTGAGTGGAAGAGAAGGCCTTACGGCCTTAACTCTGCCAGCTAAAATAAATCATTATTATTATTATTATTATTATTATTATTATTATTATTATTATATATCACTAAAGATAATGTTAAAACTATTAATACTGCTATATATTAACCAATAGAAACTAAATAAGGTAACATTGTGACTAGTTTCGGTGTGATTTCTCACTATATCAAAAATAATTCTAGTCTGGCTTTGAGCGCTCTTCCAGTTTCTTCTTGCCGAGTATCGGTGTGGGGAAAGATGTGTAGGCAGTGTTAGCGAAATAAATATAATATGAAATAAATGAGTGAAATGAACAAACTACAAACACACCCCCACCACTACCTAGACATCTCCGCTCACAATGAAATCCAGTAAGACGGAACCGGAAGTACGCGTAAAACCTCACTGGAATATTTGTTAATGGCGAAAAACAAAGCCGAAATTAGTCACAATGGTAAAGTACCGTATTATTGAGATTCTATTGTTAATAAAGTGAAGTACTAAAAGTTATTATTGTTAATCATTATCATTACTGAAATATTTTCTTACAAGAAGGCAGTCGTGTTGGCAAGTAGTATTAATATATGTTCCAGAATAAAATTAATAAATGCATAACACATTAATGCTGGCAAGGATTCATTCATTATTCATTTATTCATTTATTCATTTCACTCATTTGTTTCTTTACGCATGTATCTATTTATTTATTTCACTCACTTATTTCATTTAATATTCATTTCACTCATTTTATTACTTATTTATTATGTATTTTATCATTTTTTCTCCGCATACTGATTTTATTTATTTATTCATTTCACTCATTTGATTCTTTACGCATATATCTATTTATTTATTTCACTCACTTATTTCATTTAATATTCATTTCACGCATTTTATTGCTTATTTGTTATGTATTTTATCATTTTTTTCCGCATTTACTGATTTTATTTATTTATTTACTTATTTACTTATTAATTAATTTATTTATTTATTTTATACAAATGTGGCTTTCAGGTAGTAGCTCCCTGTAAAGCAGGTTTATTTATTTATTTATTTATTATAATATCCAATATGTTCTCGCATCGTAGCGTCGCGGTCTGTGGCATCGTGCCTAGAATCGCATTACGGAATGAAGAGGTAGTTCGAATCCTCAGGGGAAAGGGATTTTCATACGATATTTCGAACAATGTATGAGACCGGTGTCCACCCAACATCGTTATGAATTTGGGAAGCTACGGCTCAGTTGTGCTGATCACACTATTCTCCGTAATTGATTGATGATCGTTAATCTCTTCTGAGATATGTGGCCGCGTCACCAGCAGCAGGCTAGTCGATCTTGACCCTTCATCGGCTCCCGCGTCACGGATTACATATCCAATGCCTAGAACCCTACTTCCGTCCAAAGTATATTAGGGTTGTAAATAAATATATTGCTGGAATTGGTATGTATGCACATACTAATGGACTAAACTAAACCTATGTAAGTGTAATTTATAAAAAAATACATCATAACTCCTCTTTACACTTATATTTCCCTTCTCTCTTACAGTTTTCAAAATGTGGACTGAACCACAAGCACTGGAAAAAAAAAGACTCTAATGTGCCTTGTAATCATAACAGCTTCAAGAATAGGGAAGTGCTACTGAGGAGACATTTTGAATAATAATAATAATAATAATAATAATAATAATAATAAACAATAATAAACAATAAAAATGTAATTCAAAGTTTTATTCTGAATATACACAGAAATCTGAATCATGACTAGATTATCAATTTTAAAAAGTGGATTACGATGACGATGATGGTAGTGATGGTGATGGTGATGGTGATGGTGGCGGTAGTGGTAGTGGTAATGACAGACATGATGGACATGATGGTCATCATACAGAGTTGGTATTGGTTTGGTTTACCGACTTATGCAATGAAGACCACCGGCTCTTCTCTACTGTCTGCCGTCCACTTTGCTCCCCGACTCTCCTTCAAGTTGTACAATAATTGTGTGATTGTTATGAATGCAGTTTCGCGTGAGATATCGCATAGAATGACTCATTATTTGACTCTCGAAGAAAGTGTTTAGAATGTAAGACATATTACGAGTATGAATCGTCTCGCATGGGCTCTATGGAGTTTATTGCGAAATTTCCGAGTACTCGACCACCGACGAGGAAGAGAGTACATAATTTGAGGAGTTCGTAACCAGAGTGGACCAAGTCCTTCTGGAATAATTCTGAGATATTGAGTCTTAAAGTTCCTGGCTCAAGCTTAGCAACCTTCACTTTTCATAGGAAATGCTGCCCTCTGTGGAGTAACAAATGAGTTGTGAACTTGGTTTGTTATGGCAATGAACAAATCTAAGTTTTCTTCATCCGAAATTGTATTAATCCTCAAGCTAACCACTGGTGAACTTGGTCCACTCTGATTGTGAGCCCCTCATTTAATGAATAAATGTCAGAACACTGGGTCGACGTTAAACAAAAATGTTCTACAAACAAACCAGCTTTAACAGAGTCTAGAATAGATGACATTAGCGCTATTCTCGATGTTCGCCACAAAAATCACACACAAAAAATTACTCAGAAGACTGCCGTGTTTGTGTCATCTGCAAGAAACACAACACGTTTATTACACTTTTCTCATGAACCAGCACCACCATAGCTATGTGTATTGCAATCTTCATATTCGATTTAACTGGGAAATAAGAAGTTCATGGACATATTGAGTTAACTTATTGCCAGTAAAGGTAGAAGTCAGAAGTAAAACCGACCCATGATACTGTAAATTTGTTCACTTTCCCGATGTGCAATCTATTCCACTAAAGCGGTCACATTTTGAAGTTGTGTTCACATATAGTACTTCTCTCCGTGTCCTATGGCAGTAACTATGTATACAAGACACAGAGATAGTGATATCTGCAACATGCATGTATTGGAAGAATTGTTCCCAGTAGTGAAGTGAACGTAAGAGCTAGAAAATCACACGATCAAGCAACGGGGGGGGGGGATGTAAATTGCAACTTAGTAACCCAAATCACATTGTACCGATCATGCGAGGCTGCTAAAAGAGAGTTTCATAGTCATATCTCGGATGCCATGATCGTGTGGCTAGTGCCCATGCCATCAAAATATAGATTACAAACTTTGAGACCCAAGGAGCAGTTATGAAAAGAAAGCCACCGGCTGGAACAAGAACTGTAGTTGAATTGACACCAAATGCACGTTGTGAATCGTTCCACTGCTCCATGTTGACTAATCGTTTAATGCTGCGTATATGACAGCTTCGAAAATATTACGAGAGATAGTAGCACCTTCTATCTGCTACTGTACTCGTGTATCGCATACTCTAATATCTCCCGTTTCCCTGGCGAATCCTGTATAACAGGATTTGTCTAGATGTGGCTATTGCAAAAAAATAGCTCAGTGTTGAAATGAAGTGAAACAGTTAACCCAAGAATAACAATTTATTTAATTTATTTAAGTCCTAAAAAGGGAAACGGCAGAATAAGACAATATTCACATGTCGCAAAGCCTAAGTTCAAATGTCGTGGTAGGCCAAATTGATCGTAGTATCAGTTGTCACATCGATTGTAATAAAGTAACTAATAATGTAGTCAATTATAAGTACAAATTCCGAATTGAACCTCACATCCACTACGAAAAACAGACAGTGAACATGTATGCAGATTATTCATACATGGCCAAAAGATGGCAACACATGTCTTGGGTCTAGAAAGTAGATGGGGAAAAAACGGAAGTCCAATATAATCTTAGACAAAAAATGACCATCTGCCGTACGCGGAGTTCCCTTGGGAATACTTCGGTTGATTCCGTCAAGGCTCATGCTTACACATGAAAGAACTTCTTAAGGGGTTAGGTATAGCTTACAACAGTAAAATTTTGGAAATATTCAACATAATTTTCCTCCATTACTGTATCTTGTACAATAATGAAAATTAGTATGTGTAAAACACTGTCCATCTGATATATGAAAAAAATATTTTTACGATTTAAAAAAAATATTTAATTCGTTTTTTTAATTCAATTCACTGTGCAGTGATGAAGCATTTCCAACATAACTCAAAAACTATCCAATATTCTGTGGTGACATTTTTGTGTGTATTTATGCATGTCATATTCACAATATGATGTAAGATCACTTCTCTGCCTTTAATGGATTGTCTGATAAAAAATAAATTCATTAAAATAAATAGTCAAATATCAGTATTTTTATAACATAAAAAATTATTAAGGAATGTAGTTGAAAGAGCATGATATTGTAAACATGAGTTTCAGCAATAAAATAAAAGAGAGAGAACATGAAAACGTTAAAGTACACTCTAGGAGTACATTAGCTGCAAAAACATAATTTCCTTAGTCGAGTGAAATAGGTGCTGCCCGAAGTGAACTTCAGACAATTCACACTACAGAAGATCATTTTTGTGTCAAAGGCTGTACAATTCCAACAGCAAGAAGTGATTATTTCCGTACATGTATGCACAGTTTTCTGCCCAAAGGCAAGTTTTTCACTGCAAACCCAGCTTTCTCCTTTCCTATTTTCTGCCTTCCTTTTAGTCTCCGCATATGAACCATATCTTAATGTCGTTATCATTTGATATCTTATTCTGCCCCGAAATCTTCTCCCGTTCACCATTCCTTTCAGTGCATCCTTCGCAGGCAATTATTTCTCAGCCAGTGCCCAACCCAATTCCTTTTTCTCTTCCTAATCAGTTTTAGTATCATTCTCTCTTCACCCACCCTTTCCAACACAGCTTCATTTATTATTCTGTCTGTCCATTTCACACATTCCATTCTTATCCATATCCACATTTCAAATGTTTCCAGTCGTAACTCTCGACTTCGTTGTAATGTTCATGTTTCTACCCCATATACTGCCACACTCCACTCAAAGACTTCACCAGTCTCTTCCTTAGTTATTTTTCCAGAGGTCAGCAGAAGATATTCATCTTTTTATTAAAGCTTCCTTTTCAAGACCTGAACTAAAATCCTTAAGTTTAAAACATGGAGGGGTGGGAGTGGAGGACAGCGAATATTCTTATAACAAGGTGGAACAAACACGACCAATCTCCTTCTACAGAGCGAAAATAAATGAACATAGATCTTCGCCATACTCGACAAACTTGAACCGAACATAGTGTCTCTAATGCAGGACTACTACGTACCGTGAGTTCTCACCTGAGAAAATGGTACCTCTTGAGACCGGGTTTGAAGGACAGTGATGATGCTTACGTGGAAAAGTAAAGGAATGTTGAAGGCTGTAGGGAATTTTGGGGTGCGGCCCATGGGAGAATTTGTAGAGCGGAAGGGTCATGGGGCATGCACATCGTTCTATCCTGGGTATCAAAATGGGCCCACTCAAGTGACCTAGGTGTGAGGGCATTCCCAGCCCATGCCCCTCCCCTTACATGGGACTAATATAGTATAGCTCAGGGATGCAGAACTGGTGAAGAGAGGAGTGGAAGCATGGGGAAAGAGTTTGATGCCCCGTTCACAATCATCCAGCCTTCAATGACGTATATGTGACGTTTGACAAGAACACTGGACACATCTCTCTTCTCCCCCTACCATTTCCAATGACGTGAGGGTTGAAGGGAAGGGATGAGTTACGTGTTCCGGCTCGTGACGTCTGCCACATTTGTAGTACAGTTCTGTATCCCTGGACTGTAGCTAGTATACTCAACCTTCACAACGATGCTATAATCTCATTTTTCTGAATCCGTCACAGAAGACTGCTGACGTCTCATTGAATCTGTTAGTGAAACAGGCTCGGGAGAGAAAACATTCAGTAATATTTGCCAGCAGTACTACAGGGTTGTTTCCGATCTCTGATAACGAATTTGCATGACATCATGTGAGTCAGGAGTCACACGACAGCTAAACTGTGGCGCTAGGTGACAGTCCATTAGTGAGTGATCTCATAGTCAGAGTGCACGGCGACTCAGACACATTCCCAAGAAAATAGAGTCTTTTTGGGAGGGGTACTTTACGACGCTTTCCAATGCCAAGTATAGTTACGTGAAAATAAAAGAAACCTGCAATAAACGAGGTTTCGTTATTTCCAAGAAAGGCATCTTCTGAGTACTTAATAAGATTGGTAAAGGTCGAATAGAATTAATTTGTATCATGTCGAGGAATCTGGGACTTGTGACGGGGGTGGATTTGCTTGCTTTTTCTACTCTGGAATTAATCCCAGCCGAGCTTTGCCAGTCTTATTAGGTACACACAAGATGCCTTTCTTGGAAACAACGAAACCACGTTTTTTTGCAGGCTCCTATGATTTTCACGTAACTGTACAGGTCATGCATTATGTCCAGACACTCCCCCACTCTTCCTACAGAGCTGCACACGAGATCGGATGACTCTACTTACGAATTTTAGGGGAATGGGCTAGCCTTTGCCTTGAACTCGGTAGACACACGCCCGACCTTCCCTTTTACTCCTACCTCCTGCACAGAAACGTTGTTCCCCTATTGCGCATCGTGAGTGACTTGGTAAAATGCATGAGCTGTACTTGGCATCGGAAAGATTTATCATGTACCCCTCCCAAAAAGGTTCGAATTTCTTGGGCATTGCTACTGTGATACACCGTGCACCCTTATTATGAAATCACTCACTATTGATCTGTCTCTTTTTGCCGCAATTCAGCTGTCGGTGTGATACCTGACGCACACGATGTCATTCAAATTCGTTATCAGAGATCGGAAACAACCCTGTATTCCTCAATGAGACATTCTAAGTGCATAAATTTAGGACACAAAAGCCGACTTTTCTTCCCTTTATAAAACGTAATGCTAAAATATTTATCTCAACTGCCTTTGTCTACTACTACTGGAGAAGTTCAGATATTTTCAATTACTTTGACTTTTGCTGGGCCAGTATAACAGCGATGTTAAGTCTCAGTATTAAGAGGCGATGTTGTTTGAATCGTGTAGTGGGATCCATATCGACGTACGATATCTAAACGTATTAGAAATAAATTCCGACTTCATTCCTACACACCTCGTGACTAATGCTGAGGAAGGCTATTCTCACTTTAAATTAGAATACGCCCCTAATTGCAATTAAATTACGCAGGTGCATGATATCGGAGAGACCAGAACTTCGATCGAATCGTGGCACAGTTCTTAATTAGCCATCTGCAAGTATCATTTTAATAAGAAGTAGAGAACCCAAGAATCCAAGTATTGATATGCAGCTCGTGACCATTACACGAGATTTATATTTTCGGTTTGAATTAGCATATCCTCTTACTTTCAATGACGTAACAGAGATACGGATATCGACTAGAGCCAGATTGTTATCAGTCTCATTAGTACGAATTCCTGCGATAGATTAAAGCAGAAGCAAAGCTAAATTTTTGGGCAGGTATACCAATAGACGAAGCTGAGGAGCCAAACATTCTTCTCACTAGAGTTTTTTTCTTACTTGATTATTAAACGACGCTGTATCAACTGCGAGGTTATTTAACGTCGGTGAAATTGGTGATAGCGAGATATTTGGCGAGATGAGGCCGGGGATTCGCCATAGATTACATGAGATTTGCCTTACGGTTGAGGAAAACCTCGGACAAACCTAAAAAAAAACACAACCAGTGTATCAGCCGGAGAGGGAATCGAACTCGAGCCGAGTGTAACTCCTAATCGCCAGGCAAGCGCCTTAGCCGACTGAACTACGTCGGTGGCTACCATATATAGAGGCCTATATAATTGATTCGCGGCTGTTTCGGTCCCACATTTTCGGTAAACAGACAGATAACATATATATGGGTATCTGACACTTGTGCCACGCTTTTTCGGTCACTGTTATCTTTGGGTTACTGCATATTGATAATGACATTTTGGGTAATTATGGCATATTGGTACCTACTTCGGTTATTATACCCTCAAAATATAATGAAATGGAAGGTCTGAGTAGGTACTATTTCATTTCTTCCTCTTCACTACCGCTATCAGCCGCACGCACACTGGGGTTGATCTTCAATTTGTAGGCCAGTGCCCTTAAATAAATATCCAACTGTCCTCTGGTCTTGCAGTCCTGGTACCTTTCCACAATGGACACGATTTGCACCTGTTCCTTGATGTATGTTTTGTTCAGGAGAGGCCTTACGTTTCTTTGCAAATAGTTATTTTGTTGCTAGGAAATAATTTTATCTCTACTCAGGAACTGTACTGTATATTGCAATAATTGTTTTACCTGTTGCTAGGAAATATAATTTAAATTAAATTTATTTCATAAGCAATGACACAGCAACATGACTTAAAAATGATAAAGTGTCTCAAATGATCGAAGTGCTGTACCAAAAAATTCGTGGTACGGAAATGGACTATTACCGAAAATAAGGTACCAAAAAATTCGTGGGACCGAAATATCTTATTTACCTAAATGGCCTAGTATCAAAAATGAAAACTGACCCAAAAAATGAACCGAAACAGCCTGAAACTATATAATTTACGAGTATTAATCATCGGCTTCCGCAAAATACGGTATGAACTGTTTCATATAAAACAATTTTTAACTCGAAAAAGAAAAACGAACAAAATTATATCAAATGCTTTTCTTTGAAATATCTCAAAGGATAACCTATTGAAAGTAATGACATTACTTACAATTCTTCCTGTATATTTATTATCCGAAATATTGGTTATCTGAAATGGGATCAGCCGCCTTTATTTAAGTTGACAGAGGTATTACTGTAATTTTTACAAAGCTATAATGGGTAATTTAAGAACATTTTAAAGGAGTAACACACAACTAATGCATAGTTTTATCACTACTGGCTATTACATACATTGTGAAAAAATATTTTAAAATTTGCATATACCATAAGAGTGGGTACACATATCTCAAAACAAATTACGTAAGAAGACTGATTTCTTTATTGATAGTTCTTAATGAGGTAATTTTTAAAACAGACTATTACAATTTGTATTAGTTATACAGTATATCAGGTATTCATAGATTTCAAAAAGGCATATGACTCGGTTAAGAGAGATTATTCTACGAAATGAAAATATAAAAAAATAGAGATTCATCCTTCGAAGAGGTGGAAAAATTCAAATATTTTGGAGTAACAATAACAAATATAAATGACACTTGGGAGGAAATTAAATGCGGAATAAATATGGGAAATGCCTGTTATTATTCGGCTGACAAGTTTTAATCATCTAGTGTGGTGTCAAAAAATCTGAAAGTAAGAATTTATAAAACAGTTTTATTACCGATTACTCTGTATGGTTGTGAAACTTGGACTCTCACTTTGAGAGAGGAACAGAGATTAAGGGTGTTTGAGAATAAGGTTCTTAGAAAAATATTTGGGGCTAAAGGGATGAAGTTATAGGAGAATGGAGAAAGTTACACAACGCAGAACTGCATGCATTGTATTCTTCACCTGACATAATAAGAAACATTAAATCCAGATGTTTGAGATGGGCAGGGCATGTAGCACGTATGGACGAATCCAGAAATGCATATAGAGAGTTATTTGGAAGGCCGGAGGGAAAAAGATCTTTGAGGAGGCCGAGACGTAGATGGGAGGATAATATTAAAATGGATTTGAGGGAGGTGGGATATGATTATGGGGACTGGATTAATCTCGCACAGGATAGAGACCGATGGCGGGCTTTTGTGAGGGCGGCAATGAATCTGCGGGTTCCTTAAAAGCCATTTTTAAGTAAGTAAGTAGGTAAGTAAGCAGGAAATACATATTTTCTGTGGATATTCCTACTTGAAATTCTCTCTTTAATGTCATAACTTGAGTCCTGCGTTTCAATACTTTGAGTACAAGTTAGGTGCACATGGATGATACTAGCTCGCTTGCAAAGAGAGCTCTGACTTGTCTGCCCGCTCCGTTTCGTGTGATTACATCTGGTAATTCGTGTAGGACAGTATAGGCACTGAACAGTGAGAATATTACTCACGTACAAAATATTCTGTCATGTGTATTTAATAACAAACTAAATATTTATTTAAAGCCATCTTATGGGTAACAGAAGATTATTCTCACAATAAGTAAAACGCATCTGGATTCTAGATTTTGTTTCACAATATATTTTTCACCCAACTATTGAAGGAAAAAAATCTTCATAATTTTTCTCCTATTTACAGAGTTTTGAATATTTAAATTGCACTTTCTTTAAATAAATAGTTATATTTTATCAGAGTAAACATGAGTTTAGAAGTAAATAATATGGTAATTGAAGGGGTCAGAGCCATAGTGGGCCAAGCGCCATACATTAAAAACGGAGAAAAAGGGGTTAAAATTAAGTGCTTACCATAATTCAATGAACCACATAGCATATTAAAACTAAATTATATGTCAATCTTCATTAAATTATGGTATTCACTTAACTTTAACCCTTGCTTTTTCCGTTTTTAATAAATGGCGCTTGGCCCACTATAGCTCTGAACCCATTAATTTATTGAAAGGATTGAAATGTTGAATATTCACAATTAAAAATAAGTTAATATTGAAATATATAAAATATATTTCGCCACTGACGTTGCAACTTTTGTTCATTTAGAAATGTTGTAAGTTGTTTTTGTCTCCATGCATTACCGTCTCTAATGGAAGATTATAGAAATTAATTGTGATTAGGGCTACTTGTTTTGCACGTGAACGTTGTAATTAGCTTTGTTTCGTTTTGACATGTTCACTGAACAGCACATCTGAAGTGCGTACGCCGCGCTATACTCCGACCATTACATACACACATACAGTTGCGGGTTCCCTGGAGGCTTTAGGTAACCAAACGCAGGACTCTATAATTGAAGGATTCAGAACCATAGTGGGCCAAGCGCCATTTACTAAAACCCTAGAAAACAAGGGTTAAAATATAGTTATTACCATAATTTAATGGAAACATATAGCAAGTAAAATAAAGCATACGCATTAAAACTAAATGATATATCAATCTTCATTAAACTATAGTATTCACTTAACTTTAACCCTTGCTTTCTCCGTTTTTAATAAATGGCGCTTGGCCCATTATGGCTCTGAACCCTTTAATTACACACTTTTAACGTTCTTGAGTTCTGAAAGTCTACAGAAAAATTGCAATTTTCTAACATAATTCGTTTTTGATATGTGAGCATCAACGGAAATTTAAGAATTTTTTTTTCACATCGTATTAGTGTATAAAGGAAAATTTACACGCCTGAAAGTTATGCTTCATACATTAAAATATTATTAAATTATCGTTTATAATGCTGTAAACATTACACCTAATTATGGCTTGCAACTTCTGTACATTTGCAGTTTAAATATTAGCACATTTTTAATGATATTGCCACGTAGAACTGCCGTTAAATGATTTTTTTTGTTTGTCCTCTATCTTTTTTATTAAACGTGTTCTCTTCTAGAGCTGAAGATGTACGGTCCCTTCAGAAGGTACGTTTTCCATGTATAGAGAATGTACCACAGGTTCCGTAAGTCTAGATTCACTAAATCACACAACAGCAACTTTCCCGCCTCAACCAGTACGAGAAGCAACTTGAGAAAACCAGATCCTTCACAACATCGAAATCTTGATTTATTGATATATAAACTACAATATCCTATTGTAGCGTAGGTGTCTACACGTGAAAAGTAGAAACAAGCCATAATTTGCTTGTGTCTCTACTTTTGAATTCGTAAGAAGAAATCTCAATAAGCCAACTGTGAATATATCAACGCGGTTTTATTGTAACACAAATTCAAGTTGCAGCAACGAGTGAGTCTTTAATTTTGAACGACACAAATTGTTTGTTTATTCTTTTACTACAGCGTTTTTTTTATTCTGCTCCCATGCTTGAAGGGAACTGAATAAATGGTAGGCTGATTATGATTTATGATTTGGCGCCAATTACGGGGATAGTGGTCCAGGTTCAAGCAGAAGGAAACTTTGATAGGAATGGTGAAAGTGTTCTCTGGCACCGGCCAAACCTACACACTGGCTGCGATGCCCCAGAACAAGGTAAAGATCTCTAAGTGATTAAGTACCATGCTAGGAAGGCAGAACTCAGCGTATTCTTAGAAAGGCACTTGACAGAAGTGCGTGGTGAACAGGCATGCGTCTGAGTAGGAGTGGAACGAGTATCAAACAGCAATACTGCCCAACTGATTGCTAACCAAAACAATAAAGCAATACGAGACTATGCTGTCGAACTTTTAAGTCGTTTCTAATAGATCATTTGTAATGAACAACAATAATAATACTAGTAATTGCTATTATAATGATCGTCCCCAATGCCTAGAGTTTCTGTCTCTGTCCTGATATAAACAAAGGGAAGAATAGGAGGACAGTCTCTACACACTTGAGGACTGTTGTCAGGCCGACGTATGTACGTCCACAATACGCAGTAATTTCAAATAGTTACCTCTGAATGAGGTTCTGGCTAATACGTACATTAGGGTGGAATGAAAATATGAAGTTTATGGACTCAAAATGTAATACTAGAGAAAAGTTGTGGGTAATATCATAAAGAACAATGTAAAATATATTTTCTCTAGATTATTATTTAGAGGTGCCTCAAGAGCTTCATATTTTGAAATTTTCACAAAATTTTGAGGTTCAGATTTTTTAGCGAGAGAACACATCCAGTGATTTAATCTGAACAGTATACTGGGAACATGTTAAAAATACATGTTAAAAGACTCGGCATATTTTTGGTTCCCTGTTGTTTCATCTTGAAGTGTCACAAAAACCTCAATTATAAGAAAATTGGGAATAATCACAGAACTCTTAGGTATGATATAATTAATATAATAAAATCAATGGAAATTCATTCTTCTTATGTTGCCGAGTATTTAAAACAGAATATTTATAATATTAATACAATAAATCTGACTTACTCTGTATTCGCAATGCCAGAGGGGCTGAACCCATCAAAATTAGGGGAGAGTCGGACAGTATCGGACATCGGGTAATATCGGACAGTGCGTTTTTTCGTCTACCACCAGATGGTAGTACCTGAATGACATGGTTACGTTTCTGTAGCGACATAACGGAAACGTAACCATGTCATTCAGGTACTAATATCTGGTGGTAGATGAAAGAAACTCACTGTCCGATATTACCCGATGTCCGATACTACCCAACTCTCCCCTACCTGTCTATCATGACAAAATGAAATATTATCTATGGGTAAAAAATGAATTAAAATCTGATTTCAAATCAAAAGAATCTACTGTTGGAGAGATTCCAGAAAGAGTTGCTATCAAAACTAAGGGAATCCAGGTAAAGGCATAAATTCCGAAAGTCAGTCATACAAGAATATTACAACTGATTCGTGCTTAGCATGATCAATACACGAACTTAATGAAGCCTTGTAATAAATTACATAGTGACGACATTGCAAAATCCAAAGAAGAAACAAACAAACTATTTGATATATTCAGTTGCAAGTGCAAAAAAAATTAATACTTTAGCCAAATTGTGATAAAGATCGCCGTGTTCCAAAACAAGAAAGAATGTTTTTGCTACAGCAAAGAACAGAAACAAGGATGATAAACTTGATCTGATGATTTAGTTACCACTCAGGAAGAAATGAAAAAGAAAAAGAATAAATTCTAACTAAAAGAAATAATTGAGCTGAAATGGAATTTTTGTCATATTTTATGTAAAATAACTATATATTTTGTCCCTTTGGATCCCCTCAAAAATACTTTATACTGCAACCCCAATTTAGAGTCTTCCAAATGGAGTTTAAATATGTGATTTTTCAGAAATTCATTAGTTATGTAATGAAAAACAAATTAATAGAACAAATATACACAGAGGAAAAAAAATATATAATTTTAAGAAACTTCAAACCCCCTGGGGCACCTAAAAATTAAATATAAAAACTCCATATTTTTCACATCCCTAAGTTACGTGAAAATACAGTTTTTTGCAACTATTACATTTAGAAAACAGATAAAAAACAATTTCATGTATAGATTCACTCCACCATAATGCACATCTATTATCAGGCAGTATATTTCACTTGACGATGTGTCAGAGCAAGAACAATTGTCTCTATACATCTTAAGTCTGATTAGTGAAATATGTTACTAGTCAGCGATGTATGCAATGGAAGGAAAAATAAACTGGCCACCCTATCTAAATATCTCCTGGCTTAGTAACCTCATAATTGATTCCTTGTAGTGTCACTTATGAGGTTCAGACCTGTCTTTGGACAGTTGACTAACAACGAACCTAAATATTCAGGATAGAATAAATGTCAGAGGGAAGAAAAATTGGAAGACGAGAATATCCTTTATCATCTACCATATTCAATATCGACTAGGAGGATTCAGTGAGGAAATGTTTTCAGAAAATTAGGGGTGATAGTAGGTAGAAGAAAAATAAAGTGAACAAGATTTGCTGGTGATATGGCGTTGTTAGTAGAAGAGATGATTCTAAGGGATATACTATTGAAACTAAATGACAGCTGTGAGCAGTACGGGATGAAGGTAAAATTAATGCAAACAAGACTAAATTCATGGTTATAGGACTGGCTCGGGCTGGGAGTTGTAAATCAAAACAAAAGCTAATGCAATTTATGATTTTATGACCTATTTCCGGTTTCTTATGGTTGTTGGCATGTTATTTTGTACTTCTAATAAATAAACAGACATTGGTCCCTTCTATTCCGTAAATTTATAACAGTTCAAAGTGACGTCTACGCAATGAACAAGAAAGGGTGTGGTTTTCAGTATTTAAAAGATATGTTTACCAGTTTGAGTGAATGCAAATTAAAAGAAGGCATTTTCATCGGCCCGCAAATTCGCAAATTATGACCGACTCTTTGATCGAGGAAAAATTTTCCGTTACAGAAAAAAATTGCATGGAGCGCTCAAATTTCCTTGGAAATTCTAGGGCAGACAACTACATCGGACGTGCGGAAACCATGTTAAGTGCATATGAGAAACTGGGGTGTAATATGTCTCTCAAAATAAACTTTTTACATTCTCATTTGGATTTCCTTCCTCCTAACCCTGAAGCAGTATGGGACGACTATGGGGAAAGATTTCATCAAGAAATATCTGAAATGGTAAGGCGATATAAAGGAAGATCATCATCCAGCATTCTTGCAGACTACTGTTGGTTCTTTGTGAAAGACATTCCCGGGTCTATTTATAAAGGGAAGACATCCAGAAAATCATTTTAAATGGTAAGTTCAAATCCCGAGATTTTTCTCATTATACACATGAAATAGTTTTATTGTTGTTGTATTTCTTATGTTTTAAACTATGTAACATCATTTTTGTATCCAGTACACATTTTTTCAAGTATTATGAGGCATTTTGAATCCCTGGTCTGTACTAATTTTTTTATTAGCAGTGAAAAAATAAAAAAGGAAGCTTTTCATTAAAAAAATTCATTCACTTTCCCCGGAAAATGGTACGTGATGAAGCAGTATGGATTTTAAATTCAGATTTAGGGCACACACATTAATAATCTTCACCTATTTTTATTTCGGAGCAAGACAAAAAGTAAACAGTTGTTCAGTGTAATTAGTGATAAGGAAATATAATATAGGGTTGTAGTAATTCGAAATAATTATTCTTGGTTCCGCAGCACAATTTATTCAGTAAGAGTGCACTATCACCTTCACTTTTTAACTTTGCTCTAGAATATGCCATTAGGAAAGTTCAGGATAACAAAGAGGGTTTGGAATTGAACGGGTTACATCAGCTTCTTGTCTATGCGGATGACGTCAATATGTTAGGAGAAAATCCACAAACGATTAGGGAAAACGCGAAAATTCTATTTGAAGCAAGTAAAGCGATAGGGTTGGAAGTAAATCCCGAAAAGACAAAGTATATGATTATGTCTCATGACAAGAATATTGTACGAAATAGAACTATAAAAATTGGAGATTTATCTTTCGAAGAGGTGGAAAAATTCAAATATCTTGGAGCAACTGTAACAAATATAAATGACACTCGGGAGGAAATTAAAAGCAGACTAAATATGGGAAATGCCTGTTATTATTCGGTTGAGAAGCTTTTGTCATCTAGTCTTCTGTCAAAAAGTCTGAAAGTTAGAATTTATAAAACAGTTATATTACCGATTGTTCTGTATGGTTGTGAAACTTGGACTCTCACTGTGAGAGAGGAACAGAGATTAAGGGTGTTTGAGAATAAGGTTCTTAGAAAAATATTTGGAGCTAAGAGGGATGAAGTTACAGGAGAATGGAGAAAGTTACACAACGCAGAACTGCACGCATTGTATACTTCACCTGACATAATTAGGAACATAAAATCCGGACGTTTGAGATGGGCAGGACATGTAGCACGTATGGGCGAATCCAGAAATGCATATAGAGTGTTAGTTGGGAGGCCGGAGGGAAAAATACCTTTGGGGAGGCCGAGACGTAGATGGGAAGATAATATTAAAATGGATTTGAGGGAGGTGGGATATGATGGTAGAGACTGGATTAATCTTGCTCAAGGATAGGGACCAATGGCGGGCTTATGTGAGGGCGGCAAAGAAACTCCGGGTTCCTTAAAAGCCAGTAAGTAAGTAAGTAAGTAAGTAAGTAAGTAAGTAAGTAAATAAGTAAGTAAGTAAGTAAGTAAGAGACTGCAATAATGAAAACCTTAAAGATCTTTTATTTCATCGCAACCTTTATAAATTCACTTCATTAACTTGGAAACACATTTCAGTAAATAGACGCATTGTACTTAAACAAGCTATATGGTAACATGTCAAGTTGCTGCAATACCTCAATGGAAAAATATAAAATATCTAGCAAATCGCTGGACTTCAGTGAAAATTGACTTTTTTCCCCCAGCAGCAACAAATTACAGAAAGATTAATACCCAAACCGTTGAAGCTGTAGCAATCATTTCAATTTTATCCAGTTGGAACGTAACATATCGCCATTGTATTAATGAATTTTTTATTTTCAAAATATGAGGCCAATGTTATTGGAGATTGCAGCTAGACGTAATTGTGTTCCAAGGATAACAGAGTCGCTAAATTTGATTGGACGTGACAAGGGAGGGGTACGAACAATAACTCATTTTTTCATATGTTCAGTCAAAGCTGTTATTTTGAAAGATATTCTGAATCAATCCCCAAAGTTACCAGCCAATTATAGCTCTGCTTCTGACAGACAAATTGTACTCTCTCAAAATTTTAATTCAATCATTTGTGCCGTCAACATTTAAAATGTTATTCTGATGGTTGGCAAGGGAACACTGAACAGAGTTTATAAATTTCATAAGCAAAATTCAGAAGAGGTTTTTTGGCCGGCTTTCATTTAGGTACAGCGCTAGTTTTATTCTATAAAAAATAGCAATAAACAAATTTAATTCAGATTTACGAAACACGTTGAGGGGTGTGAATTTCAAGCAAGTGCCAATATATTCAAATGTTACATAATCAGAACATATTAGCTTTACCTTACAGTCATACACCACACAATGAAGGTGTAGGGATTGCAAGGAGGAAAGTGCACAATATTAATCTTGATGCTACTTGATAAGTATCCCTGACATGAATGGACAGGATATTGATAATTAATGGGCAGGAAAAGGTGCATCACTAAGCACTTTAGTTCAATTCTTTATGGATAAGTTGCGTGCCAATGGCGCTGCTTGGCTGAGCCGGCTCTATCATTTCCTCAATAACGTGCACCTTTCTTCCAGCGAACAAGTCCGTATACTATAACTCTGATAGTGGTCTGCGTACACCATAGTTTCCCATGAATAATCATGTCTCCGTCACATAGTGTGTCAAAATGCAAATCAACTGTTCAAAATTAACAACTTCTGTCCTAACATATTTCTTATGAAAGTTCGTACAGAAGTACAGGTAGTGTATATATATATATATATATATATATATATATATATATATATATATATATACACACTCTGATTACGTTTGAGTAAAAGGAACTATGCCTTTATAGGGGTGCATGTGTACAAATTAATTCCTTCTCTCCTACAACACAGATTTTTATTGAATTTTGTACAGGAGATATACATAATATATATTCTTTATATAAAAACTCTGAGATCTTGAGCGGATCTCCAATTCTTCCTCTGCAGATCTTTAAGCAGTATAGAATTCACCACTATTGCCATCAACCAATCTTCGGATAAACCGTGAGAAACACTCACCACGACAAACGGCCGATTCAGCGCCGCACAAAAACAAGTGATGCTCTGTTTCTCGAAACGTACATTATAATGAAAAGGGAATTGTGGAGAGTGCTGGTGGTATTAAGAGGAAAAAATGGGGGAAATCCGAGAAATACCGTCACAAACATGGTTTTGTATACCATAAATAAAAGTCCACCATCGCCGGGATTTGAACTTGGGATTGTGACCTTAAGTCAGCGCCCTACCAACTGAGTAATTAACAAGGTAATTCATAAGACAAAAATAAAAATAATTTCTAAAGAGAACAAAGAGATTTCGTGCTCATAAGTGAAGATACTCCTTAAATTGCCGAATTTTATGACACTGTTTCTGATTAAATTTAATGACGTACAGCTGTCAGAAAAAAGTGACCGCACTCGTGAACAGCGAATATATTCTAAGTACATTTCGGATAACGGTGATGTTACACGATGCATGCGCTTGTAGAATGGCACTTGAAGCAGTTTCGGAGTTATGATGTTTAAGCAGGAGACATTCGTTATCTGCGTCTCGTACATCATCGGTAGAGTGCTAGATTAGTGACTCGAAGGTTGAGTTCGAGCCTTGTTCATGTTATTTTATTTTGTTATCGTTCGTTAGCGATATAAAAATAAAAATGTTCACTATTTTCAAAGTCACCTTCAAAATATATAGTGCATACTAGCTATAAACCATATGACCGATTGTTAGAAAAAATGTAGCACTTCGATGTAAGTATTGTATACAATGTTTAATGTACAGCCATTCTAGGCAAACCGGGAATTCCGATGAAAAAGTCTTTTTCAAAAAAATATTTGTTTATTATTAGCGTAACACATAGATAATCTCTAAATTTAAATATTTTAACGTTTTATTTTGAAAAGGACAATATTTTACAAGTTTTATGGGCATTATAAGTGATTTTGGCTAGGTAGTGGGTACTTTTTGTTTCCCTAATGTTTGCAGCACTTAGTCGTAGAGAGATAAGCTGTTAATGTATGTTCTTCCAGCAGTTATTGTTGAAGAAATATTTTGAGAGCCTGCACTATTAATTCCAGAGCTCCAGGATCAAAGAACTTTTTACTCTGTACTATATCCTTTCTGTTATTTATTTTAAGTAGATTGGGTTAATAACAATTAGCAATCTTACAATTCAAGTGAATATTTTGATTTAGAAATGCTACTTTTGTTTTGAAACTGGAAAAATGAAGGACATTAACTTATCTATAACATCCGTGACAAAATGTGCTTAACATCCGTGACGTGGGAGAAAGAGCTATAAAATATTTACCTATTATGATTTTATGAAATAATTCGATGACATGAGATTTCACATGGACACTATGAGAATAAATTTCTTTTTGCTTGAGGCAGAGAGACCTGTGTTTTACACTTTTTGTTAATAATGTGTAAAGTGAGTTCACAAATCTTGTAACATTCGTGACAGAACCTTTACTTTATTTTCTGCAATAATAATATATCGATGGCTGAGAAATAGACTGTTCTAACTCTAACTTTTTGTAAGAAAGAAATCTGTGTTTCATTGTGTTCCAGTTCTCGTCTGCATGTATGAATCGAACAAAATTGTAAATATTCCTCTCCATAAGGTTGCTATGAAGCTATTCCAAATTGTTTCATGAAGCTTTGAATGTCAGGAGCATAAAATATCTCTCCTAAAAAAAGAAAATAGTAAAATGGACTTGGAACAGTCTTTTTCTGTGCCATCGATATGTTATTCAAACAACTTTTGTTCTGTAAAATGATACTGAGCTTCTAAATTGATTCTAATAATAAAAGTTGACACAATTAATTTCATTTTCTGTAAGTTATATAAAATTTGAAAATAGTAAAAATGTAACATCCGTGACAACTGGAATGGCTGTGTATCATTGGAAAGAGGAAATTTCAAGAATACAATGCAGTGAAACATCGAAAATAAAATTATTCATTATTTTCCAAGATGACCTTCATAATATTTATTGTACACCAGCTATATTTCGCGAATTGTTACAAAAGGATTTGTTTATTTATTTAAAATTGAGTAGAGTATAGGCTCAAATATCATTGGAAAGAGAAACTATCAGAAGATACAATGGTGTAAAAAACCAAAAATGAACATTTTCCTTATATTTCAAGGTTCCTTTAATACAGCGGAAATTCTCTCTAGCAGCACATAAAATGGAAAACTATGTCAACCTCACAACATATATGTATTCTATTGCTACTGAATAATGTAGAAAAAATTTGGAATTTATTTGGAATAAAATTTCATGAATATTTTTGCATGTTAACTATTTCGGAGTTGCCCGATTCCCTCCCGAAGAAATGTACAGGTCTGTTCTCTCCCATCTGAAATAAACTTCACGGAGGTTGTGGGTCAATTCCCTCCCTCTCATCTGAAATGGAAACACAACTTCCCGTCCCACTTAGCTACAGACTGCGGACTATAGTACGTTCAAATTAATATCCGTGGCTTTACGTTTAGTACAGTTCCGAATATCTTGGTTCAGGATGTCGGAACTAACGCATTCATGGTTATATTAAATACTGCGTTCAATAATTATTTCTGTATTTGAATTAGTTTTAATGAACCACTTACACTTTTTTTAATGCATGTTCATCTTGTCAGTTGTCAAAAGAAAAAGTGGCCGCTCTCGAGAAGCAAAGTTCCCTTCGGGTATCTTCGCTACAATTCGGAGACAGGCGATGTTACATGTTGTTGGACCATGTTGCCTAATATCTACAGTTATAATTAAAGTATTCTGTGTGTTATTTGATAGCGTAATGGTAGCGTTCCGGCCTGGTATTCGTGAGGTCCTGTGTTTGAATACAACCTAGTGCGTTTTATGCTCTTTTTTTGTTTTGTTTTATAAGAGAGAGACACAAAATATACATAATTGCTCCTTTCTCTTTTATCAATATTTTAGTAATTAACATCAGTTTCATGAATGTATTATGCCATGATTTTATCCTCATTTATTATGACATTGTGGCTGCAAATGGAAAGAAAAAAAAACGACTTTATTCTCAACAAAAATATCTTTCGTGGCATAAACAAAACAAATTTACTGGCGTCTGCCCCAGAACATTCAAATAATTAAGCGTTCAAACTACAAAACAAAAAGCCACGATTCAATATTTAGTCTATCTTCACCATATCTCGATCACATCTTGCAGTTGAGTGGGCATGGAATCGACTAATATTTGTAAATAGCGACTGTTCTCAGATACGACATACATAGCCTACGTAAGTGTTTTGCCATGGGCAGGTCTTTCACTGCAAACCCAGCATTCTCAAATATTTCCTATTTTCTGCCTTCCGCTTAGTTTTCGCACATGATCCACATATCTTAATGTCGTCTATCATCTGATATCTTCTTGTGCCCCGAACTCTTCTTCCACTCACCATTCCTTTCAGTGCATCCTTCAGTACGCAGTTTCTTCTCAACCAGTGATCCAACCCATTCCTTTTTCTCTTTCTAATCAGTTTCAGTATCATTCTTTCTTCATCCTTTTTCCAATACAACTTCATTTCTTATTCAGTCTGTCCACATTTCAAATGCTTCTATTCGTTAGTCTTCATTTCGTTGTAATGTCTATGTTTCTTCCCTATACAGTGCCAGGCTCCACACAAAGCACTACAATAATCTCTTCCTTAGTTCTTTTTCCAGAGGTCCGCAGAAGATGCTCCTTTTTCTATTAAAAGCGTCCTTTGCTCATGTTTGCAGTTTTTCTTGGGAAGGATAAACGCTGTAAGTTCCCGTTGCTTTCCGCACACCACTGTCTCTTTCGAATCTTAATAGATCCCAGGGGGCCTCAGGGTGGAGGTGAAGAGAGTGGATTTGACTAATTGGGCCCTACGGACTTCACCGAAATTCATTGCAAGAGTTAAACATTAGTTCTATCAGGATTTTTGACTCGATCAGATACCGGGAAATCTTAATTAGCCTTTGCCCTCCGCATCCTGGGCGACCTCCTACAAATCATCAGAAAACCTTGGAGGGGGATTGGGTCAATTTTTCCGCAAATGCTTCTATTTTTTATTTTAGTGGGTTATTTTACGACGCTTTATCAACAGCTTAGGTTATTTAGCGTCTGAATGAGATGAAGGTGATAATGCCGGTGAAATGAGTCCGGGGTCCAACACCGAAAGTTACCCAGCATTTGCTCATATTAGGTAAAAAACGTCAACCAGGTAACTTGCCCCGACCGGAAATCGATCCTAGGCCACCTGGTTTCGCGGCCAGACGCGCTAACCATTACTCCACAAGTGTGGACCAAATGTTTCTATACTTGTGCCCTTGTAGTTCAGTCGGAAGAACGTCGGAACTTAGATGTAAACGTCTCAGGTTCAATTCCTCGTCAATCCTTTTCTTTATATTGTGTTTCAAGATTGTATAATGTAATAATATAAAAAGAAAAAACTAACACCAGTATAATGCAACTGTATTTTTCCATAGTTCTGGAACTGCCTCTACAAGCACATGCATCGTGTAACATCGCCGTGACCCGTAGTGGATCTAGAAAATATCCGTTATTCACGATTGCGGCCACTTTTTTTTGACAACTGTACACGTCCTTCAATGTCTTCTGAAAATTAAATTTAATTCCAATATACAAAATTAAGTCCTTTTCCTTCTCACTTAAATGTTCGTTACCTTAGTCATAGTAGTAAGTAACCCTATACAACCACATAACAACTGTTACACTAAATGTGAAGACTGTTACAAAGCAAGTACAGAATTATTGCGCTAGAAGTGTACAGCGCAAACAGACACAAAATCAATCACAAAATAATGTTACTCCGTGTACAGTATAGTCAGGCGGGAAGAGGAGCACAGAATTATTGCGCTGGAAGTGACAAAAATCAATCACAAAATAATATTACCCCGTGTACAGTATTGTCAGGCGGGAAGAGGAGCACAGAATTATTGCGCTAGAAGTGACAAAAATCAATCACAAAATAATATTACTCCGTGTACAGTATAGTCAGGCGGGAAGAGGAGCACAGAATTATTGCGCTAGAAGTGAACAGGGCATACAGACACAAAATCAATCACAAAATAATATTACTCCGTGTACAGTATAGTCAGGCGGGAAGAGGAGCACAGAATTATTGCGCTAGAAGTGACACAAAATCAATCACAAAATAATATTGCTCCGTGTACAGTAGAGTCAGGCGGGAAGAGGAGCACAGAATTATTGCGCTAGAAGTGAACAGCGCATACAGGCACAAAATCAATCACAAAATATTATTACTCCGTGTACAGTATAGTCAGCCGGGAAGAGGAGCACAGAATTATTGCGCTAGAAGTGACAAAAATCAATCACAAAATAATATTACTCCGTGTACAGTAGAGTCAGGCGGGAAGAGGAGCACAGAATTATTGCGCTAGAAGTGAACAGCGCATACAGACACAAAATCAATCACAAAATATTATTACTCCGTGTACAGTATAGTCAGCCGGGAAGAGGAGCACAGAATTATTGCACTAGAAGTGACAAAAATCAATCACAAAATAATATTACTCCGTGTACAGTAGAGTCAGGCGGGAAGAGGAGCACAGAATTATTGCGCTAGAAGTGAACAGCTCATACAGACACAAAATCAATCACAAAATATTATTACTCCGTGTACAGTATAGTCAGGCGGGAAGAAGAGCACAGAATTATTGCGCTAGAAGTGAACAGCGCATACAGACACAAAATCAATCACAAAATATTATTACTCCGTGTACAGTATAGTCAGGCGAGAAGAGGAGCACAGAATTATTGCGCTAGAAGTGAACAGCGCATACAGACATAAAATCAATCACAAAATATTATTACTCCGTGTACAGTATAGTCAGCCGGGAAGAAGAGCACAGAATTATTGCGCTAGAAGTGAACAGCGCATACAGACACAAAATCAATCACAAAATATTATTACTCCGTGTACAGTATAGTCAGGCGGGAAGAAGAGCACAGAATTATTGCGCTAGAAGTGAACAGCGCATACAGACACAAAATCATTCACAAAATATTATTACTCCGTGTACAGTATAGTCAGGGGGGAAGAGGAGCACAGAATTATTGCGCTAGAAGTGAACAGCGCATACAGACACAAAATAAATCACAAAATAATATTACTCCGTGTACAGTATAGTGAGGTGGGAAGAGGAGCACAGAATTATTGCGCTAGAAATGAACAGCGCATGCAGAAACAAAATCTATGACAGTGCGTTCACAAAACAATATTACTACGTGTACAGTAATCAGGAGGGATGAGGGCTTGTATTTCTAAATAAAATTTAGCCGGGAGGGAATGGGTATGTTATTATCTCAGGCATTTAGTCTACCGGGAGAGAATTGGGCTGTGGAAATTGACTGCGGGAGGGAACTGACCCACACCCAACTATTTCTTTTACGAGAAATAATCAACAAAGGAATTTTTAAAAATTTCTCTTCATACAAATTCACATATTTGGATTTTAATTTGATGACCTTTTACAAATTAATGGTAGCAATGTTTAGCCAGATAAAGAAGAGAAGTGTCACATTGAAGAAATTCTGAAAGTTTAATAGCAAAAGAAATAGGCCTACAGAAGTCTTATAGAAAACCTGTCATAAAAATGCTTTTAAGACTTAAGTACTCGCGAACTATTTTGTGACATAAGTAGGCCCTACTCGCGTGGAGGTCAAAGTGACCTCCAAGCAAAAATACGAATTAAAACATAAAATTCATAATTCACCGTAAACTTTGTAGCTCATATGGGTCATTGCTTGCCAAAATGTTCTTAAGTAATAATTTTCATGTATATACACCACAAAAGTAACACTGTAATACTTGTGGACTGATTTGTAACATTAGTAGTCGCGTGGAGGTTAGAATGACTCCCAATTAAAGACAGGAATTAAATATGAAATATCCTGGTTCTATGTAAATCTTCTAGCTCATATGCATCATTACTTTCCATAATCTTCTAGAGTAAGAAATTTCACGCATAGAATCACAAAAATAACACCATACTACTTCTGGACTAATGTATGACATTAGTAGTCGCGTGGGGGTCAACAGAACTCCCAGCCTAGAAATTTAAATTAACGCAACAAATGACAGTGACAAACTGAAAGCTATCATGTACTGTTCTCCAAGCAGGAGATAAACCGTGAAAGGAATGTGCTTAATATTGCGTCATCTATTGAAGCGAAGTAGATAGATAATATTAGAGTTATAACGTCAGTTTAAAAATCATGCGCTCTCCTGCATATGTTATTTCCTGTATGGAGGGATTAAAAGACCAGGAGATTATCCGTGATCTAATTTTGTAACTAGGATAGTATAAAAATGTGTATATCAGTGTTATTGTTGTGCTGTGCGAGCTAGCCAATAGAGATACGAGTACCCACGTGTGTGACCTTATCGTCGCTTAAGAACCAATACCGCGTAACTGACATTTTTGGTCAAAACTGTTTTTTTGCATAGATGGTACCTCCACTGTTATCTGCATGCATTGACAAGCGCGGGAATTTGATTGCATGAATGGCCTGCGTGCGATGGAGGGGGGTACAATACCGCGTATCTGAAATCACGAGAAGTCTGTAGGAAATACCGCGTATCTGACAACAGATAGGCTGTTATGTCTACTCCCTGCGCGCCCTCAGTACGGAAGCTGGTTCTCGTTACTGCCTTGTAAAATTGTATCAACAGTGTGTGATATTCTGAGAAGATTAAAGAAGTGTTCAGTTTCAATTATTTAAAAGGTAAATATAATAGAATTATTTCACTAATGTCAATTGAATGTTAGTTGAGCTGAATTCCCGCAGAATCTTATTGCAAGTTCATTTACTGAAATATAGTACATTTAATATTTTAATATTATATAGGCCTACAGATACAAAAAAAGAAATGGACAATGGATCAGACGACGGTCAGTTTAGCGAGAACGAAATCCTATCTGTGCTATGTTCTGCATTCAAGACGGGAGAAACTTCTTTGAACATTAACAAAGGTATGGCATAAGAAGTATCACAGTTATTAAAGATTTATTTTTCTTCAGTTACGGAATCATAACAGCAAATTTAATTTAAGTAACCTAATATAAATAATCATGAATGGGCCGCTAAAATAACTTGCGCTACATTCAGTGGTCCTAAGCTTACTACACATGTTTTTTAATCAATTTATATCACATTTATAAACACTAGTAATCTCATCTTATTCGTAGGTGTACTGCCTGATAATTCAAATGCAAAAGAAAACCGTCCTTCTGAAAATGGGTTGCTGCAGATCAGGCATTGTCCGTCCAGTGTTACCGGTAAGGTTATGATCACATTATGCAGTCTGGTATGATTTAAAGCAACGCTATTAAAATAATACCGCTAGAAATAGGATAGGACAGAAACTGAAGACAATACCTCGTCAATGAAGGATCTACACTAAATTTCGGAAACGTCTTCAGATGTAGACGACCCCGAAGAATTTGTGAGTGCTACTTATTCTACATTTTTACATTCGTCAGAAGAAGGTAAAGAGAAGAATCTTCAAGCGTTTCATGGAAATTTGACAGAAAAGAGAAAAATAAGTTCAAAGCCACATAAGGTTAAATGGAAGAAAATGAAAAATAGAAAACTTGGAATGGAAGAGGGAGCTTATCTTAGCTACAAGAGGTCGAAAGATGGCAAGGTGATACATGATACGGAAAGAGATGCAAGGAATTTGGGGCCAGAGTGTAGTTATAAAATGTGCCAAAATTCGAAAGTAAGAGGCTGTAATTTAATTTCTAATGAGAGAAGACACATCTTTCAGGCATTCTGGAAAACTATGACTTGGGGACAGAGGGCCGTTCACGTATCAAATCTTGTGAATTTCACTCCTACTAAAAGACCTGGCAGTACAAATTCTGAATTTAGAAGAAAGAGAACATTTGTCTACAATCTAAAAGTTGATGAGAAAAAAATTCAGGTTTGCAAAATGATGTTTCTGTGTACATTGGGAATTAAAGAATGAACTGTGTGATATTGGTTAGCTAATAGTACTGATGGCGTCCCTTCAGTAAAAAGAAGTCATGTTCTCGTGCAAAAGCACAGAAAAAGAAGTATCAGTAGCCTGTCTAAATTACCGTCACATTACTGTATGTAGAACCGATTGTGCCATAGTTTTTATGATAGTATTCCACACAAGGGTTACTCAAGGATTACTTTTTGTGATTTCAGCATAGCCCTATAATTATTTATTGTGTTTAACGAATATTGTGCCTGAAAAGTTATCATTATTACATTTTTATATGATTTTCTTTTCACTATTCTCAAGTCAGTCAAGTCCATTGTCAATAATAATAATAATAATAATAATAATAATAATAATAATAATAATAATAATAATAATAATAATAATAATAATAATAATCCGTGGCGCTACAGCCCGTGAAGGGCCTAGACCGACCAGCCGGCTGCTGGCCTCACGCCCACATGCCGAAGCAGAGGTGGACGATCATCCAACCAGAATGGAGGTATCGTGTGGTTAGCACGATGGTCCCCCCAGCCGTTATAGCTGGTATTCGCAACCGGATTTCGCTACCTATCGTAGCTCCCCAAGTGCATCACGATGCTGTGTGGGCACCGGTCCCATACACTGGCCGAAATTTCATGAGAAAGTTTCTTCCCCCATGAGGACTCGAACCAGCGCGCATTCCGTAACGCGAGTCCTAGGCGGGATGCCTTAGACCGCGACGCCACGGCGCGGGACAATAATAATAATAATAATATTATTATTATTATTAATTATTTTATTATAAAATTATACTTGTGAGCAACGTTTTAGTAACAATTCTACTTATCTATTCAAATACGTAGTGTGAAAATAAAGTACCTAGTAACAGATTATTATTATTATTATTATTATTATTATTATTATTATTATTATTATTATTATTATTATAACAATAAACATTGAATTGTGTCTTCGTTTTTCCTTTCCCATAGTTTCAGCATTTGATTGACTAAGAATGCAGCAATCATTGTCTGGAACGTAATCTAGTGCTGATTCAAGCTACCTACCTTGACCTCAAGTCAGATGGTAGGACAACAATTCAGATAACACATTGACATATACAAGAGCACGAATAATATTTCCAGAAGGCAGTTTTCAAGCAAAGAAAACGCTTGTCAACATGTATCTTGAAGCTGCTAAAGTTGTCTCACAATACCGCGTAACTAACAAAATGTAGTAAACCGCAGAGTTCCAATACAGCGTAAGTGACATGGCCAAATGTCTACAGCCATGATCATCAATTTTCACTTAGTTATAAATTAGTTAAGCTATTTCATAGCCATACACCACTTTTCAAGACTATTCCGTTATTTTTATGGTTTTTATTCAGTTTTTTCCTTCTCCTGTAAAATTTACATTTTGTCAGTTACGCGGTATTGGTTCTTAAGCGACGTTATGCTATCTTATGACATCAACATTCATTCATAGCATCACCCCGCTCCCTCTCATTCCCTGGAGACTTTCTCGTGGTTGGAGTACAGTAGTCGTATTGCCGATACTCTTTTAGGAAGGTATTGATAAGCTGGGCAATAAAGACAACAGCGTAAAAATAATACAAACCAACATTATAACACCCCCACTCTACTACTTAAATGTTAACTATACAAACTGTACAGCATTTTCTGCCTGTGATCGGATCTCAGTCCCTCTGATACAGAAACTGTCAGCTGACCAATTTACTGTCAGGCTGTGTAAAACTGTCGAATTCTTGACAAAGAGACTAATGCGTTCAAGTACGGGAGTTGGAAATTTTGTGCATTATTCTGGGGTTTTAATTTTTATTTTATTTTGTGGCCATTAAATGAATGGACGAGGACAGTAGTTGAAGATCAGAACACGTACGAGGTGGGATTTCTGAGATACTAATATCAACATTGCAACAAACAAATTCTCACTTCCAGTTCTCGTCCACCTGTCAGTAATATAAATTGAATCCATTATTGAACAGAAGGTGAAGTTGAGAATGTCTATACAAGATTTTGGTTAAATAATTGTATTAGATATAGCTACCATTTATCTTCCTAATGGCTTCGGATGCTTTACTGCTTAGCATTGTCGATTATGTGAGTTGGACCAGTTCTGATTAGGAAGTTTGTCCACCGTGGTAGATGGATGCATAAGATAAGCTCGTAACAGCCTGATCAGGAAGCCCCTATCACATTTCCGTATTACTGCAATATATTTTGAGATTTTTTCAGAAGTATTTTAAGCGACAAATCCTTCGATTATTCCAATGGACAGCTTATATTTTAATGTCGCACGCTTCCTACACTCTAAAGTTTTAGTTTCACTTTAACGCCAGATTTTTCGATAAATTTTCTTATCATTACGCAAGAAACATTGTGAATAGACAAATATTTCACTGTCTATATACAATCATAGAATTTAGACTTCTACTATAAGAAGCCTTGCGTCTCAAAATCCAAGTGAATACAGTTACGAATAATGTAATATGATTATGCTGATCTTCTGTAACAAATATGCAACTCGCTACATTTCATTTTTCCTTCCATGTTAATTTATGTACTTTTTTATCATTGCTGTGACTCGTATGGCTATATTATTGTCCTTTAACGTTGAAAAGTAATTTTAGCCTTCATAAAGTTAATGTCTTGGTAGAGCTGTGTTTCTCGAAGTGTTGACCGCGAAACACTGCTAATTCTTGGGAACTTATCAGGCGATTCGTGTATCAAACAATGGTGAATGAATGAATGAATGAATGAATGAATTAATTAATTAATTAATTAATGGAGATAAATAAATAAATAAATAAATAAATAAATAAATAATAAATACTTACAAATGACTTTTAAGGAAACCGCAGGTTCATTGCCGCCCTCACATATGTCCGCCATCGGTCCCTATCCTATGCAAGATTAATCCACACTCTATCATCATATCCCACCTCCCTCAAATACATTTTAATATTATCCTACCATCTACGTCTCGGCCTTCCCACAGGTCTCTTTCCCCTCCGGTCTCCCAACTAACACTCTATATGCATTTCTGGATTCGCCCATACGTGCTACATGCCCTGCCCATCTCAAACATCTGAATTTAATAAATAAATAAATAAATAAATAATAAGTAAGTAAATAAATAAACAAATAATGAGAAATGAATTAATAAATAAAAAGTATAAATAAATAAAAATGAATAAATAAATTAAAAAGGGAATGCATAAATAAAAACGGATAAATAAACAACATGAATAAACAAATAAAAGTGGATGAATAAATAGAAACGAATAAATACACAAAAATTAATAAATGAATGCATCAATGAAAATATGAATATAATAAATAATGAAAATATGACAAAATAAAAAAATTGAATCATTAAAAATGAATAAGAAATGATTAGGGTAAATTAGGGTCTGTTGGACAGTCGGGCATGTTGGACACGTTGTACTTTAACGTGTTACCTCGCCACTTGTGGGCACCACATTCTGCTAGAAGTCAATGACGGAAGTAGCCACGAGTGGGGTTACTTCAGTCATTGACTTCTAGCAGAATGTGGTGCCCACAAGTGGCGAGGTAACACGTTAAAATACAAAGTGTCCAACATGCCCGACTGTCCAAAAGACCCTAATTTACCCTATTAGAGAATGAGTAATAAATAATTAAATAAACAAATAAATTGTTAATAAAATAAGTGGAAATGAGTAAAATACATAAAATTGAATACAAATAAATTAATAAATAAATAAACAAAATAATAGAACAAACCTTAAAAGTGTTTCACAATCAGGTAATTAAAAATAATTTAATTTATCTGGTTTCCTTTCGTTATTAAATTCAAACTGTTAAAAGCTGAGCCGGTGGCTATGCGGTCTAAGGCGCTCTCTTAGACGGCACAGTCCGAAATTTCGTGGGTTCGAATCCCGCCTCGAACACGGATTGATAACGTTCCTTAATGTTCTATCTATCTCCTATCCTATATGTATTATTTGTGTGTCTCTGTGGAGGTCCCTACGCTCTCCTGACCCCAGGCTAGGGGAGACCCACATGTGTCCGTGCCTAGTGTGTGTGGTCCATAGCATCGTCCCCTCCCCTACAGGTATTGGTGTGTAAATTCTACAAGAGCAGAGGTTAAAAGAAAACGAATTATATAATTATATAGCCTACGTATATAGGGTAAACATTGGTAATTTCGTGATAATTTCATGAAAACTAATTTAAAATGCAAATGTGTAAATATATCCTTATTCCGATTTTTTGCATCTAAAATACGATAACTTACTGTACAAATCTGGAGACATAAAAGATTGGATACGTTCTTGAATATGTGCCAAAAACCACTTTTACAACTTAAGCTGAAAGGTTGGTTATTTCGTGATAACCTTGGTAATTTCGTGATATTGCATTGATAATTTCGTGAGAGGTAGAAGAATTGTGGAAAAATTCATTAAAGTCAAATGAAATTCTCATTTATTGTAACAAGACTTCAAACATAGTAATTCCGTCTAATATTCATAGCAAGAAAACATAGAAATGCATATCAACACATAATAAGAATGACATCAAAGTAAAAATTGAAATTGAAAAGGGATCTTCTTTGCCCTGAAAGGGTGAACACTTTTATTACGGACTTTACTATAGCCTATATTACTAGGGTAACTCCAAAAGTAATACGTAACATTTGTTTAAAAATTATATTTTTATCCTATAGCTTAGCTATTTTCACAGAATGTAGATGCATCCTTAAGGAACAAAATGTCACTTTTCCACATAATCCCTGTCCCTTTCAACTGCCTTACGTAACCTAGGAACGAGGGCCTGTAGACCAGCACGGTAAAAGTCTGGACCAACACGTCTGAGCCACTCTTTAGCAGTGTGCAGAAGGGAGTCATCTTCTAACCTCGTTCCGCGAAGGGATCCTTCAGTTTACCAAAGAGATGTTAATCGCACGGTGCCAGTTCAGGACTGTAAGGCGGAGGTTTCAGTGTTGTCTATCCGAATTTTCTGATCTGGTCTGTGGTCTTGTGACTGACATGGCTGTGCGTTATCGTGGAATAGCAGAACATCCTGCTTCTCCCGATGTCGTCGAACACGACTCAGTCGAACTTGAAGTTTCTTGAGAGTTGCAACATACCCGTCAGAATTAATGGTGGTTCCGTGTGGCATGATGTCCACAAGCAAGAGTCCTTCTGAATCGAAAAACACAGTAGCCATAACGTTTCCTACCGAAGGTGTACTTTTGAATTTCTATTTCTTTGGTGAATTTGCATGATGCCACTCCATTGTCTGCCTCTGCCTCCGGTCCAAAATGGTGGAGCCACGTTCCATCTTCTGTCACAATTCTTGCAAGTCATCTAGCACTTATCATTGGCACTTAGCATGATAACAAATCAAACAGAAGCTACACTGAACCCATTGCGTCTCCGTTTTCTTTTTTGTTATCACATCTTGTCTTCAGATTTCTAAAATTCCTATTGTGATACATTTTATACTATTTTAAAAATTGTAACACTTAATGCTCAACAAAATTTCGTCTCAAACAGCTAGGGTTTCTATCAGAAAATCTAAGCCTACATGGCGACTACAGATGTATCTAAAATTCCAAAAACATTTCCTAAAATTTCATGAAGATACAATAAATCTTTGTACCAAATATCATATGCTTACCTTTAGTAATAAGCCTGTAATGTAATTACAAACATCCACAAAATTTGTATGCCTGAGAAGTCGACGCAAACTTGCTCTCTCCAAACATAAAAGCTCACTGAAGCAACTACAATAATCACACAAAGCTTAGCTGTATGTTCCTGGAAACTGGACAACATATGCAATCCCTTGGCGGAAATTTGGATCTCGTAACACCATTGGTTAGTTCACAAAAGAGCAAAGAAAAAGTATCACGAAATAACCACTGCCACGAAATTACCAATGTTTACCCTACCTGCAATTATTTACTACTGATTTGGCAATGATAAATATATATATATTGGGTCGCAATTACCACGACATAGCGCGTCCTCAGGTTGCGGATAGAGGAGACGGCGTCGAGATATGGAGGGTAGCTGCGAATATATTAAATAAGCACTCGTGGACGGCCGCTAAGGGGTGATCCTCCAGCTTGGGGTTGGGTGGAGGGCTAACAATCCATCACCGTAAAAAAACAGGTTGTTACGAAAGCCAAACATAAAAAATGCATATAGAGTGTTAGTTTCGAGGCTGTAGAGAAAAATACCTTTGGGGAGACCGAGACATAGATGAGAGGATAATATTAAAATGGATTTGAGGGAGGTGGGATATGATGGTAGTGACAGGATTAATCTTGCTCAGGATACGGACCGAAGGCGGGCTTATATGAGGGCTGCAATGAACCTCCGGGTTCTCTAAAAGTCATTTGTAAGTAAAAAAAAATTACAGGCAATTAACTAATAATAATAATAATAATAATAATAATAATAATAATGATAATAATAATAATAATAAAACGATACGAAATACAAACAGTTAATATCTTGAATTATGTAAATAAATAAATGCATTATGAAGCGTTTATAACATAATAATCGTTCTTTAAAAATTTTAGTACATCCGTCTCTTTTATTTCTCATTTGTGAAACGTTTATTTTCTTGACAGGACTGTTTAGATTACAAATAGCTATCAATCACTTCATTACAACTATACATAAGTATTATAAGCAGTCTTGTGAGCATAGCATGGCTCTTCCGAACGGTTACCGAAGTACCCGATTCATACTCAGCCTTGCACTCGGCCACATCCTTTTTCACCGAGGCTACGTATATTATATGTATTTATTTACACTGCAAGTGGGCAAACACCCGGTGCAGTGGTAAGTTAATTACACACAATAAAAATAATACACAGTACAATTAAGTACACAATACAAGTAATACACAATAATTTCATTAATAATAATACATAAAAATCCTAATTAATAAGTGAAACTAATTTTCTGTTACAACCCACATACTCTATGTATAGACCCTACATAAGTTTTACATTGATACTGATACCTTTTCACTTCGCTCTTATCTCACTCACTGCACTGGCACTATGACACATTTCACTGACACTATATAAACCATTTCACTGACACTATAGAATACACTATAAATTATCACTGATCGAAACTATTCACTGCCATTGTAAACCATAACATCACTGACTCACCACGCTTCACTGAAACAACAGTTCAAATAAGACAAACAATTACGCCCTTATTCATATTTATAAACAGAACTACATTAAACTGAACATATGTAGTCTAAGATCCTCTTACAATCTATTTTTAAAAAATTACAATTCAAACCAAGAGAATAACTTGTCAGGCTAAGTAAATACATGTCACCTTAAGTAATGTAACGTCTCTTTTTTTAATTTACGCTTTAAAAACAACTTTTTAATTTATTTTTAAATCTCCTTAAGGAAGGACAGGCCTCGAAGACCACTGCAGGTAGCTCATTCCAATCATTTATAGTTCGATTTAAAAATGAGAATTTACCTACATCCGTTTTCTGTTTCCTAAATTTGATTTTACACTCACGTTGGCTTCTCTAACCGAGCAGTTATTTCTACCCATGAGCCGTTATGTCTACCCATGCGTTATATCTACCTATGTCAACAGTATCGGCACACAGTATTACATAATTCATACATATAAGACAATATTAACCCTTCTCCGGGCAACAAGGGTCCGTCGGGCCCTGGCACTACTATTTTTGTGAACAAAATTAAAGCTATTATTTCTACCTACTTGAAATTTAATGACTTTGTTAATTTCTGTGTTTTTTATATGTAGGGAGAAGGAAAATATTGTAGTATTTTGCACAAATGTTCTAGAACACTTTTACTTCTTTAAAATGTTAACTGGGCAAGCAGGGTCTATTGGACCACAGTATATTTTATTGGTTTTTCTCACTTCGTAACGAGGTTTCACTCTTTGAAACCATTCAGTGATAATCTGACGGCAATGGAATGTTGGCAAAGTTATTTCCGAAGCTCAACAACAATGGCATTAAAAAAATGGACCAATTATGCGTTATAATAAATATAAATAAGTCAGGGTGAAGTTATGCTAGCCATAATACGGTGTAGTTTATAACAGAAAGAGTGACTGAATCTCTCACCTTTACTTTATTTTTATATGGGAGTAATTATTATGGAAAAGCCGAAGAAAGTCAAAGAGACAAAGGTACGGTCTTTAGATGTTACAGTATATCTGAATGCATCTTAGTTGTGCTGTTATACTGAAGAGTTGTTATTGGGTCAAATATTCTGACAGACTCAGCATAAGTACTTGCGTGAAGAATCCATTCAGGATTTGCTTAGAGAACCTGAGCTAAGAAAAGACGATTCTAGTTACGAGCCAAACGGTAACGCCGATAATGAGGATCTATCTATCAATGAGAAAAGCAGTTATCGCCAATGTGGTCCAAAAGAGGTCAGTGTCGACCGTCTAGAACTAGGATATGGGGGGAAGCATTCGTTAAAACTGCTAATTTCTTTGGTAAAGATGGCACCACGTGGAACTCTCAGCCTTTTCCGACAGGCCGAGCTAGGGCTCACAATATTACCAAAGGGTCAATAAATAAAGTCACTCTTTCACCTGGGAAATCTATTGATGCCTTCAATCTTTATACTGATTCAGTTATAAGTGACATAGATAAATAATCAAGAGGCTGAGCGGCTATATTTGGAAATAAATTTTGCACACACATGAAAGTGTTGTAACGACACTGAATTGCTGCCATTTTTCGGTCACATGAAAAAAATACTAAATTATATCATTTATGTATATTATCATGGATACTTTGGTCACTATAATAATATCATTATTAAAGAAGATTAATATTGTGTACAATAAAATGATTTTCTTCTGTCAATGTATTGAAATGGCATGTGGGTCCGACGGACCCTTCTTGCCCATCAACGTTACAAAAGTACGTTGCCCGGAGAAGGGTTAATATACTTAGCCTATTGTAACATCAATTGCCAAACATGAACATCATTTTCCAAATATATCGTTTGGCAAACATGACATTATTTGCCAAACATTCACTTTATTAATTTTTGTTAAAAATTGTTTCAGATGTTAATTTTTTATGAATACCTTCATTACGCTTTTTATTCTACCATGTGTATTTAAATGGTTTCCTTTAAAAACTTAATTTCTGCTCTTGATTTAACGCGTTTCAAATTTCTGCTCTTGATTTAACTCGTTTCAAAGTCCAGATTTCGTATTCGTAATAGTTGAAAGTACTCTGGGTTAAAGTTTTTGGAATAGTCTTATAGGTCTCCGATGATCATGTAGGATTTAAGGACTTGGTTCTCCGGACTCCTTCTCTCTGGTCAGGACTGAGGCATGATGGCCCACACCCCTTCTCTCTAGTCGGGACTGAGGCATGATGGCCCACACCCCTTCTCTCTAGTCAGGACTGAGGCATGATGGCCCACACCTCTTCTCTCTAGCCAGGACTGAGGCATGATGGCCCACATCCCTTCCCTCTAGTCAGGACTGAGGCATGATGGCCCACACCTCTGCTCTCTAGCCAGGACTGAGGCATGATGGCCCACACCTCTTCTCTCTAGCCAGGACTGAGGCATGATGGCCCACACCCCTTCTCTCTAGTCAGGACTGAGGCATGATGGCCCACACCCCTTCTCTCTAGCCAGGACTGAGGCATGATAGCCCACACCTCTTCTCTCTAGCCAGGACTGAGGCATGATGGCCCACACCTCTTCTCTCTAGCCAGGACTGAGGCATGCTGGCCCACACCTCTTCTCTCATGCCAGGACTGAGGCATGATGGCCCACACCTCTTCTCTCTAGCCAGGACTGAGGCATGATGGCCCACACCTCTTCTCTCTAGCCAGGACTGAGGCATGATGACCCACACCTCTTCTCTCTAGCCAGGACTGAGGCATGATGGCCCACACCCCTTCCCTATAGTCAGGATTCAGGCATGATGGTCCACATCCCTTCTCTGTAGTCAGGACTGAGGCATGATGGCCCACATCCCTTCTCTCTAGTCAGGACTGAGGCATGATGGCCCACATCCCTTCCCTCTAGTCAGGACTGAGGCATGATGGCTTTACCCCTTCTATCTAGTCAGGACTGAGGCATGATGGCCCACACTCCTCCTCTCTAGTCAGGACTGAGTCATGATGGCCTACCTTTCAGTGTCGCACTCGCGAATGTTACCGAGGCCACTAGTCGGACCGGAACAATCACTGCATATAGAGCGCTATAAATTATCTTAGTCAGCCAGAAAAGTGTGTGGAGAATTCAATTTAATGTGATTGTACGTAAATATTTGCGGTAATAAAGACACTTTGTTTAATGAAGTGATGTCCTGAAAAATTCTTAACCCTATCCTTAATATGCTGCAGATTAAGAAGACAGAGCCATCGACGTAGCTCTGTCTGCTAAGGCACTTCCCTGCCGATCCGTAGTTGCGCTCGGGCACGGGTTCGAATCCCTCTTGGACTGATTACCTGGTTGGTTTTTTTTTTCGAGGTTTCCGCCAATCGTGAGGCAAATGTCAGGTAATGTATGGCGAATTTTCGGTCTCATTTCGCAAATATCTCACTATCACCAATTCCATCGACGCTAAATAACCACGTAGTTTATACAGCGTCGTTAAATAACCAAGTAAAAAATACGACAATATTCTGGTCCATTCAACGCCATATGTTGGGTGTGACGTAAGATCAAGTTCTTGTTATAATCTATACGTTTAGTTGCTAATATCAAACCTGAAGGATTCTATTAGCAAGCTCCTTCTCTTGTCAAGGTTAACGCATAAGAAATGAATTTGTGAACGTAAAGTCTATACTGCGAATAAATGCAAATGCCATCTAGTAGTAAGGAGACGCAAGCTTGTCTCGGAGTGTAGTTATGGCATAATAAATAGTAATTAACAGTTTTGTATACATTTGAATACTGCAATTACATTGTCATAAGCAAGCTCCAGCTAACGATGATTAGATTTATCACAAAATTAGATTAACAAATGTTCTTAAGGATCTCCAAGTAACAAAGCAGCGTATAGCTGTGTACATAAGCACAGTGAACACCTTCCAAAATGTGTCCCTTGCAATCCTGGACGTCGACCGCAATAAGAATGAAACATCCACGACTTCTCTGCCATTAAGCTGCGCGTACTAATGTAATCTGGGAAGAATATTGAAAGAAATCAAGTTTAAAACTCGCGTTCAATTACGATGCACGAAAATTTTGTGTCTACATGGTGCGCAGTTTTGAACGTCATCTTCACTAAGTATACAGGATGATTGAAGAGGATTTACCGTCACTTACGGAGCTTATTTCCGAAGACATTCTGAGCAAAAAATGTCATTTAAACGTGGGTCTTAAACTCAGTATTTTGAGACTTACAATAATTCGTAGATGTTAGTAAAGTACCTTTTTTCTTTAGTTTAGGGTAAAAGAATATTCCAAATAGAGAATGAACTATTCAGAGATACCATTTTTTTAATTGGCTAGTGTTCTGAAGACATGTTGGGTCCGATAAGTATAATTAATATAATTTCAAATATGTATGGATTTATTACAGTCAGAATTATTTATCAATAATCAACCATTTAAAGCATTAAATTATGACATAAAACGGTACATAATGACCGACGAACGTTTTCACCATGAATATGGCATCCTCAGGTCTCATAGAAGCAAAGACACATAATGAACACTTACGATTTCTGGTTTAAATACAAATCATTAAAAAATATGTTTGGAAAAGGTTAAAATGATAGGCAGTGTAAACATATGTAATCTAATCTTATTGTACATTTTAACCACTAGCACACTGTTTGTTATTTTGATATTTTGTATGGTTTTAGATTTCATGTTACACGTATGTTCATAATTACATATGTTTACACTGCCTATCATTTTAACCTTTTCCAAACATATTTCTTAATGATAGTGTTTAAACCAGAAATCATCATAAGTGTTCATTACGTGTCTTTGCTTCTATGAGACTTGAGGATGCCATATTCATGGCGAAAACTTTCGTCGGTCATTGTGTACCATTTTATGCCATAATTTAATTATTTAAATGGTTGATTATTGATAAGTAATTCTGACGGTAATAAATCCATACATATTTGAAATTGTAGCGTTCTGAAGCTAAAAATGTGTTATTAATTGCTTTGTACAGATTTTGTTTTTCAATTTTTAACTATGAATTACATTATTCTTGCGCACTTGTCACAAAAATCGTTACAAATCATACGACTTTAAGAACTTGATTCTTAGAGTTTAATTATGTATCCTAATGTACAGTCTTGAAGAATTTACAAGAGTGGCGTGATTTGTAACAATTGTGTGATAAATGCATAAGAAAAATGTATTTTTGAAGTTAAAAATTGGAAAAAGAAATATGTACGAAGCAATTATGGAATTCACAACACATTTTTAGCTTCAGAATAGGCCTAATAACTAAGTAAAGAAAAGATACTCCTTAATAGTTCAATCTTTTTCTGTAATTTTTTTACCATTAAAACTAAAGAATAATGATATTTTACAAACATCTTCAAATTAATGTAGGCCTAACTCTGAAAATATTGAAATTAGGACAAATGTTTATATTACACTTTTTACTCACAATTTCTTCGGAAATAAGCTCCATAAGTGACGGTAAATCCTCGTGAATCACCCTGTAGGATTAATTAACATTACATATCAATCTTGCATGCATTGCTTGAATGCATAAATTTGAAAGAAACGTTGAACCGTGTAGATGCACCTTCAGTCTTGCTTTCCTTTTCGACACTAAAAGGAATCACAAGTATAGAGTTTGAAATCACTCCCAGTCAAAGAAGCGATCAGTGATGCCGCGCACGTGTCTACGTCAGTACGCAAAAGTTAAAAACGAATATTGCACATTCTTTCCCATTATACGTTTCATTCTTATTCATGGATGCCAAGTGTCGTTTATTGAAAGACTGGTTTCTCTTGTAAATATTTAAAAGATGATTCTAACAATTCTTTTACAATAACAAGTTGTTTACACAACTTCAAGTTCAGCAGATAAATAATCTAAAATATGTAGATCAGTTTTATTTAAAAATGATTTATTAACTTCAGAGGTTGCTTACTGTACGTGAGGTGAAGAAATGATGACTTCGGGACAAACTACAGCAGGCTTTGGATGTAGGATTGTTACGGAAGTGCTAACGACTAAATACACATAAATATTGCATGTACCACCAACACACTACGCGAATTGTAGTTTGATTCTTGAAGAGTGAAGACTCAATACCATAATAATAATTTTATTTTTCAGTTATCTCATTTATAAAATATAAGTCCGATGCAATTTAATCTCATAATAAAAATGAATACGAAAAATAAACGTAAGTTAGTGGCAGATAATAAATTGCTCTGTATTAATCTTAATTCATTATTATTATTATTATTATTATTATTATTATTATTATTAATTATAAAAGCTTGCAATTGTAATTGAATCGGTCATTTGTAAAACCACATGAGTCCACATTTTTACGAAAATGAGTTACCGGTACTACAGGAAGCACTATGGACAGACGCATCATTTCCAGTCAAAACAACACGAGTCCGATCATTGTTAAGCATTCTATACATTCTTAAAATATTTAGATCTTTCAAAACCACATCAGTCCCGAACTCATGTGTCTTTAACGCATGTGCAGCCATGGCGCATTTACTATGATGCACTTTTTGTCAAGGTGTTGGACAGTGAGTGTAGTTCCAAGAGTTCTGTAGAAGAAAAAATAATCAACAGTGTTCTATGAAAGTACCTGTACCAGATAGACTAGACATTTCAATAAAACTACGTCATTTGAAAGCAAAAGTGAACAAGATGTGTACCTGTGTACCTTCAAGGACTTGCAGAAGTGCATGATATAAATAGAACAAGTCCTCGAAGAGAGATCCCAAAGCAAGAAACAGTCTTTTTTGGAGGGATATGCAATTTATGTTATTTTATTATTGTGAACTAAAGATATGTCTGTACTCATACATTGCCATTAAACATGTGACACACTGGTATGAAAATTAATTACTCGCGAATAACTTTTTTTTGAAGTCGGGTATGATATTTTGAATTTAATTTGTGAACGTTATGAATCATTTTAACATGAAATAAAAATAACAATATAAATTGATTGAAACCTATATAATAATATATTTCACACTACAACAAACAATACACTCCATATTTTGTCAGGATACTGGAGTTGTTATTATTGGTACTTGTTAAACAACACGAGTCCAAGAAATTAAAAAATATTTTAAGGTGATATGAAATGAGACAATATTAAGATACAATGCTTTTGTAGTCAGACACACTAATGTATGGTTCTCCTGTAAAAATTTCACAGACCTAACAGAAAATCCATTAACTATAGGTAGTTTTTTCTATTTTTCTCTAAACTTATTTTCTGTGACTCATGTGATTTTACAAATGACCGATTCAATTACTGATTCAGTCATATAGACATACGGTTTGTAATCTATGCTATTCTATATTTATTAATTTAATTTATTGTTTATTTTCTTCTTCTTTCTGCCTACATACAACGTAATTTTGAATCCCCGAAAACGAACGTTGCTCACCCGGGAGTAAATTTATTTAATATATTAATTATGTTAAGTTTGACATACATAATTTTTTAATATATTATTTGATATGTATTTTATAATAGATATCATAAATGAAGAGTCCACTGCAAGAATGATGGATGTCATTTGGAATACGTTTTGCAGGAGAATTGAAAGTTTGAAATGCTTAGCGCTCAAAGCTTAACTGTGATTTTCCGATCATTACTGGACAATGACTATCAGTGTTAATGCCATATAACTGACTATGTACATTCTATGGGTGCTATTCATAGACATTTCGCTAGCCCGCGCTACGAGTGTGCTAAACAGGATTCATATAATATCATATCGCTGACACTAGTTTATGAATACGAAAAACGTTAGTTCGCTGATCATCCACCGAAAGCCCGCGCTAAGAATGTCTATGAATACGGCCCTATATGTCTTAAGCTATGCATTGACAGTCTTGGTTCATTTTCGACAAGAAAGTGACATCCATCATTCTTGCAGTGGACTCTTCAAATAGAAATGCAACAAAATCCATGTCACAGTAACTGAGCCTATTCACTGTTTTGTGGTTATTCTATGTTGTCTCTCACAAGCAAACATTTTCATGGGGGCAGATAGAATTTTTTTTTCTTTCGCCATGTTAATAGTGTCAAAACAAGTGAAGGGTACACGGGAATAACGATCAAGGTCCATTTTAGAAAGTTTCGAGAAAAACGAATTTTAAAGTTTAAGCACTTAATACTTTTTATGTGTGTATTTAATAGAAATTGACGTAGTGGAATGTCAAGAACGATTATTTCTTATTACTAGCTAGACCTCATGATAGTACTTCCTTTCCACTATAAGATAGCATTATTAACTCAATTTCGATTTTTGATGGACCTTGATCGTTTTTCCCGTGTACACTTCAAGTGTTCATACAAATTTTGGCCACGCGAGTGCCTAATTCGGGCCTAATTCAATGCACTAAGCTTGAAGTGATTAGTACAATAAGGGGAAACAAAATTAAGATATACTTAAAAAATATGGTCCAATCCGGGAGTCGAAAACAGGATGTTCAGAGTCTTAAGCCAAGATATCACTAGTCTTGCCAGTTGGGTAACTTCCACCTTTTCAAGTGTTAATTCTAGTTTTGAATAGGCCTACCTGTCACTTATTTCAGTCATCTACGTCTGAACGTTGAACCGCCATCATGTTTTGGAATACTGAGACACTTCCATTGTACTCTTGGTGGAGATATCTAAAGGTCAGAATCGCTTTCGTTCTTCCGCTCAGGGCACGATCACGCATTTTGATGAGGTCCGTCCATATTTCACGTCTCCGAGCATTACGCTCTAAAATCGGGGACACTGACTAATGCCGCTCAGACTGAAAGAGCAATTACATTATCGCTCTAATGGCGAAAATGAAAAGCAACTTATATATTTTTTACTTTGAGAGGTTGCTTCTACTGACGACAGCCCGAGTGAAATAGGGCGCCACTTTTATGGGGAATGTGTCTGTTAATTTTTATGATTGCAATTTTCTAGAGAGCAAAGGCAAGGTTCCTCGTTCTGTTCGGACTTGGAGCAATTACACGATTACTCTATTGTTTATGCAGGGATGAGCCCGTGTTTAGTGGCGACCACAGTGAGAATAGTTTCCCTGCAAGCAACTTGCTTTGTGGTTTCACCGATTTATGGTAATTGGGAATTAATTGGTGTCGGAAGGCATTGCTCACGAGCAGGGCTGTGGTTTAGGCAGAGAGGACGTAGACATTGAGACCAGACTCAGGGGAGGAACGTCCCAAAATGTGTTTGTGAGCTGGCTTTCAGGAAGCATTGCTTCATTTGTGACACAAATGCGGTAAATGCTGTTGTTTCTGCAGCACTTTTTCAAATGAGTTCTATTTGTAAACGCTAAAACGGTGGAAGAGAAAGGAAGACACTGTGTATTGGAATTACCTGCGGAAAACCACGAGAATAAGGGGTTACTACACGTTCATCCACGTGGCTCTATGAGCCGCTTCTCTGTGCAAAAAGGAGCTAAGAGAATGCTGAAGAATTGGACGCTACAATTTGTAGGAATGTGAAGTCGGTTGAAATGTAATTCTTGTTGTTGTAAATATGGCACTGGATTTAGTTAATACATGAAATATATAATGGATAAAACCGCCGATTTCTGTTACTTTGGTCAATTAATTCTATAATTGTATTATTTGAAAAATTCAAACTGATTGTACTTTTGTTCCTACGAACAGAAGTCTAAAGGCCTGACGATCACTTGTGCCGTTCTTACCCAGAAATATTTCCTATTATTATTACAAACACGTTTACAATATAACATCACATCTTCCTGTGACCAATGTCCTACGTTCTTATTCTTTTCCTCCAATTCTCTCTTCATCCCAATCCCGTACTTGGATTCCTTTCTCTGCCAACGCTTTATTTATGTCTTGCAACCAGGTGTTTACTATACTTCATTAATTTTCCTCATCTTTCTCCTCACCCACAGTTGCAGGTAGTCCCATTGTCAATGAGAAGTTTAGGTACGAGTTGATGAGATTAATGATAAGTATCCCACTGTCACAAAGTTACGTAGGGTTTGATAAGGTTAGTGAAAAGTATCCCACTCTAATTTACAAGGTTAAATGGGGTTGGATGAAATTAGTGACAAGTACCCTACTATCAATTACAAAGTTAAGTGGAGTTTGATGAGATTAATGATAAGTAGGCCACTGTCAAATACGATGTTAGATAGGGTTTGATTAGAAGATTAGTGAGAAGTAGCCCAGTGTCAGTTACAAGTTTACGTGGGGTTTAATGAGATTAGTGTAAAGTAGCCTACTGTCCGTCAAAAGGTCAGGAGGGGTTGGATGAGATTAGTGAAAGATAGCCTACTGTCAGTTACAAGGTTAGGTGGGCTTGGAGGAGATTAGTGTAAAGTAGTATACTGTCAGTTACAAGGCTAGGTGAAGTTGGATGAGATTAATGTAAAGTAGCCGACTGTCATTAACAAGGTTAGGTGGGGTTGGCTGAGATCAGTGTGAAGTATCCTACTGTCAGTTACAAGGTTAGGTGGAGTCGAATAAGATTAGTGTACAGTAGTCTACTGTCAGTTACAAGGTTAGGTGGGGTTGGATGAGATTAGTGTGAAGTAGCCTACTGTCAGTTACAAGGTTAGCTGGAGTTGAATAAGATTACTGTAAAGTAATCTACTGTCAGTTACAAGGTTAGATGGAGTTGGATGAGATTAGTGTAAAGTAAGATACTATCAGTTACAAAGTTAGGTGGAGTTGGATGAGATTAGTGTTAAGTAATCTACTGCCAGTTACAAGGTTAGATGAGGTTGGATGAGATTAGTGGAAAGTAGCCTACTGTCAGTTACAAGGTTAGGTGGGGTTGGATGAGATTAGTGACAAGTAGCCTACTGTCAGTTACAAGGTTAGGTAGGGTTGGATGAGATTAGTAACATATATCCCACTGTCAATTACAAGGTTAAGTGGGGTTTGATTGGGAAATTATATACAAGTAGCACACTATCAGTTACAAGGCCAAGTGCGGTTTGATGAAATGAATGATAAGTAGCCCACTATGAAATGCAAGGTTAAATAGAGTTTGATTAGGAGATTAGCGACAAGTAACCCACTCTCAGTTACAAAGTTAGATAGGTTTTGGTGAGAAACTCACAGACCTGTAGCCCACTGGCACCTAGAAGTTCAAGTAGAATTTCATGGGGAGAACAATGAAAAGTAGCCCACTGCTAGTTACCAGGTTAGGTGGGGTTTAATGAGATTAATGACAACTAGCCTATTGTCAGTTACCAGGTTAGGCGGGGTTTATAAGTTTAGTGGTAAGTAGCCCACTGTCACTTGAAATATTAGATAGGGTTCACCATCAGTTTCAAGGTTAGGTAGTTTTGATGAGATCAGTGACATGTACCCCAATGACAATTACAAGGTTAAGTAGGTTTGATAAGTTTACTGACTAGTACTCCACTGCCGGTTACAAGGTTAGGTATGATTTGATGGGATTAGTGACATGTAGCCCACTGTCAGTTACAAGGTTACATAAGGTTTTAAGAAAAGACAGATTAGTGATAATTAGCTTCACTGTCAGTAACAATGTTAGTTTTTGGTGAACAGATAGATTAGTGACAAGTAAATTCGCGCAAAAAGTAACACAAATGAATGTCAGGCCCATTATCACTCTGTTCCACTTCTTCTTCGCCTTCTTCTTCTTCTTCTTCTTCGTCTTCTTCTTCTTCGTCTTCTTCTTCTTCGTCTTCGTCTTAGTCTTCTTCTTCTTTCCCTTAGTTTAACCTCTCCGTTTTAGGTTCTTATTATACGACCCACGCCACCCGGGCCTTACCTGTTCCACTTTTAATTTACTAAATGTTTAAAAATTATTATAAATGGATGACTCTCAAACTGATCAACAGTATACACTGATGAAATTAAAGTAACTATAAATTTATCTTTGACAACATGACGTAGACAATTAAAATTTTCAAACAATGTAATCGCATTGGAATAGTAGAGACCAAATTATTTGCACTCCCATTCGCGTTAAGAAGGAAATTCCCGTATTAATGTCGTACAGGCAAAACTAAAAATTAGTAATGGTTATTATTATTATTATTATTATTATTATTATTGTTATTATTATTATTATTATTGTTATTATTATTATTGTTATTATTATTATTATTATTATTATTATTATTACAAAAATTATCATACATTGTACAGCCATCAGGACTATTATGTAAATAATATTAGTGGGCATATGGATTAAGAACTTAATATCGTTCTCTAAACGCATAGCTATGAATAAAGAATTAATTACAATTTTTCGTTTCCTATCTATGAGACTCGTGCGGTGGAGCACCAGACTGACGTATTTAGACCCAGGGAAGTCCCGAAAGAATAAACATTCTAGTCACGAAGCGTATCGGCACAGAAAGAGAGAAAGATATCGAGTAAGTCAACTGTACAGATATTCAAATAAATCAATCTTGATGGATAATCTAGTCTGTCGCCTCACAATTCATTCACACGCTTCCAGCAGACTTGAAGATTCGAGCTTCAACGTACGAGAATGTGCTGACAATAATAATAATAATAATAATAATAATAATAATAATAATAATAATAATAATAATAATAACTAAACATAATAATATATTATATATATTCATAATTTTCTAGAACTACATTATATGTTCTTCTGGTCCACACCTGTGGAGTAACGGTCAGCGCGTCTGACCGTGAAACCAGGTGGCCCGGGTTCGAATCCCGGTCGGGGCAAGTTACTTGGTTGAGGTTTTTTTCCGGGGTTTTCCCTCAACCCAATACGAGCAAATGCTGGGTAACTTTTGGTGCTGGACCCGGACTCATTTCAACGGCATTATCACATTCATTTCATTCAGACGCTAAATAACCTAGATGTTGATAAAGCGTCGTAAAATAACCCAATAAAATAAAAATAAATAAAATGTTCTTTGAGTTGTGTAACAATGGCAATAATAATAATAATAATAATAATAATAATAATAATAATAATATAATACATATGATATTATTATCATATGTATATTATTATTATTATTATCATTATTATTATTATTGTTGTTGTTGTTTCACAACTCAGATGAACATATAATGTAGTTCTAAAAATTATGGATAAAAAATCCAATATGCCAAAATTATTTATGAGCATGAAGGTGCTCTGCAATAATTGGCCTGACACTCACTCTTCACCAAGCAATAAAGAAGATTAGCTCATTAATACAGCAACTCTACTAAGCTCTATCATGCGCAATATACATTCAACAATATCAGTGAATATGATATACATCTAGCACAACTCAAGTCGGTGGCGCATTGATAGTCATCGCCAATCTATTTGCTATAGAAATTGCAGTTCCGTAGAGTCATGTCATTCAGAAAATCAACAGAATCAGAAAATACCTACAAACACTTACCACAAGTTAGTGGCACATACTGGAGTTCTACAGACTCTTCTGACATTCAGAATGACAAAGCAATAAAATCAGTTGACATCCAGAATGACAATGAAACAAAATTAGAAAATATATACATCTAGCACAACTCTGTCAGTAACACATTGACAATCATCAATCAAATTTGCGTAGACATTGCAGTCTCACAGACAACTCTGCCATTCAGAATGACAAAGCAATATCAGAAAAAACAGGCTCCTTAATATAAATGGCTGCCGTAGCACGGGATCTGGCTTCCAGGCGACAAGTAGTGCATCAGCCGGTAAAATGCTGCCTACAACAGGCCTACAACAGCGAAAGCAGAAATTCATTATGAAAGCTCCCTCAGAGTAGATGTTGAAGGTGTTATCCTTCCATTCGTATACAAGCCTGATATTGCGAGAATATATCGTCACTCACTCGTATAAGTTCATCATCTGAAATTCTAATTTCATGCTCAATATTAGCCTGGAATTTTTCTAATGTGTTCCTGAAATTCCTCTAATGTATGTTTATACGTGCGAAACAATTTCCTGCGTTGAAATTGTTGGTATTCGGGATGTTTCTTGTCTAAAACTGAACCTGTGATTTCAAACTCATCACTATTCTTTGCATAACATTTATTGAAAGGGGACTCCATTGGGATAAGTTTGTAGATATTATGGATCTTGTATATACATCTAGCACAACTCAGTCGCAGACTGACAGTCATCAACAAAATTGCCATATACAATGCGGTTCCACAACCTCTTCAAACATACAGAATGACAAAGCAACAAATTCAGCTGACATCGAGCATACCAGAGATATAAATTCAGAAAATATATAAATCTATCACAACTGACAAGCAAACATTCTGATGGGGGCAGGTAAAGAAGTTTGTTTTTTCTTCCACCATGTCAATAATGTCAAAAGAAGTACTTATACAAATTTTGGCCACTCGACCGCAATTACGAGGCCGTCCAGAAAGTGATTTTTCCTGGGGCCGTTTATAGAAAAAAGCATAATTGCATGGAAAGATTTATTGAAACAGATACAGCAATTGTTGCGCTATTTGTCAACATATCTCCCACTGGAATTGAGACATTTGTCATACCATGGGATCAATTTTTGTATCCTTGAGTTGTAGAAGCCTCTCTGTCGATCCCATGATACGACAAATGTCTCAATTCCGGTGGGGAATATGTTGAAGAATAGCTAAAAAATTGCTGTGTCTGTTCCAATAAATTTTTCCAATGAAATTGTGTTTTATTACTGTTAACGGCCCTTGGCGAACTTATTCTTTATGGCCCTCCTAATTGCGGTCGAGTGGCCAAAATTTCTATAAGCACTTCTTTTCACATTATTAAACATGGTGGCAGAAAAAATAACTTTTTTATCTGCCCCTTCAGAATGTCCGCTTGTGAGTGAGTGGCATACTAACAAAGTATCATAAGCCCAATCGCCATAGAGACTGCAGTTCTACAGACTCCTGACATTCAGAATGACAAAACAACAGCTGTTGAGCTCCAGAATGACAGGTAAACAATCATAAAATACACATATACAATTAACACAACTCACCCAGTACCACAATGGCAATTTAATCATCAACTTAATTGAGGCATTGACATGGGAAAGGTCGTAACTGCCAAAAATTCGAATTTTTAGGTTTTTCATTGGGAAGGTAGTAAATGGCCATGCCAATGGCACAGAGGAGGTAGTATGTCCGTATGTAATGAAACAAAGTTGGAAACGTAGTCTCTAGATGTTGTAAGTTGTATGTGCACAGCTGTTGGCGCGGAGAAGGTAGTAACTCCTTTTACAACATCAGAGTGTGTCTAGACAAATATGGGCTGATAACTGTGCAGGGTAGAATAAGAATTGAATGATTCTAATTGTCTGATTTACATTATTGCCAAGAAACATTTTGATTCAGTGGACTTGAAATTCCTGATTTCAGAACATTCCTACATGCCATGTGATAGGGAATTTGTCATCATAGAGAAAAGAAAAAAAAGATGCAAGACCATGGATCCCGAAGAGGTAAGGCCTAATAATGTAATAATGATGAAGGATGAGGATTTCTTCGACTTTTCTGCAGAATGTGACAAGTTTTCTAATACAACTCCTATCAAAATCAGCACCCTCAACTGGATTAGACTCTCAAAAGCTGATTTTCTTCTAATAAAAACAAGACAGTCATTTAATGACCTTGAAATGTGAACAGAGCACAGGATTTTTAAGAAAGGACAGTCATTAACGTCAATCACTAACTTGCATTGCTTGCAACGTCTTGAAAGAAGGCCAGTCGTCCCTGATGCGAAAAAGAGAGACATGTTATCTATGTTAGACTTCCTCGATGAAAAGTATCATGCATTTTACCGAAAAATTTGTGCGTAATGTATAAATAACGTTAATTCTCAGTTTGGCTAAGGAGTGATTTCAATGTTGTATTTTCATAAAGTAGGATTTCACAGATAAATCTGTGGCAGACTTTTCAAATTTCATATGTAACACAAACATGAATGTATGCCTTTCATTTAAAGCAGTTTTTGTAATAATGTAAGTGAGAAAGTGTTCATAAATTTGTTTTTTGCTTCCCCTGAAAAATTTTGTTTTTGGCAGTTACTACCTTTCCCATGTCAGCGCCTCAATTGCTGTACACAGTGCAGTTTCTAAATCCTGATTTAAGTCTTATTTTTAAATTACGAGTGTTTTGAGTAGTGCTAATTGTACCATGATTTCTAACATAATCAAGGGGGAAATGTAGTCAAACATAAAAGTCAGTTTTTTTTTTCTTTCAAATTTTGATAAATCTTTCTACTCTTTGTCATTTTATGCATACATGTCAATAAAACATTTTTAGAGCTATCTTAAAAAATATGTTTTAGCTTTTGATAGGTTAGTCTAGAATAGTAGCATACCTAATGGGCATTTGGTTCTGGATTGAAGGAATGGAAACTATGCCACTTTTAGGTTGTTTATACTATCAATGGCGCAAAAAGATGTTAATACACAGGAAGAATTACTTTCAGCAGTAATAAAATTATTCTACATATTTATTTTTCTAGTTCAAGTTATCCAATTCCAAACCAAGAAACGTTGCACTTATAGATTACTTGAAAAGATTTTCATATAGTCTAAAATTGAATGAAAACTCAGCACTATTGTATGTAGTATATTTGATTACACTGACCTTTTAATATTAACTGCCAGCTAATTAGCACTAAACCAATCATTAATTAGCTTTAACATTTAAGTAGTCGCGTGGGGGTCATGTTGACCCCCCGTGTTATATGTTGGTTTGTATTACTTTTACGGTGTTGCCTACATTTCCCAGCTTATCAGTAACTTCCTGAAAGAGTGTCGGCAATACGATTACATGATAATTTCCAGTTTATCACTGTCATTTGTTAATTTAAATTTTCTAGGCTGGGGGTTCTGTTGACCCCCATGCGACTACTAATGTCATAAATTAGTCCACAAGTAGTCCAATATTATTTTTGTGATTCTATACGTGAAATCTTTTACTCTAGAAGACTATGCCAAGTAATAATGCATATGAGCTAGAAGATTTACATATAACCAGGATATTTCATATTTTAATTCGTGTTTTTAATTGGGGTCACTCGAATCTCCCACGCGACTACTAATGTTACAAATCAGTCCACAAGTATTACAGTGTTACTTTTGTGGTGTATATACATGCAAATTATTACTTAAGAACATTCTGGCAAGTAATGACCCATATGAGCTAGAAAGTTTACGTGGAACTATGAATTCTATATTTTAATTCGTATTTTTGCTTGGGGGTCACTCTGACCCCCACGCGAGTACCAATGTCACAAAATAGTTCGCCAGTACTTAAGTGTTAACAACATATTAAGATTACGTGGTCTTATAGTTGGGGAAGCTTCAGAGTAAAACTAACCAATGAGTCTTCCATAATCTCAAATCTCGAATTGAACGTGCTAGAAATTTAATTATTAATCGATTTATTTTATTACAGTGGTCGTCAGCACTCGCTGGAATAGGTAACGGGTAAGGAGTGTATCGGAATATGCACCGTCGTGAAGGGAGAGGAAGAAATCATACTCGCCAGCAACCACGGATGCACGCTAATGCATCCCTTATCCGCGGTTAACAGATGCTAGCCCGAGGGTGCACTGTGCTGATGACCGCTGTTTTAGTAGTTATTTTGTTTGTTATAATGTAGAGTCTTTTGATTTGTATTTTTTTCTTTAGCTTTATTTTCATTTTTTTTGTATTGGCTCGTTGTTTTTATATGTTTTAACTGAGCTGCAACAATGGTTGAGCCACTACTAGAAATAAACGTGAGGAAAATGTTAAATTCCTGAGAGAAGTGAGGCAACTCTCATCCGGTGTCATTCTATCGCTCTCTCCATTCTAAAATGGGAGTAATACGAAGTTCTTTAATTTTAACCACTTAAATTGAGTTTGCTTTGAATCTTCCTAGAGGCGTGTTACAGAGTTCTCTTTTTGCTTTTTCGGTACAGGTATTTCAGGTTGCACCGATTTATCTCGCCAGTTAATAAATGAGAGAATGTAGGCATTCCTTGGTGATAAAACAAATTAAAGAAGCTATTACACGAACGCTAATTAGTCCATATTGTTCACACCTCCAAATCAATTTCAGTCTGACGATAGCAATTACCTGACAAAAGCATTTTTCACAAGCAGTACAGTACGTCGTTACACCAAACTAATAAATGTCACAGTTTAAAAAAATATATATAATTTTTAAGTTTAAATTAATGTATGACATGACCAGGACTCGTATCTCATGGAGTGGATGTGGCTTTATAAATCAACGCAGAACACTGAGGCTGTCTGGCAGGCGACGTAATCAAGGGAGGCGCGGATGCGTGCAATTAAAATTCATCAATCACAAACCTTGAAGTGCGCAACTCAAGACAGGCTTTAGTCCATACTCAAAACATGACAATCAGATGCAAGACCCGAAAGTAGGACTTCATTTAACCCTTAACCCGTAATGTGTGTTTGACAGACACGCATGCCTTTTTACTTTCATCTGTTGACATTGTTAATCGTGATAACGGCTCTACACTCACAGTGGCCTGCTAAAATTTATTTACCATTCAGTTGCATACAGCAATTATCACTAGAGCCTGCTCCGGGCATTTTGGTAAACGTTTCGTCAAAGTACATGTTGTCTCAAAGACGCATCGGGGCAGTATTTACGCAAGGGCCAACATGGGCCATGGCGCGGCGAGGCACGTCTTGGGGTGCGGCAAAATTTGGGACTAGAATTTTTTTCCCATACACGATCTGTGGAAATTTAAAAAATTTAATACACACCCGCATATGACGCAAGTGTTTCACATTAGCTGTAAAGGATATGCCAAAATTATTATGTTAACACTTAAATGGGACGAACATTTAAATTCAATTCTAAAAAAACATCTGACTCAAAAACATTTTTCATTTATTCTAAGGTCTAGGGCAGGGGTCGTCAGCACAGAGCACGCTGGGGCTAGTCTCTCTTACCGGTGGAAAACGCAGTGCACTAGGGTGCATTCCGTAGCTGCTAGCGGGTATGCTCTCTATATCTTCCTGTTGCACGACAGTGCACACGGGACAGCACCGCGTACCCTTTGCACATTTCAGCGAGTGGTGACGACCACTGGTCTAGTGTGACCAGATACACATTGATAAAAATGATGACACAAAGCTTCAAAAAGGAGGACATTGTTCGAAAAAAGAGGACAAAAGATATTATGTACTTAGATTTATTAATTTAGATTTATTTATTTATTTCTACTTGGTTATTTAACGACGCTGTGTCAACTACTGGGTTATTTAGCGTCGTTGAGATTGATGATACCGAGATGATATTTGGCGAGATGAGGCCCAGGATTCGTCATAGATTACCTGACATTTCTCTTCTCTTACGGTTGGAAAAAACCTCGGAAAAATCAAACCAGGTAATCAACCCAAGCGGTCGGCCTCGGTAGCGTAGTTGATATAGCGTTGGCCTTCTATGCTCGAGGTTGCGGGTTCGATCCCATGTCAGTAGTTTTACTGGAATGTAAAAGAACTCCTGCTGGACAAAATTCCGGCACACCGGCGACGCTGATATGACCTCTGCAATTGCAAGCGTCGTTAAATAAACCATATCAGTTATCGAACCCGCGCCTTAGCCGACTGAGCTACGCTGGTGACTATTTAGATTTAGACTTAGGCCTATAGTGTACTTTAAATTACGTGAATATCTATTTTATTACAAAATATTTACAGTACAGATTTAGGCTTACATCATTCTTAAAATTATGTTAATATCTATTTTATTACAAAATAGTTATGATGAAACTTAATAATAATGATTTTACAGTTAGCTAGGCCTACATATGAAAGTCAAATTAAAGAGGACAGAAAGAGTAAATTCCGTCGATGCTGCTGTCATCTACAGGCAAATTACTTGAAAAAGGCATCAAATCAGATAACTTCAAAATATCAGACATACAAGTTACGAAAAAGAGGACATTTCTTGATTTTTTTAAAATTCGCCCCGTCCCCGGACAAAGGACTAAAAAGGAGGACATGTCCGGATAAGAGAGGACGTCTGGTCACCCTAGTAAGGTCTCAATATGCTTCCATTTTTATCAACACACCATTGGAAAATATCAAAACTTTCATTTAACGCCCTGACGCAAAATTATCTGTGAATAATGTTACCACATTTGTTATTCTTTCTTTTTTAGTTCACTGATACTCCAAAGTCTTGTACTGTACACGCTCTCTTTCACCATACCCACAATCATTAGTCGCTGGGCGTTAGATGAATACCATTGTAAAGGTCTAATTTTTCCTATTCATAATCCTGGAAATGTGTTGTCTAAAAAAATCACGAACATTACGAGAAAAATGCACTGGTACACCACCCTGTTGGGAATACCTCGCACAGCGTATTTTCAATGGAAATTCATCATTAATATTTGACTGCAGCATATGTAAAATACCTTTCAAAATTCACTATTGGAGTGTCATAAACGTAAGATCCACCAGTAGTGGTAACGGCACATCATATATTCTTATGGTTGATCTCGTTGAAATCTGTGTTCAAACTTTCTACGGATTATGGTTGGAGATGTGAACACTTCCTCAAGCTTGTTCCCACTCTATTTCTTCTAGATTAACCATCGGCCATGACATACATTTGAAATAAAAAAAAATATATTTATTTTCTATTAAAGTGTTAACATAATTTTGACATAACTTGTATATATCCAAATATTAAGTACCGTCATTTCCCATAACTATGGTCCTGGAACACAACTATGGTCCACGATACAACCATTCAAATTTTGTACTCCATAACGTAGTATCTCGTTTATCTATATTTTTCCTGTACTGTAGTTTCAAGTCAAGTCACTGCAGCTATATACGAACGATCTACGTTACTTTTACAATGTTCTTTGAATGGTTGCATCGTGGAGCATGCGTTCCAGGACCATAGTTATGGGAAATGACGGTAATAAATTAACTAATTCGTAACAGAAAATAAAGTTGTCTGATTATAATATACCAGTCAAAATCCAGTTGTCGCACGTGAGTCGCAAAATTATAGCTTCTATGATTCTTAATTGTTACACGACAGCTCATATTCTACCAAAGCAAAATAAATCCTGCTGTACGATAACACTGGAAAATTATTGATTAAATAGGGGAGACCCGGGCAAAACGAATAACCCGGGCAAAGAGAATAATGCATATTTCTTACAAACGCCAACAGGTAGCGCTTTCTGCTATGTTGGGGAAGAATCCCTACCAGATTTTGCTGCTGGAACTGACTTGTCGTCATTCTAGCTAGTAAGAGAAGAAGTCAGCGTGTGTTAGAAGAAAATTGACTGTTTCCTTATAATATTTCAAGGTAAGAGAAACAAATGTACAACACATAATACTGCAGAACTTTTTGTTATGGGATAGTAATATATAGGCGATACGATTACTTCTAAAGTGCCGTAATTACGAAGAAGATTATTGACGTTTATATTTGTGTAACCTTAAATGAAAAGCGAAGTGGCGTCTGCGGGCAAAGTGAATAGGGGAAAGTGGATAACTTATCCGCTTTGCCCTGCAACCTTTATTTGACTATATGAGTGTTAGCTGTATTTTTGTATGTATTTGTCTATTGTAATAAAGCGTGTTAGATCATTTTACATAGTGGATGCATTAAGTCACACTAATTAAATTATAAATCAGTAACACTGATCTTAATTTTTACTTAGAAAGGTCGTAATGTGTTTTCAGATGGTTTAATTTTTCAGGAGGAAGACGGAACAAGCCAAATGGTCTGAAGAAGCCATGAAGAAAACACTTGAAGAAATAAAATCTTCCAATCAGTGGTTCTGTTTTCTGGCCATACAACCATAATGTGTTTGTTGATGAAGATTTTGCTCCAAATGAACTTACAGATCGCCCACTTGAGATAGAAAGCAGCGAAACGACAGCTGGCTCAGATTTAACAAATTCTGCGGTGCCAGCGTCTTCAGCGGCTGAAGAAACAGTTAATGCTCACTCAGAATCAACCACATCTGTGATGTCGTTATCTTCAGAGATTGAAGGAATATCCAATACATCAATTACACTCAGATTTTCAGTTCCGGTTACACCAAAGCCCTCAACATCGTCAGCAAGAGAATCCAAGTCAGTTCCTTTGATTTAGACCAGTGCCAGAAGTGGATGCTTGAAAGATACGAGCTCAACGAAGAAAATGTCAGCGCTCTGAAGTTCTTACATCTATACCGTTGAAAGAGAAGTAACTTATGGGCAGGAACAAAAGCAGAAGAAATCGAAGTCTTCAGTGCTAGTGAAACGTTGACTTGATCAAATTTGTATTTTGTACTAATCTAACGTGCTGTAATAGACTGTAAATAACATATCCTATCGTCTAATATAACTAATTAAAATCGTGCTTATGTGTTGATTTAATTTTATTATCAGTGAATAAAAATTAAATAGAAATGTGAAAATGTTACAGGGATATTCACTTTGCCCGGGTTAATTATTCGCTTTGCCCGTGTACCCGGGCAAAGCGAATAATTAACTATGTTTTCTTTCTGAAATCATATCACTGTCCGTAGGTACGAGAAACGAAATGCTGCTTTTTATATATATGGACAACATGTGTCACAACCAATAACAAGAAGATTTTATTTCGGGAGCATCAAAATATAGCCTGTGGCATTGTTCGTTCTTAGCTTATCCGCTTTGCCCGGGTTTCCCCTATTTGAAATTTTAAAAGTTCGTTGATTAGAAAAAATTAATTATTTGACTTTAAAATTCAAGCATTTATTTTGTTCAATAAAATGTACCAGGAGCGACAATTTATAGTCTAAAGGTGACACAGGGTGTTACTTGCCCATGTACTAAGCGAAACCCGTTTCTAGTAGGACACCCGTAATGAAGAAATCTTGAAAATGCAGATGATAATGATAACGAATGCCAAACCATGTCACAAATAGAATCAGAATTTAAAAAGAAAATGAGCCTATACCTCTATCACTGGCATATAAACACTGCGAACAACTGTTTTGAATATTAATTCTTGTTTATTTGGAATGTTCTAGGATTCTTTCACTAAATAATTAAAAGCATTACGAATATTGATTAAAACTTTGTACAATTTACTTCACGTAAATTGTATTGGGTGTTTTATGTAGGTGTAATTATTTTGTGCCTACTGTCATATTGTACGAAAATCATCGCAATTTTCATGCAGTTTTAGTATTAGAATCATGAATTCTCAGTAATGTGTTGTGAGACAGCTATATAAAAAATGCTTTGGAACTTACAATTTTGTACATTCCTCAGCGTTCGTGTCTCAGATATGTGGAGTTATTAAAAAATCACAAAAGATTTGAAATTCTTCTTTGCTAGTAAGTTTATAAAAATAGTACATTTTTGTTCAAGACTGGTATTTATACTTATTTAGTTACGTAACAGCTATATATTGCATATATACATAATATATTCAGAAAACTCCATACAATTGTTTAAATATAGAACCTAACAACTATAGTTTTACCTCTCGTGATCGGCTGACTACTCATAAAATAATATTTGTGGAAAACAAAACCTTAGCTAGAGTCATTTTCACTGCCTTGGCGTATCCAAAGTTGCATTGTATTCTACAAATGCTGCTACGAAAACTGTCATATTCTAGACTGCCATTTCGAATTCTACGACAGTCTACCGCAGCTTTACAGTACTACATGTAATTCCTGTTTAGACGATTAATCGGAACATGTAGATCCTAATTTTTCTCATTACTGTAAATTATTACTACAAGAGTATGCTGAAAAGTAATGCCTCCTATTTCCTTTTTTTTTATTCTTTTCGTCGCTGTGAATATAATTAAAAATATTAGTGATACTACATTGTACTCAGTGATTTTTTTTTATTTTCAGTGACGCAAGTTTCGTATCTCTGCCATTAGAGAGCTCTCAGTTATACTCTAAAACATGGCGGTGTGTACCAGCAGTATGTCGGTGCGTCTGAAGCAGCGTGCTGTGATCGATTTTTAACAGCAGAAAATGTGCCCCCGACATACATTCATCGGAGATTGAAGGCTGTTTATCGTGATCAATATGTCGACATCAGTACAGTGCGAAGTTGGTCTGCTCGTGCTCGTAATGAACCTGGTGCAACTCTCAACTTGTGTGACAAAGGACGCAGTGGAAGACCACGTACTGCAACTGATGACGCTCGTCGAAATCGTGTCAATGAACTTATTACAGCGAATCGTCGCATAACGCAGAGATTCCGGAAAATTTGCACACGATGGGTGCCTCGAATGCCCCTTCCGCACATGTATCAGAAGAGATTGGACATTTGCCAACAATTGCTTTTGCTCTACGAACGGGAGGGCGATGAATTCTTGAAGAACATTGTCACAGGCGACAAAAGTTGGGTAGTTGGGTACACCACTTCGAATCCGAAAACAAGAGGTCATCAATGCAGTTCCATCACAAAGGATCACCTGCACCCTGAAAGTTCAAGGCTGTGCCATCAGCAGGCAAACACATGCCTTCTTCAGTGAAAACAATAACAATAATAATGTTATTAATTCTCACAATATAAAGCTGATGTCTGACTTGCTTCCGGCAATTATTTACATGTAGTATATTATAAGCAAAATGTTGGTAAATAAAATATTTTTGTTACTCAATATATAAAATAGTCTAAATATAAATTATATAAAATAAGAAAAAAAAATATCAATAAATAATTTTATCTTACGTAATTGTATATATAGCTGTAAATAATATTGGGTTATATTATTTAACTCCAAATTGAATCCTCGTCATTAACAAAGAAACAGTCATAGGGTTAATGTTATCATTACTGAGAGTTTTATAAGTGAGTCGACGATATGTGACCGTGTTCAGAAAACTGCGCGTTACGTCGCAAGTCGTAGTATTCCATGAGATCCAAAAGAATTGATTCGGGTCGAAAATATCGATTTTTAACTTGTTAACGCCATCTGTTACACGAATTCTTGAACTACATATAAATTAAGTTGCTGAAATGATTGCAGCGCTAGAAACATATCAAAATAATTTCTTAATGTAGCCCTGCATTGATCAGGAGCCATTTTCCCGCACTTCACTATTTCTAATATTAAACTTTAAGGGCCGTATTCATAGACATTCTTAGCGGGGGCTTTCGGTGGATGATCAGCGAACTAACGTTTTTCGTATTCATAAACCAGTGTCAGCGATATGATATGATATGAATCCTGTTTAGCACGCTCGTAGCCCGGGCTAGCGATCTATGAATAGCACCGTAAGTGTTTATAAATTATTCATTTTTTCACTTAAAGAGCTCATAAAAAACATGCAGAATTTTATAAGAAATCACAATCCGACAAAGAGAAAATTGGATTTTCTAACTTAAGTGGCCTTTTCTTCGACACGGTCACATATAGTCGTTGTTCCTGCAATAACTCCTATGTGCAAAATATAAAAATTTTCAGTAGGAAGAGAAAACACATTTATTCATCCTATGGCAGCCGTACATACGAGACTGTGAATTCTTACATTTTCGAAACAAAGAAATATAATTACATACAGGAGATTTTATTATTTGCTGTATCACTAAGTTATTTAATAGAGCGAAAATCTGAAAATCGATAAATATGTTACATAGGAGTTATTGCAAGAACAACGACGATATAGCAATGCATTTTCAAGGATACGTGACAATTAAGCTTTTCAGTAAAGCAGGCAATTCTTTCTAATACGATTAATAAGCATTACGACTCCATGTTGATGGAAATAATTTTCTTCTCTTCTGTTCATAAAGACGCAGACGGAATATTTAAACATACTACTCGCCTTGTATAATAAACAGATTACGAAAAGAGGTGCAGTTTATATTTATTTTAGAAGTGACAACAGAATTTCCTAACAGAATATGCAAAGACCTATAACATTTCTTGCAACTATCAACCATAGTACAGCGAATGGGAAGCTGCAAGAGATTAGAAAGGTTGGTATCAGTATCTCTATGGCAGCGATAACTAATTTCCAGTCACGATTACAGGCTACATATTGAGAAAATGTGGGTGAAAATTTGGGGCCGATGTCTGTACTAAATAAGAATTGGGGCACTGTAGCACAACGACGTTTAAACTAATGATAAACGGGTTATATAGCTCTTCTCACCACAGAAAAATATCAGATTAACATGATCTAAATAATTTGGTGGTCTGGGAAGGTTGCCATGTTGCAAACACGGGACAGCTGTTGGCGTCCTGACAAAAGAGGTTTCTGCCAGGAACCGTGGGTGCTACCCCCCCTCCCCCCACGACCCCGGTAATCGAGTACCTGCGCTCTTTACCCGCGTTCCTATGCGTGCGTGTCTTAGTCGTAAAAACAATGAACGCGTTCACACTCAGCTTACATAAGTACTTGAGTTTTAAAAAACGGCACCAAATTTAGTTTCCAGTCTCATACTTCGAAGACAGTTCAATGGCCCATACATTTTCTGAACAAAAGTAATTCCTTATTTCACATGAATTTTAATTCATGTTTGATTTACACACGTTTAACACTTGTATATTAGCAATTATAACATTACCCCACGACTCTGTTTCTTTGTCATTGACGAGGATTCACTTTGGAGTCAAATAATATAACCCAATATTTTTTACGGCTATAAATACAATGATTTAAGATAATATTATTTGCTGATAAATTTGTTTTCTATTTCATATAATTTAGATTTAGATTATATTTTATACATTGAATAACAAAAATATTTTATTTACCGAAATTTGCTTAAAATATACACGTAAATAGTTACCGGAAGCAAGTACATATTGTGAGAATTAATAACATCATTATTGTTATTGTTTTCACTCAGGAAGGCACGAGGGCTTGCACCGGAGCTTCTGATTAATTATGCACCTCCTTTTTATGGGATGATTATACGGGAACATCATTTTATTTTTACTAAAATTTCTAATATTAACCTGGCTATACCTTTGGATTAACGGTTGAGAACCGGAAACACCGTTTGCTACTCCTTTCCACGACTGGAGTTCGATGATACTGGCGTAAAATACAAAAAAATCACTTTACTAGGTAGAGGAGTGAAGAAAAGTAGTTCATCCATTTACGTAAACTAGGAAATATCGCGATTTTGAGTATGATAATTTTCATTAGGTTTTTGTTTAATCAAAATACAGTACTGTACTAAAAATAAGTGTTTTTACTCATGAACTAAGCTATCCATTCGGACTTATTCATTATGCAGTGTATATTATACTGTCTACAGCACATTAGCGTAAAATTTAGAGAATGAAGTTAAATTGAAAAATAATCATAATATGGATATATCAACACATTTTTGAAAATGTTGGCCGTTCATATCGATACAGGTTGCAATCCTTTTGTGCATATTATCGCACTATAGACTATTGTACATATTTCCAATTACCACTTTCGTTCTTCGTACTAGTAACTCGTGTTGAAATAATTCTGTACCTACTCTATAGAAGAGTACCTTACGTACCGTAAGTTCAACCTTCATTTCTGCCTGATCCGAAAAGATAAAATTACTCAGACATGCTATCTACTCTCCGTCCAAGTGGTTTTATCGCAGGGTCGTAGAAAGGGGGGAAATCACGTGATAGTTAATTACTTAACGAGGCCCTTTTATTTAAGTTATTTTAAACAGGTGCATAATATTACGTAGACGTCCAATTCCTATCAGAAATTAATGTTTTCAGAAAACAGCTACGGGAGCCCAGACACTGGCCTTTACAGAGGGGCGAGCAGAAGCGGGTGGGGGGAAACCGGGATTCGACGTAGGCAAACGGACGACAGTACCTGTGCGAAAATATGATTCAATATTGAAAGCTCTTTCGTCACTGGAAAACGCGAACATATTTCTGTAACGTACTATACTCAATAAGTCGGTACTGTTTACTATGACCGTAAGGCAACTTTGACTACATACGTAGCCTTGGTTCTGTGTGGAGGACGGTTGGAAGTTTACTAGTGGAGGGAGTGGGAATAAAGTAAATTCAAAGTCTCAGGTACAATAAAAATTGAAGTAAAAATAAAATGATGTCCCTGTAGAAGCCATCTTTTAGAATCCATCTTTTAAGTATCGTGATTCAATGTGTGGTGCCTCTAACGCTTCGGCTACCCCACCCTGGATCCGAGGGAGCTTATGCTCTCCTCTCACCCCTGGATTTCTATAGCTTCCTCAGATCTATGTTATCTTATGGAAGCCACGATACTACATTCTGCTGCATCCTATATTGACCCGAAGTTCGCATTAGTATAGGAATTACTGTAATTTACTATTTGGTGCAATCTATCGATTCAGTTACATATAGGCCTACCCAGGTCCGAAAGATTCCGATTTGAAAGCATCTCCATCTCCCTGGGACATATTCAGCTCCCATAGATAGATTCGATCTCTATGCAAATCACTGTCGTTCATCTGCTGCATCTCCAGCCGACCTGAAAGTATTGAAATACGATAAATTACGTTGAAATTAATTAAGGTGAAATTAGTCCGAGTTCAAACGCCGAAAGTTACCCAGCAATTTTGTTTCAATTGGTTAAGAGGGAAAAGGTCGGGAAAATCTCAACCTGATAACTTGTCTCAGATTTCAAACCAAGCCCCCTCGTTTTACGGTCGGATATGCTAACCGTTACTATATAGCGATGGACCATTAGAGTTAATAACAGAGATTTATTTAACTGGTGGTGAATTGATTATAAAATCATTAACCCAAGATTAAAGAACTGAACAAACAATAAGGATAAGTTACAAAAACCATCTTCTTCTTGACTTCTCACTAGTGTTCCAATTCTGTAAGTGACTGTAGGCCAGGGTATACTGGAAGGTGATATCGGTCCGTCTCTGTATTAGAGTTACACAATTTGCATGCCAGTATCTGCATTATCCCAAAACAGAAGAGGTGTTTCACCAGTAAATCATGTCTTATTAGACGAAAGAGTGACTACTTTTTCTTGGGCGAGTTGGTATTTCCAGAATTGACTCCCTTCAGTGTTTTCCAGATGTCCTTGCAGGCACTGTGTCTTGGATAGTGCTTTTATAGTTATTTTCGCAGACTGTAATGACATTGGTTTAGAGTATGTTGGTGGGAGCAGAGCTCTCTTCTTAGGCAAACAGTCTGCTTGTTCATTTCCATAGACTGAGCAGTGATTAGCTATCCTCTGTAGAGCGACTTTTTATTGCTTGCTGCAAGTTCTTCTAGTATAGCTTGGCAATCTTTTATTTCTATTGAATGAGGCCGAAAATTCTAATTGATTGGATAGCCGTTCTAGTGGCGGAGAGAAAGACGGCATTATTGAATTTATATAAGTGGGTTGTGAGTTGTAATGCCAATCTTAATTGCTTGGACTTCCCCATCAAAGGCTGAAGTATTCTACCCTACAGGGATATAGAATGAGAACAGGCTGCTATACATCCCAGGTCCCGCATTCAAGTGTCCAGCTATTTTGGATCCATTAGTGTATATGTGTAGCCAATCGGATCCTGGGTATCTGACGTGGATGGTCTCAATGGCTTTGAACCTTAAACTCTCCTCGTCAGTTTGACTTTTAGTGAAAACTTCCACAAAGTACTTACACCAGCGGTGACCAAAACTCGAACTGCAGTGATTATATGCGACAGATAGCCTATGAAGTAAGGAGAAAGAGGAAAGGTACTTGGCATGAAAACTACAACCAGTGGCGGTTCCTGTACTAACATCTTGATCAATCCCGGAGATAAAAATCTCAAGTTTTGCTGTATCAGTAATGTCACTGCTGTCATAAAGAGCCAGTAAATAATATACGATTTTTCTTCCTTCTCTTTTTAACCTTCCTCTTGAATATAATCAGGAATTTTTCTAAATTCTTCTCTCGACACTTGGTCGAGAAAACGTAGTTTTTCAAAATTAAAAATTCTTATGGACAAGTTATTTAAGCTATTTTAATCATCACTCTTTTTTACATGCATGTATAATAACAGTAATAATAATAATAATAATAATAATAATAATAATAATAATAATAGTAATGTTAAAAAATCTGAAAGTTAGAATTTATGAAACAGTTCTATTATCGGTTGTTCAGTATGGTTGTGAAACTTGGACTCTCACTTTAAAAGAGGAACAGAGATTAAGAGTGTTTGAGAATAAGGTGCTTAGGAAAATATTTTGGGCTAAGAGGGATGAAGTTACACGAGAATGGAGAAAGTTACACAACGCAAAACTGCACGTATTGTATTCTCACCTGACATAATTAGGAACACTAAATCCATACGTTTGAGATGGGCAGAGCATGTACCACGTATGGACCAATCCATAAATGCATATAGAGTATTATTTGGGAGGCCGGAGGGAAAAATACTTTTGTGGAGGCCCAGGCGAAGATGGGAGAATAATATTAAAATAGATTTGAGGGAGGTGGGATATGATGATGGAAACTGGATTAATCTTACACAGGATAGAGACGGATGGCAGGCTTATGTGAGGGCGGCAATGAACCTGCGGTAGGCCTACCTTAAAATACATAAGCAAGTAATAATAATACGACCTAAGATATAATGAAATTTTTAAGCTCCAGGATAGGAACCGATGGTGGGCTTATGTGAGAGCGGCAATGAACCTCCGGGTACCTTAAAATACATAAGTAAGTAATAATAACACGACCTAAAATATAATAAAATTATTAAGCTCAACTTTCTTTATAACCAGAGTTCGGTAAAGTATTGCTCGAAGTTAGTCTTGATTATTGATTGTGATATTAATTATTATTTTAAATATGCTCCTGTTGTATCAGAAGATGATAACTGTACTTCTTCTATGTACAAAATATTGTTGTCAGGTAACGGAAAGGGCTTTTCTTTCACAAATTTGAGAATATTTATATTTATTTATTGCAACTCAACATTAAAAAAATAGTAGGTAAATTGACAATAAGTATTAATTAATTACTAGTTTAGAAATATAAATTCAATAAATTTTGTTAATATTACTGTATCTTCTTTTTTACATTGATTGTAGGCCTATTATTTTATTTCTATTGCTATTGTTGTAATTATATTCTGTATATTTAAATAAATATTGAAATAAATATATATATAAGTAAATAAATAAATAAATAAATAAATAAATTTGTACACCTGATGAACACGAAATAAAAGCGCCTGTACTTAACAACCGAACTCCAAAGAATAAGTTATTTCTCATAAATCCACTCTATTGTTGCTAGCATCAGATCGTCTATAGTTATGTCTTATTTAGGCGTTCTTTAGAACAAGAACTTAACTACAAAATCTTGAATTTGAATTCCAGAGCATCAAATATTTTAGATCTCGTCTAACAGCATTGAACAGTACGATATTAAGATTTTTCTAGAAATTGCTGTGTTTGTTACATGGAAATAATATTCTTCTTAAGGGGAGATGTGCTATAAAGGATTCAATATACGCTAGAAATGCAAAAAACGACGTAACGTACGTTAAGTTGTTATTCCAGGGAACACCTCATTTGTAAGAACCCGTTCCGCGACTAGCCCTCGAAAAGCCAAGTCCATTTATCGTTTTTTACCCCATTCTCCATCACGCAGTTATATTATGTTGCATAATGAGCGGATAGTAAGAAACAATCCTGCAACAATCAGGCTTGCTCTCTTTTAACCTCACATTTTATCACAATACGATTTGTTTTTGTTTTACATCGGACACAGAGGAACAGTGAGGAGAGAAATATATTTATAAAATGGCGACGGCTTAAAAAATAACAGTAAATAAATCAGCGAAAGAAAGAAAAGAGCGCGACAAATTTACCGAACGTGCAAACGTTATTGCAAATCGTCGCTGTTCCTACAATAACTCCTATGTGCAAAATATAAAATCGTTCAGTGGGAAGAAAAAACACATTTATTCATCCTATGGCAGCCGTACATAGAAGACTGTGAATTCTTACATTTTCGAAACGAAGAAATATAGGCCGACAGGCAGATCATTTCAAACACGTTACAAAGCACACATCAAAGCCATAACAAAATTACAAAACACTTCCACATATGCAGAACACATCACAAATGCTAACCACACCCACAGAGACATCAACACAGACATGGAAATACTACACATCCAACCAAAAAGCCAGAAACTAAACACACTAGAACAATATGAAATATACAGACACACGAAAACACACCCCAACGAAATTCTCAACACACACCTCAATTTCAGAACACACACACACTCTTTGACTCTACATTATACCACACGACCACACCCTCACAAGGAAACAAAACAAGAGGCGCCAAGACCAACAACGATCAGTTCTGAGGATGACCCATAAATAGGTTGAAACATGTAAACAAGGTACGTTAGAATTTAACACAAGAAAGTCTTATCATACATATTCCGAAGTGATGGTGTTAAAAGTTGTGTAATCAAGATGCACGAAGAAATATAATTACATATAGGAGATTTTATTATTTTCTGTATCACTATTTAAGTTATTTGATAGAGCAAAAATCTGAAAATCGATAAATATATCACAAAGGAGTTATTGCAGGAACGGCGAAATATAGCGCTAGCGAATTAGGGAGGGGCGAGGTGCGAAAATTCTGTAATGACATAAAACCAGTCTACTTTAAGTTTTTAGTCTTATGGTTAATGAAATAGTGGTTGTATAATTCTTTTAGCAGGGTCGAAAACAAGTCCGGCTGCGCAGTCCACAGAAGAAACAAAATAATAAGAAGAATAAGAATTCTTTCAGCACTAGTCTCGCAAAGTATTCCCACTTTTAGAATGCACAGTGACACCTATGAGTCAGAAGAGTATTGTCTGTACTGTAGTTTGTGTTATTTTGGGATTTTACTTGGTCACGCCACTAAGCAGAGACCGCAGTCTGTGAAAAAAGTAATATTGGAGTCAACAGTAAAGAGACTTTTAAAATGTATTCAAGCTTCTGTACTGTGAAGTGCTGGGTACAGATATCTGGTCTGTCCTCCACACGCTTAATTTTCGGTTAAGGTGTCTTGGACTCTTATGTGAAAGTCAGCGGTCACATAAACTTAATCATGAATGCATATTACGCACACTATATTTAACTTTATTTCAATCGGTAATTATGTATGGAATTATAGGATGGGGTAGCTCATTTAAATCCAATTTTAATTCACTTTATTTATTACAGAAGAAAATAATTAAAATATGTCTTCCTAAACCTATTGATTTTCCATCTTAAAAATTGTTTTTTAGACTTTAATGTACTTAATATAAGACAAATTTATTATGTTGTATTAATAAAATTCATACATACAAATCGAAATACTTCTCAATTGTATTCTCATAGTTATGAAACAAAAGGTATGAATTCTTTAAGATTGTTTGACCAAAATGCAACACTGTTACAGTATTTAATCATAGTAGTAATTTAGGCCCAAGAATATATAACAAATTTATATTTAAATATCCTAATATTGTCAATTCTAATAGTTGTATTATTAAATTTAAAAACTTATGTATGGATTTTATAAAATTTGAAAAATTGTAAATTTAAATTTATATATTCTAATTGCATAGTAGACATAAGACAAATTGTATTGTATATTTATTAATTTCAATTTACAGTAGGAATCCGCCCCTGAGCACGAGTTCTACTTTTTCAGGGGCGAGCTAATGTTTTTCTGTATAATATATATATATATATATATATATATATATATATATATATATATATATATATATATATATATATTATATTTTATGTTGCAATTATTAGCAAAATAAATAAATAAATAAATAAATAAATAAATAAATATACATTTCTCCTGCTGCTGTGATACAGTTTATGAAATTCATAAGAAGGTTAACTTCAGTAATTTGCCTTATGGAAATTATTATTTTTTTTTACTGAGTTTGTGTTTAATATGAAATACATTTATTAGAACATCACCAAGACAGCATTTTCAACAATGTATTATATCAGAGTGTTCTAAAACTTAGAAATACGTGTATATCATTTCTCTGTATTTTAAAGTTGGGCCATCTATATCTTCGCAAACATTACATTCCATATGATGAAGAATGGATAGAATAGATAAAAATTCTCTCCGGCACCAGGATCCGAACCCGGGTTTTCAGCTCTACGTGCTGATGCTTTATCCACTAAGCCACACCGGATTCCAACTCCGACGCCGGATCGAATCTCCTTAGTTTAAGTTCTACCTCTCAGTTTTCCCTTTGGTGGCCTACCCTCATATACTGTGTCACAGAATATGTGACAGTGGCACAATGTCCAACGCGCTATGTACAGAGGTGTACTCATTACGAGTGACTAAGTGGCCGGGATCCGATGGGATGTGCGCCGTCTTGAATCACTAAGTGATTACTTACGCATATCATTTTCTCTATTCTATCCTGTCTTCATCATATGGCAACGCAGAATTCCTGCACGGAAATACCATCTGTACTTCGATACATCATAATAATATTACATTTCAGTCATAGGTATATCAGGCTAAATCTATGTAGGTTAATCAAAATTACATTGCAATATAGTACTTGACATTCCTCCTGGAACACTGTATAAATAATGTAAAAGTATGTAAAAACTATAAATAATACAATCTGGATTAGTTAATAACACTAATGAATAATAATTATAACTATTATTAGCACAGAGAAGTAATAGCCAATCATTGAGACACAAAAATAACTTGTTATATGATCAGCGCAGTGTAACCATGATGTAAAGAGTGACATCAGTAGAATTGCAAAATCTATTTGGCGTATAATATTCTAGGATGCTATAGTAACGATGATTTGAGGAGAATCTAGTTAAAAGATTTATAATATATGAAGGGTACACGGGAAAAACGAACAATGTCACAATGCTGTTAATGGTGATGCCATTATCTAATTCACTGTATTACTACAAACTTTAGTGTTATTTTTACCAAAAGTGATAAAGGAGAATTAAAACCACAGTTACATTCATCATTTCCTTCATTTCAAGTAGAAACACCAATAAATTTAGCAGTAATATACCGAAATAGATCAATATCTCTACCTTAATGGAAATGTGACATTGTTCGTTTTTACCGTGTACCCTTCATATTTTGTTGTTATTTCAATCACCAACTTATAAGGTATACGAATCGTTTATTTCTAAAACCCCACAGGTGACAAAAACAAAACTTTTGGGAAGCCAATAAAAACTGTTGAGTTTCATTGCTTTTATTTTTATTGTAAAAATGTATTTAACAAGTGATATTAGTTGTTAAATATGAGGTTTATTCACCTTGTGTCTTATAATATATATATATATATATATATATATATATATATATATATATATATATATATAAGTCCCCAAAAAATTAAATTAATTAGGATGTTATGGAGTTTTTCCAACAAACAATTTGAAACTAAACAAACATTGCCTTTTCCAAGTATCAGAGTGAATGAAAGTAAGTATGAACAAACTTTATAATCTATGTAAAACTACAGTATAAAATCATAAAAAATTAAAGTTTTTTCTGTTGCAACAGACATTTTTCTTATCACGACTTATTATTTTTCTAGTCTTCGCTTCCACTGTCATTACTATTTTTGTTGGTGATAGACCATGTGTACAGTTCTCTGTAGAATCCTTTCACTTCATCCGGTATGTACTGCAAAATCTTCTTATGGTCCTCCATTTTTGACATTGATTCGTAGCCTCGAGCTGTTATAAGCTAGGTCTGTTGGCAGTTCAAACGGTAAATTTTCAGCACAAAAACTTTTCTCAAGAATTCGAATGGTAAATACTTCTGCCGCCGATACAATGCTGTCAATGAACTCTTTACAAAGAACTTCATCTTTTTGTTCATTGCAGTGCAAAAAGTCATTCATCTTCCAAATTTTAAAATGTACCTTTTTTTCCTTTGGTACACCACGGCCATAAGATGAATCAGACATGCTAGATAGCTTACAAAATTTTCGCCACCAAGCTTTGAAGTTAACCACATCATTAGCTGTGAGTCGTTTTACCTTGAACTTAGACGAGTTCTCAATAATCTTATCTTGTAACAAAATACTCAAAACAGATAATAATAGTAAGGGAAACACTTAATCAGCAATAGACAGAACAAACCATTATCCGGCAGTGAATGAAGTCAGCTGTTGGGTGCGACAGTGCTGCTTTCAGCTAGTGTGACAGACTAGTTTATTTGAAAAAACCATATGTGATGTTAGTTGTGGGATTTTTTTTACAATAAATGCATATTTTGTTACATGCTTTTACATGTTATAGTCATGCTAGATATAAGGTTTTTATATCAAAAGATGTGCAGTCATGCTGCCAATCAAATTCCACAAAAAAACGCATTTTGTAAAAAAAATGTCGGTTGTGGTGTTTTTACAATAAACTATTCAATGAAGGTTAACAACCTATCAATTCATGACACATGAACTAGTTTAAAACACAAAAGTTTTCGACCATTTAATTGGTCATCTTCAGGCGATTGTTTGAGTACAATGAATAATATAAATATTTTGAACACAAGGTTCAGAAGTTGTACCATGTCATATTACAACAGAAACATGTAATTACATAATTAATGAATGATAAAACTGCATATTAAAACAAGAGTGAACGTCAATGCAGGTTGCATAATACAATCTTATTGGTTATTTTATATTACATTTTGCTCTTGTTTTTATCTAGGTCACATAGTTAAAAACATCTGATAAAACTTACATATTTAGATATATTAAATGCACATTTCATGCCTAAACGTAGTCTCTAAGGAGATTTATACGTCTAACTACTAATGTTATAAGTTAGGACGTATATTGTGTTTTAAGTTTGATAGGAGTTTACAATGTGTAGGCCTACGTTCATTCACTCCGATGAATTCTATTGAGGAGCATAATGCAAGATGATGTTGGAAGACGGATACTACGATGAAGTAGCAAGTTGCAACCGTCTTCTTTTGTTTTAAACTAGTTTATGCGTCATGAATTTATAGGTTGTTAACCTTAATATACAGGGTGCAAGGGATATAAGTGCCATTATTTTAACTGGTGATTATTATTCATGCCATAAGAAGAAAAAATGTCCTTACAATATTTTTCTAATTGCAACGTTTAACCAATCATTAAAGTTTACAATATTAGACGTTTTGCAACGTCGCTAAATAGGGAGGAGTGGGTTAATAAGTACACAATACAGCTCAAGCGGATACAGACATACCGGTACAGATGCTCTGTTCTAATGCAGAGACAGACCATGATAATACTGTTCTTTACATAAAACAAGCAGCAAATACAAATGTTCAATCTCATTAATTGAAAATTATTGTAAATTTACATTTTGTGTAATAATATTGCTCCATTTTTATCGTATTCTAAAAAATAAACAATTATGGTTTTCTGCACAAAATCACACGAACTTTTTTTCTAATGCAAAATTTTAATCTCTCCCGCTTCCGCAAAGCAGTATCATTTTTAAACAAATTTCTGGTTTTATGATTTTCGAAACGGGGTAAGAGACTCCTAGTTTCTAAAAATCGTTGAGAAACTGCTACAAAGTTCGCAGATTAGGTAACTTTCTTTGCGGAAAACGTTGACGGTACATCCTTTTTGTCTCACTTGAATTACGACGACTTTCTCCATAAATTAATAACATATGATATTCCTAAACTGTAAATGACATTGTAAGTTGTTTATTGAATACCCTGTACTGAACTGTCATCCGCTCGGCAATATACCTATGGACAGGGAGCTTGAAATCAGCTGATTCGTACTTAGGTCTGTGCAGAGTACTGCCTAATTTGCAATTCATTTTATATTTCAGATGTATCTAGTAATGTCATAAGATAATGTTATAAATTTTCAATCAAAGACACAACTATCTGCAAATGTTTATTTGCTACATGAATATAAGGTATATAAACGTTTTCGCCTTGTGGGGCATCATCAGATATATTAAAATTATGTGATCTGAACTTAGATTAAATTAGATTTATAAAACCAATACGAGCAGTGTGTAATACATGGTGATAAAATTTCATGAGTTATATGTATACTAATTGTAACAAGAAATAAGATAAAATGATGAATTTCAATGTAGTGTAAATTGAAATATGATTAAATTGGAATTGTGTGTACATATAACTCATGTTACATTATAAAACATATTTATCAAATAATATTATGCAAATTATGATCATGTTAAAATCAAATGAATAAATGGATAAAATCTTGGGTTAAAGTTATTCAATGTTTAGAATATGACACGTCTTGGAGAACTGTGTATCATACCGAAGTTTGCAGTAATCGCTGTTGTAGGTTGATTGTAATGTGCGTTTAAATTATCATTCAAATACTGTAAACAAAGAAGTATGATTTATTTATACAAATTATGAGCACTATTTAGTGATCAAATGGGATAGAAGTCTATTTTGGTTTTGGAAATGTGAAAAAGTGTGAAGATTACTTACGAGTACTTTGCTTGGTTATAATCTAAATGTTGTCAAATAGTGGTTATCCTTGATCCTTTAGATCTAAATAATCTATCTTTTATAATGCATATCGTTGATGAATTACTGTGTTTAATTAAGAAAACTGTGTGTATATGGAAGAATTCTGTAAAAACAAGAAATGTTATCATTAATATTTCGATAAATTTGAACTAGGCCTACTTAAAGAGAAAAGTGATGTGAGAATGAATAATTAATTCTATGAAAGCGAATATGGGGTATTAATTTGTATAATATTATATTAATAACGGTTTTCAAATTACTTACGTACGTATGTGTCACGGTGTATGTGGGAGTGTTGAAGGTTTGAAGCAGACTGAAATTGAGTGATCATATGTGTTCTGCTGTGTAATGGCGGAGTAATATTGAAGGGAACTATTTGAAAGACGGCGTGTCATGATGTAAATGGATCTACGTACTTTAAATTGTGTAAAGCGGATTTCTAAAGTTTAGTAAATTTTCATTAATTATATTTTTATCTTTATTGTGGTAATATGAAATGAAAAATTCTTCTGCTGCATTTATGAACTTATTATTATTGTATGTTTTTTTTTTTTAAATACTTAATGTATCCTGACGTTGACCTAGTTCGTGTCCAGTATTGATTAAGTGTGCCGCGTATTTTGATTTATCTCTATTGTTCTTAAAGTCATAAACATGTTCCTTATATCTCGTTTTTATGTTACGTTTGGTCTGGCCTATGTACTTCTTTTCGCATGTGTAACATTTAAGCATATATATACCTTTACTATTTAATTTATCACTGGTGTTTATTTTATTAGGGATATTGTTATTTAATTTATTATTTTTTTAAATGCTATATTTAAATTTTCTTTATTGAAGAATTTTTTTAATTTATTAGATATATATTTGTTGTAAGTAAGTATTGACCAATGTCTATCATTGTGTAATATTTTCTTTTTTCCGAATTAGTTTTCGTATAAGAGTTTTACTGTATCCATTTTCATTTGCAAGGCCGATGTTTTGTTTATGTATTTTCTGATTAAATGTAAAATAATTTTGTGAATCCGACGCTGATAAGCGGGTCATTCTTCCTGGGCCCTGCAGATAAGGTCTCATCATCTACTGACGTGTAGAAACCGAGAATCCCGAGTCTCAAGCCCTTAGATCCTAGATCAGCGTCGGAAACCCGTACTACCTCTAGACATCACCTCAGCCTATTTTTACTATTGCGGAATGTAGATGAAATGAGGAAAAGTGGAGAATGATGATGAAACGAAAGAGGGAAATGGGAGTACTCCGAGAAAACTCTTCTGCAACATCTGTTTTGTCCACCAAAATTTCCACCCAAACCTGGAAGGTAATCAGCCATTCCAGACAAAATGGAAATTCCAATGAAAAAAATCTTTTCAGAAATATTTGTTTATTATTAGTGTAAGACATAGTTAAGGCTCTAAATTTAAATATTCTAATATTTTGTTTTCAAAACAAAAATATTTTACAAGTTTTATGGGCGTTGCATCTAAGTGATCTTGGCTAAGTAATGGGTACTTTTTGTTTCCCTAAAGTTTGCAGCACTTATTCATAGAGAGATAAGCTGTTAATGCATGTTCTTCCAGGAGCTATTGTTGAAGAAAAATTTTGAGAGCCTGCACTGATAATTCCAGAGCTTCAGGATCAAGAAACTCTTTACTCTGTACTATATTCTTTCCGCCATTTATTTTAAGTAGATTGAGTTAATAATCAATCTTACAGTTCATTTGAATATTTTGTCTTAGAAATATCACAGTTGTTTTGAAACTGAAAAAAATGAAGGGCATTAATTTATGTATAACTTCCGTGAAAAAATGTATCATCCGTGCCATGAAAGAAACAGCTATAAAATATTTATCGATTATGTTTTTGTGAACTAATTGGGTGCCATGAGATTTGCATAGATTTCACATGGACACTATGGGAATGAATCTCTTTCTGCTTGAGGCAGAGACCTGTGTTTTACACTTTTTGTTAATAAGTTGTAAAGTGAGTTCACAAATCTTGGAACATCCGTGACGGAACCTTTTGTTTATTTTGTGCAATAATAATACATTTTAGTCAAACAACTTTATTCTGCTAAATGATACTGACGTTCTAAATTGATTCTAATAATAAAAGTTGACAAAAGTCATTTCATTTTTTAAGTTGGTTATTTAACGACGCTGTATCAACTACGAGGTTATTTAGCGTCGATGAGATTGGTGATAGCGAGATGGTATTTGGCGAGATGAGGCCGAGGATTCGCCATAGATTGCCTGGCATTCACCTTACGGTTGGGGAAAACCTCGGAAAAAGCCAACCAGGTAATCAGCCCAAGCGGGGATCGAAGCCGCGCCCGAGCGCAACTTCAGATAGGCAGGCAAGCGCCTTAACCGACTGAGCTACGCCGGTGGCTATTTCATTTTCAATACACAGAGTTTGCAAATAGTAAAAATGTAACTCCGTGACAACTGGAATGCTTGTAATCGAACCCGGGCTACCTCAATGAAAGGCCAGCACGCCAGCACTGTAGCCATAGACGCGACTCGAACAAGGATTATTCTCACAACGAAAGCATTTACATTACACTACTTCAACTTTATTTTAAATGAACTTTGTTACCTGTCTTAGCTGTAGGAACAAAGGAATTGAGGTAATGTTACATTCATAAAGGGGCGGAGCTCAAACTGAGGTGGGGCTTTCTAACATTTAAGAAAAATACATTCCATGCGTTAAAACTCACTTTAAATCAAGTCAACGAGTCTGAAGCGCGTGACAGCATAAGAAGAGAAGCGTGTAATTAATTACAGTGACAGATACTTCAATTGTTGCACTTCTCTTCATCTGTCTCGCCCAAGAGGCGAAATAAATTGTACAAAACTATTTCACACGCAATTTCTTCATTAGATGTTACTCGTTAAAACTCGCTGTTCAGAAGAGTTAGAAGCGTGAATCCATTTCACTGAGAAGTAGATGAAAATCTTACTTAATTACTCAGGTATTGGAAACAAAGACAGCATAGCAGGTTTAGCGTGGCTAGGATTCGAAGAGTAATCAAATTGTCAACGAAGAAGGAGAGCGCCTTTGTCCACTGTGCGGAGAAAGACTCCTGGACACATTTTACTACAGTGTGTTCTGATTGGATGATCGTTCACCTCTGCGGAAGTATTTGAACGTGAAGTCAGCAGTCGGCCAGTGGACTCTGGCTCTTAATGAGTGTTGCGCCGCGGATTATTATTATTATTATTATTATTATTATTATTATTATTATTATTATTATTATTATTAATTTGAATGAAAAGTAATTGTAAATGACTTGTTCAAAAACTGAACTGAACTAGGTTACAAGTAGGTCTAGCTGAGGGAGGATAACAAATAACGTTAACGTGTTGTAGGAACAGCCTGTCAAACAAGTATACGATTGTAAGTAGCACACCCCGAAAATTCTTGTTACTGATCGGCGAGGTTCGCCTTAACTTTTAAACTCAACGGCGGGAAGTTTCCTCTTGTACAAAAAAAGAGTATAGTAGCATTTATTCTCTCCTCACCCTGGAAGCAACATTTTGTGTTTATTACTGATGAGCACGGGAATGTTTACAATGCGATGACAACTTAGTCAAAGATTTATATGACAACGCTGTCTTGACTTGTCTAGAGGCGCCGGAGAAGCGAGTGACGTATAGAGTTTCTAATGTTTGACCTATGCGGGTAACTGGTAGAAGAGAGTTCAAAATTATACCACAGTCTAGTATATACAGTCACGAAGCTCAATACGTAGTAAATATGCATACATAGATAGTTGCTAATCACTGGGATCGCTACCATCGCCTCATTACAGATAATGCGAAATAGTACCTGCATAGTCCATTGTTCCTAGTACCCTCACAACTCAAGCTTCGTGACTGTATATACTAGACTGTGATTATTAGAGGGCGGAAAAATGTGCGTTACGATGCGATACAGGTTAGTTTGGTCTGAAGTATGGATGACCAATAACACTAACATAAATGCATTACGAGAGGGCGGCAGTAGATGTAGGAACCAACAAATGACCTTCATTGTCAATTTCTAGTCGTATGGGAAAGAAATCTAGGCGTTTACAATATTGTTTATTGCCTTTGTGCAGGTGGTAGTGTTGTGTAAAAGTGATTTAAAATACCTAAATCGAAGGATTTGCAATTAAACAGTCTAAGAAATAAATATAGAAGAGAGATTTTGATTCCGAAAAGGGAAAATATTTTCTGTGCCGTGCGCAAATCTGAAATTAAAATATGTAGGAAATATTACATAGAACGGCATTATAACAGCGAGAGACATACCGAAAACCTACAAAGGTCTTCGACGTCATATTATAATGAAAGACATACACGATCAGAATTTAAAGTGGATTTATGTAATATGATGATTTCTGCAAATATTCCGTTCAAGAAACTTAATAATCCACATTTTATAGGTGAAAAGGTGAAAGAAAAATTTCACAAATACTGCAAAAAAATACCGGTTATACAGTTATGTGTAACTTTTGAGTGGAGCCAAAAACGACGATATTACTGCGCTTTTTTCATTTGCACCCCTAACATCATGTCACGGAAAGGAACTTTTCGATGTTGAAAAACTGCTTGAGTGAGAGACGTCGAACTTTCTCTTTCGATAATTTACGGATGTACATTGTGGTTCAGTATAATTTATCCTTTAATCATCCAGTCGGTGGCAGTTAACATTTGAGGTAAGTTTTTAAATCATCATAAATATATTATAACTTCATTTCAGTATTTATAGATCGATTGAATGGAGTGATGAGGTTCACATTACCAGACTATACTCTCTTGTCGTTTACGTGAGTGAATGACAATAGTAGGCCTATAGTCCGTTGATACTGAACTTAAGGCATAACGCACATTTTTCCGCCCTTTAGTGATTATACTTGCAGAGCCGTTAGAATTCGGCTCTTTCCTTGCTACAGCTTTAGTGGCATTATTTCCTTGATATCTACTTGATACGAATATAATTCTACACGTTTCATAGCTTTATGAACTAGTCCAAGTAACGCTTCAACTGCATGTGACAAACGAAGTACGGATTTCTGTAGAATCGGGACATTCTAAAGAATATCTAAAATATGTACTCTGGGTCTTACAAGCAAACATTCTGATGGGGACAAATAAAAAACTTAAATTGCTTTTTCCACCATGTTGATAATATCAAAACAAGTACTTATGTATACAAATTTTGGCCACTCGACCGCAATTATGAGGCCGTCCAGAAAGTGATTTTTCCTGGGGCCGTTTACAGAAAACAAACACAATTGCATGGAAAGATTTATTGAAACAGATACAGCAATTGTTGCGCTATTTGTCAACATATTCCCCATTGGAATTGAGACATTTGTCATAACATGGGATCAAATTTTTTTATCCTTGTATCGTAGAAGTGAGCGCCTGAGATCGGAACCAGCCTTTGACTGACGTCTGCACCTCTCTGTAGATCCCATGATATGACAAATGTCTCAATTCCGGTGGAGAATATGTTGGAAAATAGCTCAACAACTGCTGTGTCTGTTCCAATAAATTTGTCCGACGAAACTGTGTTTTCTTTCTGTTAAACGGCCCTTGGCGAACTTATTTCCTTACGGCACTCGTAATTGCGGTCGAGTGGCCAAAATTTGTATAAGATGGTAATGAAGAAATCATTGTTGGTGCACGAACCACCACTGGTTGTAGTTTTCTTGCCATGTACCTCTCGCCGTCTCCTTACTTCTTAGACTGTCTCTCGCGTGTAATCACTGCCGTTCGAGTTTTGGTCACCGCTGCATTAAAGCCTTGGTTTTTCTGAACCGCCCCATGTGAGTTGCGAGGTGCGAGGCCTGCCACACACAAATCCAGGCTGCACGAATGATAGTGGTTTCTATAACTGCAATTTGCGGGGTCTGCGTACCTCGCAGTTATAGAAACCACTCACTAACTCTCGTGTAGTCCGGATTTGAGCGAGGGGGGCCTCGCACGTCGCACGTCGCACGTCGCATGCGTCGGTTCAGAAAAACCAAGGCTTTAATCTACTACCACTGCTTAAGAGCACTGAACATGCGCAATGCGTTGAATATGGAATTTAGGAAATTCAGGCGGGCAATTTTTTTCTGAGACTGTACATTCATTTACAACTACTGCAAATCTTAAAATTAATTCAGAAACCACAAAACGATAATACAGGGGTAATCCATGCTTAGTGTAAATGAAGTGACATGAAACAGGTGTGCTCTGACGGAAATTACTCAACAGTGATTTTATTCAAAATTAATTTTTAAATCTCTCAAGGATCGAATCCTTGCATCTTTATCGAATATCCAGATGAGTGACAGAGTCCAGGCGTATAACAAACTTAAGTAGGCCTATTGTAAGCAATTGAATGCATTGAAATGTAGCTTCTACCACTATCGTCGTGCATTACCAGGCGCTATGTTCGTTCAAGTGTGTCGAGTATGGTGAAGTTCGATATTCGCCGAAGTTCACAACCCATAAGTAGGCCTGTCGTGTTTGTTCCACGTTGTCATAAAAATATTCGGTTTACTCCACTCCCACTACTTCATGTTTTAGCCGCTTAAGTATCTTAGCACATATTGCGATTAGTTATTCATATGAAATAAGACGAAGTTTGTAATGTCTTTTTTGACCATCTGATGTTCGAACATTCCAGGACAGTATCTTCCGCACTATAGGCGAGGTTTGAAGGAATATAGTTCTCTATCACATTCTTGGCATTCTTGGCATTGTGATACTATATTCTTAAAATGATTCAATGGCTAACACATTCGTTTTCCACGCAGAAAAATGCTTTAAATCGCGGTCATTCCAAGTTTAAACTTCCTGTGGAATACAACAATAATACAGGCTTTTTCAGAAACCACAATTCACTCTTACAACTCGAAACCTGAATTTTTCTAGCCACTTAACCAGTGCATGAAGGCGAGCAATATTTTTTCCAGCGAGAGCAATAGAGTGAAACATGCCTTAAGCGAAACGTTCTTCTGGGAAATGGCCATTAAGAGAAGCGGTACATAAATAAAGATAAAAATAATGAAACTTTTAACTCAAAGAAATAAACAAACAATGCATAACCTCATAATACAGTTACTTATTAAACTACTGATGTCCACTCTATCCAGTAAGCTGTTCTAAGTGCAGACAACCTCGCATGTAGTTGGATCAGCCTTCTTCGGAAGTCGTCAAGCCATGCTCCGAGAAATGACAAATATAATAATGCAATAAAGAAATATACACGGTTTATAACAATCGCACTTGTCATCTGATAAAACTTTTGCAATTTTGCATAATGAATTGAAACCACGGTTTTTGTGTTACTGTGTGATGTAGAAATGAAATTGATAATATGAAATATTTTACATATGCGCCCTCGGTTTCAGCCGATGTTGAACGCAGTTTATCCGCATACAAGGTTATACTATCCGACACTCGGCGGTCATTTTCATTTGAAACTTTGAAAATGAATGTTGTTGTTCATTGCAGCAGGAACCGAAACCAGGCAAAGAACATGCAAGAAAAGTAAGATACGAAATTGATGTGATAAATAAATTAATGTAACAGTTAAATACAGAGAAAGCAAAATTGTACGCCATATACGTTTTCGGCTTTCTAAAACTGTAATCCAAACTCTAAATATAAAAAAAAAATGATCTTTTCAGACTGATGTTTTACCACTTTGTGACAAATTAAGTATGATTTGTCAATCTCACCAGCATTTTAGACCTTTACAATATTAGCCCTTATTATACAATAATTGAATTGTCTTCTTTTGTAATACGCAATAATCGTATACAAAACAAGGAACGTGCTTGCTTAGGTGTGTCAAATTCGCTTCCGCTGCCTGTACTTAAAACACGTCCACTACATTCTGTCCGGGGCGTCGTATGTTCACCTCAGACTAATAGAAATATACCGATGTCACGGCCCTAGTTATGAGATGAACAGCGGAAGATGAGGCGGCAGGGGGAAGTACGTTAGTGATAAAATTGCTTACATTTTATGACGCAGTAACGATACTATTCATTGAAAGCTATGCAAACTTCATTAGTTCCTGTAATGGTTCTTGTGCTTAGGAAATAAGAAGCTATGCTATTAATTGTGGAGGTTGCGAGCAAAATCGGTCACTTCCAAAATAGTATGTTTCTCAGGAAGTACAAAAAACTGTATCGAGCCTTCACTTTACCCCAAAGTGAACGATAATTTTATGTATCGTGCATGTTACGTCCGTTGTTCTTTGTTTCAATGGTGTCAATAATCATAATTTTAGTTATTTTCTGTGCATTTTGTAAAGAAAAATCTTTTGGAAATGTCCAGTTTTGTTTGGAAATTTGATCGAAATGTTCACTTTTGTTCGAAAGAAAGCTATTTGACATTTATAACAGTAAAACATACACGTCACTTACATCAACTGTATCAAGGAGTAACGAATATAACATTATATGGTAATTATGTAGTAACTATAGACCAGGCAATTTTCCAGCAATAGGGATCCAGAGCACATTGGCTTACATTACCAAATATACACCTACATTTTAATTAAATTTTGTCAATTTTCTTATTACTATAGGCCTACAACTAGCAAACCTCCGTTGTAGGAGGTTACTATACCTTACCACTGTGCTGGAGGCGGAGTCTGGAGTTTCCCTCCATTAATCTGAACCATTGTCGCTACAGATTGACAAGTCATCTGACGCATCACTGCTATCAGTACGCGCTACTATTGGCTGACAATTAGGAAGGAGGAGGTGAATAATATACTGTGTCACTCTTTAAGATTGACGCATGCGCAGACCAACGGAGTTTTGTAAGTTGTTCCCCTACAGCATAGGCTATTGTGAGTACCTTTACATTCTAACGGGAAAATACGTGCCCGGGACCTCTATTGTGGAAAGATGGTGGCCTTATCGGTGCTTACTAAATAATAACCCGTACTGTAACACTTTTACAATAATTTCATTTAAAATATATTTAGCTGAACTATGTGAATGCACATTGCATGAAAATAAAAATATTAATTGAATAGCTTATTTCTCCAGGTATCCTTCACTTTCATTCTACTGCATGATGATAAAATGAGTATAACATTTAACAATAATTTCAATTAGCAATAGATATTACCATTCTTGCGCATAGTGTACAAGTGGAAATGACCGTTTTTGAATGGATTTGTAATTGCAACATATACAGAATGTTGGAAATGTCCATTTTTTATACAAAAAACAATTCAAATATTGGCATTAGTATGATACGGAATTGTCCGGTTTTGATTGAATATACTGATTTTATGATACTGTTTATCATGGAAATGAACGAGTTAGAATAAAAACAGTAATATATTCAGAAAGATGCTTCTCTAAACACACCGAAATCGCAAAATTTTTTTTTTTCGGTGGAAATGACCGATTTCGTTCGTAACTTCCACAATTCATACTAGATTAAGCACCTCTTAATAATTACTTTATTAAAATAATTAGTATATCATTTTGATTCACATATTCTCACTAATGTTTTCGACATGAGTAATAAAGTGGTTACTAGGAAGCTTATCTTTGCAATGTATATAACAATTATCAGCCATGGCCAAGATCACATTTCTTTCGCTCCCCCACTGAGTACCCAACAATATTATATATATATATATATATATATATATATATATATATATATATATATATATATCGTATGCGACAAAGTTCAAGTGCGTTTGTCGGGTGTTGGAAGTAGAGTTACTGAATTGATTATGAATTCGTGCGTAATGTGGCGCAAGCTATATTGCTTTTCTTTTAATTTAGAACACTGAAAGGATTACTCATACCTGCGTAGTGTAGTGCAAGCTACTGTGTTTGTAATTGAGGGAACTGATGAGATTACTCATTCGTGTCTAATGTAGTGCGAGCTGAGTTATTGTTTCCTTTTGCTTGAGAATGGTGTGTATCATATGGAAGCGACTTTTTTTCAGCGTCACCTTATGGAGATGTGGAAGAAAAATTTGGCAAGTCGTTTCTAATATTTAGCAGGGAAGAATTAGACCAGGGCTGGGCACCAAGAGCGAATTCTACTCTCTCACAGGGAGCCATATGGTTTCTCTTCAACCCCCTTTCTTTTCCGCCGAACACCGCGCACCGTTGATGCCGTGATAGGTGAGTATTAAGCATCCCTGTTTAGAATTTGGATTCGCTCCCGGTGCCCAGTCCTACATTAGACGAATATTTAAGATATATTAAAACATGTACCGTATTGAACTAGAACTAGAACAATTTTAAAACCCCTTGTGGCTCATGTAAGTTGCAATTTTATTCGTTTTAAGTCTTTCATAAATATTTCCTTCTATACAAGTTTTAGAAACTCATGTTAGTACCAGAGGCGGGAAAAATCTTAAGTTTTCCAGAATTTAATTCTAAAAGGTCCTCTCTCTACTTCTATAAAATTACTTTCTGTTTCGCCGGTTTAAAACGTGGAAACTAGTATAGTACTGTACTTTGACATTATGTGTGAAAACTTCTTTGCCATGGAGTCTTAATTATTGTTTTTAAATTATTAATTAACATAATTATAATTGTTAAGTTAATTAATAATTTAAAAAGGAATGATTAAGACAATGCTATAAAAACTTTCACCTACATTGCCAAAAAAAGTTAACAAGCAATGTGTACAAAGTTTTCATTTAATTCTGACAAATAGTTTCTAAGAAAATGGTGCCAGACCAATAAAGAAATTAATTAATTAATTAAACAAATAAACAAACATAATTAAATAAACAAATAAATAATGAAATATATAAACAAATAATTAAATAAATAAACAATTAAGTAAATAAATAAATATAAAACTCAATAAGTAAATAAATAAATAAATCGATTTTCAAAAATTGTCACTCCTGAGTTTAATTATTGTCAACTGGACGACAGTAATCCTCATTACTTACTTTTTAAACTAATGCCGGGTACTTCACTCTTCTTTATTCACCCATATGAAGCCAGTTGTGTAGAACAATTTACCTACAAGAATCATTGATCAGAGTAGACCATAGGAGGCTGGTCTACGCTACACCCATGATGAGTTGAGACGAGACGAGACTAGATGATGATGGAGATTTGTTGGAATGCCACAGGGGAACCTAAACTCCCGGAGAAAATCCCTGTGTTTTCCGGACAAATGGCTTGCCCAACATAAGTTATACTGTAAATCGGGGTACGCCAGAAATCGAAAACGATTCCAGTGCTCTAGCCACTATGTAGGCTTTCTCGTAATTTATTTTTGGTGTTAATCTACTCAGCAGGGTCTGTTTCATGATTGGTGATAATTTTGCTTATGTATCTGCTAGAGTTCTATAGAAATTTCTATTTGTTTTGAGGTAAGGTAAAAAGCACGGAACAGCTGGCAAACATTACCAAGCGTTCTTAAACGTTAGAGCAAGTGTAAACGGGTCAGACATTAGTCCAGACAATATACCATTTCTCATTGGGAGATAATGTGTTGTGACGTTATTACGCAGCATAATAATGAGCGTGAAGGAAACTCATTACGGGCCTTTCCATACTATTGATAGCAATTCTTGGCCTCCAGGTTGGGAACTACTTCCTTTCGAACCAGACCCTGCATAACGGAGGTGTAATTTGTGTTGATCGCTCGTCATTCGCAGAGATGACCACTTTTCGTTCCCACGTGACAAACATGGCCGGACAGCGTTACCATATGCTGTGCCCCCGTTTCAATTAATTGCATATATTAATGTGGCTGTCGAAGCATTTAGTGCTGCAGGTTTCGAGGTGTCGCGACAAACTCGAGGAATGGCATCGCTGGAAGAATTTATATTACAAATAAATGGCTCGTTGCTTGGTTTATCGGTTTTTTAAATGTTAATGCATTCAATTTAGTGCAGGTGTCCGGTCTCTAGTTTAATAGCAAGATATTACGCACTTATATTGCTGTAAATTAAAGCATTTGTCTTCCAAGGAAGAAATCTAGTGTCTGTTACGTATCCAATTGCTGTAAATTGATACTGCAAACAAATATCCGTAGCCTGTACATGTTTGCAGCGAACTTCTTCTGAGAACACGTACTACGACGTAGGAGTGTTTAGAGGAATGGTATTCAACCTTTCTTTTTTTCGCGTACTCCTAGATAAAATTTCGTATCAATTTTGTACCTCCAAAGTTTTCAGTACAAAATTATAGTTGTAAATAATTACATATGAAGTAAATTAAATAAATTCTTTATAAGTTACTGCATTAAATCACAACTCTTAAATTACAAAAAGTATAAATGAAGTTGTAAAATAACAAATTTATCATTCTCTATTTTAAGTATGGAGTGTGATTCACGAGGATTTAACGTCCCTTACGGAGCTTACTTCCGAAGACATTCGGAGCAAAAATTTTCATATAAACATTTGTCCTAATTTCAATATTTTCAGAGTTACAATAATTTTAAATTGTTTGTAAAATACTGATATTCTTGAGTTTCAAGGGTAAAATAATATTAAAGATAAAGAATGAACTATTCAGGAGTATCATTTCTTTAATTAGCTAGTATTCTGAAGACAAAAATGTGTTTTGAATTCCATTTGCTTCGTACAGAATTTCTTTTTCGATTTTTAACTACAAAACTATATTTTCTTACTCATTTATCACAACAATTGTTACAAATCATGCCACTCTTGTAAATTATTTAATACTGCCACTTAATAAGCATACTTATGGGAAACTTATTATATTTATTCTATCTCCTTGGGCACTTCAGTTGGCACAGCACTGGCTTACAACGACCGCAGACCCAAGACAAAATTTCAGTCATGAATTTATAATTGCAATGAACAAAGTAAAGATTGTGAGAATTTTTCTCTGGATTATCTTGTTTTCCCCCTCGTCATTCTACTAACTTTCTCCGCTATTCCCACTTAATTACCATGTCTGTTTAAAAAATATGACATCCTGTGTTTGTGGGATATCAGAGCTGCCGTCCACCGTAGTAGACGTTTCTCACGGTTTGATTGAAGATCAGTAGGTGGCATTAATGGCAATTTCTAGACGACTCATAGTTCTGTAAAAAAAAAGAGAAGGCACCGAAGTCTCACAGACTCCTATCTGCCTCGAGAGGACATGACGAATCCTACATCTATTACGAACGACAGATCGCCGCCAGAAGTATGATCTATGGATCAGGATGGGAAGAATGAACAGTGTGACGAATAGTAGGGCCAACTTACCCTCGCAGCACAGTCGGCACGTATCTCATTCCATCATGGGGACATAAAAAGTTTCTTTAGGCTGCAGTGCATATGGATGCCCCATGTCCTGCCCAATAAGCACCTCTAAGCCTCTATACTTCCTTTACTCCATTGCCACTACGCCATTATACGATCACACTTTAATAGCAGACTTAGTTGAAATGAAATCCACATCAAACATTAGAATAAAGAAATCAAGAAATATTTAACATAATACGCAAGCTAACTTGGTAATAAATCAGTCATTAACTTTATACATGGCTACTGATGCGGCTCAGGTGCTAGCGCGTTTGCCTGTTTATCCGGAGTTGCCTCGGGGGTGGGTTCGATTCCTACTTGGGTTGTTTCCTTGGCCAATTCTCGGCCTTTTTCAGTAGGTTATTTTACGACGCTTTATCAGTATCTTCGTTATTTAGCGTCTGAATGAGATGGTGATAATGCCGGTGAAATGAGTCCGGGGTCCATCACCGACAGTTACCCAGTATTTGCTCATATTGGGTTGAGGGAAACCACCGAAAAAACCTCAACCAGGTAACTTTCCCCAACCGGGAACCTAACCAGGGCCACCTGGTTTCGCGGCCAGACGCGCTAACCGTTACTCCACAAGTGTGGACTCCTGGCCTCATCTCACCAAATATCATCCCACTGTCACCAACTCCATCGACGCTAAATAACCCAGTACTTAATACAGCGTCGTTAAATAACCAAGTAAAAGAACTATATGCATAGATGTAGCTCGCGCAAGGAACGATTACCGAAAATAAATGCTGGTGTTGCTGTCTGTTTTGACGTGTGTATGTAGGCACGCCGTGGGAGCGAGAGGTGCGGGACGATGGAAGTACTGTCTCTTCCAAGAAGCTGAACAAATAAAGACATCGCTGTGGAAATAAAGAACGTAGCAAGAGAAAAATTCGAAGTTAATTAAACGCGCAACATATGTTTACGAATGAAATAATAATACCATGCGATACAAGATACGTATTCACATGCAATGGAAGAAACTAAATTCGTAATATAACTATCACAACGCATGACTGATTCTATCGATGTCATTTCTCTTCCGACTGTATTCTTGAATATCATTCAAGCTATCTCGTGGCCTTTCCTTTCGCCAGCTCTTCCTTATCGCATTGTTTCATTCGCATTCCTTCCGTCGGTATTCCCTGCTTGCGAGACCTATATAATTTATCAAGCATAAATAAATTACATTAGTAAAAAATAAATAAAATAATTATAAGTAAATATATTCATTGGAACCTGAAGTCATTTTCTAAGTAGGTGTTATAAAAATGAATTCCTTTCCGTATATGAAGGGTTCAGAGCCATAGTGGGCTAAGCGCCATTTATTAAAAACGGAGAAAGCAAGGATTAAAGTTAAGTAAATACCATAGTTTAATAAAGAATGACATATAATTTAGTTTTAATGTGCATACTTAATATTACTTGCTATATGTTTCATTGAATTATGGTAAGCACTTAATTTTAACCCTTGTTTTCTCCGTTTTTAATAAATGGCGCTTGGCCCACTATGGTTCTGAACCCTTCATATAAAGTGTTATATTATATTGTTATACTGGAAACTATATGACACTATTCCCAGGAAAGACCGGTGGAAGTGAGAAAATATTACACGCATTTGACACTAATTGTCCAATATATTATTAGTTCGAAATTAAGCATAAACATTTACATCGAATTATTCAAATGAATGAAATATTGAAAACTGGTTACAGTTAAAACAGCTTTCTTCAGTCTTCCCTCGTTTCCAAGTGCCAACTTGAATTGGAGTTAAATGATATTCAAAACACATTCAACAGAAAGATCATGATCAGTTCATCCACCTACTCTCCCCTTGCGAAAGCTCCTATTTAGCCAACACCGACTGAATGTTATTATAAAGACAATTTACAACATGTGAAAGCGTTTCCAGATTGCTCACCGAGTTTGTGGTAAGCAACACAAATCACTTATCACTGCCAGTCAATTTATTTACTTGTCATTCTTCATTTAAGGTTCCTTTCTGAATACAGACTTCATTCAGAAACGGCGACATGTGACACAGCGATAATGGATCGATGGCATAATAAAAATGTCAACGGAAATAAATTCTAGAAGAAAAACTGTCCCAAGATCCTGTAGTCAAAAGTCGCACAGAAACTCTTGCAGGTAGAATAATGTTCCTTTTGTGCCAAATTGTCGACAACTGATATAGTTACAAATAGGTCTATAGGGTATTCAGCAACGATTTTAAACCGGTGTCGCGACAATTCGTCCCGGCCAATTTGTCACTATGACAATTCGTCCCAGAAAAAACAATTCGTACCTGCGACAATTGGTACATTTTACAAGTTCGTCCCGGTCAATTGGTTCCATTTTAATTTGTACCAGCTGGTTGAGTGAAAGAGGGGCTGGTTGAGTGGAAGAGAAGATCTTATGGCTTTAAGTCTGCCAGCGAAAATAAAACATTCTATAATGAAAATAAAACATGATATGTACTACAACAGTGCATCAAATAATGCTAACTTTCTATGAAAACGACAGGACTTAAACTGAATAAAACATTGTAAATTGAAAAGTATACAAATACATTCTACGTTGTAAAGTGTATAAATTATGGATCGTTCAAAGTTAACGTTATCATAGAAGGGGAAACCAAACTTGACATAAAAGGGATACCTTTATACGAAGAACAGGGAAAGTGGAAGAAAAATTGAAGGTTTCAGAGCCATAGTGGGCCAAGCCCATTTATTAAAAAAGAAGAAAGCAAAGGTTAAAGTTAAGTGAATACCATACTTTAATGAAGATTGACATGCCATTTAGTTTGAATGTGTATACTTTATATTACTTGCTATACGTTTCCATTATGGTGATAACTTCATTTTAACCCTTGTTTTCTACGGTTTTAGTAAATGGCGCTTGGCCCACTATGGTTCTGAACCCTTCAATTGAGAAAAGAGAGAAAGCGTATCGCGGATACATATAACAAGTTTTCCACTTGTTCATGAAGTCCTAAAGAGAGTGACCACTCCCATGGACCTGACTGGAGCAGATGCAAGGCTTTGGAAGTGGTGCAGTATCGTCCAATGAATCTACTAGTTCTATAATAAGCAGGCTAGTAGGAGAAATAGAAGCGAAACTTGCCTGAAAATTCCGAAAACCGATTCATTAAGACGTACCGTACAACGAGAAAGACAAACTACTGTCTCCAAATCCTCCAAAAAGAGGAAATCAAACTATGTTGAAGCAGACAAAAGGATAACCGGAATTCTTGAAAGATATATGATGAATATAAAGATAATGAAGACATACGTGGTTACTTGCGAGCTATTGCTCAGAATACATGCTACTATGGCATTAATTATTTTGAAATAAATATTTATTACGCTTTGACTTCCTTGGTACATATTGTTTGGGATAAATGTTTTCACGGTACAAATTGGCCGGGACAAACAGTCTGTACAGAATTTGTCACGCTACAAATTGTGCTTGGTACGAAAAGTACTGGTACGAATTCCCTTTGACAAATTGTCGCATAATCTTTTAAACCTGAGGCTATTCACTGTCGTTCAGAAATAAAGTAGGCCTAATGATGAAACCAACAAAACCATTATGATGAAATAAATACGTATTTACCCATGTAATATATAAATATTCCTCATGTTCTCCATTGGTCGCCTAACAAATGTATTTTCATTTACAGATTCATAAGTAGCATGCATTATCTGCAGAAAATTAGAGGAAAACCATCTGTTGGCCTGTAGGCCATGGAATGGGACATGCTCTTCCAATCCATCTACCTGGAAACTGTTGTTCTAGATAGGCGTTCAAATTTTTTGACGTAGTAGTGTGGTGTTTTGTCTTGCTGGAAATGGTATTTTGAGGTTTTCCAGAAATTTAACAAACTCTCAGGGTGTTCAAGTAAGTCGTTCCTGTTATTCTGTCCTAAAATACAACAACGGCACGATAAAAGATTCTGATATCAAGGCACCACACTTTCAGTTTCGGACTGTTGAAAAATCAAGTGTGTATTTGCAGTTATTTAGGTTCACAGTGTCAGAAACGTGCAAAATGGCTTCAACAGTGAAGACGATGATTGAGAAATCATGGTCAACATTTTTCCCCCAAGTGGTTCAGAATCGTGCTTAATTTGGTATAGGCCTCCAGTGTGGTCTGGATTATCGAGTGAGACTCCATTCCGAATCTGCGCTCGAAACTGGATTCGATTCCCGCGTGAGCTCTTAATTGCTTGGCAATGTCTTCGACTTTATTCTCATCTATAAGGCGAATGCCAGGCAACTCCACTATGAAACATCTGATTCCTCTCACATCTGATAATCTTGCTGTCACCAATTCCATCCACAATGAAGACAGAAGCGCAATTTACGCAACGTTGTTATATAGGCCTAACTAGAAGAAACAAAATTATTTATGGCGGGAGAAATATAGACTACAGATTTTGAGAGTACTGTATAACGTCTCCAGATAATTTACATATTTTCTCAAAAATATTTTTATTTTCCTCTATTTCCCTACTGTTTATGGCTAAGTGAATTTTTGTAAAGTAGTCGTGTGGATATATTTTATCAAAACATTATGGTCCTAAGGAACTTCCAACTGCAAGTCAAACTGAATTTGTTACCAAAAAATAAATAATGTGGGCCCTATATATGCATTAATTCCATAACTAATAGAAATACTTAAATTTTGGAAGCCAATTCGTATACAAAATTTTAAATGCGAAATATTTAGTCTGATAGATTTTACTATTGGAGGCAATTTATTTATTTCTTCGACGTGACTGAGTTTGGAGACTGGCTATCTCCATCAGTTTATTCATTAGTTCATTTCACATGATAAAAATTAAAAATATCTGTTTAGGCCGATTTCAACAAAATCGTCATTCTTTTACTTTCTCACACAAAAAAAATAGTTTTATTGAAATATTTTTTATATATTCAACTTTACTTTAAACTGATTTATAGATGCTCAATGTGAACAAAATTCATTCAGCATCGTGAATATATCGCTGTATATATTTAGACATAAAGGCAAATAAACAGCGTGCCCGTGATCTCTTTTTCGGTATAGGATGCAGAAAAATGGTCTATTTTTATCGACATTTCATAATTTTTATCTCACATATCAATACTTTCTCTTTGCAAGTCTTGTAATAAAGTGTAGAAACAAAGTAAAAACTGCATACAGTAATACATTTACTTATTATGTTCATCAGGATTACAATTTCATGGTCCACACTAGTGGAGTAACGGTTAGCGCGTCTGGCCGCGAAACTAGGTGGCCCGGGTTCGATTCCCGTTCGGGGCAAGTTACCTGGTTGAGGTTTTTCCTGAGTTTTCCCTCAACCTGGGTAACTTTCGGTGCTGGACCCCGGACTCATTTCACCGGCATTATCACCTTCATATTATTCAGACCCTAAATAACCTGAGATGTTGATAAAGCGTCGTAAAATAACCTACTAAAATAAACAAATTACAATTTTATGAGGATCAAAATTCCAAATTTGATATATCTTAACATCAAACTTAATTATTTATCCATCACAACTACTACTTATGTTTTCATTCTGACGTGTTCACTGCCACTGCGAACCTCAAAATCTACCTCCCTTGTACCTCACTTTATTCATAATATGAGTTTACAATTGACTGAACTCGATTTTACAATAATGTAATGCATGAATCAACACTCCATCGTCATGCCTGTAAGATACTTTCACTCCACATCACAAACCAGCTTCTTTACATGTAATTCTATTCCATCTGTAAGTGTCAATCTCAGTTAGATGTAATTTCCAATTTAATTAATTCTCACGCTTAGAGACGTTATTTAAAATGGTTATGAGAATGCACCACAACTTAATATCATTATTATACACTACCTATACAGCATAGACATCACCTTTAACATCTCATAACACTAAAGAAGGAACTTTCCTTCATTATTTAACTTTATTATCAACAATGACAACAAAGATAATATTGAGTATCAAACACAAATGTTGAGTTTTTTTTTCGGATTCGCTGAAAGTTATCTTGTTTTCCTGACACGAATTGCAAAATATTGCGCGAGGATCGCTGGCGAACCAAATACCAGTGGTGGCAACATTTCAAAGACAGGAAGAGAGAAAATGTTTTCGTAAAAGACGAGTTTGCGGTCAAATAATATTATGAAAGCGTTGGTAAAAGACAAGTGTTTTCCTTATACCAAAAATACAATACCCACTACGGTTGTACAATGCGTATTCGCGGCGTGGCATTATTTTCTGGATACATTGGTAGCTTTGAAAAAATTGATGTCACACCGCTCAAGAAAGGATTGAAATCTCATTCTTCAAAATTACGCTATAGAAGGAAAATATTTATTTCAAGACGGCGGATAGGATTATAGAAACAACAGCGTTTACACCCTGTATTTAAGTCTGCTCCTTCATTTTACAGGTTAGTTGAGTAATTTTGGAAAAGATAAGAACTGGAATTCTCGTGCTTTGCAGTTACCACAATTTCTTATAGGCCTATGTTCAAACTCTGCAGCGGTTTAATTCTGAGATATACACATTGCACATCCCCACAAATCACCACCACCATCTTCCACTCAAGTATATAATTACAAATAATCTTCTATGGTGCTTAATTTTCAGTACATCTTTTCTTTGGACGGTTCAAGAATATCCACTCAACGTGCAAGGAAATGAAGCACAGCTTTTCCTTTCTACTAAGTATATGTATCCATAATTTATACATTAATTTTCCTCAGGAAATGGTAATTACTTATAAAATACACTCATGTAACCGGCTGTTGCTAAAGTCCTGCATGAAGTCTTATTTTCTTTTACGATCACATCCAGTATATCTCGCCGTTGCTCCATATTTCATTTCCTTGCCTATAATAATATTTACATATTCATTTTCCAGAGTATATACAGAGTGATTCACTTCTCTCTTACTATTAAGTTTTATGCAATCCTGAGTATATCTCGCCGTTGCTCGCATATTTCATTTCCTTGCCTATCATACAATTTATATCTTCATTTTCCAGAGTATATACAAAGTGATCCACTTTTCCCTTACTATTTATTTAATTAGCTAGCGAGTACAAATTAAATTTATAAAACAAAAATGTTTCTAGCCACTACCGTAAGAGCCAGGCTCGTGTACTTTGTGGTCTTAGTCAACAATATAACATAAAATTTACAAGGACAGTTTACTAAATACAGTAAGTAACGTAATTCAAACCAATAAATAACACACAAGAGCAAAAAAAAAAAAAAAAGGAGAAAGAGAAAAAGAGAGAAAAATACACATTTAATATATATTGACAATCAGACAGAAGCGAGTGATATGAATATATTCGACAGAAATAAACTGTAAAAAAAATACACTTGTTAATATCATATCATTTACAATTTTATATATTTTTTTTAAGTTTTAATTTTAAAATATTTGAAATTTGGAAAATGGTTTGTAATTTTATTATAAATTTTTGGCCGAAACTAGCACCATGTTTATGAGCTGCACTTGTATGACATTTACGCTCAATTAATGGGAAAGTAGACTTTTGTCTTGAGTACGATGTTCATGTCGACTAGATTTATATTTTATTTGATTTCTGTGATAGTAAGTTAGTAAACAATATTTATAAATTTCTTCAATAGTTAATACATTAAAATCTGTACAAATTAAATTTGTTGGGTAATCCATATTATTGGTCAGACAAATTTTTATTAATCTTCTGTGTAATAAAATTAATGGATTAAGTACAGATGATGCTAATTCACCCCAATTTATTATACCATATTGTAAGTTTATTAAGTTTTATGCAATTCTGAATTTTATTAGGCTATAGTCCGGATTCGAGCCCCGGTCAGGCCTGGAATTTTTCATTGAAAAATCCATAGTGACACTTGTGGCTGACAAAGACGCAGTTGAGGTTTTTCTCAAGGTTCTCCCGTTTCTCCATAATGGGCATCTAGGCATCATTCCGTCAAAATTTCTCCATTTCGTCATCATTCCATAGCATTACCGCACGCCGGCTAACGACGCACGGAGGGGACTGGCCTAGGGGCGAGAGAGGTTACCAGCTCGAGCTGCGTCCGGATTCATTCCCAAAGCTGTATGAATGATGTCGTGTTGATTCCCATTGTGTTTCCTACATATATTTACATCAGGTTCGAATTGATTCCTCTGCTTTCTCATCCGGAAAGTTTCCATTTCATTGAAATCGTTAACGAAATTCAATTTGCACTTACGTAAAGCTTCGAACCAACGAAAATACCAACAATAGAAAAAAGAGAAAGAGTAGTAGCTATGTTGAACTACAAATTTAATTACCGTAGCGAAGCAATTAGCTGTTTTCCGTGTGTTGAAAGTTCATCCCCAACATTAAGCGAAGATTTTTAATAATTGCTAAGTTCTATATTTTACTGATAAATTCAACATATTTTTCAACACACGTATGTTGGAAGATTTTCAATTTTAGATCATGATTTTATTGACAAATTTCACACACTTTTAACCATATCTATTGACAAGAAACTGCGTGAAGTAGTTGTTACCTTATAAGTAGGCAGTCTTAAGTCTACAAAATGGGAAGGAAAATTCCGGAATCAACTCGGATACGAACTAACATGAATTCATTCAATGACTGGAAATCAACTCGAATATCATCCATCCAGGACCCTTTCGAAAAATGGGAATCAATACAGACGTTTGGGAATCAAATTGGCTGCAGTGACAACTCGATACCTGGGTATGCAGCGAACCTTAGTGTAGTCAGCCAGCGTGAGTTTTGTAATGCGCCTAGCAATAGGGTTAGCGCAATAGATCTTGAAATGTCGCAGTTTTGGTCGTAGTGCCCCCTACCGAAATACCATTCCATTCCAATATACTGTACGTAGTGTATGATCCGAACTGACAAACCAATATTAGCTATAGTCTTAATCACCCATGCTAGTATGGCCGTCAGTTCTTATTAAAAAGGGGCAGATGACTTGCCTGGTATATATAAAGTGAAAATTATCTTATTTGAATCCTCTAATCTAATGGAAAAATTTCTTCTCAAGAGCAGACATTGTCTATAACAGACATGGACAGCTATATAAACATACTTTGTTATTTGAAAATATGTCTAAATAGCAGTCAGGAGACGCACCAAAACCATCGTCAGTCATATGTTAATACTACTAGTTTTTCTAAGGCCTAGGGTAATATGTCTCTTTGTTACTCATAACCAGAGATAAAACAATTCCTTCGTAAACACGGTACCAGCGTATATGTGACTCTAGTATTGTATAGTTGTAAAAAAAAAGTGGCCGCACTCGTGAACAGCGAATATTTTCAAAGTCCACTTCGGGTCGCGGCGATGTTACACGATGCATGTGTTTGTACAAGCAGTTCCGGAACTATGAAAGTGTTCCATATCTGCGCCTCGTAGACCAGCAGTAGAGTGCTAGTTTAATGATTCAAAGGTTGTGGGTTCGGGCCTTCAAGTTTTCATTTTATTTTTTAATCGTTCTTTAGCGATGTAAGTGATATTCAAATTATCATTTATATCCATTTATCGTTCTTTATGGATATCACGTTATTTATATTTTGTTATCGTTCTTTAGAGATATGAATAAAATTCAAGTCATCATTTGTATTCTGTTATCGTTTTATAACGATATGAATAATAATAATTATTATTGTATCTCCAAAGGGAGTTAGCCCTATTTTACATATGTACTGTATGTTAGGGCTATAGTTTTATAAACAAAAAAGATAAGCATAAAGAGAAATGGAAAAGAAAATTAAATTAACTTACGCGATGTAAACAATCCGTAAATTAGGCATTGCGATTGCAAAACAAATATCAGGTATCAATTTGAAACATACAAAAACATTAACAACACACATACGTAACACTTCTATAACATAAATATGCAGCTTTCCGTACCATACATCATAAATTAATACACAATAGTCACACAAACACAATCAAACTATAATTACGACATTGCGACGACATCAAGCATCCCATAACTGACTCACATACATAACAAATCAAGCATCCGTTGCAACACATACACTTCAACATAGTAACCACACTTTTAAAAGTTACAAATTTGGCTCCAAGAAGAATAAATAGGACACTGTTACTAATTACTATTCTTCTACAATTTCTTAAATACATCTGTAATAAATCTGTGAAATTCCGATATGAATAATATTCACGTTTTTTTATATTCTGTTATCGTTCTTTAGAGATATAAATAATATTCAAGTTATCATTTATATTCTGTCTCCTTTCATTAGCATTATAAAATAATATTCAAGTTATTTATATTGTTATTGCTCTTTCGCAATATAATTAATCTGTATTTTATGTAAGTAATTATTATAACACAAATAACCATCTTCCTTTGTAAAATAGGTTATTTTATTTAGATAATTAAATACGTATTATATAATATCTTATATTAATTAAACAAACCGATATTTATCATTTATATTCTGTTATTGTTCTTTAGTGATACTGTATAAATAATATTCAAGTTATTTATATTGTAATTGTTCTTTAGCGATATAAATAACATAAATTTAATATTAGGTTTGGAAAAATCCAGTTGCATAATACTGGTATTAGTTTTCCTTTTTGTATTATTACATTATACTATCTTCAACCACAATAAAATGAAAAGGAGTAACGAGGCATTGAACCTGAGACGTTGAGATCTAAATTAGGACGTTCGTCCGCTGAGCTACGAGGGCAAAAGTGTGGAAACATTTTCGGAAAAATTGGCCCAATCACACTCTAAGACTTTCTGATGATTCGTAGAAGCTAGTCCAGGATGCGGGGGACAAAGGCTAATTGAGATTTCCCGGTCTCTGATCGGGTCAAACATCCTGATAGAATTAATATTTAACCCTTGCCGTGACTTTCGGTGAAGTCCGGAGGGCCCAATTAGTCAAATCCACTCTCCTCATCTCCACGCTTGGGCCCCCTTTAATTTAATAAGATGTGAAAGAGATAGTGGTGTGCGGAAAGCAACGGGATGTTACATCATTTAGGCCTATCCTTCCCAAGAAAAACTGCAAACATGAACAAAGGAAGCCTTTAATAGAAGAAGGATCTTCTGCGGACCTCTGGAAAAAGAACTAAGGTAGAGACTAGCGAAGTGCATTGTGTAGAGTGTGGCATTGTATGGGGAAGGAACATGGACATTACGACGAAATGAAGAGAAACGAATTGAAGCATTTGAAATGTGGATGTGGAGAAGAACGGTGCGTGTGAAGTGGACAGACAGAATAAGAAATAAAATTGTGTTTGAAAAAGTTAGTGAAGAAAGAATGATGCTGAAACTGATTAGAAAGAGAAAAAGGAATTGGTTGGGTCTCTGGTTGAAAAGAATAATAGATGACATTAGGATATATGGATCATATGCGGAGACTAAGAGGAAGGCAGAAAATAGGAAAGATTGGAGATTGCTGGGTTTGAAATGAAAGACCTGCCCAAGGACGGAACACTTATGTATGTATGTTCAGAATGCCTGGAATATCGTGTCTAAGAAAGTCCCTATTTGCAAAGACTAGTCAATTCCATGCCCACTCGACTGCAAGATGATCGAGATAAGAGGAAGATAGACTAAATATTGAATTGTGGCTTTTTGTTTTGTTTTTTGAACGCTTAATTGTTTGAATGATTTAAGACCGACGCCAGTAAATTTGATTTGTTTATGCCACGAAAGATATTTTATTGAGAATAACATATTTTTTCTTTCCATTTGCAGCCACAGTATCATAATGATAAAGTCATGGCATAATATATTAATGAACCTGATGTTAATTACTAAAATAATCGTAAAAGAGAACGGAGCCATTATGTATAGTTTGTCTCTCTCAAAAACAGAATAAAAAAAGAATATAAAAAGAAGGAAGTTGTAGTCGAACGCAGGACCTCATGAATAAGAGGCCTGAACGCTACCATTACGCAATCGAATAACACATAGCATACTTCAATTATAACTGTAGATATCAGGCAACGTGCTCCAACAACATGTAACATCGCCTGTCTCCGAATTGTAGCGAAGATACCCGAAGGGAACTTTGTTTCAGGAGAGCGGCCACTTTTTCTTTTGACAACTGTACATGACGACAGAGGAAAGGGGTTTAGAATTGTTTTCTGTACCGTCTGGTTACAGCAACAGTGCTGATCTATGGTGTTACGTGTCCAGTGATCGAGTCGATTTCTAACTTATAGTGTAGTGTTGTCATTATTTTAGGCCTATACAGGGTGTTTCCGAGGTGGTGTTACATACTTTCAGGGATGATGGCGAAGGACACATGTATCAATTTGAGATAAGGAACCGTGGTCCGGAAATGACTGAGTCGAAAGTTATAAGCAAAAATATTTGTGTGGAAATGGAATTGTAATTTGGCATCACGTGCCCTCCTTTCCTTAACCTTCGGAACAGTCGTAGAAAAAATGTTATGGGCCGGATGTCTCCTACGTGGGTACTTGCCCGATACAATCTGTGAGCTTGTCTACTGTTCCCATTGGCTCATCCGTATTCGAAAATCAAGTCTGCTTATTCCGCTCTCGTGTACTCCTCCATTTCACTAGGACTGATCGACTGGACACTGCAGCTTGTACACAAACACTGCTGTCTACAGACGTGCATATCAGGACCGACCATGTCCGTTACACATTACGCTATCTGCATTGCTTTAGTGTAGTTTCCTGTCCCCATTCCTCAGACAGCGCACTGAATGGAATACTGTAAGTAGACAACGTAAACAACGTCAGATGAATACAGTACACATAAATAAAGTGTACAAGGGAATAAAATTATTTCATTTCCACACAACTATTTTTGCTCGTAATTTCCGACTCGGTCATTTCCGGACCAGGGTTCCTTATCTCAAATTGATACATGTGTCCTTCACCATCATCCCTGAAAGTTTGTAACACCACCTCGGAAACACCCTGTATATTAAGTAATTCTAATATTTGTAGGCGTTGGTTTAATTTTACACTCTATAGAGGACTACTAAAAGTAACAATTTTACATAGCTTATATTTCAGTCCAAATATTCCTACCAAGTAATGCGCAACGTTTATGTTCCCCCGAAGTTCACTGTAATTTGAAACCTGCTCTTGTTTTCATCTGACCGCTGTGCATAGTTCAACTGTATGGTTGAAGCATAGGCAACCTCTTGACCATGGAAGGAATTCTTTCATCTCTACTCATAACTTCTACTATGATGACAAAACAGCCGTCCTTGCACAGCTTCCAATACTTTTATCTTCCCTTACAGGTTGAGCTGCAACTGAACAGGCGAGGAAGGTGAAAAAGTAGTTTTACAGAGAAAATTGATGCCCAACGAATTAAATTTGCTTCCGATGTTGAAAAATATCTAAAAAATACTATCCAGAAAGCGACAAGGAAACAAACATTTTAGATTTCGAAAAATGCATTATATATCTTTCGCGAGTTAAATATTACAGTACCTGGTTAACTAGTTTCAGCCTGTTATTGGCCATCTTCAGAACTGGTTGGTACTGGTCTTGGCTTCTTTTGTTTGTGTTTCCTGTGGGGTGTGTTTGTGTAGTGTAATGTGGAGTCAGAAACTAAACACAATGCGTATAGACACACAAAAACACAACCAAATTAAATTTTCAACACACAACTCAATTTCAGAACACACACACTTTGACTCCAAATTACACTACACAAACACACCCCTACAGAAAACACAAACAAAAGGCGCCAAGACCAGCACCAACCAGTTCTGAAGATGACCAATAACAGGCTGAAACTAGTTAACCAGGTACTGTAATATTTAACACACGAAAGATATATAATACATATTCCGAAGTGATATAGCGATAAAAGTTGTGTAATCAAGATGTATATATTTTAGATTTCTTGAAAATTTAAAATGTACGAATTGTTAAACGTCTCAGTCACATTATTCACTTGGGATTTCTTTTGCATGCTTATAATGTATATATTTCACACAATTCAATAATTTCTAATATAAGTACTGCTACCAAAATGCGCTTAAAACATTTTCTTTACATAAATTCTATTGAATCTCCTACGTTAGAATGTTTTGTATTTTATACCTATTTTGTGTATTTACAGGGTTTTTCGAATGTAACACATATATTGCAGTTAAAATTTAATGTGGATGTTTTGGATAAAAAAAAACTCAGACACTTCAAACCTTTTATTTAGATAATATTATATGGCGACTATTTTTGTACGAGTTACAACATTACCTTGAAAATTTTTAAATACCACCTTGTAGTTCTTTTGATATCATGTGAAAGAGAATATTTTAATGTGATATTTCATTTTTCACACAAGCACTATGGCAACAATTTTATGTTCATATAATATTTTATTAGTCCTTTATTGACGAAATGAAAATAAAACAAGACTGTCTTAACAAAAAATGATCTGTTCGTGTTTCTGACATGTCCATGTTCTATTCTACTCACAATTGACTGAGAAACAGGTGGCCGTTTTGGATGAGATTCGTTGAAAAGTGTGCATAACTCAAGCAGGTGGCCGATTTGGATGAGATTTGTTAAAAAGTGTTCATAACTCAAGTAAGTGACTGATTTGGATGAGATTCGTTGAAAAGTGTTCATAACTCAAGCAGGTGGCCGATTTGGATGAGATTCGTTTAAAAAGTGTTCACAACTCTTGTTGTGCACATCTTCTGTCACAAATCGTACCATTATCACAATCTCGATTCTCTCTTCTTCTGTTAAGAACATTTTGTTTTATGTCAATTGCACCATAAAAATACATTCATAAAACAAGGGGTAACAAAAGGAATGAACAATGAAATTTATAGCCTACGTGTATGAATTAATCAACCTATATTTTATTTGTATTCTATAATTTTGAAATATATATTAATCCTACTTTTCACGTGCGATATTATTCTTCTCTAGTGTTAATATTATATTACATAATTCCATTGCCGCTGTAATTATATTTTAGTTCCTATTTTATTTTACTTATTTATTCATATTATTATTATTTTTTTATTTTAATATTATATCTGAACTGCGACCGAGCACGAGCGCTGCTCATTCGGTCTCAAATTTTGTTAATACTACTGTATCTTCTTTTTATACTGCTTGTATTATTTTATTTGTATTTCTCTTTGTTTGTTTTTGTAATTATATTTCTTTATTCTGTATATTTGAATTTAAATAAATAAATATTAAGTAAAAAAAATTGTTACAGTACTGTTTCTGTAGAAAACACATGAAATACTATACAAAACATTGCCACTTCGGATGATAGTTCAAAACTATAGGGTGTTCTCGATGACGTCATAACTGGCACACTAATTGCAAAAGATTCCCAGACATTTTCCCGAATCCATATTTTCCGAATACCATTTTTCCCGAATACAAAATTCCCGACAGACATTTTCGCGATTTCTTTGATTTGCATTTTCCTGAAATTTAATTTTCCCCAATACAAAATTCCCGATTTATTTGATTTCCATTTGCCCGATAATACTGTAGTGTACGAGTATATTACAAATTTATTTAATACAGGCATTATTTACTCATTTACTCATTACTCATTTACTCATTTACTCATTTATTTATTTATTTATTTATTTATTTATTTATTTATTTATTTATTTATTTATTTATTTATTTATTTATTTATTTATTTATTTATTTATTTATTTATTTATTTATTTATTTATTTATTTATTTATTTATTTATTTATTTATTTATTTATTTATCATCAATCTTTGTTAACGTCATGGCGGATTAGATTTGTTCCAGTTCTTAATCCGCCATCAGTCTCTATACAAATATTACAAAAACTAATACATATTGAACCTATAAGTATCCTCTATACACCATGATAATAATAATAATAATAATAATAATAATAATAATAATAATAATAATAATAATAGATATTATTAATTGCACTTTCTCTTTATATAGTGAAATAATGCCCAAGTGTCCTTAGTTAGTCGAGGTGTCTGTTATCAACTGCATAGATGTGATAATCCTGCACGATACTTCGTATTCGTGTTTGAAGTTGCAACAACTCTGTCAGCGGCTGTCCCTTTCAGTACTTGCAAGTTTTTAAGTGGTCCAGAAGTAATCGCTCGCGTAGAACATTCTTTGGAACGTACTTTTGCACAATCCCAGTATATTTTTCCTCCAGCCTCACTCTTGCTCTTCAAATACACGTAACCTTCCAGCAAAAGCTTTTTACCTCCTCGCGCTGAAGTCATAATTGTACCTTCATCTGCCATGTTTTTCATAACATAAATTTAATAAATTTGTTTTCCTAAATATAATATAGTCCTTGTATTTTTTTTATGTCATAGCAACATGTGTGATTGTCTGTTCATGTCTTTTACTGTTCGGGAATTTCTCGCATAATTTATTTGGGAAGCTGAATAGTAAATGAAATTCGGGACCGTGCCTTCGGGAAAGTCGATTCAGGAAAGTAGCATTCGGGAAAAGGTAACTTCGGGAAAACGTCCATTCTGGAATGCGGATTCGGAAAAATGAGTGGGAACGGTCGCAAAAATATTTTGTTTCGATAAAAAGAAATATAATACCTACAAGGTTTGACGTGACTTAGTTTTGTCCCAAATGCTCTCATTAAATTCAAATTGCAATAATGCATTCCTTTTTAAGACTTTAAACACTCCAAGGGTTTCATTCTGACATAATGCTGTACATCCTCATAAACCACCTTCTTTGCAAATGATTAATTATACACAAACTTTCAGTGCCAAACTGAATTATTTTCCTTCACAATCATGTCTCATATGTGTTGATTTTCAAGTGGTTTCATTCTGGGATTTATTAATTCCATATTCCCGCAAATCACTCTCCATGCATATAATTGAATCACTAAATACAAAAAGGGAATGAATCACCTTCAGATAGTTTTGAGAAAAACCTAAATAATTCCTGCACACAACGAAATATAAACGAATTGCATTGAAAATATTTCTATGAACCAATCATGACTACACAAGATATTTATGTAAAAAAACGTGTGTATTTCTCAATTTATCCTGCCATATACAAACAATTTTTGTGTGTGGTATTGTTCCCCTTTCATATCTTATGAAATATATGGTAAAAATATTAAACAAAATGTATCATTTTCTCTATTATTGAAATCAAAACCTTTATCGTATGCCTATTTATTAACAATACTAGAGTGTAGCACATAGAAATATTGAAAGCTATCGATTATTACGTAAACCAAAAAAATGTTTATTTTGGGGGGGGACTTGTTCCCCTTTCACTTCTAATGAAATATATTGTAAAAATATTAAACGAAATGTATCGTTATCTCAGATGCATTTACAATTCACTGTAGGCTAAAACAAGGAGATGCACTATCAAATTTACTTTTTAACTTTGCTCTGGAGTATGCCATTAGGAAAGTCCAGGATAACAGAGAGGGTTTGGAATTGAACGGGATACATCAGCTGCTTGTCTATGCGGATGACGTGAATATGTCAGGAGAAAATCAACAAACGATTAGGGAAAATACGGAAATTTTACTTGAAGCAAGTAAATGGATAAGTTTGGAAGTAATTCCCGAAAAGACATAGTATATGATTATGTCTCGTGACGAGAATATTGTACGAAATGGAAATAAAAAAATTGGAAATTTATCCTTTGAAGAGGTGGAAAAATTCAAATACTTAGGAGCAACAGTAACAAATATAAATGATACTGGGGAGGAAATTAAACGCAGAATACATATGGGAAATGCGTGTTATCATTCGGTTGAGAAGCTTTTATCATCCAGTCTGCTGTCAAAGAAATCTGAATGTCAGAAATTATAAAACAGTTATATTACCGGTTATTCTGTATGGCTGTGAAACTTGGAATCTCACTTTGGGAGAGGAACACAGGTTAAGGGTGTTTGAGAATAAGCTGCTTAGGAAAATATTTGGGACTAAGAGGGATGAAGTTACAGGAGAATGAAGAAAGTTACACAACACAGAACTGCACGCTTTGTATTCTTCACCTGACATAATTAGGAACATTAAATGCAGACGTTTGAGATGGGCAGGACATGTAGCAAGTATGGGCGAATCCAGAAATGCATATAGTGTGTTAGTTTGGAGGCCGGAGGGAAAAAGACCTTTGGGGAGGTCGAGACATAGATAGGAAGATAATATTAAAATGGATTTGAGAGAGGTGGGATATGATGATAGAGACTGGATTAATCTTGCTCAGGATAGGGACCAATGGCGGGTTTATGTGAGGGCGGGAATGAACCTCCGGGCTCCTTAAAAGCCAGTAAGCAAGTATGGTTATCTCTATTATTGAAATCGTATGCCTATTTATGAACAATATTAGAGTGTAGAACATAAAAATATTGAAAGCTATTGTTTATTACTTGCCTTTAGCCATTTTTATTCAATTTTTCTTCTAGTGATCAGTGTTTACAACACATTTCTTGCGTTTTGCACGACTTGAAAAAGGGAACAAGTCGTGGACTAAGCTCCTTTTCAAAGTAAACATGAAAAATAAAGTGTTGAAATCTAAACTAAAGAAATGCAGAACCTGTTCGCTTTTCATGCAGAATGAAAGCGCATACCCAAATTAGTATGACTACAGTCGTAACTCATTTTGCCAAATCTGGAACTTATTCCCTTTTCATATTTAGTGATTCAATTAGATTCAATTTTAGAGACAAATTGACTTAATTGTCTTTAGAAACATTTCTCGTATGTATAAACTCTCCAGAGGTTTTCATTCCGAAGATACATTCACTCCACACCCTCACAACCCACCTCCCTTATATCTCATTTTATTGAATCTTATCTGTGTCACGGTCTCCGCAGTGGCAAGTTCCCAAACTGCAATTTCAATGTTATCCTCGTATCTCGTTACGGTGCTCTTAACATAGACTTTCCAGGAGGCTTTCTCGACGTATTTAAGTATTCAGTTCTCGTAATCTACATGCCCAGCCTAACTCTTAAGTCAATCACACCATACACATGAATTTATAATAAATTTCGCATTTTCAATCAGGCGCGCAGTTATCCGAAAAGTCTAGACATGAGGCTTTCCACACAGGTGAACGAGTTCAGATTCTGTCTTTTTCAAGTCGAGTTGTAGAAAAAAAATCTGTGGTGAGTAGGGTTGAAAACCAGTGCATGAAAGTTTCTATTTTGACTCCCGATTTATTCATAGAAACTCGTTATGTACAGTACTAAACACGGAAAATTATAAAATAAGACAATATACAGAATATCCAATTTATCTTATGCACCTATTATAACTTTTTTGTTTGGACAGGTATTAGCATTTTTGTTTTTGAACGTTATGTTAGAACGAGGGGCTAACATGAGTGTGGAGATTTAGTGCATGAAACTACATTACGGTACAAGACACACGTGACGACAACACTTTTTCAAATAGCACTACATACTTTAATCATGTTGCATTGATTACACACATTAAGATGAGTTCAAAAATGTATCACAATTTCATCTTCCTAATCAATAACAACAACAAAATGAAACAAAAACGTACTTCCAATGTGATAATGTTATGCTTTGAGTCTCACAGATGTTCCAAATGGTGACCATTCACATTAATGCACATTCGAAGGCGTTCCCCGAACGACCGTATGACTGCCCTGCACGTTGCTGGCTGAATGGACACACACAAGCCTGTCGAATGCGTTGTTGCATGTCCTCTGGTGTTGCCAGAATGTTCTGGTACACACTGTCCTTTACAGTTCCCCCAGGAAGAAGTCGAGTGGCGACAGGTCCGGAGAACGTTCAGGCCACTGTAGTGGATTGTTGCGTCGACAGTTGTTGTGGTTTGTTTACACGTTAAGACAGCAAACACACAACACACGACGTGTACGGACGTCAGTCGTCTTTAATCTTGTGTAAGTTAATGCACAAGATGACTGGGGCACCGCAACAAACGGTACATTCTGATCTCATTCATTCTGCATTTTGTTTTATTGGGAAGGTGACATTTTGATACATTTTTGAACTCGTCTTAATGTGTGTATACAAGTAATTAAAGTAATTAGTGCTATTTGAAAAATTGATAACGTCACGTGTATCTTGTACCATAGACTAATGTAATTACATGCACCAAATCTCTACACTCATATCTATCATACCTATCCAAACAAAAAAATTATAATAGGTGCACAAGATAAGTGGGACACTCTGTATTGCATTGGTAGACTACTTCAGTTGACAGATCACTGGTTTACGATGACTGCAGAGGCTAGTTGAAATTCTGACAATGATGGAATCATAATTTTCCACACTCACCCTTTCCCTGTTTTCACTTGTCATCCAATAACACATTTCGTAACTTCCTTTTCCCGGTTTCCTTTCGCCATTCCAACAACACTGTCGACAATTCCCTTTTCCTAGTTTCCCTCGTTATTCCAGCAGTACACTCTACAACTCCTATTTCCCGGTTTTCCCTTGTAATTCCAACACACTCCATAATTCTCTTTTCCCGGTTTCCTTTCCTCATTAAAAAAACACTCCACAACTCCTCATTTCCGGTTTCCCACGTCATACCAAAAGACACATACTACAACCCCACTTTTCCGGTTTTGTCCAGTCATTCCAACATCGCACTTTGTAAATTCCCTTTCCCGGTATCCCTTCGTACTTTCAACAACACTGTCCACAATTCCCCTTCCCTGATTTCCCTTGTTATTCCGAAAAATACACTGTATAACGCGCCTATCCCAGTTTTTTCCTCGTCATTTCAACAACACACACTGTTAAGTCCGCTTTCCAGATTTCCTTCGCCATTCCAGAAACAAACACTCTTCCTAACTCCCCATTCTCGGTTCCACTCGTAATTTCAACAACACAATTTAAAATTCCTCTTTTCCGGTTTTCTCTCGTCTTTCCAAAAGCACACTTCGTAACTCCCCTTTCTTGTTGTCCCATCATCATTCCAAGAATACACTTCACAACTCCGATTTCTCTGTTTCCCCCGTAATTTCAACAAGATACGCTACGCCTCCCCTTCCACAGTTTCCTTTTATCATTCCAACAATACTTTACAACTGCCCCTTACCGGTTTTCCTTGTCATTTCAACAAATCCCCAAAACTCGCTTTCAACGGTTTTCCTCGTTATTCCAACAATACTCCCCACAACGCCCCTTTCCCGGATTTTCCTCGTCAATCCAACAACTCTATCCACAACTCCCCCTTTCCGGTTTTCCTTCGTCAATTCAGTAACTCTCCACAAATATACTTCTCAAATTTTTCCTCGTCAATCCAACAACTCTTCACAACACCTTTCTTCCCGGATTTCCCTCGTCATTCCAACAACTATCTCCAAGACTCTCCCTTCCTGGCTTTTTCGTCAATTAAACAATAATCTCCACAAATCTCCCTGCCCAATTTTTCCCTCGTAAATTAAACAATACTCCCCACAATTCCCCTTTCATTATCATCTCTATCTCGAAAAATAAGGCGCCATTTGTGTTTGCATAACACCGATTCGATATTCGCCCCCATCTATCCCCATGTGTCATTATCCCTGGGGAAATTAAAAAAGTGTACAAAGATAATTCATATACACAGGACGAAAAGAAAGCCGTGGCTATGTGATTAGATGACGGCCTATCACCGACCGGAGTTCGATTTCCTCCAGGTTCAGTAAAATTTGTGGTGGACAAAGTGGCTCTGCGAGAGAATTTCTCCGAATACTTCTACCACTCACATTTCATTGCTCCCAAGGGTATGCGACAGCCTGACCAGTACGCAAAATTATCCCCTTCGGTCCATAGAAGTGGCTTCATATCTTACTGCTTTCAAGCACCGAAAAGAAGATTGACGATTATATTCTGGACCATAGTATCACTATGGATTTTTCATAGGAAAAATCCCAGGCCTGACCGGAATTCGAACCCGGACCGCCTGTATGAGAGGCTAAAGATTTACCACTCGGCCACCACACGGGACTAACTGATAATAATACCTAGCGCGTGTTTCAGAAATACAGCACATGTGAATCTCTAACTCCACGTCACAATACGCGTCATTTTCATGGTACTTTGGCAAAGAAAAGCCAATTAGTAAGTAGGAGCTTTCCCTGACGGTAAAATTTAACGGAGCGTGAAGTTGACCCCATAAATCCGGTCTATAATGCACTAAGAACTGAGAATAAGTTAAGCGTGTGCGTCCACAATCTCTTAGGTTCGGACAGAAATTACTTTACCATTGTTACACAGAGAGGGCCGATATATAGTCACTTTCATTCTGGAAAAATGAAACAGTGTCTTGAAAATGACAAACTTTTCTTTACTATTTGTATTACCGGTACATTTTTCGTAAGATTCAGATCTTTATCAGTTATCAATAAAACTCTCGTTTCTAATTACGCTACTTAACACTTTAGTTTTTAATTCCATTGATAAAACTGCGTAACAAATTTTAACTTTTTTTTTGGGCTGGACATGTGATACATGTTTTCTTGAACCTCCTGAATACGAATATGACAATAAAAACAGTTGTTGGTTATGGTTTTTTTGAGAAAATTTCGAATTTATATATATATATATATATTCAAAATATGCTTCATATGACAATAAGGTTAAATACTCACTGTACAGAAGATTACAACTTTCTTTTTCTGCATTTTGTTTCATACTGGGCATCAGATACATCACGAGCTAAAGTTCAAAAATATTCTGCTAGCGTATTGGTACTCCACTGTCCTTTGTATCTTTTTTCTATAGCTGAAATTTCTTGATGAAAGCGCTCACCATGTTTATCACTGAAATCGCCACAATATTCGGGGAAAAAGTCAAAATTGGAGTGAATAAAGTGAATTTTCAGGGACATGTTACAACACATACGCCAACAGTAAATTTTGCACTAGTTCTTCATAGTTCTCACTTCTACGGTTACGCAGAAAATTTAATACAATCTCCTTGAACGCAACCGAGGCGGATCTCTCACTTCCTTTCAACAAAGATTTGAAGTGATTATCCTTCATTATTTCTGTTTAGGTGAGGGGTTTGGACTTTTTCCATTGCTGGTTGTCGCAATCAAAAAATTAAGACACAACGTTTCTCTAATTTGTGGTCCATTGAAAACCCTCTCTTTTATTTTGTAGTGCTAACAGCAGGAAATTTTTCCTGGATATATTTTAATACTCAGTTTCATGAAGCATCCCTTTAACAAAATCCTTTATTAATGTGTAAAGAGGGTAAAATTATTTTAATTTGAGATACAAGGGGTTAATCTATAATATTTTTCTTCCCTGCTCTAGTGATTGTCGTGTTGCCCTAATTTTATTTTATAATGCTTATCTGGAGTGCGACTGTCCCATTCACACAGAAAGCAGCACAATTTTGTGTAGCCTAATTGCATTCCAATAAGCAACGCTACAACCTTTAAATCCGCACTTATAAAACATTCGTACTTTGTATATCATCATTAAAATACATTTTAAAGAAATAGGCCTGCATGTCATACACAGAATAATAACACCATGGAAATCTTCTGGTAAACTGAAGCGATTTCATATGGCGAACCTGTTTCTCTCCCTCCAAATGGAAACGAAAACGACAATAAAACAATTCTCACTTCTAGAAGTGATTTTGACAGGGTGGTCTATTGCAAAATATAAACTACAGTAATGTCATTAAATCTCACAGTGAAAGAAATATACATCTCAAGTAAAATCAGGTAAACTCCAGCGAATTCATACCGCGAACCTGTTTCACCCCCTCCAAATAGACTCGTAAAAGGGCAATAAAATAATTTCCGAATCTACAAGTGCTTCTAATATGATGACCTACTTAAACTGGTATTTTTTTTCACATAATTGATCGACACGTTTAAAGAGTCCACTGCAAGAATGATGGGTCACTTTCTTGTCCAAAATGAACCAAGACTGTCAATGCATAGCTTAAGACATATAGAATGTACATAGAGAGATATATGGCATTAACACTAATAGTCATTGTCCAGTAATGTTCGGTCACAGTTAACCTTTGAGCGCTAAGCATTTCAAACTTTCATTTGCTTCTCCTGCAAAATGTATTCCAAATGACATCCATCATTCTTGCAGTGGACTCTTCATTTGTAAAACAAAATATTTACATATGAAATACGGTGATTTTTTAAATAAAGTGCGTAGAAAATGAATTATGTTGTGCGTCTCGAAAATCCGAACTGATGGAACATTTCGTTTGTTATTCTTGAATTCAGGAGGTCAAAATTAGTAAGAATTTGTTAGTCTGGAGCAAAATGACTGTTGGCCAGTGTAACTCTCTGGCATCTCCTAATGTTTTCTGGTTGTGATGACTGTTGGCGTTACATCTCAACAATATGACGCTGGAACATGTGTTCATGTTTCTGGCCAGCAACAGTCCTGATATATTGTATTTCTTATTTTGAAGAGTAGTTAATTCAGCCACTTTCGAACGGTATGGCGCAAATAGTAAAGGTTGTAGTAAGAATTGTGTCGTAAGAATCTTGCCAATGTTATATATACTACTTGCATAGCCCTAATCTCCATATTCGGTTATGCATGAATATATTCTACTTCTGTCATTCTGAATTTGCAAAAAAAAATATATATTTTTTTGTTTTTATTTAGTTATAATAGCAAACTATATTTTGAAAAAGCTATGTTTCATCTTAAACTTCCGTAACATTATTATTTTTTAAACAATTTGTCTAATTTCTCTCTTCCATAATGAATTTCCGTTCCATTTCTTAAAATGTTTCCTATTGATAACGTATAAAATCCTTTCACAACAAAAATTGGCGGTTTGCCATCCATGGAGAAAATTTTCAGGACTTCCACGGATAACAATATTATATTAAAATAAACGTGTATAATTTATTATATTTAAATATGTAGGCCAGTGATGTCAAAGCAAGCGCATTTTTCTGACCTTGACGTCGTGCGCGGGCATCAAGAGCTAGATATGAAATGAGGAAGAGTTATGTATATGAATAAGCAGCCTGTTGGATTTAAAAAACAGTGGTGCACAAACTTCAAACGGAACGTGAAATTTTATGTCGTTATTTTATATGGTTTCTTTCTGTTTGATATTACGTATAGTGTCTGAAAAAAAAAATACTATACTAACACCAATTTCTTAATTTTGCAGTTGTATTTTAAACGTTAATAACACAATAAAGAGTTAAGAAGGAATATTCATATACATTCCATAGTAGTACAACTATACTGTACTAAGTGAATGAAACACATCATTCATAAAGAAAGTTATATCCCAAAATAAGAGATTGAGTATGACATGATAAGCTGGAATTTATATTGATAATATTTTAAGCCATATAAAAGTAATCAATAAACTAATCAAAAGAATTCTATAGTACAAAGCAAAGTTACCTAGATTTGCTATACGTTTAAACTGTAACTAATATTGCATAACAAAACTCTTATCGCAGTATGCTTTTAAGGTGATATTGGTGCACAAATTCCTATCATCAGAACATTAAATTATTTTCTCGAAGTCTTCTGAAGCTGTAGACCTGACGTTTTTACAACACATAAGCACATATATTTTGTCTATGAAGTAACGGTAGTTGCTTTGTTTTATTAATTTCCTTACAAACATTTTCAAAATTTTCAATATACTATCTTGAGTAATACGTATTTACGTTACTTATATTAGATTTACGAAAACATCGCCTCAGTACCTGTAAGGCTACTAAATAAATAGATCTATATCTGAAAATTTCACTTTCCCAATAAAAAATTTGGAGTTGAGGAAATATTCCTTTTGAATAAAAACAACTTTGTTTTGGCTCTTCCAGGGCCAAGAATATGGCCGGATATTTGTGCTTAGACTTCTTTGTCCCATTGTGCACCTAAATAAGCGATGATTGTCCAACACCGAGGAGGTCTGGGTGGTATTCGTGAATTCTATGATGATAAGTAGGCCATTCTGCGTCGGTATCGACAGGGCCAGGTCCCGTACTCATACGAGTACATGGAAAGTCCCAGGGTCAGGAGCCCCAAGCACCTTGAATATCAACACTGAAAACCAGTAATACCTTCAAGATTTCACCCCGGTTTATTTTTAACTATTACAGAGGATAGATGATATGAGGGAAGGTGGAGAATCTTGGTGATAATGATGGAGGACGATGGGAATAACAAAAAGAACACTCTGTAACGTCTGTTTGTTCACCACAAATTCAACCAAAACTTGGCTGTGGATCATTCAAACAAGGGTTGCCTGGATATGAGGTCAGCACGCGTCTAAGAGCTACCAACAATTAATCAAAGCAAACGACCAAATAAAATAATTCTATGGTATGGGTATTAGCTCGCAGAAAACTGAATAGTACGCTTGTTCAAATTACTTAACTCCAATTCAATATTCGGGCAGGAAGATCAACATATATACGCTAACACTTTTCCATTTCTCAATGAAATCATGTATGATATTTTATATTGCTATAGTAATTGTAAAATCGTCTATGCGGATGACGTGAATATATTAGGAAAAAATCCACAAACGATTAGGAAAGACACAGAAATTTTACTTGAAGCAAGTAAAGCTATAGTTTGGAAGTGAATCCGGAAGAGACAAAGTACAACATTATGTCTCGTGACCAGAATAGTGTACGAAATGGAAATATAAAAATTCGAAATTTATCCTGCGAAGAGGTGGATAAATTCAAATCTCTTGTGCCAACAGTAAACAAATGAAGAGTCCATTTCAAGAATGATGGATGTCATTTGGAATACATTTTGCAGGAGAAACAATTGAAAGTTTGAAATGCTTAGCGCTCAAAGCTTAACTGTGATTTTCCGATCGTTACTGTACAATGACTATCAGTGTTAATGCCATATAACTCTCTATGTACATTCTATATGTCTTGAGCTATGAATTGACAGTCTTGGTTCATTTTCGACAAGAAAGTGACATCCACCATTCTTGCAGTGGACTCTTCAAATATAAACGACACTCGGGAGAAAATTAAACGCAGAATAAATATGGGAAATACATGTCATTATTCGGTTGAGAAGTAAACAACGGGGTCCGTTCCAGGATTCTGTGGAGTAACTTCGCGCATATGGGGGTGGAGTCTATATGTGCCAGAGTGTATTGCTGGCAGCATTAGCTCGAGTCCGCTAAGGGGTAAGATGCTCATGGTAGAAGGTAGAGTTCAGTTAGAAATTATTCCCTCCTATGGAAGAGATTGCTCGCTTCGTTCAAGCAATGCCTAACCCAGAGCAGTCATTGGCCCTAGCCCTCCCACATACCACTTGCACAGAGGTCTTGTTTCGTCTTTCTATTCCACAGATTTCTGGGACGGACCATAGTCTACTGTCAAAAAATTCTGAAAGTTAGAATGTATAAAACAGTTATATTACCGGTTGCTTTGTATGGCTGCGAAACTTGGACTCTCAATTTGAGAGAGGAACAGAGATTAATGGTGTTTGAGAATAAGTTTCTTAGGAAAATATTTGGAGCTAAGAGAGATGAAGTTACAGGAGAATGGAGAAAGTTACACAACGCAGAACTGCACGCATTGCATTTTTCACTTAACATAATTAGGAACATTAAGGGAAGACGTCTGAGATGTGCAGGGCATGTAGCACGTATGTACAAATCCATAAATGCATATAGAGTATTAGTTGGGAGACCGGAGGGAAAAAGACTTTTGGGCAGCCGAGATGTAGATGGGAGGATAATATTAAAATGGATTTGAGGGAGGTGGGATATTATGGAGACTGGATTAGTCTTGCATACGATAGGGACCGATGGCGGACTTATGAGTGTGGCAATGAACCTCCGGGTTCCTTAAAAGCCATAAGTAATTAGTAATTGCAAAATCCCCGTTGTTTACTTCGCTATAATTTCTGTGAAAATGTCTGTGATTCAACGGCACGTTAGAGTAAATCACCAAAATTTCGGGAATGAATCTGCAGTTATGTTGATTTGAATGTCTTATTTTTGTTTCGGTTTACAATTGGAGAATATTGGTCTATGAAAAGAGAATAACTAATGAACGGCATGATATATATTTTCTCTCCATATTAAAACGACATTCCCAAATTAGTCCCATTTCACAAACAAATTTTTACTATGGGTCACTCAAACTGTATCGTGTCTATTTTCACTTTAATGCCGTACTACAGAACACATGATTATAAATCAAACGAGTGATCACACCAGTCTCTAGGCTCTAGATGCTCTCGATTCCGAGATATTAATCAAAGAGGCAGTACGGCGCGGTTAATTTTATATCGTCGTTGTTCCTGCAATAACTCCTATGTGCAAAATATGAATTTTTTTCATTAGCAAGAAAAAACACATTTATTCTTCTATGACAGTATTTCATAGGAAATTGTGAATTCTTACATTTTCGAAAGAAAGAAATATAATTACATATAGGACATTTTATTATTAGCTGTATCACTATTTAAGTTATTTAATAGAGCAAAAATCTGGAAATCGATAAATATGTCACAGAGGAGTTATTGCCGGAACAACGACGATATGTAACTTGAACGCCCTAATATGCTTAGCTAGGGCAGATGGCGTCATTGCGCGTGGTTACACAAGTTACATTGGTTCATGGTTTAACTACTAACAACAATGGCATTCAGCTGTGGTTCAGTCTTGCTACAGGAAACATTTGAACTTCTATCATATTTTAATGTCTGGCTGGGCGGAAGAAAAGAACTAAGTTACTGGACTTAGCACTGCGATATTAAGAAAATTATTATTATTATTATTATTATTATTATTATTATTATTATCATTATTATTATTATCATTATTATCATTATTATTATTATTATTATTATTATTATTATTATTATTATTTTGTTTCACCATGGATTCCAAACGGGTGCCCATACTCTATGCGTAAAAAATTAACGCTTTTATAAAATCTAATTTGTGTATGTAGTTATGATTTTTAATCACTATAACAGAATGTTTAATTTATTCACAAATTCTTTTTCCAAAGTCACATTTAATCTCTCTTTGAAAGAAACGGATTTGAATAGGCTTTGCTTACAATTGACTCGTAATTGAAAAAAATAGGCTATATATATATATATATATATATATATATATATATATATATGAGTCATTCCACGTCAAATCGCACAGCAATAAAACACGACCTTCTCGGAAATGGTCGATTTTTTTTTCGTGAATTCCAGACATCAAATAAGGAGACCCGTATTTTTTTTTATTTTCACAATTATTAATTATTTGGCTAGTTATGAATATTTGAAGTTACGCAAATTATGCGCGCACTGTCACATAAACTCGCTTGGAACTTTGTGTCTACATATAATTGAGATTTGAGGTTCGGTGCATTTGAAAGACGAAATACAACACTTTTTATTACTTTAGGCCTATCACAAATAAATTTAAATTTTGGCCTATTTTTTTAATCATTTCTTTTTCAAAGCAAAATTACTATATAAAATAGCCAAGTTAAAAATCTGAAAAAAAATATAGACTTGTTCGCTGATGTATTATCTGTAAACTACTGCATTTATAAATATGGGATCGGCACCCATACATTTGTAACAATTTATTTTCCGGAGGCATGCACGCGCTCGCGATGCCCAGCTATTGAACTGCTTGCAGCCATAGGCTAGAAGGCTGCCCGTGGAAATTACCCGTTGCATCTGATGTCACCATACTAATCATCAAATGATTAATACCTTAAGGAACAGTAAATATCTCATCTAAAATTATTTTATTATTGTCAGCTCAGGTGGAAGCCCTTCACAGTTTATATTATAATATAGCCAAGTGTTTGATGACAGCAAGACTGGGTAAGGCAGTAAACTTTATGGCAGTAAACAGATGGCATGAGAGAAAAATAATCTGTTTGGGTTTGAATTTCACGCAGTGACGTGACTTCTATACAACATGAGTGATGGTAAAGATCGCGTAATATATAACAAGTGTTTAAATCCATTTACCTTCCTAATCACGCTTTTAAAAAGAAAAGTACACTAAGACGCGTAAGTCGCGACTTATTGATAAAGCTCAATTTAAAGAAGTCTTTGAGTGTGCAAATATGTGATTTGTTCCGTAAAAATCAATCAATTTCCGCATAGGTCAGGTGAAATTATATGTGAAACCGGTAGTTCTTGTGATATCGTCGCTTAAGAACCAATACCGCGTAACTGACATTTTTGGTCAAAACTGTTTTTTTGCACAGATGGTACCTCCACTGTCATCTGCATGCATTGGCAAGCGCGGGAATTTGATTGCATGAATGGCCTGCGTGCGAAGGAGGGGGGTACAATACCGCGTATCTGAAGTCACGAGAAGTCTGTAGGAAATACCGCGTATCTGACAACAGATATTATGTCTATTCCCTGCGCGCCCTCAGTACGGAAGTTGGTTTTCGTTACTGCCTTGTAAAATTGTATCAACAGTGTGTAATATTCTGAGAAGATTAAAGAAGTGTTCAGTTTCAATTATTTAAAAGGTAAATATAATAGAATTATTTCACTAATGTCAATTGAATGTTAGTTGAGCTGAATTGCCGCAGAATCTCCAAGTTCATTCACTGAAATATAGTACATTTAATATTTTATTATTATATAGGCCTACAGATACAAGAAAAGAAATGGACAATGAATCAGACGACAGTCAGTTTAGCGAGAACGAAATCCTATCTGTGGTATGTTCTGCATTCAAGACGGCAGAAACTTCTGTGAACATTAACAAAGGTATGGCATAAGAAGTATCACAGTTATTAAACGTTTATTTTTCTTCAGTTACGAAATCATAACAGCAAACTTAATTTAAGTACTTAATATAAATAATCATGAATGGGGCCGCTAAAATAATTTGCGCTACATTTATGGTGCTGAGCTTGGTTCCTTCCATTTCCTCCGGTAGGAGGAAGATCTAAATTGATGATAATATTTACTACACATGTTTTTAAGCCATTTATATCACATTTATAAACACTAGTAATCTCATCTTATTCGTAGGTGTACTGCCTGATAATTCAAATGCAAAAGAAAACCGTCCTTCTGGAAATGGGCTGCTGTAGATCAGGGATTATCCAGCCAGTGTTACCGGTAATGTTATGATCGTATTATGCAGTCTGGTATGATTTAAAGCAACGCTATTAAAATAATACAGCTAGAAATAGGATAGGACAGAAACTGAAGACAATACCATGTCAATGAAGGACCTACGCCAAATTTCGGAAGCGTCTTCATATGTAGACGACCCCGAAGAATTTGTGAGTGCTACTTATTCTACATCTTTACATTCGTCAGAAAAAGGTAAAGAGAAGAATCTACAAGCGTTTCATGCAAATTTGACAGAAAAGAAATAGAAGTTCAAAGCCACAAAAGGGTAAGTGGAAGAAAATGAAAAATAGAAAACTTAGAATGGAAGAGGAAGCTTATCTTAGCTACAAGCGATCGAAAGATGGCAAAGTAACACATGATACGGAAAGAGATGCAAGGAATTTGGGACCAGAGTGTAGTTATAAAATGTGCCAAAATTCGAAAGTAAGAGGCTGTAATTTAATTTCTAATGAGAGAAGACATCTTTCAGGCATTCTGGAAACCTATGACTTGGGAACAGAGGACCGTTTACGTATCAAATCTACGAAAAGACCTCACAGTACAAATTCTGAATCGAGAAGAAAGAGAACATTTGTCTACAACCTAAAAGTTGATGAGAAAAAAATTCAGGTTTGCAAAAAGATGTATCCGTGTACATTGGGAATTAAAGAATGAACTGTGCAATATTGGTTAGCTAATAGTACTGATGGCGTCCCTTCAGTAAAAAAAAAGTCCTGTTCTCGTGCAAAAGCACAGAAAAAAAAGAGCATTAGTAGCCTGCCTAAATTACCGTCACATTATTGTATATAGAACCGACTGTGCCATAGTTTTTATGATAGTATTCCACACTAGGGTTACTCAAGGATTAGTTTTTGTGATTTCAGCATAGGCCTATAATTATTTCTTTATTGTGTTTAACGAATATTGTGCCTGAAAAATTATCATCATTATTATATTTTTATATGATTTTCTTTTCATTATTCGCAAGTCAGTCAAGTCCATTGTCAATAATAATAATAATAATAATAATAATAATAATAATAATAATAATAATAATAATAATACTAATAATAAATACTATTATTATTAATTATTTTATTATAAAATTATATTTGTCAGCAACGTTTTAGCAACAATTCTACTTTCTATTCATATACGTAGTGTGAAAATAAAGTACCTGATATCGGATTGTCATTATTATTATTATTATTATTATTATTATTATTATTATTATTATTATTATTATAATTTACTTACTTACAAATGGCTTTTAAGGAACCCGAAGGTTCATTGCCGCCCTTACATAAGCCCGCCATCGGTCCCTATTATTATTATTATTATTATTATTATTATTATTATTATTATTATTATTATTATTATTATTATTATAACAATAAACATTGAACTGTGTCTTCTTTTTCCTTTCCCATAGTTTCAGCATTTGACTGACTAAGAATGCAGCAATCATTTTCTGGAACGTAATCTAGTGCTGATTCAAGCTACAACCTACCGACCTTGACCTCAAGTCAGATGGTAGGACAACAATTCAGATAACACATTGACATATATAAGAGCACGAATAATATTTCCAGAAGGCAGTTTTCACGCAAAGAAAACGCTTGTCAGCATGTGTCCTGAAGCTGCTAATGTTGCCTCACAATACCGCGTAACTAACAAAATGTAGTCAACGGCAGAGTTCCAATACCGCGTAAGTGACATGGCCAAATGTCTACGGCCATGATCATCCATTTTCACTTAGTTACAAATTAGTTATGCTATTTCATAGCCATACAACATTTTTCAAGACTATTGCGTTATTTTTATGGTTTTTATTCGGTTTTTTCCTTCTCCTGTAAAATTTACGTTTTGTCAGTTACGCGGTATTGGTTCTTAAGCGACGATATTAATAAACATGAATCAAATGAAAGTGCGGAGAGAGAAAGTGATTATCCCAGTATTTCTTCTAGCAGTTCTATGGATACAGTGTTAGAAATCAGTAATATTGAGGAATTAAACAAGAGTTTGATGTCAATAGAATTCCCTATCAAGAAAAGAAAGATACAACAAAACGATACCCCCGTGAAAAATTTCAAAAGTAAAAGGCTCCCTAGCATGTTAAGTTTTTCATGTAGAAGATGCATCATCATCCATTCAAAAGTCAGCCATATTTTATTTTTGACGGAATGCAAAGAAAGTACAACCTGAAAATTACATTGTTATTGCAGACTTTTCTGAAAATTATTCATTTGTAATACAAGATTCAATACAAGGTGTGCATTGGAACATATGCCAAGCCACAATACAGTACAATTTTAATTTTACTTCCTACTTTATTTTATTTTATATTCTCTTATAGGCCTATTAATATTATATCTGAACTGTGACCGAACACGAGCGCTGCTCATTCGGTCTCAAATTTTGTTAATACTACTGCATCTCCTTTTTTTAATATTGATTGTATTATTTTATTTCTCTTTCTCTTATTTGTAATTATATTCTTTATTCTGTATATTTAAATAAATAAATAAATAAATAAATAAATAAATAAATCCTTTCGTAGTATATTTCAAAGGAGATACAGAAATTCGTTACAAAAGTAATGTCATCTCAGAAACCATGAAACATGACACCGATCCCTTTCACTTTTTTTCAATCCGAAGCAATCAATTTCTTAAAGCAAGAATTCAACGATATGAAAAAAATTATCTACTTTTCCAATGGATCAAGTTCACAATACAAAAAAAAAAAAAGAAAAAAAAAAGAATTTTAAAAATAATTGCTTACATGAAGACGATTATGGAATTAGTGTTGAATGACACTTCTTTGCAATGTCGCATGGTAAAGGTCCATGTGTTGGCATTGGAGATACTGTTAAAAGATTTGCCACGAGAGTTAACCTATACAAGATCCTATAACAACACAAAAAAACTGTTTGATTAGTCACAAAAAACATTTCTAACGTGTCATTTATATTTTGTCCATTCAATAAGCACAAAAACCACACTGAAAATTTGCAGGCCAGATACCATAATCTAAAACCAATAACTGGTACATTAAAATTATATTCTTTTATTCCGTTGTCAAAAACTAAAGATTTAGTAAAACAATTTTCTTTCAAGAAAGAAGGTAGGCGAATGAAAATTTAAAATGTGAATGAAAAGAAACATTTGAAAAGCATAATGTACAATTATTTGAAGATATCATAATAAGTAAATTAGCAGTGTTTCCTCGAGTAACTTGATCCCTACTGGGTGTAATGTTGCAACGTTCAGTCAATTATCCAGCGCCAATAAACCTCTTAGCGCGCTTTAACGCTTCCCGTCCTGCTGCTACGCCGACCGCTACACATTCTGTCATAAGTAATTAAATTTCCATTAAACTATTGGAGATCCCATTCTGATTTTTTCTGGAATTATTAAGAATACTTCAGTGCACCTAGTAGGCAGTTTTTTAGATTTTTAATAGGGCTATTTCACATTGATGTATATGTTTTAAAAATTGAATTATAAAAAAAATATTTTAAATAATAATATTAAAATTATTTAGTAAATATTTAATAAAAGACAGTACTTTAAGCTTTTAAATGCATTTTTCAAAAAAAAATTTAACATCAATATCGTCAGAAATATGACGCTTTAATGTTGCATTGTGCGACATTTTTAACGAATTTTAACATGTAATATTTTAAAAACATGTGGACTTAGGAGGAAATAAAAATACACTTGTTGGTTTGTAAGACCCATAGAGTTGGTAAAAAAAATATAAACGCAATCAGAAATATGAAGGTCAAAATTTGTATAATTTTGTGCGATTTGACGTGGAATGACTCATATCAGTTTAGTTAAAAATGGAAGAATATTAAAGGAATTAATACACATTATAGTAAAATAAACACGTTAATGTAACTATATGATAATGAAAAATAGAATTGGAAAACAAATATTACTTGGGAGAGAAATAGGAGATGAGATAAGTTTATGATTGGTATAAAGCAGTAACTAGGCATAAAAACTATATTTCAAGTGCAGGAAGTGGGGCATAAATGTGAGATTTGGGTAATAAGAGAAAATAAAAATAGTAGTTATGAAATTTAGGTTCAATAGTGCGTTCCGTAAGAAAGTGATTATCTATTAAATGTAATTCTGGCACCATACGCAAAATTGTGAGGTCCACATTACATAAATGCATTGCTGACATGAAATATACATATACATATACATATACATACATATATATAAACATTTATATTCCTTGTTTCTTTTCCCCCCTCTTCGCAACCTGCGTGTTAAAATGCGGAGGATGAAGACACCTTAAAATGGTTGAGCATACGTGGATTTCAAGACACATTAAATCACTAGATATCCCTAACTAAATAACGACGGCCATAATGGGTAGGAAATCCTGTGGCATGGTGCCAGATTAGTGTTCAAGGAGTCCCCCGTTCTAAACCCGAGACATAGATCTGTTCAGTTTTCCACTAGAAGAAAATCCAGTAGCTTGCAGTGAAACATACTAGTACTAAGATCGCTATTTAAATAAACAACTTTTCACTTTCTCCATTGAAGAAAATATTTCTGTGGGTTTGAAATAAATTTTTAACTATATAAACATCGCTGGTATTTCCTGACATTGCACGTCACATGGAATTCGTACATGCTGAAGGCACGACTACATTGGGACGCGGCCCATTTAGCACCGCCCTAAAGAGGCAGGATCATCACACAACATAAAATACAACGGGATAGGATATTCAGAGACTGTAAGACAATGAAATAGTGATAACAGGGCAATAGCGGAATAAAAATTGCAGGTGAAATCAAAATGATCGAAAGAAACTGCCTACATCATTTGCATGCACAATTGTCACTTCATCTGTCGAGTTTCTTTATTATGCTTTCAGATTTGATTCAAGTTTCTCAAAAGAAAAACTAGTAGGCTGTATTAAATCAGATCACAACAAATTGTTATAAATCCATTTCTGTTGGCAATTGGTCAGCATATCAAATAGCTTCATTGAAGTTAAGAATAACTCTGCAAATCAATTATTGTTAAACGTACAATAAATACCTTAAATTCTATATGTGTTGATATTAAATTGAACGTGTTAGAATACAAGAAAAAAAATTGAGTTTTCAAATGAATATGAAATATAACGTTCCAAAATTACTTGAAGATTCCAAACCAATAACCGTAATGCTTAGGAACTAAAGGGCCCAATATGATTCAAATATGTCTGCCAGTACAAACAACTTGCCAGGCTAGTATTTCTCAAGATCTGAGGTATTGCCTACTCTCTCAGGTACGTTATGTCTGCCTACCATCAACAAGTGCATCATCTTAAACTGCTCAAGATCTGAATTGTCGCATACTCTCCCGCATTCGCTATGTCTCCCAAAAAAATAACTGGACCAGATTGTATTGCTCAAAATCTGAATTGTCACATACTCTTCTGGATTCGTTATATTTGTCAACAGAAACAACTGGACCAGATCGTACTGCTCAATATCTGAAATGTCGCATACTTTTCTGGATTCGTTATATTTGCCAACAGAAACAACTGGACCAGGTCGTAGTGCTCAAAATCTGAAATGTCGCATACTCTTCTAGATTAGTTATATTTGCCAACAGAAACAACTGGACCAGGTCGTACTGCTCAATATCTGAAATGCCGCATACTCTTCTGGATTCGTTATATTTGCCAACAGAAACAACTGGACCAGGTCGTAGTGCTCAAAATCTGAAATGTCGCATACTCTTCTAGATTCGTTATATTTGCCAACAGAAACAACTGGACCAGTTCGTACCGCTCAAAATCTAATATGTCGCAATTTCTCTCCTGGATTCGTTATATCTGTCAACAGAAAAACTGAATGAGTTCGTAGTACTCAAAATCTGAAATGTCGCATACCTCCTAAAATCGTTACATCTGCCAACAGATGCAGATGCAGCAGATCGTAGTGCTCTAGATGTTAAATGTCAAATACTCTGCTGGATTCGTTATTTCTGTCAACAGAAATAACTGAACCAAGTCGTACTGCTCAAGATCTGAAATGTCGCATACTATTCTGGATTCGTTATTTCTGTCAAAACTGGACTAGGTCGTACTGCTCAAGATCTGAAATGTCACTATCCTGGATTCGCTGCCTGCCAACAAACTAATGGTTCCGGTCTTACTGTTCAAGATCTGAAATATCGCATACTATCCTGTAGTCATTGCCTGCTAACAAACTAATGGTTCGGGTCGTACCGCTCAAGATCTGAATGTCGCATACCATCCTGGATTCGTTGTCTGCCAACAAACCAATGGTTCAGGTCGTACTGCTCAAGATCTGAAATGAGGCCTACTCTTTATTACATAACGCTCGTTTATGTACGCTCATCAATTTTGTTACGGCTTTCCTTTGTATAGTAAGAAATTAATATGGGAACAAGTCTTCATCTTTCAGTTATTCTTTTTTTCAATAATAATAATAATAATAATAATAATAATAATAATAATAATAATAATAATAATAATAATAATAATAATAATGTGGAGAGTGACTTGAGGGAGTAATTATCCTGGTCTTATACATTCGGAAATTTATGCGGCAGGCTAGCTAGCTATTGATGCTGAAGATGATATAATAGTAATAATGTGTTTATGTTGAGGGCGATTGTGAACATTCGGATCAGATATTTTGAAAAATAATAATGCCACGTATCTATTCGTGTCGATTTCTTTAAAAGGACATCAGACTATCGGCTGTGACTTGTGGTGGGTAAATAACCCATGGTTCAGACATTCTCGGTGCTTCACATTTTCTCAGTCCATTACTGCCATAAAATATATTGACCGACTATTAATACATTCAGTATCAGTTATCGAAAAAATGTGTATTCAAGACTGCACGACCCATAAGGAAGACTTGCGCATATGACGGAACGCGCCGAAACACGTTTATCCTGTCAGTACATAGCGGAATGAAGTAAACATCTGGCGCATCGTGTGCGTAACATTCAGAATGTCCTAGGGCACACGTAATATATATGGTTAAATTTCTTGTACAGCTAATAAATTCTATGGAAGGGAAATCTTGTAGACTGTGTTGTGTAATTTAGTAGCAATTTTAAAGTTGACTTAAAAGTATTATGTCTATCTCTATGCTATCAATTATTCCCCATTGAGAGGGTGGGCACTGGTAGGGAAATGCTTTTGCACTTAGGCCGATTGGGCGAGCCAATTGCAGTACCCGAAATGGAATGATGAGCATGCTCTTAGGCCTCTCACTCTACAGACTCCCCTGAGGGCCGCCCTCGAACTCCCCTACAGCCTGCAGAATCCTTTTACATTTCCAGTAGGCATCACCGCGATTTCTTAACCCCAGTCCCTCGAGCTAGCATGAGCTCTGGGGAGAGCCCACGATACAGACCGATTATTTAGTCCTGACACCTCGGCGAAGCGAAAGAGGGGAAGTAGGCCTAATAGGAGTAGTGGAAAGAGCTCCGAAGTAGAGATAAGAGGGAGCAATCATTAAAGAAATGCAGTATAGCTTAACTATACTGGAAACGGACCGCTTTACTGCACGCGTGACATCCGATCGCTCTGAATGCAAGCGACTGACTAACCCGAACAGCCCTTGCGTAACTAAAGGACTCTTTTAGCCCAGGCGCACATTGTCGATGACTGTCAGGACTAAATATTAGTACTGTAAATAACACTACTACTACTACTAGCAAGTAATTAAAGACCATAAGGAGTAATTATGCTGGAAAAATAAGTCCGAAGTGCAAGACCGAAAGTTATCCAGCAGTTCCGTTTCAATTAGCTGAGAGGAAACCTCGGAAAAATCCTCAACCAGGTAACTTGTCACAACCAGGATTTAAACCCGGAAAAAATGATTTCACGGTCAGATATACTCCATAGTAGTGGACACACTAATATGACAATATAACCCCAAAGTAAAAGTTACCAGTACTAAAGGCCATGGAGGCTCAGAGGTAAGAGGGAATTTAAGGCTTCCAATTTTGCAGACAATTAGCATTAGTAATAGTAAGGAAGTCATTTCTACGTTTTTACCTTTACTGGCAAGGAAATGTCCCTAGTACCGATTTCTGTTAGAGATTGAGTGAATTCCTGGACAATAGAGCGGCCGGAAGAATTAGATCAATAGAGAAAATGCATGACTCATCGGAATTTGAATCCGAGATCTTTCGGCTTACAGCGGAACCTCTTATAGAGCGTTTGGAGTTTAGAAAATGCCATGGGTATAAAGACGTCTCCCTAATGGATATCTCGCCTCTTTGCAATATAAGTAACGTATATAAAATAACAGAAGTAAATCTATTCAATTTATTGGTTATTGGAGATGCAAATAAACTAATATAGCCTATAAATATATTAGAAGCAAAATAAAGCGTTTATATTTGTAACGATATTTAAATAGAGCATTTACATTTATTTTTGTTATTTTATGTACGTTATAAAATATGTAAATATCTTATTTTAGTTGCATTATAAAGGACTGTGCGCTAAAAAGAAGTGAAATAACCTTGCAGATTGAAAGGGGCGATAGAGTATACTGAAATGAATGGAAAACCTATATTACGTTTTGTGATTAAGTGTAGATTAATTAGAAAATTAAGTTTGAAATTTCAGCACTCCCACAACATCGCCGCCGCTAACACACACTTCTCGTGATACAGATGTAAGAGGTCAACGAACTCGGTAACTCGGTGCGTCTCGCTAGATGAGCTGTTCTATGGCACTGTGTTACAACCAACTCGCAACGCGCACTGGCTTGAATTTAGAGATTTTTTAAATTAAATTTACACGAAGACAGTTAACAATATTGAAATAAGCCAGAGGGATAAATTATTCTTCATTAGTTTTCCTATTGATATGGATAAAAATCACGATCCAACTCGCAATAGTTACCGAATAAATGGTTGTTGAACATTTGAGGAAAACATTCTTAAAAAAAACATTAACGTTCCACCAATATGATATTCTAGTTTTTTGTTACTACAACATGAGCTATCGCTCTGAAAATCTGCAAGGCTATTTCACTTCCATCCTGTATACCCAAAGGTACTTAGTAAACTCCTAATGGCTCTATAACCGCCACGCTACCGCTCAACTTCTAATATATTGCAAAGCTTGAAATTAAATAAAATCATTTACTGAAATTTCACAATTGAGGAGCATACACATGAAACAAAATCTTACTTAATTGATAAACATTTAGTTGCTCAATTACAGTGCCATGTATTCCACTGAGGGTAAAAAAATGTAATTTTTTATTTTTGTATTCCATTATTTCATTAAATGTATTTTCCTCCTTAGTGAAACATATTTAAAATATCACCAGTAATTCTTGACTTACGACCTAAAACGTAACGACGTGTTTGTTATTCACACATTCTGTAAGTTTGTCGTTAATTTCCCTTAAGGGTATATGTACGTGAACGACCACAAATATTATCAGAAAATGCAGGCTCTAAATTTCTAAAATTTTGTAAAAAAAAAACGAACTCACAATAATTTGACAAAAATTACAAGGTACCACAAGATTTATTAGAACTTAAATGTCCGATAAAAGTATAAAAAGGTTACTAATAATATTTTTCAAACCTGTTTTATCAGAGTATGAAAAAAAAAAACAAAATTCTGCTGTTACATCATTTGGTAACCATAACATTGTTATGGTCTCTCTGACATCTTTAATATTTTTTCTGTATGTAATAAACACTTATTTCTGAGAAGTAGACTACTCTCAGACATGTAGAGTTGCTTATTTTAATACAATTAATTTTTTATTTGTCCTATTAAAATATATCAAAATATACATTATGTTTTGTGACCTAATTTTTCTATTTTCAAAGAAATGGGCATTATTGTACTCTACCTTCTGCATTAATGCATGTTAAATAAGTGTAAACATTTTCAGAATTCTACCTCTAATGGTTGTGGAGTTATGAAATAATATGTGAGAAAATTTAATGTATTGTAAAATGTGAATTCTTAAAAATATTATGAATAGCTTTTTATACTTTTATCAGGTATTTAATTTCTGTTAAGTCTTGTTGTGGTACCTTGCAATTTTTGTCCAATTGTAAGGTCATTCCCTTATGAAATTTTAGAAATTTAGAGCCTGCATTTTCTGATAATATTTGTGGTCGTTCACGTACATATATACATATTGTACATTTTTTGAAACAGTTTCCCTGATTACTCGTACAACTTTTTTACATAATTTAATGAAATTTTGCAAGCTTGTGTATTTCATAGAGAACAAAATTGGCCTCTATCAATGTTATATCTACACTATTTTTTAAGTTTATACATTTTATGCAAAAATGGTGAACATTTTCAGTTCACCGAGAAAAAAAAGTGAAGAACAATACTTCTCATTCATGTGTTGAAATTTATAGATATTAGTTTTGTTAAGACATTCATTGTGAATAAAATGAAATAAACGAAAATTAAAAATATTTAAAATTGTATCAGATAATTATAAAATGGGTTTTCCTAACGCAAAATGCACTAGCCAATTTAATGAAGCATAAACCGTTACAGAGAAACTTATTTTTTAATTCTAAAATTTTTTAATGAAATAGAAGAACTGCGTAAACACTACATCAAATTTCAAAATGAAGTTCGAGCCAGGAAGTATTTTTTTTAATATTACTAAATTTAGACCGGCCAATAAATTACATTACCCATAAATTTGACCACTACTACTGCAAACACGGAGTTTAAAAGTAGAAAAGTAGAAAAGAAAAGACACAAACAATATGAGACACTTTCATAGTAATTAAAAATAAAAATGTTACGATAATGAAGCATAATCATCTATCAGAGCCAAAATTCTTTTTTCATTCTCTGGAGTGGAATAAATCCAAGTGATGTAGAATATTTACGTAAACCTTTCAATCATACAATAAAAAAGAAGTAAGTCTAAGTTAAGTGGAAAAGAATATAATGAATGGGTGAGAATGATATACTGTAGTCCACGCACGCACACACACACACACACACACAAGAATTTACATGAGAGCATATTGAATGTTTAGAGACCAATGCTATTAGGTGCGGTATCATAATTTCTTCGGCGTATACTTACGTCGTTTGTCGAGTAAATTCCATAACATTTTACTAGCAGCTTATTCATATGAGTAAGAAGTGAACTCTACAAAAAAAAACAATTTTTATCAAAAGTGTGGCTTTGGACTATCTCATTCTCACCCCATCATATATCAAAGGTGACTCAGTCAGGTTTCTAGGACACATCAGCTATCAAAGACTATTCAGTTCCAAGTAGGCCTAAGCAAACCACTACAAGGGTTATAAAATATAGTCTACCAAATATGCCACGTTATATGACAAAAAAGAGAAAATTTTGAATAAGAAATTGGAGGTACCAGTGTTTCTCTTGACAATCCCAAGAAGGAAACCCTCAAATATTAAAAATGATAGATATATTGGCAACTTACTGGTGTTACTTATATAAGCACGTGTGGCTTACAGCTGTTTCGGTGTATATTGTACATCATCATCAGAGCCTACTAGATCATGACGTCATCTTGATATCGCTGCCTGTTGTAAGGGTGTGTTTGTGTGTTGAAATGTGGAGTCAAATAGTGAGTGTGTTCTGAAATTGATCTGTGTGTTGAGTATTTGATTAGGGTGTGTTTTAGTGTGTCTGAAAGTTAGAATTTATAAAACAGTTATATTACCCTTGTTCTTTATGGTTGTGAAACTTGGACTCTCACTTTGAGAGAGGAACATAGGTTCAGGGTGTTTGGGAATAAGGTTCTTAGGAAAATATTTGGGGCTAAGAGGGATGAAGTTACAGGAGAATGGAGAAAGTTACACAACGCAGAACTGCACGCATTGTATTCTTCACCTGACATAATTAGGAACATTAAGTCCAGACGTTTGAGATGGGCAGGGCACGTTGCACGTATGGGCGAATCCAGTAATGCATATAGTGTGTTAGTTGGGAGACCGGAGGGAAAAAGACCTTTAGGGAGGCCGAGACGTAGATGGGAGGATAATATTAAAATGGATTTGAGGGAGGTGGGATATAATAGAGAATGGATTAATCTTGCTCAGGATAGGGACCAATGGCGGGCTTATGTGTGGGCGGCAATGAACCTCCGGGTTCCTTAAAAGCCAGTAAGTAAGTAAGTAAATAAGTAAGTAAGTAACTATATTTCATATTGTTCTAGTGTGTTGAGTTTTTGGTTTTTGGGTTGTATGTGTAGGATTTCCATGTCTGTATTTATGTTATTCTGTGTATGGTTAGCATTAGTTCTGTGTTTGGCATATGTAGATGTTTTGTGTCCTATGGTTATTGCTTTAATGTGTTCTTTGTAGCGTGTTTTGAATGATCTGCCTTTCTGTCCAATGTAGAACTTGTCGCAACTATTACATGTGAGTTCGTATACGCCTGAGTGGTATTTATTTGCTTGTGTTGTTTGTGTGTTATGTGTTGATAGCTGTAAGCCACACGTGCTTATATAATTAACACCAGTAAATTGCCAATGCAAGATAATAAACACATTTAAAAACAGCTTAAAAGATAACCTTCTTAGCATTTCACTCCAATCATACTGACTTAAACTATCACTATCTGCATTGTTACTCCTTCCTTTAGACTTGCATCCTGATAGTGCTGTATTTTCAAAATTGTCTCTTAATAATCTCTTTCTATTATCTAACATTATTTGAAATATATTAACATTATGCAAATCTAATCTTTCAGGTAAAGTTTCCTGTAAAGCAGATTTGAATAATTTCAAGGGAAAAATTGTTCTGGGGCCGGGTATCGATCCCGGGACCTCTGGTTGAACGTACCAGCGCTCTGCCAACTGAGCTACCCGGGAACTCTACCCGACACCGTCTCATATTAACATTCTATGTATTTTAGCTTAATTCTGCTACATAGTTTGTATTTCAGTGTTTAATTAATAGTTCATAGAATTTTGTTGTTTAATTCCTAAATAACTCTTGTATACATGTAGGTCTTATCTAAATCAAATTGTTGAATTCTTTGTAAGTTGATACATATGTATGTATACTTTTTGCTGGTTGAGTGGTAGAGAAGGTCTTACGGCCTTAACTCTGCCAGCTAAAATAAATTATTATTATTATTATTATTATTATTATTATTATTATTATTATTAATAAATCAATCATTTGTAATTAAGTGTTAAAAGTAGTATACGCAAGATTCAAGATGGACTCAAATATTACATACAACAACAACAACAATAATAATAATAATAATAATAATAATAATAATAATAATAATAATAATAACAGTAATGAACGAAGGCATAACATTAATGGTGTTAATGAGATAAATATGAAAATATTTCATAGACTATTAGGACATCTTACTCTATCATTGTTTAGTTCAACAAGTACGAAATACAAACAGCTTCTCCCTTACTTCAGATCGCAGATTCATTCTTTTGCCTATGGCACAGTACTGTACTGGACGGAGTTTCCCAGAGGCGCTAAGTAGGCATAACATTAGGACGCGGCCCCGTTAAGAGGACCATTGGCGGCGCCATGGGTCACGGCAGGCCGCGGGCCCCAGGAAGCAATGCAATGCTTGCAAGGCCATCTCATTCCCATGGCGAGACGCCAACAAACACCTCCCCCCCAGTATACAACCAGACATGCATACAGCGGGCTGCATTACAGCACTGGACGTGACTTCGATTTGTTAGTGTTCACGCTGACGACGCCAACCCAATTCCAATAGCGCGCGGTGGTGATCGGTGCTGGTGTTAGTGCTCTAGTGGTGGGGTGTGATTTGAAGACTTGTGATTTTTGTCGCTGTGACTGGTTTGTCGCTAGATCCGGCTGTGACTATAGTTCCAAAATCACAGTTCCGAGAAATCGCCATCTCTGACCTATATGTGACTCAAAGCGATAGCGACTGATATACGTAGGCTATATGTGACAGCTCCAGAGACCAGGTAACCAAGTCAGAAGATCAACTTGAAGGACAATATATCTGGCATCTAATTAATTTTCGTCCCACTCAAAAGTTTAACGTCGTCAATTGTTTGACAATCAAGCTATAATGACTCGCTATTTTTTTCATTAATGATTTACCTCAGGGGCGTATTTAGGCCTAGGCGGACTAGGCAGCTGCCTAGGGCGGCAGATTTGAGGGAGTGGTTTTTAAGCTACCGTATTACTGATAATAGTCCACACCTGTGGAGTAACGGTCAGCGCGTCTGGCTGCGAAACCAGGTGGCCCGGGTTCGATTCCCGGTCGGGGCAAGTTACCTGGTTGAGGTTTTTTTCCGGGGTTTTCCCTCAACCCAATATGAGCAAATGCTGGGTAACTTTCGGTGTTGGACCCCGGACTCATTTCACCGCCATTATCACCTTCATCTCATTCAGCCGCTAAATAACCTTAGATGTTGGTAAAGCGTCGTAAAATAACCTAATAAATAAATTACTGATAATATTTATATATATATTTTTTATTTTTTTTTCATAATTCTTTAACCTCTTCCCTTACTATTTATTTGACCAGTTTTGTGAAAAAAGTCATATTTTTATTTTCGTAAAGAGATCATTTAATATTGAAGAATCACTGCACATCACTAATTTTCTTACATACTTAAAAAATCACTATGAAGTAGACAATGGGACTCAAACGAGTTAACTCGGGTTAATAAATTTTGACACATGTTAGGAACCCGAGTTAACCCGAGTTAACTCGGGATAATAAGGGAAGTGGTTAAAAGAGTACACGAACTTAAACGCACAATGAAAAAGATAATATGAATAACATTGACAACAGTCCGTTCAAATTTAATCAACGGTCTGCTAATGGAAAAAAGAACAGTTTTTCAATAATAGTGTCACAATGCGATCATAGAATTTTTTTTTCAGTGTGATGCCCTCTCACCGTGAGAGTCTCACGTGATAAACTTAAAGAACTTATAGGGTGCTACTCATAGACATTTCGCTAGTCCGCGCTACAAGCGTGCTAAACTAGCCCCGGCTATCGACTGGTTACGTGTACAGGATTCATATCATATCGCTAACACTGGTTTATGAATACGAAAAACGTTAGTTCGCTGATCATCCACCGGAAGCCTGCGCCAAAAATGTCTATGAATACGGCCCATAGGTATTATATTACGATAACGTTAGGAAGGTAAATCTCGTTGCTCACAATCGTAAGCTTTTTTTTTTATTTTAAATGTTTATCGGCCAGAGGCCGTTCACCGAAGTTACCTTTGTTTTCTTGTTTTCTTTCATTAACTTAAACTAATACAAACACAACACCCATGGCCGAGGCGGGACTCGAACCCCAACCCTTCGGACCAAGCGGTAGAGACAGTCCGTGCCTCTAGCGCTTGTGTCACCCAGCCGGCAGCTTCGGGATGAGAGACGAAGCTAACTCTGTCATAAGAGTAGCCAGCATCAACACTCTATAATGCCCATTCAGACTTAAACTGAAAGAAAATACCGCCAGCCATTGTAAGCAGTCGAAAGCTTGACAGTTCAGTTTAATTTGAAACAGTAAAGAGTGCAGTTGTTTTGTACCTAGGTGATTTATATTTTAATATTCATTATGAGTGACAGTCGGAAAAAGCTAAATGGTTCTCAATACCTGAAACACCTCTGATTGAGGTTCTGGCTAATATGTGAATGTAATTATTATCATGCAGTACATCTCACTTGAAATGTGTCGGAGGAACAACAATTGTTTGTATGCATCTGAAGTCTGATTAGTGTAATATGTAGCTAGTCAGCGATGTATGCAATGGAGGGGGAAAGGAACTGGCCACCCTACCCCATTATCTCCTGGCCTAATTGCCTCATGAATGATGCCTTGATAGTGTCACTTTTGGGTCCAGACCTGTCTTCGGACAGTTGACTAAACAGCAATACCGGAAACTCGCGAAAAACAAGGCAATAAAAAAAGAGAAAATTGTCAGAGAAAGTGCAAAAATATATGTGCTATTTAAAAAACAAACACAGTCAGCTTGTTCCAACTAGAGTCCAGATACATCGGAGTGTAAAAATGTGGAGAAGAGTACCGAAAATGGTGGATTGTGTGGTTCATCTGAGTCAGGCGTTTCCGATATTAGAAACAGTAATAATGATGAGGAATAAATTATTTCAGTTGATCCAAAATGACGCATATAGAGCGAAATAAGGAGCGAAAATATTTTTCTCTGCCTAGATGTGCCAAGTAGCTAGACTCGCACCTGATTCACACTATCGTTCGTAAACGTTCTTGGACGAATATACGAGCCCACACATCGCGATAACGTAGTTCAGAGAATGTTTTTTTTATAATTAGTGTTGTTGGTAATAAGTAGGGATCGGATTTTTATGTAATTACATAATATATTCCTTTCAACCTAACCGTATATAAATAACAAATCTTTGCGAATCTTGTAATTACCATTGATATAATCAAATTTGATACTACATATTTTTACATATTTACCCCACATTACATATCATGGCTTGGTATTACATAAATCTACATATTTAGGGGGTTTATTCATTTTTACTTCTCTAAAAGGAAAAAAAAAAACTTCTGTTAGGGAAGTTTACAATTTGAAATACACAGATTTAAAAAGCTTTTTTACCTACCCAAGAAAATATATATTTCGGCACGAAACATAACGTCCTTAGTTCCAGGCAAACAACAGTTTGTAAATACCTATAGTTTGAGGTTTTAGTAGGTACTTTGTTCCTTACCGGGAGCAGCTAAAATGCATGTGTCCCACATCTCCTCTTATTTTCTCCTAATCCAGTAGAGTGAAACAGTGGTTGTAGTACTGTTGTGTCAGTCATTTCACTCAGTTCTCTAGTTTTAGTACTTACAGTATAAAGTGCAAGTGAGTTTATCTACTGCTTTTAACTAACTAAAATGGCCCCTGTATCTTCAATCCTAACGACAAAAATAAAATCCTGGATTGCGATGGACGAAGGTTTCACTACAGATGGAAAAATTGCAATGTGTCGAGTATGCGGTAAGAAAGTCGGGTGCTCTATGAAATCACAACTGGAGAGTCTTACCTATTCTATACCTGCCACATATTGATATTAAATATTTTCATGATTTTACATATTTTGGTACATATTCAGCTTATTTTTCTTGCATAAATATGTACATATTTCATATCTTGATAAAACATAAAAATCCGGTCCATAGTAATAAGACATGGCACCCGTAGGCCTATATCAATTCGCAGAAGAGCGATAAATAGAAACATCTGTCGGCTCGTGAAGAGAAACATTCACAATCGTCAAGAATCATCAGAACATAAAAAGCACAGTCATAAAATCGCAATTTTCTGTCACAGCGATTTTTCCGGAGCTGTCACAGTTTGAAACTGTGACGACAAAACGCTGTCACATCTCACCTCTAGCTACCACCTCCGCCTGCTCTCCAGTCAGACCGCTCTGCTGCACTTAGGTACCGGCCTACGAGCCTTGGGAATACGTTAGCACGACGACCAAAATGTGCAATGTGTTTACAATCGTTTATTTATTCATAACAGCAGTCATCAATACTCACAATTACGTGCACTTCTAATATTTAGTTAATAATCTTCTTCAGTTTCCGTATGAGTTATTTATTCTACACACTTTAAGAATTATATTAAATGGTAGCAAAATAACTACATATTTTATAGTGCGCACAAGCTCACTGAAATCTAATGCTTCATGATACCGCAAAACAGAAAAACTGAGCAAAAAAAATCACTAGAGTTCTGTGTTTAGTTACTTTGAGTACAAGTTAAGTGTAGGCCTGCATAGATCATACTAGCTTCAGTTGGTAAGGAGAGAAAGTTGCGAGACAACAGTTCAAGATGTGGTTCAGCAGTCTTCCTGCACGCTGCGGTACTGTGTGTTTACAACTTTAATAACGATAACAAAGTATTTATTTAAAGGCAGCTTATATGCAATGAAAGATCATTTTTACCAGGGATAGACAAAACTATTTCCGGAGCCATTCCCTTTGTTTTCAGGAGCCACCACATTTTATCCACACGTGCAATGAGAAAACCATTCCGACTAAGATAAAGATATATTTAATTAAATATATGAAACAATATTAAATACCCTTGCAATACAAACACATGCTCTCAGGGACGCTCTGAAGTTACGTAGAACACAATCTTGATATGTGCAACAAATATAACGATATTAACACAGTCTACTATATACAGTCACGAAGCTTGAGTTTTGAGGGTGCTAGAAACAATAGACTGTGACGGTACTATTTTGCATTGCCTGTAATGAGGCGATATTAGCGATCCTAGTGGTGAGCAACTATCTAATGTTTGCATATTTACTACGTATTGAGCTTCGCGACTGTATATACTAGACTGTGATATTAATTTAAAAAGCATATTCGAATTTCTTCATACAGCTGCTTTTGTTAACATTATGAATTAGTCGTAGTGACATAAAAGAAATCGAAGTAAAAAAAAAAAACTCTGACTCCACATAATCCTTAGTTGTCATGGCTACCTGACGTCCAGAATTTTTCTACCCCTGACTTTTACACTAAGTAAAACACATCTAGAGACTTTAGAATCTAGTTGAAAATTGGAATTAACAAATGAAGGGTTCAGAGCCATAGTGGGTCAAGCGCCATTTATTAAAAACGGAGAAACCAAGGGTTAAAGTTAAGTGAATACCACAGTTTAATGAAGATTGACATATCATTTAGTTTTTATGTTTATACTTTATATTACTTGCTGTATGTTTCCATAGAATTATGGTAATAACTTCATTTTAACCCTTGTTTTCTACGGTTTTAGTAAATGGCGCTTGGCTCACTATGGTTCTGAAACTTCAAATGAAGTAATATCTGTGTCAGCACAAACTTAAAATAAAACAAATTAAGAGTGCGTGATTTAAAAGTCTCTACACATTGCAATCAATGGCGGTAAACATTTTAAGCGTTTGAAATGAAAAAAATTCCCTTTCGTTGTGATAAAATACATTTTCTCCTTTCCTAATGACTTCCTCGCTACCAAATTCTTTTATTGTAGCATTCATTTTCAACCGCCTAACTTTTTCTTTTTTTCGTATGTTCACTGAACAGCAGACCTGAACTAAGTACGTTGGATGTCGTCAAACTATACTCCATACATACCCACACTGTTAAGGGTATTTGGAGGCTTTATGTAACCAAACGCGGGACTCTAGGCCTACTGGCCTTAGCTCTGCTAGATTAAATAAATAAATTATATTATTATTATTATTATTATTATTATTATTATTATTATTATTTACTAACATCATATTACATTTCGTTTACTGTCATTCCTTACTGCATTAAGAGAGAATGAAAACATTTATTTATAAACGAAGAGTCCACTGCAAGAACGATGGATGTTATTTGGAATACATTTTGCAGGAGAAGCAATTGAAAGTTTGAAATGCTTAGTGCTCAAACCTTAACTGTGATTTTCCGATCATTACTGGACAATGACTATCAGTGTTAATGCCATATAACTCTCTATGTACATCAGTGGCGTATACTGGTTAAAGGGTTTGGGCTACCGCTGACCCTATTATTACACAAAATATATCTAACAATTACTTTAATTTTAATTACTATGGTAAAACTAATAATACAAAATTATTACATTATGTTATATTATAAACTTTTTCTTTTGTAATTTCCTTGGGCTACCGCCGGTAGCCCCGGTAGCCCGCAAAATACGCCCCTGATGTACATTGATAGTCTTGGTTCATTTTCGACAAGAAAGTGACATCCATCATTCTTGCAGTGGACTCTTCAAATGAGAACACAGCCATCTGGTATTAACTACTGTAACTACACACGAATAGCAGAAACAACAAAATAATTTATTTAATACTCATTTTGAATATAAGTAAAACTAAATTTAAAAACTGTAAATTTATCACTGATACACTGTTAAGTTATTTCAAATAAATAAATAGATAAATAGATAAATAAAGATAGATAAATAAATAGATAGATAAATAAATAGACAGATAAATAAATAGACAGATAAATAAATAAATACATAAATAAATAGACAGATAAATAAATAAATAAATAAATAAATAAATAAATATATAAATAAATAAATATTTCACTCTTTTAACATTATACATTTTTAGTGTTATGTTACTTGATTGGCTAGTTTCGATGTTTTTTGCATCGTGCTCTGAATCCAAAAGACAATAATGGCTTACAATTAAGGAAGCGACATTCCGTGGAAAATAAATTTACAGATTTGAATTCATGTTGAGGAAATTAATGTTGAATTATTTCTAAATTTACTGATATTTAGGTTATAGTATCCCGCACTGATTTGTGTGGAGATATTACAATTTCCGTTGCCTTCTAAATACTTAAGTAACCTATGAAGTAATGAAACATTACTAAGCATCAACGATAAGATAACTATGGCAATGTAAAATCGACTGCTCTATCGCCGTGACTATTACACTTTTATTACGTCATACTACTTTTGACCAATAAAACGGTACGAAAGGCTGTTTATCGCTACAATTTTATCACTGTCCTAGCATTAGTTTTTTTTGTCACTTCCCAAGCATTTGTTTGTTTTTATCACTTCCCTAGCATTTGTTTCTTTGTTTCTCAAAATTTCAAAGTGCAAATTATTTACGGTATTGTAAAACATACTTTGCTATCGTCATTTGTTTCCCGCATAGATACTCGACTGAAAATGGCGGCTCCGTTCAAATGTTTTGGTGAAGCTAACATTAGTGAAACAGAATTTTAGTAAGTCGATTAAGGTTTTTGACTTGTTTCATATTCTAGCTCTGAAGCAATGTACGAATACAATGGAATGTTAATAAATACAATACAATACAATAACTCCCTTGCCTACAGTTCAAAGATTTAGAGTACGTCTAGGAATTGTTGTCTAAAATACATTTTTTCCGTTTCGAAAGATACAGTGTTGTGGTTACATATTACTCTTATAAAATTTAAAAGTTCCAAATGTGTGAGATCATTTACGGGCACGGAGTATATCGTCGTTGTTCCTGTAATAACTCCTATGTGACATATTTATCGATTTTTCAGAATTTTGCTCTATTAAATAACTTAAATAGTGATACAGCAAATAATGAAATCTCTTACATGTAATTGTATATCTTTGTTTCGAAAATGTAAGAATTCATAGTCTCCTATGTACGGCTGCCCTGGGATGAATAAATAATGTGTTTTACCTTTCTCCTGAGAAATGTTATATTTTGCACACAGGAGTTATTGTAGGAACAACGACGATATTTATGTATTCATACGCTTCTTCGAATAGGTTTCTGGATCACCGTATCAGATTTTAATAATTCTTTCTAAGATACAAATAACACAGTTCGTGAACAATTTTTAATTCCGTCTTTGACTTACGTTACTAATAAATAATACGTAAATAAGTTGCTAAACGTTGGAGAAGTTAAATTGCATTCCCTTACCGATTTCTCGATATAACTTATATCATATTTTACACACTTAAACGTTTGTTAATGAGCTGTCTCTAGTTAGAAATGATTCTGTCAAGTTTAAAGTTTTCTTTATCCATATTTTGTGCGCAGTAAGCTAAAAACAGGATCGCGTAGTAGTTAGGAACAATAGTTTATACTCAATCTTGTTTGAAACTGGTTTCACTGTGATCTTGAGGGCTCATGTGTACGGCGATATGCTGGTGCCAGATAAACTACAACTTTGTCATTTCCAGAACAGGAATCATCTAACTTATTTAGCATAATGTGTGTTATCTGCTGGCTTCAGATGAGACCAGATATTCATTATTGCATCTCGGCTGCACGATCACACACTGTGCAGGTTAGGTTCACCTTATTTCTATTAGTCAATATATTTTCATAAATGCATTTAAAACTGATAACGACTTGAAATCTATTTAAGCATGCGTTTATATTAAAGAACACTGCCGTTTAGGTTTCTACGTCGGAGAATCTGGTTCAAATACTGTTGAGACCGAGTGGAATTTGTGGTGGAAAAGGAAGGTCAATCATCCATAAATTAAAACAGATATGCAAAATGCAAATGGATAGAGGGATGGATGAATGGATGGACTAAAATCATGTAGATGGTTGGTAGATAAGCTTGTACCTACCGATATTTGAATATTTGTTTGCAATTAATTTAAAAAAAATATTCCTACATATGAGCGTGAGATATATTTACAATGAAATCATATCAGACTAGTGGTTTATACAGCAAATGCTGCAAACTAAGTTCATTAGACGTTCAAATAAAAAATTTTGAGATTTATTTTCAATGAAAAAATACCAGATATTCTGAAAGATATTTGCTTCCATAATAATCAAACCTACTTCCTCTGAATGGTTTTTATGCCAAATACTTTTTCTAGAACCTATCCACCTTCAGTTTTTGAGTTTCAACGCGAAAACGCAAGTAACAATGTCAGGGCGGTCAGTGGGTTTTTCATGTGGAAGTAAAGCCAAAGCTATTTCAGGTGATTGTGGATTGTAGGTGAAAGTTAAAAAAAGTCAGGTTTGCTACGCTTTCGAACAATACACATAGCATCTTGGTATAGCTGCTGCATGTAGAGCTTGAAATGTAGAGGGTAAAATAATTTTATCCTGCTAAGAGAGGTTGCTGATATGATCGGGAGACTACAAAATTTTGTAGGCCTCTTATTTTATCAATAAGTAATACTGTCTTTCCTTAGGAACTGTAACTTTTGCGCTCTTTCGAGCCAATCTGAAGAGAATGACGCATATAATTATCTACACCACACCGCCATTAAGTATATGAAAAGACCCAACCCCAGTTGATTAATAACTATAAAAATATTTGATTTTTAATCATATATATATATATAACATCATGGCATTAACTAAAATTATATTTCATTTCTAATGGTAATAATGTCATCACACCACCTCAAGTTTTGTAGATTTTAATATCCAATACACAGCTGTACTCTAAAAATTGCACACCGCAGAATAAGACCTGTAGATTATTTTGAGGAAGTATTGAAGATTTTAATAACCAATTGAATTTGAATTCTAAATATGTCAGCAATCCTGCAGGTCATGGCCTTCGTGTAATAGCCTATTGTTTATTGCAGTGTGTGTTTTGTTTTATTCTGAAATGTAATTGGTTCTCAAAACTGACGAAAGATGGATTTTGAAAAATAGGAAAATTATACAGGAAAACTAACGCTTCACTGAAAATTCATTTTCCGGGCTGAGAGGCCGTGGTCTATTAGTTTTATTGGTTGATGATCAGTTGCCTCAGGTACGCCGAGAAGAGTCTTGCGACCTCGGATACCACTCCACTGAAGATGTCTGCCGCAGTTGCAGACGAAACGTCTGGTATAAAACCAACTAATAGACCACGGCCTCTCAGCCCGGAAAATGAATCTACATCTATAGACTCCGGCCGTGAAAGCCTACACTGCAAGCTTCACTGAAAGTTACTTTTTTCTGAAAATCCTTGAATGCCAACTTGAAAATGACGGGTCATTCATTAAAATATGTCCTGCCGTTTTCCCGTAATTTCCATTACCAGTTCAAATTATATATACAAAATTACATGGAAATGTTGGAAGGAACTTAACTCTGGGCCCACTGGAAGAAGTGTCAGAATATCTGGAATTAAGGGGCTAAATTTTGTATCTGATTTCGAATGTCAGTTCCTTGCAGGTATATATATATGGATGAATGGATGGATGGATGGATGGATGGATGGATTTATGGATGGGTATGGAATGGTATAGATGAAGTGAGACCTGGCATATGAGATGTCTGAGAAGGGAAAAATGAGCTATCAGAAAGAGAGTTTGTTTCACGATGGTTAATATTATACTAATCTACTGACACGGAAGTTCACCTCAGACTAAAACCTATTTTCCCCCTCCGTACCCATTTGAAGGGTACACGGGAATAACGATCAAGGTCCATTTTAGAAAGTTTCGAGAAAAACGAATTTTAAAATTTAAGCACTTAATATTTGTTATGTGTGTATTTAATAGAAATTGACATAGTGGAATGTCAAGAACGATGATTTCTTATTACTAGCTAGACCACGTGACAGTACATCCTTTACACTATAAGATAGCATTATTAACTCAATTTCGATTTTTGATGGACCTTGATCGTTTTTCCCGTGTACCCTTCATTTGTGATATAGTCACGGTACATGGTAAGGTCAGAGGACTGGTCTTGCCTTCTCTACAGTAGACGGGGGGGTGGGTGGGTGATTAGGTAGAAGTATGAAGAGATATGGAAAGGGTAGGTAAATGGAAAAATATGGGTGAAAGAGTGGGTGAGTAGATGTGAGTAGATGGGTGGATGGGTGGGTGGGTTGATGAACAGATATGGGTGGGTGTGTAAATGGAGAGATGGATAGATATAAGTGGATGGATAGATATTCGCTAGATGGATATTTACTTGCAAATGATTTTAAAGAACCCGGAGATTCATTGTCGCCTTCACATAAGCCCGCCATCAGCTCCTATCCTCAGCAAGATTAATCCAGTCTCTAGCATCACATGCCAGCTCCCTCAAATCTAATTTAATATTATATTCCCATTTACGGCTTGGCCTCCCCAAAGATCTTTTTACCTTAAGTCTTCCAACTAGCACTATGTATGTATTTCTGGATTCACCCATAATGCTACATGCCCTGCCACCTCAAACGTCTAAATTTAATGTTCCTGATTACATTACGTGAAGAATGCAATGCGTGCAGTTCTGTGTTGAGTAACTTTCTCTATCCTCCTTTAACTTCATCCCCTCTTTGCCCCTACTATTTTCCTAAGAACCTTATTCTCGAACACAAACACCCTTAACCTCTGTTCCTCTCTCAAATTCATTAGATGGATTAATATTGTTGGAAGGGCAAATCGACAGATATTCGTGGATGGACAGATGGATATATAGGGCTAATATGTGTGTGAATAGATGGATAGATAAGGGTAGGTGGATATATGGAAAAGAATGGGTGGGTGGATAGATATGAGTGGGAGGATAATATGAAAAGATATCTGTGGATGGATTGGTGGATAGATATAGGTGGCTGTGTAGGTGGATGCGTAGACAGATATAGGTGGGAGAATATATGGATACATATGGATGAATGACCTGTTTGTACTATGTACCCGTTCATATCCATCAATTCCCATACATACACCCACACATGGCCATCCACCCATCCTTATTCATCCACATCCACCCATATTTATCCATCTCTACATACACCCGCTCATATCCATCCATCCATCCATCCATCCATCCATCCATCCATCCATCCGAAGATAATGATTAATATATAAAAATAGCGCTGATGAATTGCCTGTCTTCACTGACGAAATGTTTCTTTTATGAAGGGTTCAAAAACTAATACAACAGTTTTCAAATATCATGGCGAATATGTAGAGAAATAATTCATATAAATAAGGATTTTCATGGCCGTCGGCGTACTTCAGAAGGTATCGAGTTGGACTTCAAGTCTAAAGTTGCGTACAGCCCTGCGTTCGAAATCCACTTCGGCTGATTACATAGTTGTGATTTTCCGAGGTTTTCATTAACGGAAAGGCTACTATCTGGTTACTTCACAGAGAACTCTCGTACTCTTGGCGATAAATATCTGCTATCTCAAATTTCACGGACAAGAACAACAAATCTTAGTGAAGGTGTGTTCGGAGCAAAGAATAGACAGGCAAAGGTCAATGTCAATGGCAATAGGGAAATGGGAAGAGGAATATCTAAAAGGTATGAGAAAACGCGCAATTGCAAGTGAATTTGGGACTGAGAAAAACTGAATATGTGAGCTCCAAGTCTGTTGTTCACTTGTCTCAATCCAAGTTTCTGCGTTACACTGAAGAAACTTAACAGAATTTTGAGGGGGGGAAAGCTGAAAATGGACGTAACCTAATTGATGTGACATGAGAGACAGGATAATGACAAAACCGCAACAGGTAAGAATCGCAAAGACGTTAAAATCTGAACATCGGGTGAAACTCACAAGAGAAGGGATTAGAGCTCTTGCACTATACGAGTGACGCTAGCGTAAACTCGCCCCCAAGTAAAAAGACAACTTCAGAAAGACAAGATTCTTATATCAAAAGCTTTCATTTGGAAAAATGCCGAGACTTTCGTGCCTACGAACATGTAGGGTCTTGGCCCATTTCGTTTAGGGCGTATTCCAATATTTGTCTTAGCGCCTTAGGAAAAGCACAGAAAATCAACGTTAGAATGAGCTGTTTCAATTACAATAAAAAATATTGTCTATTTTGAATCTTGCGTACACTACTTTTAACACTTGAATATAAGTAACTGATTAACTAGCGGACTTACTCGTGTTAATTATATAAGTCTGTGGGGCTTACAGCTGTTTCGGTGCTTCGTCACACCATTCTCAGAGCCTACTAGATCCCGGCGCCATCCCGAACTTCTTTGCCTGTTGTGTGGGTGCGTTTGATTGTTGAAAAGTGTTGAAAAGTGGAGTCAAATAGTGTGTGTACTGAAATTGATCTGTGCGTTGAGAATTTGATCAGGGCGTGTTTTAGTGTGTTTGTATATTTGATATTGTTCTAGTGTGTTGAATTCTCAACACACAGATCAATTTCAGTACACACACACTATTTGACTCCACTTTTCAACAATCAAACGCACCCACACAACAGGAAGAGAAGTTCGAGATGACACCGGGATCTAGCAGGCTCTGAGGATGGTGTGATGAAGCACCGAAACAGCTGTAAGCCGCACAGAATTACATAATTAACACGATTAAGTCCGCTAGTTAATCAATTACTTAAAAAATATTGATAAGAACAAGCAAAGGAACAAAGCGACTACCAGATATTAGTGATTGTGCGGACAGAATAGTGAGGAGGATGGAATTGGCGAGGAAGAAGAGTTCTAGAAAGTGAGTGCAAGAAAGTCAGGGGTGGCAAAAGTGATAGAACAGAAATAGAAAAGAAAGTGTTAAGTGAAGAAGATAGTGTAAGAGTGTAGTAAGATAGAGATACAAAGAATGAATAAAATAAAATTAAAGTAAAAGAACATCTCAACAAATGTGCAGTGGAAGAGACAGAAATTTTAAGTGTAATTAAGTAAATTAGATACTTCATGTTATTCACATAAAAATTCCAGCACACCGGCGAAGCTGATATAACATCGGCAGTTGCGAGCGTCGCTAAATAAACCACAATTAAAATAATACGTACATAATTACCGATCACCTTGTATGTATCTATTTTTGATATAGGGAGTCATATCTTTGAGATAGGTACCAGTGGCGAAGATCTTAAGATGCTTTTGAGGCTTAACCTTCACAAAAAACATAGTTATTATACCTAATAACATTAGGCCTATAAGTTCATAATAACGATGTATCGTAACACTTGGTTTAACTCCTATCCTTCCATACATTAAGTTCGCTGTTGGCAGTCATTCTAGAATGGAAAGTTCAGTGGGAGAGGCTTGTGGCAGGAGCCTCTAAAGGCATGGCTACGACTTTGACTCGCAAGTTTGATGTGGAACTAGGGAGGGGTATCGGTTCGCTACATATCTGTACGACACAAAGCTAGCCTTACCGTTGCAATAATACGTCGCACTATATTGGTGTTCTGTGATGCGCTGCGTTGTTAAGTGCTAGTTTAATCAAAAGTGCATACGTATGTACTTTGTGTAAAATGGGTCATACTGAGAGAACATCGAAGTCATTATTTATAATTGAAAGAGAAACCGTTTCAGTTGGACGTATAAAACAAAATGTGCTTACAGAGACAGGAGATTGACACCACATTTACATATTCAAATACCGGATGGAGGAAGACAAAATATGTTTTTAATTTTCATGATATAAGAATTATCCTTGGCTAACAGGATGCTCTCAGACAAATGAGTTATATTGTCATGCCTATATTCTGTTTGGGAGTGAAAATGAGTGGTCATCATCTTCTTGTGGGGTCTGTGACACAAAAAAGAAAGTATATTTTTTATAGAAAAGTTGAGAGACATCTCTGTGTAAAAATGTATGAGTTAAGAAGGTTTTTCAGCCTACCCATTATTACACCTTAGCTTCGCCACTGATAGGTCAAGAAAAAGTAAGGGCTACTCAAGATAACCTTATAAAAGTCAAATTAAAAAAATACAGCAGTGAGATTAGAAAACCTAACACCGTCAGCATATCATTTGACAACTCCACGCTTTTCCATGGAGCTATCCTGCAGCGGTCATGAAATACAGTACTGCAGTTGGGTTCACTGCTGTGGAGTACGGTTATCATGTCTGACCGTCATACAAACGGAACCCGATTCAAATTCCGGTTGGAAGAAGTTGCCTGGTTGTCGATTTTTTAAGGTCCACCCCCCACCAACTCATGAAGAACAAATGTTGACTAACATTCGGTGCTGGACCCTGGATAACCATTGCAGTCGATAAAGCGTCGTAAAATAACCCAATTAAAAACTGTGGTTGGAAACTAAGCAAAGGTTAAACTATCGCCACTTCATGTAGAATTTTCCGTAGCTCAAGAGAAGAGAGCGTTACGACTTCATAATAATTTTTAATGTGGCCAATCTTATTGTCAATCATCAGTCTTGCAGAATTGCAGCTCCTCAGAGCGACTGCCTTAACATCCCTTCTTCCCCACCCACCTTTTCTACCAGTGCGGTCATAGCGTTCTAGTTACATTGGGCTGCATCAACATTCATTCTCGCGGCGGCAGGTATACAATAGGCTATCAAGAATTACAAATGAACAGATAATAAAATCCTTAGAAAGTAAGAGGGGAATGAATGAGGGAAATAAATAATTTAAAAGACATGTAAAATAAAATTTAAAATGTATGTGTGCATATAATATAGCAAGGTCTACCTATGTATACATCGTCCTATTACGAGTAAAGCCGATTAAGTCCACTTTTGTGTAAAATAAGTTAAGTACAGTCGCCGACTCCTCTTTCCGTGCTCTGTATTCTACTAAAATGGAATAATTCCGAAATGTTGCATGCAGGCAACAAACCAATTACTTTATTTGAAGAATTTATTATCATTTTTCGTGCATTAATAAAGTTTTAATTCCCGTTTTTATAAAACTTGCATTACTGGTTTAATTGGGTTTACTAGTAATAGGATGATAAATAAATTATACGTTAATAAGTGAGAGATCGCTATATCACCGGATGTCAATGCTGTCATTCAACATTGTAACGCACTCTAGCCAACTAAATAAATATATAAATAAATTAATTAATTATAAATAAATACACAATACGCGTACTGCAGTTTAAACAGAGATGGAACATGGCAAAATGTAAACCCGTGAAGAAATACTACTTCCAAATGAAATGGTGTGTGTGTGTGTATCCAATGCCCAACCACTTCACTTGCGTGATTCGGGTTCCCACATTGCGGATAGATTGCAGAACTGTGACCCATTTTCTAGTTGTACACCACTTCGACATGTCACGCTGTACATGATATGTATATGTGGAGAGTTATGTCGTGTACTAGGGTGAGTGTACATGTAGGTGTTCGTGTAAGTTACCACAGAGCTAACTCGGCGGACTTCCAAAGGAAATTGGAATATGATTACTTTGTTGTTGAAGACGAAAGCATTGCTTGTTTACTGTGTTTCATCCAATTTATTTCTACTCGTCATTTCTATATTAAACCACATTTCAACAAAGCCCATATTAAGAAATATGGAATGCACAAACTTTCGGGTAAGTTCATTATTACGAACTGTATATTGATTATTTATTTATATACTGTTAAATTAAGGACTTCACTCGTTGTGTTCATTTTGAATTAAAATTAATAGTGACTTTCAAGGTTCATTACTTAAATGCTATAAATTTGTTTCCGTAGGTGATGACAGGAGGAAAGTTTTCGAAAATGTAGAGCAGGCTTAGTGCAAAGAAATCTCAAAGAAACTACCGACAGGAAATCTAGCGCAATTGTAAACCTTGCAACGAGATAACGCATTATAAATACGATGAATTTATTACAATCCATTTTTAAAATTACAGTGCTGCCGCTGGTGGACCTTGCACAGGAAAAGAATGTAAACAACTCTAAGCGGAAGTCGATCATCCCCAATAGAAGTGAAGTGAAGTTGACGTCATATTTCCCCTACTTACGGGTTCTGCAGGCCTGGTCAATCATGATACTTGTTTTTATGAACCAATCAACGACGGAATTTTAACATTAGTATTACGACAAACAGCACTCGATTCTACTTGAAAGTACGCGACCCTACAGAGAATTAATTTCTTACATACACACACAGATCACATACACATTGTTCGGAACATTAGTGCGAGATATGTTTGTTCTCTGGGCGCAATTCCAAGTTATTATTCTAAGAACCGAGATAGTACCGATCCTTAATGCGCTATTGTAGACTTTTTTGAAACGAATTCATCATTCTTTAAACTAATGGGACTCAGCTCTCATGCACGAATTGGAATTCCTCTCCAACGTCCTCTCTTTCTTCAGTAACTTATAATTTTATGATAAACTCACTGAGAACAGAGTAATCTGACTTGCACTTTGCAGTCCCTGGCTCGAACTCCTGCACCAAGATAACATGACAAGGCCATGTACAGGGGCATCATTTTATTTTTACTTCAATTTTTATTGTACCTGAGTTTTTGAATGTACTTCAATCCCACCCCTTCTACTAATGAAGTTCAACCGTCCTTCACACAGATCCAAGACCGCATATACAGTCATAGTAGCCTTCGGTCATAGTAAACAGTACGTTCCAAAAATATGTTCGCGTTTTCCAATGACGAAAGAGCTTTCTATATTGCATCATTTTCGCACAGGTACGTCGTCCATTTGCCTGCGTCGCATTCCGGTTTTCCCGGTCTATTCGCCTCTCTGTAAAGGCTAGTGGCTGGCCTTTCTTAGCTCTTTTCTGAGAACATTAATTTCTGTTATGAATTGGATGTCTACGTAATATTATACCCATACAACTGTTTAAAATAACTTAAATAACAGGGCATCGTTAAATAATTAACTGTCACGTGATTTCTCCCCTTTCTACGACCCTCTGACATAACCACTTGGACGGACAGTAGATAGCATGTCTGAGTAATTTTATCTTTTCGGATCGAGCAGAAGTGAAGACTGAATTTACAGTACGTAAGGTACTCTTTTACAGAGTAGGTACAGAATTATTTCAACATGAGTTACTAGTACGAAGGACGAAATTGGTAATTGGAATTACACACATTAGAACTGAAGCCTGTATCGAAATGAACGGTCACCATTTTGAAAAATGCGTTTAAATATCCATATTATGATTATTTTTCAATTAACTTCATTCTCTATATTGTACGCTAATGTGCTGTAGACAGTATAATATACACTGCATGATGAATGCATCCGCATGGATAACTCAGTTCGTGAGTAAAAACACTCATTGTTAATACTGTACTGTATTTTGATTAAACAAAAACCTAATGAAAATGATCACACTCAAAAGCGTGATATTTCATAGTTTACGTAAATGGATGAACTACTTTTCTTCCCTCCTATACCTAATAAAGTGATTTGTTTGTATATTACGCCAGTATCATCGAACTCCAGACGTGGAAGGGAGTAGCAACCGTTGACCCAAAGGTATAGCCAGGTTAATATTAGAAATGTTAGTAAAAATAAAATGATGTCCCTGTATTAAGAACAGTCTCCAATGCGTTATTGTTTTTATTTGCGGAAAGAAAGAGATGAGTGATCGAGTGGGTATCTTCACCATTTTCCCCCTGATGAAAGAGTGATAAAGAGATCTTGTTACTTGCTTTTAAACGTTAGTGAGTTAGTGAGTTAATTTACTACGCTTTATCAACAGCTTAGGTTATTTAGCGTCTTAATGAGATGAAGGTGATAATGCCGGTGAAATGAGTCCGGGGTCCAGCACCGAAAGTTACCCAGCATTTGCTCATATTGGGTTGAGGGAAAACCCCGGAAAAAACTCAACCAGTTAACTTGCCCATACCGGGAATCGAACCGGGCCACCTAGTTTCGCGGCTAGACGTGCTAACCGTTACTCCACAGGTGTGGACCTTAAACGTCTGTATCAATACTCTTTTTAATAGGTTATTTTACGTCGCTGTATCAACATATTAAACGACACATCATACAAGTTGAGAGGATGCGAAGGCATTTCTTTCCCCTTCTACTTACCCTGAATCCGTAAGTATAACAGACCGGTAGCTGTTACTTCTTATACCTGCACCCCCAAGTTGTACACACAAGAAAATAAAATATTAAATAAAGTACATAAATGGATGTAAAATACAGTGACACAGATGTTTGACAATTACATGTTTGAGTATATTTTAGTGTCGTTTTTACATCATTTTCAACTAATAATTAATTAAATGAAGGGATGCTAGTTTGTATTATGAAGTCAGGGGGAAGTGACACAGTGCAGATTGTTCCGTCGTTTATGCTGTAGAGTAGCAACTAGCAGTGAAGAAAACATTTATCTTCTGCTGTCGGTAGCTTTTTAATGTGCCAGTTGATATAAACAACAATAAAATGAAATATAAACGCTTAGTATAGATTTTCGGAATGTAGATTACAGGTAAACGTTTTCAATAATAATAATTTTCACTATGTTCAAAGTCAATCAGTCGAACGTTAGTAAGATAGACAGTAGCATCTTCCCCTTCACGGATGGTAAAGAGTGTGAGTAGAGGGGAAAGCCTATCAACCAAACTGAAATGGGGATTAGGTTATTTAGCGTCTGAATCAGATGAAGGTGATAATGCCGGTGAAATGAATCCGGGGTCCAGCGCCGATAGTTGCCCAGTATTTGCTCATATTCGGTTGAGGAAAAACCCCGAAAAATCATCAAAAAGGTAATTTGCTCCGACAGGGATTCGTACCTGGGCCACCTGGTTTCGCGGCTAGACGCGCTAACCGTTACTCCACAGGTGTGGACTGTATCAGTACTATCAACAGTATCAACACCACCATCACCACCAGAAAATCCACAACTGCCAATATTATTACCAGCATTATCAACACAACAACATAACCACCAACACAACTAACATTATCATCAATATAACTATTTTCGAACTTTCGTACAACGAAAATAATGATAAGGATAAACACTGTTGCAATGACAGATTTGATTGGTCCAGGCGTACTTTAACATCTGCAATATTTTTTCCCCACCATTACAACGATGGTCAAATTTTGAGGAAATCCCGATTCAACGATAAATTATATTTTTTAATTTACTTAGTTTTCTTATGATCCATATTTCACTTTTCATTGGTATCGCCATCTTAAATATGCTTTCCGTTATTTCGTCTACCCTCTTTCATACCGATCTCGGAATTCTATGCAAGGAGTGTATTGCAATAAAAATTTACCCGTTTCAAGAGCGCATGATCCTTAACAGGACTTGATTTTATGGTACCTGCCTGTAGTGACTTCCACTTTCGTGCTTTAATTCTATGGTGCCAGGGAAAAGTGGTATTACTTACAAATGACCTTTAAGGAACCCGCAGGTTCATTGGCGCTCTCACATAAGCCCGCCATCGGACCCTATCCTGTCAAAGATTAATCCAGTCGCTATCATCATATCCCACCTCCCTCAAATCCATTTTAATATTATCCTCCCACCTACGACTGACCTCCACAAAGGTCTTTTTCCCTCCAGCCTCCCAACTAACACTCTATATGCATTTCTGGATTCGCCCATACGTGCTACATGCCATGTCCATCTCAAACGTCTGGTTTTAATGTTCGTAATTATGTCAGGTGAAGAATAAAATGCGTGCAGTTCTGGGTTCTGTAACGATCTCCATTCTCCTGTAACTTCATCTCTCTTAACTCCGAATCCTTTCTTAAGAACCTTATTCTCTAATACTCTTAATCTCTGTTACTCTCTCAAAGTGAGGATCCAAATTTCACAACCATACAGAATAACCGGTAATATGTGTTGAAAAGCGGTATAAGTAAACAAATGAGAAAATGATTTGTGTGTTTCCAGGGTGTATTATATCGTTCTTCATATCTGAGCAAAGTGGTAGGCCTATAGTTGTATTGCGATTTTTCGCTGGGTCATTATCATTGAACCAAAGAGTGTAAGTATATTTATATCTTCAGTGATGGGCAAAAGAGTACAAGTTACTTACTTTATACTGTTTTATAAAATTATTAACGATGGCAGGTGTAACACGAAAATAAATCAGTTTTGATACTAAATTAGCTGCATTTAGTGACATAGATAGGGGTTTGAAGAATGCTAAAGTGGCTGAAAGTTATGTGTATGCGCAGTCAACATTTACAGCATTCATGACGGCATGCCAGAAAAATAGAGAACAGTGTTGCAAGTGATGAAATTAACCCTAAACGTAAGCATTTAAAATTTGCGGCAGCAGAAAACTTTAACATTGCTACAGTAGAGCGTCTCGTTTAGGCACAGTGAAAACGTAAACAAGGTGCAGGTAACGTGTGGAGGGAGGACGAGCCGTACTATAAACACGAGGGATGCTCAAGGTTTTAGTTACAACATTTAGGGCGGAGCATTAATTGAAATTACATTTTGCAAAAACACAGAACAAAAGAAGGCAAATTGCATAACGTTATCATATATACATTTTAACAAACAAGCAATTGTAACATTGAAATAATTCAATATAACAAATCAATTTTGCTACTTATATGATGTTGCTTTCAAGCAGCATCTTTTACGGTCATGAATTTCATTCTCTATATAACTAACATATCACTGTCTTCTCTGGCCGAATTAACAAAACTACAGTATATTGGTCTGACGTGACAACAATATTTCCTAAATGTAATTTATCCCTTCTCAAAGTTAAATTTATTCGGGCACTGTACCTGACCACTTCAGACCAATATACTGTAGTTAAGTTAATTCGGCCAGAGAAGAGTGTGATATTATGTCAATCATACAGAGAATGAAATTCATGACCGTAAAAAATGCTGCTTGAAAGCAACCTCATATAAGCTTAAGTAGCAAAACTTGATATGTTATATTTAATTATTCCAACGTTACAATTGCTTGTTTGTTAAAATGTGTATATGATAAATTTATGTAATTTGTGTTCTTTTGTTTTGTGTGTTTTTGGAAAATATAATTTCAATTAATGCTCCGCCATAAATGTTGTAACTAAAACCTTGTGTATCCCTCATGTTTATCGTACAGCTCGTCCTCTCCCCACACGCTACCTGCAAATTGTTTACGTTTTCACTGTGCCTAAACGAGACGCTCTACTGTACCTTTGCGGTTTAATGTCTCTAATTTCCCACCAGACCATCTGATTGAGTTCGAAACATTAAGAAACGCATTTGTTGCTGAGAATCTGAAAACAAAATACAGAGTACAATTACTGATTTAGAAATTGCCTGAATGTTAAGTGAATTTTTACGTCAAATAGGGTAATCAAATGACGAGTAAATGTTATTTCATAATATTTATTTCTCTTTTAATCTTATTTCTATCACATCCTATTTCAGAACATAAATATGGGTAAAATTTCATAACCTCTTAATACAGGCCCGTGCACAATAGCGTTCTACGTTCAAAGAGTAGCAACAGCGCCCGCGTGGCAAGTTGTCGGGCTGTCCCGTGTTACGTAACTGCCATGAGACTAGTGAAGTTACAGCATTAACCACTACATCAGTAACCTGTAAATGTACAGAGGAACAAGTTCAAGCCATAAGCTGAGATATACCACACCTATTTTTAAGTGTCATTGCGAAGAGATGTTCTTTATTGAATTTGAAGGAAGTTCAAAAGTTTAATATGTACAAGGAATTTAAATCAGTTGAAGAAATTCAACCTTAAAGCCTTGGTTTTTCTGAACCGACGCATACGACGTGCGAGGTGCGAGGCCCGTCTTGCACAAATCCGAACTATGCAAGAGATAGTGAGTGGTATCTATAGCTGCGAGATGCGAGGTCTACGCACCTCGCAGCCAGAGAAACCACTCACTATCTCTCGTGTAGTCCGGATTTGTGCGAGGCGGGCCTCGCACGCCGCATGCGTCGGTTCAGAAAAACCAAGGCTTAAGAGAGATTACTCCGTGTATCAGAGCAAACAATATTGTGACTGTGTACTTCTAGGTGAATATCAAATGATATTTAAAAATGAACTCAAAAGAGCACTGCTCTCAAAAGAGGTTTAAATTAGGTTAAAATAACTCTATGGGGGACTTTCGGTTACAGCTGTCATGAGTAGAATCACCCCATGAAAGAAATGAAATTGAGATTGTTGTTATCATTATTATTATTATTATTATTATTATCATTGTCATTATCATTATCATTAATATTATCATTAATATTATTATCATTATTATCATTATCATTATTATTATTATTATTATTATTATTATTATTATTATTATTATTATTAACGCTGTGGTCATCACTCCTCAGCGCTTCTATTACATTTTTAATATATTTTACTTTTCAGATAAACACCGAGGAACAGATACACAGCCAGTCAGCTTATCGGCTCAGTTACCGAATTTGTTTATATTTAGCAAGGCTTCTCAAAAATGTTGATGATGTCGGTATCATTAACGAACGTTTAATTATGTATACAGAAAAATTTTGTCCTAACCTAATTTGGACTCAGACTAAATCCAGACAAATCACAAGCCATAATAATGGGCCACCAACGAGCATTAAACAAAATAGATCTAGCCACTGCATCAAATACAAAAATAAATAATACCACAATTACATATAGTAAGACAGTAAAAATTTTAGGAGTATATTTAGATTCAAATTTAAATTTTCAAACTCAAGTGGCGTATATATGTAAGAAACCTTTTTCCATAATTCATTCCCTCAGACACTTTACCAATGTTTTCCCTCTCAGCCTTAAAAAGAACCTGATCCAAACTTCAGTGATTCCCCACTTCGATTATTGTGATTCTCTATTCACGAATCTACATACTGATCTTGCCCATAGACTACAGCGTGTTCACTATATCTGCGTTCGTTTCGTTTGTAACATTAGAAAATTCGATGATGTAACACTGTCACTAGAATTGTTGTCTTGGAATCCACTTAAAGAAAGAAGATTTTATAACTCCCTCTTATTACCTTTAAAATCATCAACACCTCCACACCCTCTTACCTAGCATCTCGTTTTGTTTACCTTTCACTACCTCGAACCCGGAACATGTACCTTCTCTCTATTCCTCTGCACATCCTTCTACTCATCATCTTTCAGCACATCGATTGCACGCCACTGGAATTCCCTCCCTGACCATGTCAGAGATGATCGCAGTGTTGATAATAATAATAATAATAATAATAATAATAATATTATTATTATTATTATTATTATTATTATTATTATTATTATTATCAATCACTATCATCATGCCATCTCTGTTTTTCTTTCTCTTTTGTATTAACTCGATGAGAGCTCTATAGTGTTCTTTCGACCCTGTTGACCCTCTATAGGGCTTTAATTTAATTTGTATTATTTTCATCAGTGTTTTTATTTCTTTTTTGTATTTATATGTGCTATCTAGTAGGATGGAACAGAAGGCTTTATAGCCTTAATCCTGTGAGATTAAATAAATAAATAAATAAATAAATAAATAAATACATAAATAAATACATACATAAATACATAAATAAATAATAAATAAATTACTTAATGAAATAAATAAATAAATAAATAAAATTAATTAATTAAATTAATTAATTAAATAAATAAATGAAATAAATGAATTAAATTAAATAAATATATTAAATAAATTAAGTAAATTAAACATATAAATTAAATAAATTAAATAAATAAATTAATTAAATAAATTAAAGAAATAAATAAATAAAAACAAATAAAAAATAAATAAATAAAGTAAATAATGAAAATGTATCAGTTCGTTGCCCTGCCACACAGCACTGTGAGACTCAGAAATATGTTTTGCTATAGCAATGTCAGAGTTGATTTTTGAGCAGATATGTGCTTGAAATGTATTGTAATATTACTTTTATTCAGAATTTAGGATTTAAAAAGCGTTACTGGATTGATCACATTTTTGTATATTAGTGACAATATTATAGTTTATGTATTATATTACTCCTTGAACTTTAAAGCACTCCATGTCATAAAATTATACAATGCACGCCATTGATGCTGTGAGTTTGCACCCTAGAGCCGAAACGAGGACAACAGCGGGACAAGAGCACGCTCATATTGGCAAAGCATGCACGGTTATACCTTAAGAGGTTAGGTACAGCTTACAGCAGTAAAATTTTGGAAATATCCAGCATTTTTTTCCTCCATTACTATATCTTGTACAATAATGAAAATTAGTATGTGTAAAACACTGTCCTTCTGCTATATTGAAAAAAAATATTTTTACGATTTAAAAAAAAAAGTTATTTTTTTTTTTCAAAATTCGTTTCACTGTGCAGTGATGAAGGTATATATATATATATATATATATATATATATATATATATATATATATATATAATGAGAACGTTAGCACATAATGAAATTGTTCTCTACTGTACGAGTTACGAAAGTCATCCATCTACATTTGCGGACATTCCGCTATACATTTGAGTTGTTTATGTAAACAGAGTATAGTATAATACACACAGGAGATAGCTGGTGATCTATATGTCTATATATGTGGCTGCAATCAACTTGAAAACTATGTTTTGGTATGAACTTCTTAGCTCTAATCATGACTATCGGTCGGTCGTTCTTTATGAAATGCAGAGCTCTAGTGTTCGGGTTATGATTAGAAGAAAAGTAAGTGAAGCGATACGACAGGTATGAAGGAGTAGAAGAGTTCAAGATTTCGAAGAGTAGAAGTGAATGTAAATTTCTTCTTTTACCTAGTTTAACCCAAAGGAATGGGGTAATATGATCATATTTGCAAACGTTTCTTAGAGAACGTACAAACAAATTATGAGCACGTTCAAGTTTCATTTCGTTGTCGCTGAAATAGTCACTCAATAAAATATCAGCATAGTCGAAAGACAAGATTCTGCACAAGGGACATTTTTAAATAAGATTTGCAGATTTCTGTGATTTGCATGTCCAATTGAGATTATTACCCATGTGAATACCAAAATTTTTTACGGAATAATTAAAAGGTATATGCACCGTACTCACTTTAACGGTGGAAATTCAAGTTCTTTTAGAGAGTTGATTTGACGTTTGTGTCCTAATACAATCGCTTGTGCCTTTTCAGGATTGATTTTAAGATGAGATTTTTTGTCCATGTCATAATCGAGTCAATGTATTCGTTCAGTTTGAAACAGAAATTGAAATAAAACTTTTTTTAAGAAGGATGTGTAGTAATGTATGACGTATTCAGGGCGTACAATAGGAATAAATAAACTTATTTATATCCCAAATTTTTCATTAAGAAGATCACTCAAAAGGCCATCACGATTCATTCCATTTTTCTGTTGAATAATTGTATTATCGTGTTTTATAATAACGCCCTTAATGTAATTTGCTAACAGTGGTAATATTTCCACAAACTGAACATTGTGCCCCTTTTTCACCTTCGAAAACAATCACTTTTCCACAGAGAGTTCAACCTGATCATAGTTTAGCACAGTGATGTCAAAGAAAGCGCATTTTTCTGACCTTGACGTCGTGCACGGGCATCAAGCGTTAGGAATAGAAGGAGGAAGAATTATGTGTATGAATAAGCAGCCTTTTGGATTAAGAAAACATATTGCACTTGTGTTTTAAATTTTAATAAATAATAAAGAGTTAAGAAAGAATATTTACATAAATTCCATAGTAGTACAATTATACTATACTAAGTGAATGAAACACATCATTTATAAAGAAAGTGATATCCCCGCCAAAAAAAGAGATTGAATATAAGGCGATAAGCTTGAATTGATATTGATGGTATCTTTAGCCTTATAAAAATAATCAATAAAGTAATCAAAACAATATTATATAATATTAATAATAATGATTTATTTTAGCTGGCAGAGTTAAGGCCGTAAGGCCTTCTCTTCCACTCAACCAGCAAAAAGTGTATATACATATGCATGAACTTACAAAGAATCCAACAATTTGATTTAGATGAGAGTTACATGTATACAAAAGTTATTTACAAATTAAACAACAAAATACTATGAACTATTAATTAAACACTGAAATAAACTGTGTAGCAGAATTAAACTAAAATACATAGAATGTTAATATATTTCAAATAATATTAGATAATAGAAAGAGATTATTACGAGACAATTAAAATACAGCACAATCAGGATGATGTCTAAAGAAAAAAGTAACAATGTAGTCGGTGATAGTTTAAATCAGTAAGATTGGAGTGAAATGCTAATAAGGTTATCTTTTAAGCTGTTCTTAAAGGTGTTTATTGTCTTGCAGCCCCTAATACTTTGTGACAAGGAATTCCATTGACGCGAGGTGGATATTGTAAAAGATGATGAATAACAAGATGTTCTATGAAGAGGTATACTTAGCGTGCCACAGATAAGTGATCTGGTATGTACGTCGTGGTTAGAGTATAGATAAGAGAAACGAGACGAAAGGTAATTTGGTGTTGAAGTGTGCAGAATTCGAAAGAGTAACATTATAGTATGAAGCAAAGTTACCTACGTATATATTTTAACTGTAACTAATATTAGGGTCTATATAACAAAACTCCTATCGCATTATGCTTTTGAGGTGATATTGGTGAGCAACTTCCTATCATCAGAATATTAAATTATTTTCTCGAAATCTGATGAAGTTATAAAGCTGACGTTTTTACAACACATGGGCACATATCTTTTGTTTATGGTGTAACAGTAGTTGCTTTGTTAATTCATTTCCTTAGAAACATTTTTCATGCGAACATTTTCAAAAATTTTCAATACACTATATTCAATATTACGTATTTACGATAAATTAGATTTACGAAAACATTGTTTCAGTACCTGTAAGGATACTAAATAGAAACATCTGAAAATTTCACTTTTCTGTAAAAGAAAAGTTGAGAAAATATTAAATTTGAATAAAAAAGCAATCTTGTAAAAAATGGGAATTAAAATTAAAACTTACATTCTTATAATGCACTTATACTTCTCAGATAAAAATAAAAATTAACATGGATACAGTTTTAATAAGTTCTCTTCTTGTTATCCATAGTATCAGTGCTAGTGCTGGCCATCCCTGTATATAGCTTGACCAAGCGGCATATACTAACTCTTTCGTCTGTCTCTTTTCTTTCCGTTGTAAAGCGCTCAGGCTCGTCTGAGCTCTAAAGCGCGCGCTTGCGCCTATGGGCATCAGTTGACATGACTGGTTTAGCATCACTCATGCTAGCCATACTAGACTCACAAAAGTTCTGTTTATATACAACATTGATTGATTACGTACTTTGGTTTATTTTTAATCATTGTAATCGATGTTTAACATTCACTTCACTGAGACCAAACGCTGAAAGCGCCTAAAGTTTAGGCAATCTTCAGAACAATTCTGACGAGTGTACAGTACACGGTGCAAATACACACGAATGCCTACCTTCGCACTAGAGGAAAAGCGCATATTTAAATTGAGACACAATTTAACTAGATCACTATGTAATATGGAGTGAATGTTTTTTTCGTCTCATGCTTATGAGCAATTTCCCATCCTTTACAATAGTAATCTATTATGAGAAGGAAGGTCGAGGACAAAATATTTTTAGGAGGTGAAAGTTGAACGTTATAGAATTGAAGGGGTAAGTAGGAAAAGGGACCTATCCTCATTTTTTCTGAAATAAAGTTACTTGCATAAGGTGAAAGTTCAACTATTATTCTATTAATTCAGTATGTTATTTAAGTGTAGGATAGGCCTATTCTGAAGTATAAAGTCGTTTAATATTTAGAGACTTCAGCTTAAGCAACAGGCTCAGTTGAAAAAGGTAGCTATCCCCCCAAACAATGGAAGCTTTAATCTCACTGGTTAACTCCTTTGCCAACTGGTCAATAGGAGAGAATGTTTTATACAGTGGAAGCTCTTAAGTTCGACAGAAATCAAGTTCGACATCCTATAGTTCGACTGCTTACGTAGGAGAATTAGACACGCCCCTTTACTGGGACTAAGAAATGGGTTTACCATTTGAATGGGAATTGGTTCTGTCTTGTAGTGATACTTTTGTTAAAGGAAAACAGAATATTTTATTGATTAGGACATCTATACTGATCACTGGTTTTAAATTAATTAACTCTCCTTTTTCTATTTGTGAATTGTGACGTTTGTGAGACGGAACTGTCGAAACCCACTGTGGTACTAGAAGCGCTCGGGGCGGGCAGAAAATGCAAATACAGTACTGTATTCGTTGATGGGTAACCAATAAGAATTTGTATTCATTTCACCTGCCACACCCACTACCCTAATTGGACTGAATTTTCAATTCTATTTTGTCGAACTTAGGAGAGTCCACTGTATTATGGTAAATCAAGATGGCTGACTCTGTTGAGCATATTGAAGTTATAATTGATGAAAATACAGAGTCTGTGATAAAAACACCGAAGAAAAGGGAAAAATGTCTTGACACATGAAAAGAGAACATTAGAAAGAAGGCAAAGAATAGTGGAAAAGTATATATATCTAAAAATGGAAAGTCTGTGCCAATCAAATTTCGATTAGATGTGAACTTTTGCAAAACATAATGGTGTAAAAAGGAAGATTCGATTAATTGACACACCACAACAGTGGGCAGAACTTAAAGGCTAGAAAACAAAACCCATTTTGTCTTGTAGAAATACAGTCCAAAGACTGTAAATTTAGCTCCTCTTACGAATAAGCTGTGTAAGAGAAATAGATCAAAATCTGGTGTTGATATTGGTTTCAGAAAACCATCAGATTTTTCAGATTTCAATTGGGACATAAAGTTGATGTAAAATATACATATAGTGATGTGGATATGTACGAAACTGTTAGTTTTAAGAAAGTAAAAAAGAAACCTACAAAATTACAAACGACTCTGACAACTAAGTACTCTCAAGGCAGACCTATTAAGACAGCAAAATATAATGATGTTAGCCTATGTCATTATTGAAATTTATACCTGTTGTGTATCAAGGCTCTTAATTTGAAATGAGAAAGCTCGCCAGATGATTATTTTGAGGACATTGATGGACATATGTGATTGTACTCATATGTGACATATTTTCTTATTGTTATTAAAAACAATGAATTAAGTTTTCAATGAAATTTTCTCTTTATTTGCAGAAAGGTACCTCAATTTATGGCAAAACTGTCATTTTTTTCAGGTTCTATGTTTTGTATGTCATGTATTAAAAATTTAAGAAAGCTTAAATATCTCAAAACTTCCTAAAGGAGGGATGGTACCTTTTTCTATTGACCCCCTCAATTCTATCGAGTACTTATACCACAAAACTCAAATGTGGAAGTTTCAGGTTAATTTTTGGAAGTTCTGCTCGAACCTTACGGTTCGTATTGATTATCTATTTTTTATTTAAGATTTTCTTCACAGAACTTCCTGTGTAGAACTTTTCAAAGTGAGTTATACTTGATTATTTGGTTCTCATTCAAGACGACAGTTATTGCACAGGTAAATTCTAAATAATTGATCCCCATTCACACTATAAATAAAGATACAAATAACGGTGCGCATGATACGATTCCACAATTTTACACTGTCAATATGACAGACTACTCAGATAAGGGCACTGAATGGCAAAATATCAAAAGCGGCTCAAGAACCGTAACACAGGGTACATTTCGAAAGATGCGGGCCAACCGGTAAATGACAGCGAAAATGAAAATCCAATGTATCAACAATGTATCGTTCCCAAGAGATATTAGCGATATGACCTACCAGTTAAAAAAGTATAAATAAAAACTGAATCAAGTGTAAATTTCGGACAAATTTTTCTACTAAGAGTATAATGATTTGTCACTTACCATGTTAGCATCATGAAGAATATTACTGTTCCAAAGTCAAAAGATTCTGCACGAGCTGTGGTTCCAAGTATGTTGCGACGTTTCTACTAGAAAGGTTATTTTAAATTCACAATCTTCAGTTTCACTTACCTGTAAAGAAGAAAACCAATCGTTAGTATATGCACACATTTCGTTTTTGGAACTTAAATATTAATTCAGTCTACTAGACAAAAAATACCAGATTAATACTAGTGTCACTTTCTCTTGTGGAAAGATTTTGTTTAAGGGATTAGGTACAGCTTAGACAAGTAAAATTTTTGGAAATATTCAACATTTTTTTCCTCCATTACTGTATCTTCTACAATAATGAAAATTTCTATGTGTAAAACACTGTCTTTCTGCTATATGAAAAAATATGTTTATGATTTATAAAATACTCATATTTTTTTAATTAAAAATGGTGGCAGTTTACTGCGCAGTGATGAAGCATTTCTCTCATAACTCATAAACTTGTTAAATTTTTCATGTTCTCTCTCTTATTTTATTGCTGAAACTCATTTTTATAATATTATGCTCTTTCAACTACATTATTTAATAAATAATATATACATTTTTTATTTTGCGTTAGAAGAAAATACTGATATTTGACCATTTTTTAAAATGAACCTATTTTTTATCAGACAATCTATCAAAGAGAGAGGAATGATCATGCATCATATTGTAGATATGACATGTATAAATACGCAAAAAATTTCATCACATAATGTTGGATAGTTTTTGAGTTATGTGGGAAACGCTTCATCACTGCACAGTGAACTGAATTAAAAAAAAAAGTAAAAATTTTTTTAATCGTAAAAATATTTTTTTTTCATATAGCAGAAGGACAGTGTTTTAAACATACCAATTTTCATTATTGTACAAGATACTGTACAGTAATGGAGAAAAAAATGTTGAATATTTCCAAAATTTTACTGCTGTAAGCTGTACCTAACCACTTAATAGAGGACCTACATCGCGATAACTCAATATCACTGTCATTCTATTGTTTCCATTTAATGTAGCTGGAAAAATCAAGATTATGAACTTACAAAATAAATACCGCTACGATATGAAAACTTCTCGATGGATAAATTTTAACACGTTTTGTTTCTTGGTTTTCCTTTCAGTTTCTACATGGCATGGGGGTGAAAAAATCTGAAGTAATAACATATCTTATTACAATTCCATTCTTTTAAGCACTGTTTATTTCGGTTTACCTCAAAGTTAAACTTGCAATAACATTCGAAGCCAGGACCCCTGTCCTCAAGATCTGTGAAAGACAAAGATAAAAAATACAAGGAGAATAAGTCAAGGACGAGAAGAGAAAAACAAGTGAACGTCAACGAGAACAAAGGAAGAACAAAGATAAAATGGGGAGGATGTGGAGAATGTGGACGTACAAGAAGAACAAGGGAAGAGCAAGGATAACAAGTGAAGGGCAAGGAGAAAATTGGAAGGGCGAGGATGAAAGGGAAGGGCAAGGAGAAAAAGTGAAATAACAAAGAGAACAATGGAAGGACAAGAAGTGGAAGGATAAGGAGAATAAGGGAAGGACAAGAAGAACAAGAGAAGAACAAGGAGAACAAGGGAAGGATAAGAAGAGAAAGAGAAAGTCGAGAAGAGCAAGGGAAGTACAATGATATCAAAAATGACAATGAGAGCAAGGAAAGGATAATGATGATAAGGGAACGACAAGAACAACAAGGGAAGAACAAGGAGAATAAAGGAAATAAGAGGGTAATAAGGGAAGAACAAGGAGAATAAAGGAAATAAGAGGGTAACAAGGAAAAGGACAACAAAAGAAAGGAAAGATAACAAGGGAAAGAAAAGGAGAACAAGGGAAAGTCAAGGAGAACAAGGGAAAGACAATGAGAACAGGGGAAAGACAATGAGAACAAGGGCGAGACAAGAAGAACAAGGAAAAGATAGTGAAAAAAGGGAAAGACAATGAGAACAAGGGAAAGACAATGAGGACAAGGGAAAGACAGTGAAAACAAGGGAAGGACAATGAGAAGGAAAAGACAAGAAGGACAAGGGAAAGCCAAGAATAGCAATGGGTAGTCAAGAAAAATAAGGAAAAGGCAAAGAAAACAAAAGAAAATTAGGAGGAAACAGGAAAGACAAAGAGAACAAGTGAAGGACAAGGGAACAAGGGAAAGATACGAAGTACAAGAATAAGACAAGGAGAACAATGATAAGGAAAGGAGAACAAGGGAGTGTAGGATCTTAGTGTAACATTCAATTCAGAGAAGAAGGACATACTTCTACGTAAAAACATTGGAGTTTAAGCCTGGTACAGTCAAAATAAAATTCACGCTGAACAAAACCGGTGGTATTTGGTAGCTTTTCCTGAGGTACACCGTTTCGCGTAACATAATTTCATCTGCTCCAAATAGGTTATGCATCAAAATATTATTACAACATCGCGTCATATTAACAAGATGGAATGTTCATGAGTTTATCGTATGTGGTTTCGTGCTTACAATAATATCCGGTGAATTCAAGCAGGCCGAGTTGAATCCAGAGGTGGAAATAATTCAAATATCTTGGAGTAACAGTAGTAAATATAAATGACACTCGGGAGAAAATTAAACGCAGAACAAATATGGGAAATGCCTGTTATTATTCGGTTGAGAAGGTTTTGTCATATAATCTGCTGTCAAAAAATCTGAAAGTTAGAATTTATAAAACAGTTATATTACCGGTTGTTCTATACGGTTGTGAAACTTTGACTCTCACTTTGAGAGAGAAACAGAGAATAAGGTGCTCAGAAAAATATTTGTGGCTAAGAGGGATGGAGTTACAGAGGAATGGAGAAAGTTACACAACGCAGAACTGCACGCATTGTATTCATAACCTGACATAATTAGGAACATTAAATCCAGAAGTTTGAGATGGACAGGACATGTAGCACTAGGCTATGAGAGAATCCAGAAATGTATATAGTGTGTTAGTTGAGAGGCCGGAGGGAATAAGACCTTTGGGGAAGCCGAGACTTAGATGTGAGGATAATATTAAAATGGATTTGAGGGAGTTGGGATATGATGGTAGGGACTTGATTAATCTTGCTCAGGATAGGGACCGATGGCGGGCTTATGTGAGTGCGGCAATGAACCTCAGTGTTCCTTAAAAGCCGTAAGTAAGCAAGTAATACCATTAGCACTAATATTAACACTATCACTACCATTATCAGTACTGCAACTACCACTATTATGTACGGTGAAATTATGATGAAACAAATGCGAGTAGAATAGGTACATTTGCGGTTTACACCTAAATGTTGAAATATTGCACACTTATGTATTTCTTCACATTGCCATGAATTTGATTTTCTCATGAAAAATATGATACTGTCCCGTGAAGCAGAATCGCCGTGCACTCGAAGACGAAGAAACGACAGCAAATACGCCAGGCGGAGGGCGCATTGTTTATGGAGTGGACCTTGGCGAAATTCAGAGGTGGCCTGAGTGAGACAGAACACTAGAGTATTTTTAGTGAGTTGGCAAATGCTTTGAGGATAAATACCGTAACATTGGCATCAGTTTTATCACGTGCCCGTAGTAACAGAACTTTAGTGCTGTACACCCTTCCCAATGTGTTGTATTATGCAAGTACAGAACGTATGGAGTGCCGAAGCGGAACATTTCATGAAAAGGGAAAAAAATAATTTTCAGCAAAGTTTCATTATTTTCATTAAAAGTTGTACGCATCTAGAAATAATAATTCAGTTTCTTTCACCTGCTTCAAATAACATTAACCTACGCAGTTTATTTTTGTCTATTAGCCTATTAAAATATATATATATATGTGTAATTTTTGTAGGTCGCTATATTATTAGCATTTTGATAAGTACCAACTTCAAATGACAATAAAAAAATGGAGGACTTTTGCAAGTTTGTCCCTCCGTCTAGCTGACTTTACAAGTCTTGTCTATGACCTGCTATAGGAATTCTCTTCGGAGAAATACACAGTACTCTGTACGGAAAATATTTGTGAGACGAATAGCTCAGTCATGATGAATACATGGTACTCTGACAAGGAAATATTTGAGAGACGAATAGCTCAGTTACTTTGAATACAGAGTACTCTGTACAGAAAATATTTGTGAGACGAATAGGTCAGTTATGATGAATACAGGGTACTCTGTACAGAAAATATTTGTGAGACGAGTAGTTCACAAGCAAACGTTCTGATGGGGGCAGATGAAAAAGTTAATTTTTTTTCTTCCACCATGTTAATAATGTCAAAAGAAGTGCTTATACAAATTTTGGCCACTCGACCTCAATTGCGAGGGCCGTAAAAAAATAAGTTCGCCAGGGGCTGCTAAGAGAAAAAAAACACAATTTCATTGGAGAAATTTATTGGAACGGACACAGCAATTGTTGGAATTCTGACATTTCTCATATCATGTAATCGACAGAGAGAGGTGCAGACGCAGTCAAACGCTGGTTCCGATCTGATGCGGCTGACTTCTACGACACAAAAATTGATCCTATGGTATGACAAATGTCTCAATTCCAGTGGGGGATATTTTGACAAATAGCGCAACAATTGCCTTTATCTGTTTCATTAAACATTTCTATGCAATTGTGCTTTTTTTTATATAAACGACCCCAGGGAAAATCACTTTCTGGACGGCCTCGTAATTGCGGTCGAGTGGCCAAAATTTGTATAAGCAATTCTTTTGACATTATTAACATGGTGGAAGAAAAAAAATAACTTTTTTATCTGCCCCCATCAGAACGTTTGCTTGTCAGTTATGATGAATAAACGGTACTCTGTACAGAATATATTTGTAAGGCGAGTAGCTCAATTATCATGAATACAATATACTCTGTACAGGAAACATTTGTGAGACGAGTAGCTCAGTTATGATGAATACAGAATACTCTGTACAGAAAATATTTGAGATACGAGTAGCTCAGTTATGATGAATGCAGAGTACGTTGTACAGAAAATATTTATGAGACGAGTAGATCAGTTGTGATGAATACAGAGTACTCTGTAAAGGTAAAGGTAAAGGTAAAGGTAAAAGGTAAAGGTATCCCCGTCACATGCCATGAAGACACTTGGGGGCATGGAGGTAGAACCCCATGCTTTCCATGACCTCGGCACTAGAATGAGATTGTGTGGTCGGCACCACGCTCTGACCGCCTTTTACCCCCGGGAAAGACCCGATACTCGATTTTATAGGAGGCTTAGTGAACCTCGGGTCCGTTCTGAAAGTTTGGCAACGAGAAAAATCCCGACAGAATATTCTGTACAGAAAATATTTGTGAGACGAGTAGCTAAGTTATGATAAATACATGGTACTCTGTACAGAAAATATTTGTGAGACAGGTAGCTCAGTTATGATGAATACATGGTGTTCTGTACAGAAAATATTTGTGAAACGATTATCTCAGTTATTGTGAATACACAGTAGTCTGTACAGAAAATACTTATGAGTCGAGTAGCTCAATTATGATGAATACAGAGTACTTTGTAAAGAAAAAATATGTGAGACGAGTAGCGCAGTTATGATGAATACAGGGTACTCCGGTAGCTAAATTATGATGGATACACGGTACCCTGTACAGAAAATATTTGTGAGACGAGTAGCTCAGTTATGAATGCACTCGGTACAGAAAATATTTGAGACCGGTAGCTCAGTTATGATGAATACAGAGTACTCTGTACAGAAAATATTTGTGAGACAGAGTAGCTCAGTTATGATGAATACAGAGTACTTTGTACAGAAAATATTTGAGAGACGAGTAGCTCAGTTGTGATGAATACACAGTACTCTGTACAGAAAATATTTGAGAGACGAGTAGCTCAGTTATGATGAATACACGGTACTCTGTACAGAAAATATTTCTGAGACGAATAGCTCAGTTATGAATACATGGTACTCTGTACAGAAAATATTTGAGAGACGAGTATTTCAGTTATGATGAATTGAAGACACTCTGTAGCTCAGTATGATGTAATAATTACTGCAATTCTTTGTAAGGTCAATGAAATTCTAATCTTATTCAGGTTGTTATTTCCTTTTAGAAGATTCTATATCTTTCCCTGAATTCAGTTATTTCGCCAGATAACTTACCCTTTTCTGAAATACAGGTAAAATAAAAACTGTACAGTATTTTGCGGTACAAAAGTCTATTGAACATAATAGGGCAACGGAGTATTAAAGCAGGTACAGGCATTCTTTTCGAGGAAAGTATACATTGACACAAGTCATAAGAAAACACGTGTTCCACTTCAACTTGGTATTTCACTTTTCTCAAAAGTTATAACATTAAAAACCCAAGGTTGCACTAGCTACAGCAAAAAATGCCGGGTATTCGACCACCTGAACGACACTATACAGATATTTCTCTTGGGTTAACGATGCTGTATCAACTATCAGGGACCCACACCTGTGGAGTAACGGTCAGCGCATCTGGCCGAGAAACCAGGTGGTCCGGGTTCGAATTCCCGGCTGGGGCAAGTTACTTGGATGAGATTTTCTCCGGGGTTTTCCCTCAACCCGATACGAGCAAATTCTGGGTAACTTTCGGTGCTGGACCCCGGACTCATTTCACCGGCATTATCACCATTTCATTCAGACGCTAAATAACCTGAGATGTTGATACAGCGTCGTAAAATTACCAAATAAAAAAACTATTGGGATATTTAGCGCCGACGAAATTGGTGATAGCGAGAGGGTATCTGGCGAGGTGACGCCGAAGATTCGTATGACTTACCTAACATTGTTCTTAACAACCGAGGAAAACTATGCAAATCTTTCTCTCAGGTAGACACTCCCTGTGAAGCACACTTGAATAATTTCAAGGGAAAAATTGTTCCGGAGCCGGGTATCGATTCCGGGACCCTTCTCTTCGCGCACGAATGCTCTACCGATTGAGCTACTCCAGGAACCACACATGACACCGTCACAATTCTCCCCTTTATGTCCACACAACTCAAATGGGCTGACAAGACGTAGAAACCCAACTTTGAGTGCACACAATTCTGTGTGACTTAATTTGTGGCTTTCTGTTAACGTACCTCCAGTAACAATACATTATGCAAATCTGACTTTCAGGTAGAAGCTCCCTGTGAAGCAGATTTGTCACTTAATTTGATTTGTGTGGAAGTAACGGGAAGGATTGTGACGGTGTCGTGTGTGGTTCCTGGGGTAGCTCAGTTGGTAGAGCATTCGTGCGCTAAGCAAAGAGTCCCGGGATCGATACCCGGCCCCGGAACAATTTTTACTTGAAATTATTCAACTGAGAAAACCTTTGAAAAAAAATAAACCAGGTACTCTATCTATTAGTCCTACATGAGGGGAGGGCATGGGCTGGGGACTGACTTCGCATGTAGCCAGCTTGGGTGGGCGGAATGGGATGATCTGCATGTCCTAAGGCCCCATGCGTTATAGACTACCTTGCGGGCCGCCTCCGAACTCCCCTAAAGCATAGAGAATCATTTTACTTTCGCGCGTAGAGGCATCACTGCGGTCCATCAACACTGGTTCCACGAGCTACCTTCAGCACAGGCAAGAGCCCACGGTACGTAGCACTACCACCAGCAACTAATGACTACATACCAGGAGGGTCCAAATTCGATAGTGTTCCGCAGTTGACTCTACATCGGAGCAAGTCCGAAGTATGGGAAAAAACGGTGATGATGATGATGATGATGATGATGATGATGATGATAATGTAAGAGGGGAAGTGTAACTATGATTCCAAGGTCCAAAGCTGAAAGTTACTCAGAAACTCAATTGGTTGAGGAAAAATCACGGAAAAGATCTCAAGCACGTGATTCGTCCCAACCAGAATTTGTACCTGGGCCCGTTCGTTTCCGGTTAGACATGCTAATCGTTACTCCACAACGGTGGACAACCAGGTAATCAGATGAGACAAGAATCAAAGTCACGCCCCAGGGCAACTCCGGAACTTCAGGCAAAAGCGAAAAAATATAAGTAATTTTTTATGCATACAGTATAAATAAATAGATGGAAATTTATTGTGAAATATACATGAAAGCTAATATTCAGAATTCCACTTTATTTTATACATTATACGGATTCAGTATTTGTCATTAATTTTTTACCAATCCTCATACAACATTTACCATTATGTTAAAGCTATTCTTATTATTAAGTTTATATTAAGAACGTGGATATTTAAAATTAATATAAATGTTGAAATACAGAGTGATAAAAAAGTATCCAATATTTTAAGTGGCGATAGCATGCATCAAAACAAAAAAGTGTCTAATAAACATGGGTCCTACAACACATACTTTCTAAGATCTGAACACTTGTTCATAGGAGGTGCTTAATGTACGTACATTTATGGCAATGCATTTTTCTGTCCTACAATACAGCAGACTACCAAATAATCATACCGTATTTGATGGAATAATGCTACGTTGCAAGGAATACTGAAAACAAAAGTTTCGTTGCACATATGAGCGGGGTTCAGCAGAGATGGTGTTCTGAATTTTCGTAATTAGCATGTGCGGGCTGATGAAAATCCCCATACAGTTGAAGAAATGAGGCATCAGCACCGATTCTCAATCAAGGTATGGGCAGGCGTCCTTGGCGAAAGATTAAGGGCCATACTTGCTACCACAGAGATTAACTGGAGCTCGTCATCAGGACTTTCTTATTAATGTATTGTCTACCTTGCTGGGGTATGTGCCATGTCAGCAAAAACTACAGATGTGGTTCATGCATGATGGCACACCAGCACTTTTCTCTGCAATGTGCGTGAACACCTGACGCTGATATTTCAGGATTGCTGGAGAGGAGAGGCCCCACACCTTGGCTTTTTCGTTCCCCAAACCTAAGTCCCGTAGACTTTTGGTTATCAAGAACAATCAGGACAATTTCAAAGAATGCGTGATTTTATCTCGAAGGACAGAATAATGTATTTCCATGAATGGACGTCACATTGACCACCTCCTACGAACAAGTGTTCAGATCTCAGAAAGTATGTGTTGTTGGACCCATGTTTATTAAACATTATTTTCTTGTTTTGATGCATATTAACACCTCCTAAAACATCGGATACTTTTTAAGACCCTGTATATTAGCACTTGGTAGAAAGACTGTCGCAGCCGTAGCCGGGTGGTTGAAGACATCCTTCGGAATAGCAATACAAAATGCACGCTACTCTTCACGGTGAAGAAATTTTGCCATGAAAATCCGGCTAGTGTATTGGACCAGTATCCATTCAGCTTTGTATCTTTAAAATGGAGATTTTTTATTTTAGTTGGTTGTTTAACGACGCTGTATCAACAACTAGTTTATTTAGCGTCGATGAGATTGGTGATAGCGAGATGATATTTTGCGAGATGAGGCCGAAGATTCGCCATAGATTACCTTGCATTCACATTACGGTTGGGGAAAACCTCGGAAAAAACACAACCTGGTAATCAGCCCAAGGGGGGATCGAAACCGCGCCCGAACGCAACTTCAGACAGGCAGGCAAGCGCCTTAACCGACTGAGCCATGCCGGAGGCTATTAAAATGGAGAACTATTGAAAAAAGCGTAACCATATCTTGCCAACAGCTGTAACGACTATGGGATCAATGTGCAGAATACACGTTACACTGGTACTGGTTGAATTATTGTCCACTTTCGTTGTGAGTAAAGGGCGTGATGCTAACCGTCGGCTGGTAGGACTAGTGCAGGGGTTCTTGGCATTTTTGGTCAAGACCCAAAGTCAACTACGCAATCAATTTGCGAGGCCCATGGATCTATTTTGAAATTAAGCAGTGCTAACATAATAACAGCGTATAAATGAGTGTAGGAATTAGTGTAATTATTATTATTATTATTATCATTATTATTATTATTACTATTATTATACAGGGTGATTCACGAAGATTAATCGTCACTTACGGAGCTTATTTCCAAAGACATTCTGAGCAAAAAATGTCATATAACACTTCTTTCTTTTAAACTCTGCCTAAACCGCATACAGTATATATGGAACAAAGAGTATGAAAATTCTGCCTTAATCAGCAGTACGATTCTGTAGATTTATCAATTCAAGCTATAAACTTTCAGGATCTTCTATCGGCTGTAAGCAAAAAGGAGTTCAGAAAAGTTTCGATTCCATGTCAATTGTCACTGTTTCTCCAAACTTACCAGTGAATTCTGCTGTAGGTCTTGAAGTAGGGCCTTATATTTTGATAAGAAGATTTTCTTATCACTTTTCAAGATAGGTTATAGTCAAAGGAAGTGAAGTTGTCTATATTTCACATGATACTGCCACATTTCAAATTTATTCATAATTGCTCTTAGCTAGTCGATCATGTCTTGCAATTCTGGAACTCTCACGCGACAGGAACAGTTTGGCTGTGGCGCATGCGCGGACCTCTCATGCAGTGCCAGCGTGATCCTTACCTGAATTTATTTTCGCGTGTACATTCCAGATCAAATCAAGAAGTTCCCTTCGCGCTACAGTTACACATCTTTCATATAGGCCTACGAAGGTAAGGTTTGGTTAGTTTATGTTATTAACAAAGTCCGCGCAATCCGCGCATGCGCAGATAGCCAAGGGGAGCACGTCAGCAGCAGCAGTAGCAGTAGCAATAGTAGTGGTGGTTTTGGTGATGGTAAAAGAGTTAGTGACGAGAAAGACTATTTGAAGTGGAATATATAATAATACTGCGCCACTTAAGTACAGTTTTACAATATACAGTTTGTATATTTGTTTCACTTCGCTCAAAAGAATTAGGATTAATGGTGAAGTTATGTTATAACACATCGCTTCGAAGAAAGACAGTTTTCCGCCCCTAATCAGAAAGGTAATATTCCTTTGCAAGAGCTTCCATATTTTCCCTTTCCTTGTCTTCCTGACGATGGAGCCGATGCGTAGGTCTAGTAATTCAGAAAAATTGAGTATTGCTGTGTTTATGCTATCATACAAAATCCAAAAATCTAAAGTAAAAGTAAATCCATGGCGCTACAGACCATGAAGGGCCAAGACCGACCAGCCGGCTGCTGGCCTCACGTCCACATGCCGAAGCAGAGATGGACGATCATCCAACCAGAATGGCGGTATTGTGTGGTTAGCACGATGATCTCCCCAGCCGCTATAGCTGGTTTGCGAAACCGGATTTTCACTACCTATCGTAGCTTCTCAAGTGCATCACGACGCTGGATGGGCACCGGTCCCATACACTGGCCGAAATTTCATGAGAAAATGTCTTCTCCTATAAGGACTCGAACCAGCCCGCATTCCGTTACACGAGTCCTAGGCAGGATGCCTTAGACCACAACGCCACGGCGCGGGACAAAATAAAACAAAAATCTACCACCCCATTAATACCGTGAGTGTTTTAAATCATGATTTTTAGTCTTTTTTCAATTTTCTTTCTTTTGAAATTCCTCCTCTATAATTTTAGTTGGTTATTTAATGACTCTGCACCAACTACTATGTTATTTAGCGTCGATGAGATTGGTGAAAGTGAGAAGGTATTTGGCGAGTTGAGGCCGAGGATTCACCATAGATTACCTGAAATTCGCCTTACGGTTGGGGAAATTCTCAGACAAAACCCAACCAAGCAATCAGCCTAAGTGGGAATCGAACCGCGCCCGAAGCGCAACTCCGGATCACCAGGCAAGATCCTTAGGGCCGGTATTGTAAACTCCGTTTAAACCTTATGTTCAATTTAAACTTAAGTTTTTCGTTCTTCTTCGTATTATAAAACTTAACTACCAGTTAATCTTGAGTTAACTTGAGTTTAACTTGATCGGCAGTTCTCTGCCGTTTAAACTGCAGTTTAAGGCTCAACAGTGCAAGATGGCGGTTCCCGCAATACACCTGGATATTGCAGTTTTCCAAGAACTTATGAATGACGATAAGTGAGTGCTCAATATTACTGAGCGACCGCGACGGCCGAGAATTTTTCGAAATAGAGTGCACCACTTTCAAATATACCTAAACGAACATAAGTTTTAAAACAGATTGAGGCTTTCGAAACAGCCCTAACCTTCAGAATTACATTTATAGGCCTTACCTTGTCGAAAAATTGAAACTCGGATACAACATGCAACAGAAAAATGAGAAAGAGCAAAAAATATGTGTTTTAGGGTTTGAATTTAAAGTTTATTTCAAAAGATAAGTGATTTCTTTTTTATTTTTTTTTTAATTCTATTGAATTTCTGCATCAGTTACTAGTTGCGCTGCGCTATTTTTCTCTGGCATACTGAAAACGATAGAAGATTTCGAAGGTGTCCATAAATCTACCATAAACCTTTTGTGGATTGTCCTGTGTGTGGCAGACAGTCTCCTGGTAAGATTTACTATGGGGCCTGATTTATAAACACCTAATTTTACTAGACTCGTAAAAATAATTTTATTGTTTGACTGAATTCTGTTTCATAAATATTCTAGACAACACATACAATACGCACACTAATATTATTACTTTATTATTCAGTTGATTCTGTATGGAGTTATGTCGGGGATAGTAATGCAAGGTTTAATTTGGTTGCATTATGTTTGGAAGTATAACGTTGGTAGCCAGCGTTAAGAAACTATTTGAGGTTAAGTCCGACAAACATACTGAAGTACGCGATATTGGCCCACTTTAGGCTTTATTATGATACTCTCTGATATCGAAGAACAAAGATGTTTCTTAATGAAGATTCTCCACGAGGTCGGCTATTTTAAATGAATAATATAATTAAACAATTGCGATCGTCTTCTTTTCTTTTGTAGCAGTAATAGCAATCGTATTCCACTACGGTTTAACTTAACCGAGACTCTGTAATACGGCACGTTGAGTTAAACTTACGGATAAGTTTAACTTAATTTTAACATAATCTTTAGATTAACCGTACAGTAGAACCCCGATTATCCGTCACCCTATTAACCGATTGACGGATTATTCGACACACTCACTCACTCACTCACTCACTCACTCACTCTCGCTCTCTCTATTTACAGGACAAAATATAAAGTGCTATACAGTTACTTGATGGAGGGGGTGTTTTTCCCAACTTGTAAAATAGTCACTATCTGCTTTCAAGGTAATCACCCCAAGAACATCCACAATTGCAAATCCCGTGTACAATTCAGTCCTTGTTCTACTGTTGGAGTGGACGTTTATGTTAATAAATGTAAAATATCTTCCATGGGTGTCGAAAGAAAATGTGTTGTGCTAAGTACAAAAAAGAGCAAATAATTGAGAGATTTGGGAAAGCAGAAACTTTATCTCATATCGAATCAGAATACAAGAGTGGCGTTACAACTGCGCGATTTAATAAAAAAGGTAAATTGTATAACGTACGAGTGTGTAAATCTACAACACGAGACCTCTACTCCTATCTTTCGGCAGACAACCACCACAAGGAGTTCCCTTAGCCCTTAAAACCCGTCACTGATAACCAGACTAAAATTAGTGAACTTCTGATCCACTAACTAGCATGTTAAACACAACACCACGGAGGAAAAGACGAAACTATAGGCCTAAATATTATGTACTTTATTTATGAATAGTACATTATGCAACGAGCCTATAATGGTAGTAATTAAGACGCAAGTATGTTTATGAAACGAGCGCAAGCGAGTTTCATAATTTTCATACGAGCGTCTTAATTACCATTATAGGCAAGTTTCATATGACTTTCTATGCTCGACCATATCTCTAACTTGAAATTATTCATAAGTATTCATGCTATTCTTATCTGACTCGAGAGCGGAACTGACCTTGTGCAATATCTCGTAAATTGTGAGATGTTCGCAGACGCGAAAGTATTGATTTTTTCCGAGGAACAAATGTCATTGACCTTGATATAATCTAGAGAGTAAAATGAACATTAATCTTGATATAACCTTGAAATTGATTTAGACATTGAACAACGAGATGACAAATTGAATTTATTTGAATATTATTTACAATTAACGCTAATTATTATAGTAACAGAACATAACCTTCTGCAACAGTATTGGATTTCCAGCCTCCGTGACGTTTCGCTAGTTGTCTTTCGATTGCATATTCGAGAATAATCGATACTTGCGCTTTCATATTGCTACAATGGTGTTTTCTGATTGGTGGAACACCTGAACTTTAATGAATAGGTGTACTTTAATGAGGTCCATTAAAGGGCTGCTACCAGGTGTATAATTACTACATTTCGGCATGGTCGAGCATAAAATATTTTATGTTACGGATTATCCGATTTTTTCGATTAACCGTTCACAGTCCATCCCCTTCATTACCACGGATAATAGAGGTTCTACTGTATTTATAAAATCGGATCTTAGTCGGCTGACCTACACCGATGGCCCCTCTATAATCTGACCGATCATTTTCTCCTATTCATGTTACAAGTACTCTTCATTCTTTGCTTTCGTATTTGATAATTCTGATTTACAGTACGTGATCACTTCAACTCAGCAAAAATTTTCCCAGGGAATCCCTGCAATTGGTGCCAATGTCTGAGTCATCATGTCTGGCACGTCAGTCAATGAAAATACGGACGATGGAGGAGTTTTAACTAAAGCAAACTTTACTCATTTGGGTTTTGGGCTAGCTCACTCTCCCGCTGCAGCAAATCATGTAGTCGAATTATGGCAGAAGTAAAGCAGCAGCCGTTTGGCTGATCGTAGACTGCCGCAGCGACGGATTAGCGCCCTCAAACTCCGGCCATTACGACCAAACTGCAGCTCGTGCACGGACTGGCAACAGTAGGACACGTACAGTGCCAGGCCTCGTTCGTACGCTGCACCGAGTGAGAGTTCAGTTGCATCACGACAGAGGCCGGCAGTTTATGAAGACAAAGACGGAAGGCATGACATCCAGCCACTGGAATCGAACCTCCGGGTTCCATACACTTGTGAAATTTCGGAATAATAAAACAAAGAGAAATAAACTTATGGATTACAACTATAACTAGGATTTTGATGACCAGAGAAAGGCAAATATGAAATTTCATTTTCTAAACATCCAAACAATTTCAGTAACTGGTATGACAACAGAAATTTTCACGACTCACAAGCAAACGTTCTGATGGGGACAGATAAAAAAGTTATTTTTTTTTCCGCCATGTTAATAATGTCAAAAGAAGTCCTTGTACAAATTTTGGCCACTCGACCGCAATTACGAGGCCGTCCAGAAAGTGATTTTCCCTGGGGTCGTTTCATGCAAATGTTTATTGAAACAGATACAGCAATGTTTGCTCTATTTGTCAATATATCCCCTACTGGAATTGAGACATTTGTCATACCATGGGATCAATTTTCGTGACGTAGAAGTCAGCCGCCTCAGTCCGGAACCAGAGTTTGACTGCGTCTGCACCTCTCTCTGTCGATCCTATGATATGAGAAATGTCTCAATTCCGATGGAAAATATGTTGGAAAATATCTCAACAAGTTGTGTCCGTTCTAATGAATTTGTCCAATGAAATTGTGGTTTTTCTTTCTGTTAACGGCCCCTGGCGAATCAATTTTTACGGCCCTCGTAATTGCGGTCGAGTGGCCAAAATTTGTATAAGCACTTCTTTTGACATTATTAACATGATGAAAGAAAAAAATTAACTTTATTATCTGCCCAATTAAGAACGTTTGCTTGTCAGATGTGTAAATGCAATTAAGCCAAAAAATTCATATTACATTATATTTTGATAAAATTTTCATATTTCAAAATAATCTTCATGTTTTCCATAGTTTGCACGACTTTTCCCTTACATTAATTTTCCCATCGTGCTTTCCAGATATTATGAGAAGACAATGCGATGTTTTCCAAGAAGCAGTTAAAAAATGCAACATTCCTGGATTCGCAAGGGTAAGTGAAATCTCCGAATTCCACTTTGAAGTCATTGAATTTGCAGCGCCAGTGAATTTGAAAATCCAAAATAAAGCAAGCTCATTCTCTCAAATCCAGTGAAAGAATTTTCAATGTTTCCACATTTTTATTGTTACTTACAAATGGCGTTTAGAAAACCAGGAGGTTCATTGCCGTCCTCACATAAAGCTGCCATCCTTCCCTATCCTGAGCAAGATTAAGCCAATCCCCACTATCATATTCCACGTTCCTCAAATCCATTTTAACATTACCTTCCCATCTACGCCTTGGCCTCCCCAAAGGTTTTTTCTCCTCAGGTCTTCTAAGTAACATTCTGTAGGTATTTCTAGATTTATCCATAAGTGCTATAATATGGTTATGCCGCTACAGTGAAGCAACTGTGAAAATTAAATGGAAGAGAAGAAAGAAATTTCCAGAGGAAACTGTACCCAACATTTCCTTTTGAATTAATGTGAGATAAGATTTCGTGATTTCGTGGAAGAAATCCCTTCTTTTTCATGACAATCCGACACCTCATTGAACTATGGCTAGGCCAACTAGCCTATCAAGCGTGCAATAATCGCCGGTATGCGAATCCGAGGCAGAATAAAATAAAATTAAAAAAAAATTGATAAAAATTATTATCCGCTGTAAAACGCATATAATAATGAAAAAGTTGATATATACAGTCATTTCCTGCTTACTACATTAAGGACATCCAGTTCAGGAACATTTGCATAATATTGATTAATAGTACTGGTGGATTACTGACTGTTTATATTTAATGCGAGTCTCACATTTGTAAAAACTCGATGTGACGGAAACAATTCTGGTCTGATGACTTGCTTCAAGAAACAGTCAACTTCCTTACGTTTCAAAGCATCGGCTCTCATGTCAGGCAACTTTGGAGAAGGACCAGTCGAATTTTACCAAAGAATGGGTTCGGGGGTTCGCATGTGTGTGATCTGTTACAAGTCAAACATTTTGTAATTTTCTGAGTTCGTGCGGCTATTTCTCTTTATAAAATATGTTTTGCAAATTAGCAATACGATCGACATTTCCCTTCACCTATGAAATTTTGGCTGTGGTTTGTTTCTTTTATGAAAGAAGTAACTTTCAGCAGCGAACTTGGCTGGAGGGAATACGCCACTGATTCCGTGGGAAAAGCTTCGAAAGCGTTACACTGTGAGATGACTGATGACAGTACTAAGAAAAGGCTCTGACAAATCCAAAGAAAAGCTCTAATAAATTAAAAAAAATTGCGTATGTCACTAGTTCGTCCAGTAATGGAATATGGTGTCGCATGCTGGGATTCTTAGAGATTAGAGCATATTTAGACATTACAGTAGACAAGGTTAAACAACGGGCTCTTAAACTTTGTCGCAATAACTCAACAATGTAATGGGATACCCTCACTGACCGAAGAACGATTTCAATTATGCGCTAAGTTCAAAACGTGCAGGTCAGCCTGCCTGGAGATGTAAAAAATACAGCCGCCAAATTACTCGTCGAGAAACGACCATTCACAAAAATTGAGGGAAATTAAACACAAAACGGACTGTAAAATTTTATTTTCTCAACCGTACTATCAGAGACTGTCCACCGTTGTGGCTGAGGGGTTAGCGAGTATAACTCCGAACCCAGCTGTCCCAGGTTCGCTTCCGGGTCAGACTGAGTTGCTTTTTTTTAGTTGGTTTATTTACCGACGCTGTATCAACTACTAGGTTATTTAGCGTCGATGAGATTGGTGATAGCGAGATGGTATTTGGTGAGATGAGACCGAGGGTTCGCCATAGATTACCTGGCATTCACCTTACGGTTGGGGAAAACCTCGAAAAAAACCCAACCAGGTAATCAGCCCAAGCGGGAATCGAACCCGCGCCCGAGCGCAACTTCAGGCCGGTAGGCAAGCGCCTTAACCGACTGAGCCACGCCGGTGGCAGGACGAGTTGCCTGAGTGAAGTTTTTTCAGTTTTTTTCCCCCCTCACTCCTATGGATGAATATCAGGTAACTTTATCAGGCAATTGGAACCCCACTCATCTTCGTCACTTTCTTTCCTCCTCCATCCTCCTTTCCTTATCATCCCGTTTCTGGCTTTTCAGATCACTCTACCGGCGGCCTCCCGAAGCTGCTGACTCTCTCGACCCGCCTCAGTGGAATGTAGTTCAGCGATGTTGGATGGTTTCTGCAATGGCACCCGAGGCGGACCTACTAGGGGGAGGAGTTTCGCCTCTGACCGACAGGGGGGCCTTTGGGGAATTTGTCTAAGCAGGAATGATATATGGATTTTGTCGGCTGTAAGAACCGGTCGTTAAGGGAGTCATGTGGTTAGAGCGGTGCGCGTAGGGGATCTGTGGCATGCAAGTCATTCCATATCGAGGGTTAGCGCAATAGAACTCAACAGGTCGCAGTGCTGGGCCATCCGTGCCCCCCTTAGTTAAATTCCATTCCACTATCAGAGACTGGAATGATCTATTTACAGACTTACTAAAAGACTTTACAAATAACCACAAATATAAAAAAAAATAAGCTTAAGTACGGTGGTATAATATGCTCTCATATTGTTAGGTTTACAGTGAAGTTGAGTGAGTTATAGTGAGTGAGCAGAGCGTAATAGTGAAAGTGCAGTGGGTGATAGTGTGCGTACAGTGTTGAAGTGAAAGTGCAGTTAGCTACAGAGCCAGTTATTGTAGTGTCCGAGTAATGACTTACTGTAGATTTACAGTGATAGTGATAGTGAGTGAGTGAGTGAGTGAGTAAGTGAGTGAGTTAGTGAATAGTGAAAATGCAGTGAGTTGCAGACTGTGTGCACTGTTTTGTAGTAAAAGTGCAGTGAGCTACAGAGCCAGTTCAGTGAGTTGTAGTAACCGACTAACGAATGAAGTTAATATGTAATGATTAGTGAATGCACAGGGAATATTGAACATGTTATCAATGAAGAGTCTTTCTAGGAGTACAACATATCTCTCTATCGGTTTTGGTTGTACATAGGGTGACCAGATTCACACCGATAGAAAAGAGGACACAAAGCTTCAAAAAGGAGAACATGTTCGAAAAAAGACAGAAAATATGTGCTTAGATTTAGGCTTAGGCCTATATCATACTATAAATTACGTCAATATATATTTTTTATAAAATATTTACAGTACAGATTTAGGCTTATATCATACGTAAAAGTATGTTAATATTACAAAAATAACTATGATAAAACTTAGTAATGATGCTTTTACAGTTAACTACATATGAAAGTCAAGGGAACTATAATTATTAAAGAGGACAGAAAATATCTACCCTATTTAGATTTAGGCTTAGGCCTGTATTGTACTTAAAATTATGTCAATATCTATTTTATTACAGTAGGCCTATACTTATGATAAAACTTAATACTATAAAATCATTTTACAGTTAACTACATATGAAAGTCAAGGGAACTATAATTATTAACAAAATATATAAAAAGCCGGCACAAAATGTGAATTTAATATTACCTCTTATGCAAAGAGAGTTATAATCGCTGGTGAAGAGTATATTCTGTCGATGCTGCTGCCACCTACAGGAATATTACTTGAAAAAGGCGTCAAATCAGATAATTTCAAAATATCAGACATACAAGTTAAAAAAAAGTAGGACATTTCTTGACTTTTTTAAAATCCGCCCTGACCCTGGACAAAGGCTAAAAAGGAGGGCATGTCCGGACAAAAGAGGAAGTCTGGTCACCCTAGTTGTACATTCTCTTGTTTGATATATTACTTGCTGTAGTTATTTCTTTCGTTTATATTCTTACTCTGTATTTATTTAGTTTTCCTGTAATATAACGTTATTTTTCCTTCAACTACAACCAAGTAAACACCCATTTGTAGTTAACAAATTTTCATTCATTCATTCAGAACCGCTGATATTAATCTCTAGCTACCTGATATTGTACTAAATTATCAATGACAGAATTCAGTATTATAAAATCTATGGCATGGTTTCCAAAAAGCTGTTGTACAGCCTTGAACACAAAAAATGACCGATCTCCTACAAGCGTGAATTTGTGTAATTCCACTTCGACCAGCGCCTGGTTCACACGACTAGGTTTCCGTAGTTTCCCTAGATCAGGGATACAGAACTTGCCAGTTCTGGAAAGGGAAAGGGGGTGGAAAGCATGGGGAAAGCGTTGGTTCTCCGTCCACAGTCCACTGTCATTGAATGACGTATCTGTGGCCCGTACGCAATCACATAAGACAGACACTGAATACAAATCCCCTCCCCTATCAAGTCAATGATGCGGGGATGGAAGGAAGGGGTGAGTGACATATCCGATAAGTGACGCAACGCCACAATTGCCGCCCAGTTCTGCAAGCCTGCCCTAGATGTTTACTTTGCACCCAATTCAGCCCTTGAATATATCTTTGTTATAGATTATTTATAACATTTGATCTACTGTATAAACAGAAAAAGCATTAAAAAAAAACAGGAAAAACAGAGCGGAGTCTTCTATAAGAAATTCCTTAACGTATAAACCTAAGTTCTCACGGAATCAACCGAAGTCTACCGAAGAGAACTTAGACAAAAAATGACCGACTGCCATATTCTAAGACTATGCGTCCACAAAATCAGCGCATCACTTCAGTTCTAAAACGCTCCCGCCTTACAAAACGGATGAAGATGAATTCCTCAGCAGCATTATCACTGGCAATGTTATGTAGATATCGTATAAAAATGTGGAAATCAAATTAATAATTGTTGGTGTAATGGACACACACAGGTTTCCCCCAGCCCGAAAGTATTCGAAAAATGATTTATAACCAAATATTTTACCACCATCAATTCTGGAAGAGGACAGTTGTGTTGCTGAATTATTTCTTCCAGTGAGAAAATAAATTTAATATTAAGATTACTGTGGAAACTTAACACAATTCCGGCAGGCAACCAGAACAAATTGTGTTCTGTTAAGGGGAGTGGGTAGTCATGTCTGTGCGATTAAAAATGTCATTACAAAAGTTTAGCTCAATACTTCTAGGCTTTTAGAGCTCAGAATGGATTAAAAATTTCCATGCTTATGCAATCAATAATTCTGAATTATGTGGTATAAAAGGCAATTAATTAGTTTCGTATCCAAGTGCAAAAGAAAGACCCTAACTGATAACCTGTCTTCCCATTTTGCTAAGTGTACCCCATTCTTCAGATGCACATGACTTGCTACAATCTTCACTCATATACCTTGCATTTTTTTAAGTTATCTAGTAATGTATACTGTAAATTCTAAAGCAAAATTTAGTTAAATATTTCACCCCTAGCGAAACAGAAAAAATATCGAACTTTGTTTAACATTTTTTGCATTTTTTTCAATGCATATATATTTTTTTCTCTCGTGTTATGTGTGTGGTATTCTTAACCCGTAGGTCTACTACGTAGAACACATGCTACAGAAAACAATGTAAAAATTTCATGTAAATTGATTCAATTGTTTCACAGAAAAGTGTACTTAAGTTTTAAAAATGTCAACTCATGACAAACTGAATTAAAAAAACAAAGATGTATGAACTACATGTACCGCCAAATTTAAAGAGGCTATTTAAAGGGCTGATCTGTAGAAATATCCCGCCACGATATTTCCTTAATCACTACCTGGTTTCCTTAACTTTTGACGTTGCCCTTTTGAACGGTAACGCACAGCCTCATGAAACACATGAGCTGCTTCGAAATTTTAATTGGGACTTGTTTGACCGGACACTGTACAGACTCGATCTGGTTACCGGCGATTAACATCTCATTCTGAACTTCAAATTCTACAGGCAAGCTCACGTCATTTAGTGAACGATTAAGACTTTAACACGGTAGTGAATACTACGTAGGTCTATCTCCTTTTGAGGAGAGATCTCTTCATACGTTTATGCCAAGCAAAGACAAGTGTCAGAATTGGCACGATAATTACATAGAAAAAAAATAACGTTAAATCATGGCGATTCCTCCATGAAGGTTATGAGGATGATCCTTCAGTTTAATTTCGTGCCTCTGAGGATAGAGAGCATTTTAACTAGGAATTTTGATTTTCAATGCGTCCCGATGTAATAATTTCCTATAAGCTTCTACTTTCTCTCGTGAGTTGTCGCCACTGCACAGCTCAGAAATAATTTCCAAAGAACCATCCAAATATCTTACAGCAAACGGTTTTTTCTAGCAGTGAAGTTAGTGGACAGGGGAGAGTGCGGAGGGAGGGGTATGGCTTGAGTTTAACCGTGTTTGAGGATATGACCGCGTATTCTAATATTACTACCCTTTTTTTCTGGGTGATGGAGACCCTCTCAGAGACTACAATAAGAATTTTCAAGTACCCTTTTAGCCTTCTTAAATGCAGTTCATTGGTCATTTTAGAAGAATAGAATAAACGAAATAATAAATAATTTAAGATGATATAATATAAAAATAAAATGAATAAAAAACAAAATTACATAACGATAAATAAAATAAGCTATAATAAATACAAGAATCAACTTTCAGATGACAGGACTGCCGAAAGAATATCTGAAGTTGTATTTGATCATTTAGAAGAATTTAACTGTAGCAAGAAATTAATTGCGCAAACTTACGACAGAGCATTGGTAAATATCGGGCAGTACAATGGCTTAAGAGCCATCTTCGCAACTAAAAATGGGAGGAGAATCGAACTTCACTAGAAATAAATTTCCAGTTCCAGAATGGTGAGTTAAAGACTAACATAGGCCTACTTGTATTGATTTTGCATGCTATATTATTATTATTATTATTATTATTATTATTATTATTATTATTATTATTATTAATGTTAGTTTCTGTCTTAGTTATCAGTCGTCAATCTCATATCCTACATACAAAAAAATATCACGAGTCGCCAATGCGTTAAATAAGGCTTGGCTTAGCTTTTCAAGAGCTGGACCCGAGACGGGTTCCTACTCTTAGGCATGGTTTGGTCCATTGTGCGTCCTATATATTACGTGACAGGAGGCCTGGGTTGGGTGACATTCATGAATCCGATGCTAACAGGTGGGCCATGCAGCTTCATTCTCTAATACAGCCAGGTCCTATCCGTAGGCAAGTAATTTAATAAGCCTGTATGGCTCGAAGCTTCAAGCACTTCTTTCAGCATCGGAAACCCGTAAATCTTACTCCCAAGATTTGTTGCAAATAATAGATGAAATGAGGGGAAGGTAGAGTGTGTTGGTAAAATCATAGAAGAAAAGAAACCCTCTGAAATTTCTTTGTGCACAAAAATTTCACCACGACATAGCTGAGGATCGAACCCGGGTCGCCAGGATGGAAGGCAGGAAGGCAGAACACTAACATTGAGGCATCATAGACGCCGCTAAGATAAGACTTAGTTACAAAGATAGCATTTTTTTATTTTCCACCTGTTTCATGTTCAACCACCCCTTACATATTTTCAGAACGGCTCTCATTTATTTATTACTTCAGAACAGGCCTGAAGTTAAATTTTCAGTAACACAGTGACCTCGACAATGCTCTGATTCTGAAACAGTGAGCTGTAATTGTTGCTTTACTTTATTATTTGAGGCACACCACAGACTTCATTTTAGATCTGTACTTAAGGAGGTGAGGATGGTTTGATTTCAATTGTTTCCTAACTCATGCACATTTTTCATATATTTGTCATTCTATGTAGGAATATAATTACTGCAGCAACTTAAATTCGAGATTAGTAAAAAATCAGACCCAAATTTTGAAAAAAAAAAATACCAGGATACAGTAAATCACTAAAACGGATAATATGTAAGCTATTTTTAAAGATAAATTTACAACATATTTGACATTTTACTCCTGAAAGCATATTCCTTAAAATGTCTGCAGCATAAATTCCATATCATTATTTAAGTATGAAAATAACCGATTAAATTTTAAGAATTAATTTGGACGCACTTTCATAGAAATATGGAGAGATATTTCTCAAATGCCACAAAATAACAAATTTGTATTCCTGGGAAATTGCTCTAATAGTCTAAAGAATAATAACAATAATCCATGGCGCCACAGCCCGTGAAGGGCCCACACCGACCAGCCGGCTGCTGGCCTCACATCCACATGCTGAAGCAGAGGTGGACGATCATACAACCAGAATGGCGGTATCGTGTGGTTAGCACGATGATCCCCCAGGCGTTATAGCTGGCTTTCGCAACCGGATTTCGCTACCTATCGTAGCTCACCAAGTGCACCACGATGCTGAGTGGGCACCGGTCCCATACAGTGGCCGAAATTTCATGAGAAAATTTCTTCTCCCATGAGGATTCGAACCAGCGCGCATTCCGTAACGCGAGTTCTAGGCAGGATGTCTTAGACCACGACGCCACGGTGTGGGACTAGTCTAAATAATATGCGTACTAAATATCATGCACGTAGCATTAAGAGTTTCGAAAATACGCTGCTTTCTGTATGAAAATAAAGTAACATTTAAAGTTATGGGAATTTACAATCAAAGTTTAGTGTAATTAAAAATCACGTGCAGCAGAGCTTCAATAATGGTTTTTAACAGTCATGTTTATGGAGCCGATAAGCTGAATAATGAAATCGATATGTTAAGTTTATTGCCGTCTTTTGTAGCTTATCTTAATATACTGAGAATTATATTCCCATGTTTAATACATTAAAACGATGCTAGATGAAAGTTTTCGGCATTAAAAATGCCTTCATCAGATCATGAGGTTAGAATACGATAGAAGTATCAAAATATTAACACTTAACATTTGTGAAATACAAGAATTTTACATATGCCAGTTATTAAAATAATAATAAAATAGATTGTGAACTTGTTACGTACTTCAGTTGAGCTGCTCTTCTCACGCGATCAACATCAGTCGCCTCACGTCACACAAACAATACCAGGCCTTCAACGTTACACGTAAGTCTGTATCATTTTACATAAAAGATTCAAAACAAAATAAATTATAGCTTGCTTAATATTATTAACATTCCGTTTAATTGCAGTTCACAATGCATCTTAACTGAACCACATAACAAGTAAATGTCACTCAAGCAACACCTACCATCTCACGATGAAGATTACAACATACAATACTTGTTTTAATACATCACGCACCATGTTGTAATATCAAATATTATTTTTATCATTAATTGTATATACTTTCAATTTATTATTTTAATAACTGGCATATGTAAAATTATCGTATTTCACAAATGTTAAATGTTCATATTTTGATACTTGCCGTATCGTATTCCAACCTCACGACCTGATTATGACATTTCCCTAAATGTTAACACTGTTTTATTCGATAATTGTTATCCTTACGATTGTGATTTTAATTTTTATCTCCTAGAAACTGATAAGTTATTCAATAAAATGGACTCTTTTCTTACATTTACTGCCACAAGAAAGACTGGCAACCCTGCTGCAGTGACAAGGGACGTAATGTTGCTATTTAGATCTCAGTTCGTGTGTGTATTTTAGGTGAGCTGAGAATGCGCTGTTGTCAAACTACGCAGACTTTCAACTTAATTTTCTAATTTACCATGCATTTACGGTAGTTACAAAATAAAAAATTGTTTATTTATTTAATGTATTGTAACTTTTATTCACAACAATAATGTGGATTTTATTTCTATCTTTAATCACACACTCGTCAACAATGTGTATTCCACTCAACACAGCAACACAGTAGTCGTTATTGCACTCCACCGAACAACAATGACAATTCACGTGTATTACTGAGAAGAACAACAATGTACTACTAATTTCAACTAATGTTCACAAAGCACTATGTACAAAACAGAACTGTCCGTTCTCAGTTCACAGTTCGTTCGCCTTGTCTAGTTCTTCTAGCTCACTCCCTCAAGTTCACGGTACATCGAACCCCAAGCCTTCCAGATAAATTTCACTGCACTTCGAATCCAAGACTTCCGGATACGCCGCACTCGCCTGGACGCTGCCACAGTTGCGGACCTACTCAAGTTCACTGCACATCGAACTCAGGTTCACCTCGCTCCAAGGCTTGTAGACTAGCTAGCTCTCTCACAGCTGACAAACTAACTCACACTCACACACACTCGCCCCTTTTATTTATTAAATTACACGTTCTCGAACCTTCGGTTCGCGTGGCTTTGCAAAACTTCCAGAACAATCTGTTTCCAGACGTTTCCCCTGCTTCCGTCTAGTCGCAGTCATTTTTCTTCCTCTCTCACTCCGCACCGCGGCTAGTGTCTTGTAGTTTTCCTTCTCCTCGCCTCGCACCGCGCCCCAGTGCCCACCGAAGCTCGAAACTCGCCTTCCTGCGCCCTCCCTTCTGCCGGACGCGCGCGCGACTCCCGAGGCAAACAGACACCAGCAGAACGTTCCAGACGGGTGCCACAGTATTCTAATGTCTCCTTCACTCTGCAAAATTATGTCGTATCCATCCTGTATTTACAGATCAAGTTTCCGACCACATATACTGTCCGAAATATGTTCTAGGAAAATAATTTGGGTATAGGAACGACCATTTTCTTAGAGGAAGAGAGTGAATTATTGTCATGGAAGAATAGAAATAACTCTACCATTTCCTTGTCGTTCTTCATATGGTACAGTTGAGATAAGTACACTATTATACGGGGTTCACCTCACCGGCCCTGTGAAGAATGCAAAATGAATGCATAAACTGTTACTCACTCCGAAGTTACTTGAAACCACGCCCCTAATCGCCAGCTTCCGACCTGATAATGTCCACATTACAAGCTTCATAAAAACATTTCAGAATCACTATAAGCTTAACTATATTAACCAGCCCTGCGGTAGCTGAATAGTGAGACCTTCAGCATGGCACAACCTGTTATCAGTTCGCTACTTGCCCACTCCCAGCTTCCCCTGTGATGTTCCCCTCTTTCCAGGGCCAGTGAGCTAAGTCCCACACTGTACCAACGGATACCATGTGTTTTGTCTTGCTTCTAAGCCACAAGCCGCAAGTCCGTCCTCAATGTCGCGAGGCGCTCGCTAATTTGTATTGAAGCAGCCGCCCCTACCAACCGTTACACACACGAAGTAGGTCAAACAAGTAAGGGTGAAGAGCTCATACTCGCCACGTCTCAGAAACAAAGTATGATACACGGGCTCGCAAACAAGTCTGTGCCAATTGCACTCTTGTTCATTTATCAATTATATTTTATAACTGTAAACGAATTAATTGCTAGACTTTTTAAGAACCTCTTTTATATTATTATTATTATTATTATTATTATTATTATTATTATTATTATTATTATATTTATTTCCGCGCCGTAGTGTCGTGATCTTGGACATCATACCTTGACCAGGGTTGGCGGCATAAATTATATTACGCAAATTACACGTATTTTTCATAGTGTAGAAAAACAGATGTTTTACAAAATTTTCTATGCGACGTAATAAATTATTACCAGAAAAGAAAAGAATTAATGAGCTACGTAAAATGTGCCTGAAGACGGTGTGCTGCTGTATTTTTAATTCTCGAGCAACAAAATGTATATTTTGCGTTGTTACTGTTTTAAAATTTTGTGGGAATGATACAAAGTCCGTCATACTTGTTATGCAAAGTGTTGCTGCATATGACATGTCGTCCGGGAACGGTGAATTGCCACAAAATTGCGGTGGGGTCAGTGAGAGATATGTGAATTGCCACAAAGCCAAAGCTGATACATTTGTGGTATACGAAAAAATCACTAACTCAATTTCTTCGTCGTCTTCAAGAATAAAACCTTCGCGTCTATTTGTCTTTATGGTCAATGATTCCAGCACTTCTTGGACCTCTCGTCTTGTTTTAGGCAATGTGCGATGTAAAACTGATCTGGCAAAATGCATATTTTGCCTAATAAGTTCAAGCTCCGCTGTTGTCAACTCATGTTCATTGTCATGATTTGCCAATTCAACACGAATGATTTTTTAAGGTTTTTCAGATAAGTTTTCTATTGCTTTTCTTTAGCAAGTACAGGTCTATTGTTTATTTCTTGTCGATTTAATTTTACCTCGACTATGCTCGAATGATTATGAGTAAAGTCACACTTACACATGTCACATATTTCTTCAGTTAACCCTGTTTTGTAAACCTTCGCTCTGCAGCTTCTTTGGACACACCGCCACGTATGTTTGTTACTTTTAGATATATAATGAACATAAAATTTAAAATTGTTTATCACTAAAAGTTGTTTACTTTTTCACTGTAAGTCAAATGCTCTGCCATCACTAAGCAGGGTAGAACAGACACTGATACGAAACATAAGCAACTTGATCGACACAGGTACCAACCACAAAATTTACCGCAGGTAGTTATGTGGCAATTAACATATATCGACTTCATAACTACCTTTACCTGTTCGGGTTTTGTGGCAATTCACCCGGACCCATGTCGTCTTCAACTTTTATTTTTAGTACAGAATCTTTTTAAATTCAAAATCACTGAACATAAACCTTTGTCGAACGCTTGGGGTGCTATTCACAGACATTTCGCTAGTCCGCGCTACGAGCGTGCTAAACTAGCCCCGGCTATCGACTGGTTACTCGTACAGGATTCATATCATATTATATCGCTAACACTGGTTTATGAATACGAAAAACGTTAGTACGCTGATCATCCACCGGAAGCCCGCGCTAACAATGTCTATGAATATGGCCCTTTGGTACTTTGCTGTGAACTGAAGTTTATTATGTCATTCCATTTAGAATATCAGATCGCAATATGATTACGAACAATGTTGTGAATAATAAAATCAAAGTTCCCGCCTCTGGGAAAGTGTCCACAGAGAGTTTTCAAAATAACACCAAATTTTGTGTTTTTTATTTTTATATTGGCCTCAATGTACAGGACATTTTCGGTCAGCCGATGAAGGAAAATAAACGAAACCAGCGTTACACAAAGACACTATCCTTTAACGCAATGATATAAGAGTTGGTGAATCGTGTTCTGTAAGGATCTTCAAGGTCGGGCCATTTTTTTTTTCTGGGACTCTACATAAAACGTATATCCTTTCCATAATCACTTAGGGTAGACCAGGGTAATTGTAAACACCTTTAAACGATTTCAAATATATTTCAACATTACACAAACCTCAGTAACGGTAAGCATGACAAAGAAACATTGTGTTATTTTTAGATGTTTCTTTTCCCTGAAAATGGGTTTAAAATAATAAGGTTGACTTTTTTCTTCTTTTAATTGCTAGTTTACATTTACCTCACCTGTTCACATTTACTCCTTTCAGAGGCGGGTAATTGTAAACACCAATTTTCGCACGGGCTATCAGACACTGAACATTTTTGTTCTGTTTCAGAAGAAAGAGCTGTACTCCTTCCAATTCCAATTTTGGTCACTGGTACATTTCGTCCTTTAACCTATGATATATGACGATATAGGAACTCAGTACCTCCTGAGCTTCACGATAACTGTAGTTACTATTTTTCACATCTGTGGCAATCCTCTCTAAATCCTCTACAATGTAGTTGGGTGGGGCTCTTTTTGATTACTGAAAAGTACGAAATGTAACCATAGTGAAACATGTTTACAATTACCTCCAAGCAATTAAAACTATGGGGCGAATGTAAACACGTCATAATTTAATGAACTGAGGTTATAGGAGGTCCCAAAAGCATTGTAATTATTGTTAACTACTATACATTACTCATAAAAACAACATATTCTTAAAAAAAATAGCACTGTACCTTTACTTACAATGCCAAAAATGAAGGTGAAGCAAAATGCTTTCTCAACTTTTTTTGCAGACTCTTACAAAACATTTGTTCACAATTAAGCAGTTACTCCTATTTGGCGCCAAACGGCTTTGTAGGTTAACCAACATGAAAATTTAAACATTCTCCCGAATTAAAATTTTTATATTGACAGTTTTGTATTTCATACAGCATTTGTTCACAATTACTCCCTGTATGCAATTACCCTCATCTACCCTAATACAAAGAGAGATCTTAATAACTGGTGCTCTGGTAACAAGGAAGGATCACCAAGTGATGATGGATTTTCACAACGATTTTTCCCCCATACATTTCATTTGAAATAAGAAACCTTCCTATAAATTTCTACATCCGGAGGAAGCCTAGTTTTTGAGATATGACTTTTTCAAATTCTTAATCCAGAGCTACAACAGCTAATGAATCTCATCCAACTGCATACCGTACTGTCAAAATCGCCTTAAATATTATAAGTTATAAAAATGACATCAGATACATGCCAGTAATATTAATGAAAATGACTATAGAATGTTCTACAAGGAAATAAAAGAATGTAAGCATGCCTGAAATTACTTACTGTACTGATCACAGTGGTGGAAATCGTTGTAAAAATACTCACAACAAAGTGGAACTTAATCTTTAGATGAGGTTAACTATTTGTTAGTTATTCATTTAATAATAATGTTGTAGAAAAATGATTCAATATTATGTGCCAACGAACTGTTAAACGTCAGGAATTGACATAGGCCTAAGTCTTAAATCGTAGCCAGGAAGAAACAGACAACATAAGTAAATGTCAGGAAGTCAGCTACCTAATTGGGTTTGAAATATCTCGTGCTCTAAAGCCTTTTAATAGAGCAGAATTTCTCAAAAGAGTAAGGATTAAAATAGCTTAAATAACTTATTCATAAGAAGTTTTTAATTTTGAAAACTACGAATTTCTCGGCCAAGTATCGAGAGAAAAATTCAGAAAATGTCTAATTATATTCAAGAGGAATTTAAAAAAGAACCAAGAAAAATCGTATATTATTCACTGGCTCTTGATGACACCAGTGACATTACTGATATAGCAAAGCTTGAGATTTTTATCCGCGGGATTGATCAAGATGTTAGTGCAGGAACCACCACTGATTGTAGTTTTCATGCCAAGTACCTTTCCTCCGGCTCCTTACTTCATAGGCTGTCTGTTGCATGTAATCACTGCAGTTCTAGTTTTGGTCACCGCTGGCGTAGGGTCTTTTCTTACACTCAATGGTACACGATATACAGAACTGCGATGAATGGTTGTACAATTTGGAAGGAACTGAGTCATTGCCTATTTTGTAAGTCGTGCTATCGCGGAATTCTACTAGAGAGAATTAAAAAAAAACCGTGACAAATCGAAGTCAGGATAGACGACACCTGGAATAGAACCACGAAACTCCAAAATACAAGACGGGCATGTTGTGCAGGTGAAGTACACCACCTTGTTCAAAGTTCCGAATTGTCAATAAGCTGATTTTAGTTACTTATCATGTATGCTTTCACGACCAGCGTCAGTGAAACAAGGACTTTCCGGGCTGAGAGGCCGTGGTCTACTGGTGGTGGTGTTACCAGACGTTTTGTCTACCAGGGTCCCTTGGTACGCCGACGATATCACTTCGTTCGCGTGTACCTCGCCACTCAAAGTGTCTGCCGCAGCAGTAGACGAAACGTTTGGTAGCAACACCACTAGTTGACCACGGCCTCTCAGCCCAGAAAATTCTTGTTCTACTAACTTAGTTTCATACGTATCGTCTTCATATTTCATTATTATATCGACTTCTTTAATTGCAGGGCATAACTAAAAAAAATCCTTGTACTGAAGACGCACTTTCAGAAGCTTTTACTAATAAAAGAAAACAGAGCATTTCTTTGCAAGAAGGGCAACATCACAGTGAGTATACGAACTAATTAATGATACTCGAACGAGATAGGATGGACTATGCCACTATGGCAACAAAAATAAAAGATATAAATCCTATTTGATCGCAAATGCTTAATGATTCTTTCTCTTCCCCAATAAGCATCCGTATGTACTTCTAAGCCAGCGTAGTCCAACTGTTTTTGGTTTGAAGGGCCAGATAAAACTTTGGAAATTAATTCGCGGCCAGGAATGATAAAATCATTTTACATTGTTACAATTATTAGGAAATGGAAAGAAATGTGGCACATTTTGTCTTCTACAAACTCAAAGAGACAAAGATAACAATGAGATAACTTACCATTTGTTATTAATGGAGAAAAATTTGCTCCAGGGTCTCAGTCTCCCAAAAGGTAATTTTCCCTCAGTTCTCCCAATTAACAATCTATATGCATCTACCGTAAAGATTTAGCACACACTGTGAAAATTCAAGTGGATTTACGGGGTCGTAGAAAGAAACGAATGTGAAAAGAAAGTGAAAATTGTGGCTCTAACGATGTTTTTAAGTCCTAATGTTTATAAGTTTATGCAGTACTACAATAATTGTCTACAATGTGCTTAAGACAAATGACAGAAAAATGGCAGTACTCTCCTGCCCCAAATTAATTTATATTTTGTAATGTAAAGTTGAAAGTGAGTAATTTAGGTGAGACAGAGAAATATTATCTTAATTTCAGAAGAAATGTCATTTTTTAATTCATATTGACTGATGAAATAGTAGAATTAGGTAATACAGGTACTGTACAATGAAATATATACCTAATCTATGTTTGGCATGAACTGGTAGGTCTACAATGTAGATTCTACATATTTGTAGTTGCTTCATAAATGGGAATTTAAAAACTGAGACAAAAGGCATTGCCCGTTTAAGTATAGTATTCCTTGGATACCGTATATCGCACATCGGATACAAGACTGGCACAACTCAAACTTCAATAATTTGATACAACTCGAGTTGTGTCTGTTTCGTAGCTAATATAAATAATTTTTTCTTCAGTGAAATACTGAATTTTGTCCCATCTGTCGTGAAACAGTTGACTTAGAGATGTGTCAGTCTTATAGTTGTAGAACATTGTTATAGCTATCCAGTTATGGTACTAACTCAATTTTCAATTTTTTTGAGTTGTGCCAGTCTTGTATCCGATGTGCGATATAATATATAAATACAATTAGTATCGTTATTACGCTGTTATTATTATTACTACTACTAACACTACTACTCTATGTTTCTATTGTGTATAATAAATCTACAGGGATATCATTTTATTTTTACTAACAATTTTTAATATTAACTTGCCTATACCTCTGGATCAACGCCGTTTGCTACCCCTTTCCACGACTGGAGTTCGATGATACTGGCGTAATATACAAACAAATCATTTTACTAGATATAGGAGGGAAGAAAAGTAGTTCATCCATTAACGTAAACTAGGAAATATCGCGATTTTGAGTTTGATTATTTTCATTAGCTTTGTGTTTAATCATAATACAGTACAGTATTAACAATAAGTATTTTCACTCACGAACTGAGCTATCCAGACGGACGTATCCATTATGTAGTGTACATTACACTGTCTACAGCACATTAGCTTACAATATAGAGAATGAAGCTAAATTGAAAAAGAATCATAATATGGATATTTAAACACATTTTTTAAATGGTGGCCGTTCATTTCGATAGAGGCTTCAGTTCTAATGTGCATATTATCGCACTATATATTATTATACCTAATCCCAATTACCAGTTTCGTCTTTCGTACTAGTAACTCATGATCAAATAATTCTGTACCCACTCTATAAAGGAGTACCTTACGTACTGTAAATTCAATCTTCACTTCTGCCCGATCCGAGAAGATAAAATTACTCAGACATACTACCTACTGTCCGTCCAAGTGGTTATGTCGTAGGGTCGTAGAAAGGGAGGAAATCACGTGACAGTTAATTACTTAACGAGGCCCTTCTATTTAAGTTCTTTTAAACAATTGTATAATATTAAGTAGACGTCCAATTCCTAACAGAAATTAATGTTCACAGAAAAGAGCTAAATCAGCCCAGCCACTAGCTGGCGAATAAAAGCTGGTGGAGGAAACCGGGATACGTAGGGAAATGGACGACAGTACCTGTGCGAAAATGATTCAATAGAAAGCTCTTTCGTCACTGGAAAACGCGAACATATTTTTGGAACGTACTGTTTACTATGACCGTAAGGCTACTATGACTGTTTATGAGGTCTTGGATCTGTGTGTGTCGGACGGTTGAACTTCATTAGTAGAAGGGGTGGGATTGAAGTACATTCAAGAACTCAGATACAATAAAAAGTGAAGTAAAAATAAAATGATTTCCCTGTACTTCTATACCTAATACTTTTCAATTTTTGTATTTCTTTGTATTACTCATATGTATGCCAGGCCTGGTTTCAATACGGCTGCCAGTAAGGCTTCATAATACTCGAAAGAACCGATATCTACTTTCCTTCCTATAGGCTATATTACTTATTCTCTACATTACACTATACATTCAACCAGAGCTAGTAGCTCTGACAATCCACGATCCGCCACAGCTCAGAGCTCGGCTCTATTCCTCTGGACCTCTTCTCCAAGAGGAAAAGCGTGCTCCGACGTCACAACTAGACCAGTTGGTAATGACTGATATAGAATTTCATACTTGTTTTGATGTTGGTACTCCCTAAGTGCAGGGATTGATATTTGCGTGTATTTTTAGATGTTTAAAGGGAATCGATCATAAATTTGTATGCAAATTGGAACACTCATCTTTCCACATCTAAAAATGGAGTTTTGGACTTAATTGCTTCTGGCTTCTGAGGTGAGATATCGGATGCTGAGTAAGCAGCTATGTTGAAGGGAAGTTTCGGTTCTTAGAGTTCGTTTAATTCAAGGTAACGTATTAGGAAGGCACAAGTTAAATAGTTTAAAAATTAATAACTTGTATAATGTGATACGAAATAGAGTTTTGTGGAGCGTTAATGTTGCAGCAAATTGCGTCCCATAATGGTTTCCCACTGATGTCTTAACAGATTATCGTACCGCAGTGAAGGCTTCAAATGCCACCGCGACCTTTTCGTACAGACTGAGCATCCGGGGACAGAGAAATCGGCCAGCTTGTGGCGAGCGATTTTTACTTCAATTTATTGAGGTCTGGGTGTACCTAGGGTTGTCAACATAGTGCACACGTAGTGAAGTACGGTGATTTTCTTACGACGGTCAGATATCACTTTAAATTTCTACTCTGTTTAGGCCTATCTAAAAATAGCCTATATGTTACCATATCATAATATAGAGAATAAAGCATATCCATTTAGGTTTTGTTGCGAAATTACACATTTCACCATCGCTGATATACAAAAAGTGGTTTTAGGCATGCGATTTTTTCTAAAATATTTGAAGGATTTTGTTCATAGTCGTTATGATTCCTTCTATTGAGAAACTATGCACTTAAAACATAATTATTTTAGTAAAACATTGATTTTTATTTGAAATTTGAAACGTAAAATGGTGATGAAATACACATCTATCTTAACGATCTTTCTTAAATGTTGTTTCTTGCATAAGATGAAGATATGATGAAATTACTTGATCAGTATACTTACAAACCCATAAGTTTCGGAGAAATTAATTTTTTTGTTCAGAATTATTAAAATTTTACTCCACGTGTAAATTTTCATAAAATCCATTAATACGACTTTTACGTGAAGGCATGGAAAAACCATTATAAATTTACTAATATATAAACTGCAAATGCACAGAAAGTTTATTAAATGGAAGAGACCTTAACTTTTCGTTCCTCGCCCGACTCCATCAGCGACTCATAGATGTCGCTGGTGCCGAGAAACGTACGCCACTTAGTTCGTCAGAGACTAACCAGAGTTTACCACATGTAATCGGGCCGTATTACACTCGTGATAAATTATGATAATGATAAGTGTACAGTATATCAGTTATTTTATTCACATAGATATAAAAAAAATCATATCAATCCGTTAAGAGAGCAGTTTTATTATAATATTCTTATTGAATTTAGTATTCCCAAGAAGCTAATTCGATTAATTAAAATGTGTCTCAGTGAAGCACATAGCAGAGTCCGTATAGGCAGTTTCTGTCTGAAACTTTTCCAGTTCACTGCGGACTAAAGTAAGAAGATGGACTGTCACCTTTACATTTTAGCGTAGCTCTAGAATATGGCATTGCGGATATGGTTTGTTTTGCTGTAAAATGTAAATTTAGACGACATCTATACACGGGATTAGGTACTTTTTGATAAAAATTATTTTGTATACAGTTGAGAAACCTAGTACATATGCGCTGCCACTTGTAACTCATTTTTCGAAAATTATGGATTTTATACTGTCTGGAAACAAGTTCCACAAATGAATAGAAAACCTATGTTATGTTTTGTGATTAAATGCACGATTAATTAGGAAATTATGTTGGAAGTTCCAGCAGTCTGACAACCTCGCCACTAAGTCTCCTTTCGCATCGCAATACAGATGCAAAAGGTCAACGAACTCTCAACATACGTGTACTGCTTCACGCTGCCTTCTCTAGCTACAACGTTGCGATGTGGATTGCATCATTCAGTGGTTTGAAATTGGTGGTTTTAAATTAAATTTACACGAAAACCGTCCACATTACTGAAACACGACAGAGGGATGAATGATCCTTTATTAGATTTTCTATCAATATGGAGCAAAATCGCGATCCAATTCGCAATAGTTACCGAATAAGAGGGTGTTAAACATTTGTGAAAAAATATTTTTTCCTGAAAAAACTATAAACTTTCCACCAAAGTGCTATTACAGTTTTCTTTAATTTGGTTATTTAACGACGCTGTATCAACTACTAGGTTATTTAGCGTCGATGAAGTTTGTGATAGTGAGATGGTATTTGGCGAGATGAGGCCGAGGGTTCGCCATAGATTACCAGGCATTCACATTACGGATGGAGAAAACCTCGGAAAAACCCAACCAGGTAATCAGCCCAAGCGGGAATCGAACCCGTGCCCAAGAGCAACTTCAGACCAGCAGGCAAGCACATTAACTGACTGAGCCACGCCGGTGGCTTATAGTTTTTGTTACATACAACATGAGCTATTCCAAAAACCTACAGGGTATTTCACTTCCATCCTGTATATACAGAATAAATTATTTGAAATTTGGAAAAATGCTAAACCAAAAGGTATGAAAAGGATAAGCGGAACGGAAATCGATACCATATTATTTGCGTACGAAATAGTTGTGTTAGTGGAAACAATATGATCTACAACTGGCAACAAATAACCTAAATGAGACAATGAAAATTTATGATATAAAAAAATTTGCAACAAGAGACCAAAGACTGTGATAATATTTGGTCGAAAACAATATATAGCAAAAATCGTAATTGAGATTATTGAATACGTTTCGCATTTTCAGTATTTGGGCTGTAAAATTTTGGCAACAGAAATTAATTGGCCTATGGGTCTACAAGAGAATATAAGTAATTGCAATAAATTAAATGGCTCTATTAAAAGAAAATTTGGCAGAAGTATGAGGAAAGCTACAAGACAGTTTAAGACAAATTATAAAATAGTGTGTTAAAATGAGCTATTAAATACGCCAGCGAAAAGTGGACAATCAGAGCACAGGATAAACAGCTACTTGGCGTTGTCCAAATGAAGTTCATGAGATCCCTATGTGGTGTGATCAGCGAATAGGGATTACAAAGAATGCACACTAAGCGAATTTTTCTGTGTTTTGTTTCTCTGTGCGCCGGCATTTAGTTCCACTTTGAAGCGCTAGAGGTTAGTGTAATCGAGGACACGCTAAGATGATAATTGAGAATAGAGTTGAAACACAGGATCCATACATCGCCTACCTTATTGCATAATCCAGTAACGCTTTGCTTCATCTAAATTCAAGTTAAAAGCTTTTCCTTATTTCTCAGTGACAAACTAGTTGTAATAATAATTCATTGATTCTGGTTCACGTTAACACTTTGTTTAAAAAACTTAAAATTGTTTAACGACACGTTAAAAGTGTTAAAATTAAAAAAAAAGATTATCGGGGGCCGTCTGTCTAAGGTACATAATCTTTTTTTAAGATTTTAACACTTTTAACGTGTCGTTAAACAATTTTAAGCTTTTTAATAATAATTGTTTATATTTTATATATAAAAATTATATTATAAAATAATATAGGTATATGGTTTTATTTATCATAGGAGTTTTGTTTTTCCATTTTCAGCGCTATCAAATCATTACATATTTTAATTGTTTTTGGGGTCAACGTCTCATCTCTCATTGTAGCCTATAGGAACTCTAGCATCTTGACATTACAGCTGTTAATGACGGATTTATTTTCATCGGTCCATCTTATGCCTCACTATGACCATACTGTTATTTTAGGCGATTTCAATACAAACTTATTAAATTCGAGTAATTACGCTACAGTTCAACTTAAGAACATGTCTGAGTCTTACAATATATCCATCCTTCCTTCCGCAGCTACCCACCACACCCAGGAATCGGAGACACTTCTTGACATTATTGCCACGACTAATCCTCAGCTAGTATTAACGAATGGACAACTACCAGCGCCGGGTATCTCAGCACGCGACATAATCTTTCTAGAATATTCCTTGTATTGTCCAAAATATAAACCTCACATCACATCATACCGTGACTTGAAGCATATTGAGCATGATGAATTAATCAATGACGCACTTAGCCTGCCTTGGACTGAAGTGTGGAATTTACCAGACATTGACGATAAAATCGAAAAATTTAACGACCTAGTAATTCAGTTATACGATAAACACGCACCCTTGAAAACCAGACGAGTTGGTAGACGCCCTGCGCCTTGGATGTGCGATGCCATAAAATTACTCACGACAGACAGAGACACTGCTTATCGTAAATACAGACGGAGCAAGGACGAATTATATTTTAATACTTACAAAGTTTTAAGAAATAAATGTAATCAAGCAGGAAGAAATGCTAAATTACGCCATGCACATTCCCTTATTCTACCTTCGGTCAGTGCGAAAGAATTGTGGCGTAACCTTAATAACCCGAGTCTAACAAAAGCAAAGCTTTGGGTAGATAACATCAACTTGTCACTCAATAGTCTAAATGAACATTTCGTCACTGTTCCACCTGAACCATTACATAAACAAGAGACTCTTGAATTTCTCAGCTCTTACCCCCAACCTGTGTGGGATAAATCCTTCTTTAAATATATTAACCCGACTGACGTAATGAAGACGCTGCGACGTATGAAATCTAAAGCCCAAGGTATAGACAATATAAATATCACTCTCCTGTATAAAATAATAGATGTGATCCTGCCAACCGTCACCCATATATTCAATGCATCTATTATGACTGGGTCCTACCCCTCACTCTGGAAAATGGCATTAGTGAAACCTTTACCTAAATCTAACACACCTTCTACAGTAAACCAATACAGACCGATATCAATTCTTCCCACTCTTTCAAAAGCATTAGAACATATTGTACACGGACAACTTACGAACTATCTCGACGAACACAAACTCCTGATGACTATCGATCGGGTTTTAGGCATGGACACAGCACTTCTACAGCCCTACTTAAAGTGACTGAGGACATCCGTGAAGCTATGAATAGGGGTGAAGTAACGGCACTAACTCTTCTCGAGTTCAGCAATGCCTTTGGTTCTGTTGATATCGACTTGCTTCTTGCAAAGATGAAGGCTTTGCACCTGTCAGACAATACCTTGAGCTGGATGGACTCCTACCTACGGGACCGCCAACAGTGTGTTTCACTTGATAATCAATTCTCCCAATGGCGATGCACAAAGGTGGGAGTGCCGCAGGGCTCCGTATTAGGACCACTACATTTCTCTATTTACATTAATGATGTATCAAAGAACTTACAGTATTGCCGATATCACCACTTACAGTATTGCCGACGACCTACAACTTTACATACATTCCAGACCCAATACGATCAATGAATCGATTGACAAGTTAAATTGTGACCTAGCCACTGTCTCCACTTGGGCGGCCAATTTCGGACTCGCCCTTAATCCAAGTAAGACTCAAGCCATAATTATTGGACATAAGCGTTTAGTTAACTCTCTTAATAACAGTTATCTTTCAGTTGTTACCCTTAACAACACGCTAATCCCTTATTCATCTGTCGTAAAAAAATCTTGGCTTCTATTCTGATAATAATCTAAGTTGGAATTTTCAAGTTAAAGAAACGATAAAAAAATCTGTTCCTTCATTCACTGTTTGAGTCGCTTGAGAAACTTCTTGCCCCAGCAACTAAAACTTACCCTAGTACAAATCCTAGTAATGCCGCACTTCGATTATTGTGACGTTTTGTTAAGTGACCTAAGTTCTGAACTGTCAGTCAAGTTACAGCGAGCTCAGAATATGTGCGTCAGATACGTGTGCAACATCCGACGATATGATCACATATCACCGTCCTTCGCAAGTCTCTCGTGGCTCCGACTTAAAGAACGCATAACCTTAACACCAAATTACCTTTCGTCTCGTTTCTCTTATCTATACTCTAACCACGACATAAATACCAGATCACTTATCTGTGGCACGCTAAGTATACCTCTTCATAGAACATCTTGTTATTCATCATCTTTTACAATATCCACCTCGCGTCAATGGAATTCCTTGTCACAAAGTATTAGGGGCTGGAAGACAACAAACACCTTTAAGAACAGCTTAAAAGATAACCTTATTAGCATTTCAATCCAGTCATAATGATTTAAACTATCACTGACTACATTGTTACTTTTTTCTTTAGACATCATCCTGATTGTGCTGTATTTTCAAAATTGTCTGATAATAATCTCTTTCTATTATCTAATATTATTTGAAATATATTAACATTCTATGTATTTTAATTTAATTCTGCTACACAGTTTATTTCAGTGTTTAATTAATAGTTCATAGTATTTTGTTGTTTAATTCGTAATTAACTCTTGTATACATGTAACTCTCATCTAAATCAAATTGTTGAATTCTTTGTATGTGTATGCATATGTATATACACTTTATGCTGGTTGAGTGGAAGAGAAGGCCTTACGGCCTTAACTCTGCCAGCTAAAATGTATTATTATTATTATTATTATTTTATTTGAGTATAATAATGTACCTAAATGTATTAATTGTATGTGTTATATTTCCGCTGTGTCGACTGCTAGCTGGTGTGATGTCAGTGCCAACTCCTGGGAGAAAGCGGAATCTCACGCTCAAACTGGTTTGAAGTTCATTGAAATCAGTCCTGCTACATCAGAGGTACCGACACGAAGTGTCCATACTGTATTGAATCGCTTATTTCACAAACCAGTCAAACGCCAAAACAAGAAAAAATGATTTAAAGGCGGCATAATGTTCTATGAGGATAAACGTACATTTTAGTGCTGAAAACAGTCAAATGCCGACCTTCTGTAATGGCCAGGCATTACGTTGAATTTCGAGTTTAGATCAGAAAACAATCAAGCGACAGCGCTCTTAGTTCAGAAGACGAACCTGTACCTAAAAGGAAACGAGGAGTGGTAAACGAAAACGCTTATAAACGTAAATACTATTCGCAATGCAAGGCTATGTTTCTTATTCTGGCAGGGAAGTACCTCAGAAAACCAAGTCCGACATTCTCACTTGCAAGTGCAATGCGAAATGTGTTTTAAACATTAAACGAAGGTATTTTCATTCTCTTGAAAATAAATACTCTCAAGATTTTGACTTTGCTTGAGGTTACTGAAATTAAGCGTATACGTAAAAAAAAAAAAAAAAAAAAAACAAGATCCAGAGCAAGAGTTGGTACTGAAAATGTTCATGAAGGCACTTTTAAAAGATCTCATTCTTACAATTATAATTTAAGGACTGGTGGTGTTCTGAAACATGTTTGCAAGGATGTTTGTATGAAAATCCATGGTATTTCACAACAGATTAGGGAGAATTTGTCAGATATTGCTTGAAAATACTACCCTAAAGACATTACACATTTCCTTAAAATAATATGAGTTTTATAACAAAATCCTGAACAATTCGAGAATAATGCTATGAAAATACGTTTGAACCACTTTCTTATTGCAGAAACCAGTTAAGTGAAAAAAATTTTCGAATTTTTTACAGCTAAGTTAAAACGCACAAAATATTTTCCTTAGATAAAAAGTATTGAAATATGTACTACTTTCAGCAAAAAATATTTAAACCACTACCAACCCATTTAGTCTGATGCTAGACAGCTTTTTCTATTTTCCCACAATTGGCTAACTTGGCACTTGACTGGTTTCTGAGATAAGCGATTCAATTATCTATACGCTGGTGTGACTAGGAGAGAAATGTTGAGAAACGAAGATATCAGACCACAATTAACGGAAGTAAACATTATATAGGAAAATTATCAGAAGAAATGGAAGGAACATGTACCGAGGATGCTGCCATCAAGATATTCAAACATGCACTAACATAAACCAAGATGGCGAAGAGATATTGTACGACCTCGCAGAAGATGGACAGATCATTTTTAGCCTCGGGAAAGGTCTAAACGCCTAAACAATGTCAGGCATAAAACGAAGAACGCTAAGAAAATCTTGATGTCCAGTTCTTGGATAATCGTAATTGTTTCCTTTATGCTTCATCTAAAGAACATAATGTAAACATCTGAGAATGTACTGTTTAGCGCCCCGATGAATTATCTGTTATTCTTAAACTGAGAAAATTGAAACAGTACATAATACCCGGTGTATAAACATTCATAAATAATTGATAAAAAGAACTTTTTTTCACAATGCAGTTGAAAAGATCAGGTAACGCCTAGCCGCGTTGACAACTGAAGATTTAGATACCAGACACGGGTACGAGATGAAATAATCTTGTACACTGCAGACAACTGTCAATACATTTCGTCTCACGCCAATTGGCCACAACATGAGACGAAGCATAAAAACTGGACACCCAGACAGGAATCAGTGGATTCGAATGCTACCAAATTACAGGCAGACCTGAAAAAGAAATATTCGTACAACTTCTTTCATCTAAAATATTAGACTTAGGGAAAATTTAGCACCACACCATGCGAAATTGTACCTAGCATTAGAAGTATTTAAACCCACACATGTACCAGTCAAACGGATTAACCTCAGTGTGACCTTAAAATCAGTAGCAAAGCTTCTTTAGCATTACAGAGCTTAACAATCTGTGGAGTGAAGGTACCTTCGAGTTTTTCAAAACAAATTTATATTGTAACGTTCGTTTAGATTTCCGCCTCAGTTGTCTCAAGAATAAGATAAGATAGGATAAGATTAGCCCCGAAAAATCGCTGATGAGTAACGGTCTCCTATTCGATACGATGGTAGGGTTGACTCAAGAAACTTAACAGTGCGAGACTTCAAGAATAGCCATGAGAAAAATTGCGGTTATTTCAAATGTCACAGTTTATATTCCAGAAGCCAAGATTAATTTTATATTTTTATTAAAGGTTCTTAAAATGGATGCAAATTGTGAAGCTTTCAAAATCAATGTTAGTTCTCGTGTTAGTATAAAATGTTACAAACTTCTATAAAACAGTATTCTTAATTTCTTTCCCACGTCTTCACAATCATTACAACTACCAACTTTTACAGCAACAAATTCGTAAATTTATTTAGGCATATAACATTGGAATCTGCATAATAATAACAATAATAATAATAATAATAATAATAATAATAATAATAATAATACTAATAATAATAATAATAATAATAATAAGAATAACAACAATAACAATAGATATTAAATTTTTAGAAAAGAATTCAATAAGAACTATAATGACAATAATAATAATAATAATAATAATAATAATAATTCTTATTGAATTATACTTTTTTAATAATTTAATATCAATTGTTGTTATTATTATTATTATTATTATTATTATTATTATGCTGAAGAAATATAAAAAAATTCAAAACTAAATTTTGTTATGAAACATTTCCTTATTACAGAAAAATTTCAAAAGCTAAAATACCGACAAAAATCTAAAAACTGTACCTGAAAGTTTTGAAAATACGTTGAACAATTTCGAAAGATTGATAATTATCTCTCAGAATTAACCTTTAATGATAAACACACTACCGAACAAAATGACATTGTTAATGCATTTACTAATCATATGCAGCATATTGTGTACCCAGTGGAGTTATGTAATGATTTCTCCAAGTTCAACGGGTGGCATGGGTGGCATTCGTTAATCTATCGCTGACCTACCTGGACGAGAGCATTACGGGTCAATAGATGGGGCGAAGAATTGCTGTTGTATAACCTGCACGTTCACCGGATTGAATTCCTTTCGACTTTTAATTATAGGGAACTTTAAAAGATTAGATGTATCGCAGAAAATCAGTTATTTTAGCGGAATGATATGAAGAAATTTAAATGGCGCGTGCAACTATCACAATAGACATACGGGTTAACGTTGCTAGTGGAGTACTTAACCGAATACAAAAGTGTCTTGATGCTAATTGGGAACACTTCGAGCACTTGTTTAAGTAAGATTTGTTGTTAAATATGACACAAAGCCATCCATTGATGTGTGTATATACTTAGTAATAAAGTTTTTACGTGTATATTTTTCACGTTGAAATATGTGTGTACATACTTCTGCACTCAACTATATATGGATATGCAGTGTTTCGAAAGTGATTGTCAATACAGGGTGATTCATAAATACCTGTAAAAACTTTGTGGGTGTAATGTAGCGTCAAAAATAAAACTAAAATGTTCTATACAACTTTTCCTGCAAATCCTTACTTTCAGATTTATGATGCATAGTGCCATATCTTGCCAGGCATCAGAAACATGGGCCAGTAAATCCTTCGGATCTGTCACGTTCGATACATAGCGATTGCGGTAGATGTTTGTTATTCGTACACCCCACTAGGGTTGATTGCGACCTGATAGGACTTTGTTTACTGTGCGTAGATATGTTTAGTTGTATGGCACTGTTGCAGTTCCTACAGTCACCACGTTTCGTAGGTACACATTCATTTTGTGGTTAGTTCAGTAGGCTTCAGTTGTGTACGGTAAGATAGATCGTTCAACACCAGTTGCTTGGCCAGCCAGATCGCCAGACTTCTACCTCTGGGGTCATCTGAAAGCGCTCGTTTGTGCCTCTCAAATTCTGAACGTAACATAACTACAGCAGTGACATCGAAATAGCTATGAAACAGTTCGGAATAAGTTGAACGGGGTCTGTAAAATTCTAAGCTCAATACATACCTACATACAGTAAACGAAGTCTTATTAGATCGAAATCAACTGTAACATCGAAACATCTACCCCAGTAGCTATGTAGGCGAGCATTACACAACTGAAGGTTTTACTTTTTTTATGGGCCTTTAAACGACTTGCATGGAACTGATGGTTGTTACTCGGTAATCGCTAATTGTAGTGGATCCACCTGGACTCGAAGGCGACTGCAAGTACACTAACGACATATACAAGGAAACCGTCCTACCGTGGAAAGTAAACAAAACAACGGACACAATGTCTCATTGCCTCCTCGCCTACTGTGATGCTGGACTGTTTTTTTTTTACTCGATCTTTTTTTTATTACAATTGTATAATCAATCAGACACAAGAATATCGAATGCTGCCAATAATGCAATCATTCAAAAGAACAACGATATCGACTGCAAAAAGATATACAAGAATATCTAATGCAGTTAACAACACAATCAAACATAAAAAATTATCAAATACAGCAAAAATTCAATCAGACATATAGGAATATCAAATGCAGTCAACAACACAATCAAACATACAAAAATATGAAATACAGCCAACATGCAATCAGACATATTAAAATATCGAATGCAGTCAACAACACAATCAAACATACAAAAATATCGAATACAGCCAACATCTTTTTTTTTACACACTATATTACATCATATACATAGGTATTTACATACAAACTAATACTATGATACAAGTTTGTTGGTACTTTTCTTCCCCCCCCCCACCTATATACAGCAAAGATAGTGTATACTTCTTGCATTGTTCCTGCTCACTCGTATTTGACTCTTTATATATTTCATGTACAATTCATAGCCATCACAATCACATATTTCATTTTGTAAAATACAATGCACCGTGTTTCCAAGAATCCAAATACAAGCGTCCTGTTTAAACTTAGAGACTACTTTAAAATCTGGCCTCGTTAATATATAAGGACTAAACCACGGGTATCGATCAATTTTCAATCCCTGTAAATAGTATTCTATACGTTGCCAAATAGCATGTGTTCTGGTGCATCGTCCAAAAATGTGAATCAACGTTTCAGGTTCACCACAAAACTCACAATTTGGATCATTTAACAATTTTATCCTATAACGCCTGTATCTGGTGGCTATTAAATCGTGAATAACTAAGTACCACGATGATTTGACCGGCGCATCTAGTATTTTATTCGTGATATTTTCCCACAATTGCACTAGATTAACTCCTACAGGAAGGATGTTGACTACCCGCATTGTTACCAACTCCCCATATTGCTGTAGGTGTCCATAGATTTCCCTTTTTGTAGGACAAGTATTTCCCACATCCAACATAGTTATGTAACTCCCTTCCTGCATGTATAATCTTAAATATTTTAACATGGAAGGTATGTTTCGTAAATCGGGTGGATTCCTAAGGTCGACCTTTTGTCTCCATTGTTGAAACCACACCGCTGATATTGTATCTGTATTATTTTGAAGAATATGATTTCGATAAAGAAATAACGTTGTACATTTTTTAGTTACATTCCATAACCCTAACTCACCTTCGTCAGTAGCACGATACAAGGTGGATAGTGGTACTTTAAATATACATCCTTTCCATAAATACCATAACATGACACTTGTGATTTGTCTGCTAGGACTCACCATAATTGGAAATACTTGTGCCAAATACCATAAGGCAGATAAAATAAAAGTATGAATAAACCATACTCTTTCATAAATACAGAAATCCCTCCATTTATATATCTGTGTAAGTCTTTTTATTTTTTGGACAACCTTACTCCAATTTATACTCTGCATAGTATTGGGAATGCGATGAAAATATATACCAAGTATTTTTTGTTGATCAACAATTTTTATTTTCAAAACTTGGTTCCTCTGTCCACACCCCTATGGGCAAGGCAGTCGATTTCCTTTTATTGATTTCTAACCCTGATACTACTGCAAAGGGTTTCAATACTTTCTCCAATTGAGCTTTATCCTCTTCATTATTAATAATTACACTTACATCATCAGCATACGCTGTCGCTACTGACCTAGAATTTCCGATCGTATATCCTGAAAGTTTTTCATGTAATAAATATAGGAGCGGATTTAGTGCAAGGGCAAATAGAATCATACAAGCCGGGCATCCTTGTCGAATAGATCTTGTAATAGGTAAAGCAGCAGTAAGAAACCCATTAATTTGTATAACAGCACTGATATCACTATATAGACATTTCAAATAGCTAATAAATGTTGGATTGAGCCCATGCCAAGCTAAGACTTCAAATAGATACTTGTGACTAACACAGTCAAAGGCACGTTGGAAATCTAAAGAAACTAGATAACCTTGGGATTTACCATGTAGGCTAGCTGCTACAACGTCTCTTAATTGACATACTACGTTAAATATTGATCTCCCAGATACTGCACAATTTTGAGAGGGGTGTATTATATCCGAAAGCAGAGGTTTAATTCTATTTTTTAAAACCCTTGCAAGTAGTTTGTAATCATAATTTAACAAGGATATCGGTCTATAATTATTAATTTCCGTTTTATCCCCTCCTTTGTGAATAAGTACTATAATTCCACGTCTTTGAGAAGGACCTAGTTTCTTTTACATAACATTTGATTGAATATTTTTGTCAGGGTGGGTCCTATACACTCCCAAAAAACCGCATAAAACTCATGGGGTATCCCATCCTCTCCTGGTGTTTTAGATCTTTTCCCTTGCTGTAAAGCTATAAAAATTTCCTTTTGTGTTACAGAACTTTCTAATTTTTTATTCTCAGTTTCTGAAATCTGTTTTTGTGCCGGTAGCTTCAAGTTAGAAATAGACCCATTTAACTGTTTATGTTCTACAAAAATGTCATTATAATGTTCTCTCACTGCTTTACATATTTCAGATTTATTTGTAACAATCCGGCCTGCTCTATTTTCTATCGCAAGAATCGTGTTTTGTTGACGTCGTTTGACTACTTTGGATAGAAAATATAAGTTACTTCTTTCATTGTTAGTGCAATTCGTTTCCCTACTCCTAACCATAAGGCCCTGCATACGTTTTCGATAAATAGACAATATCTTAGCTTGACATCTGGATATCATTTTCTTACTCTCAGGAGTAGGTATATAATTACTTTGAACTTGTAATATACAACGATAATAAAAATTAATCAGTCTTTCCTCGTCCTGATGCTTAAGGTAGGTATATTGTTTGAAAAATGTACGAATCTTTGGTTTAACATAAAATTCCCACCAATCCACTAAGTCATCATATTTAGTTTGCCTTGTCAGCCATTGATGCCATTGTTCTATAAAGTTTTGTTGTAGTGATTTATCACTAAGGCAGGAAACATTTAGCTTCCAATATGACCTTCCAAATACAGGACAAGGAACATCTAAACGAATATGTAATAACACAGCAGAGTGGTCGGAAATAGAAAACGGAACCGTTTCTATGGAACTAATGTGCGATGTTAATAACGGTGTTACATACATTCTGTCTAATCTAGAGGCCGAATTCCCCGTGGAAAAAGTATATTGAACCGTATTGTTTTTTTAAAATCCAAGCGTCTGAAAGATTAAAGTCGGTAACTAATGTCTGTAAACTATTACTGGGAAGAAAATGCCCTGTCGTATCTACTGGTCTTAAAACACAATTATAGTCTCCACCCATGATTAGAAATTTTGGTAGGGACCGAAGAAGATATGGCACATCTTGGGCAAAGAACAAGTTACGAGCCTTCCTTTTATTAGACCCCGAAGGTGCATATAAATTTAAAAACATATAGTCTTTATAGATACCACTGATACCTTTCCCTGATGGAAGTTTTTCAACAGAGTGAAGATCAATCCCGTTCCTCGTTAAAACAGCAGTGCCTAAAGATTCTGACCCAACATTGACATAAGCTGTATAACCACAGATCTCTGAGAAATCATTTGTTTTAACTTCCTGGAGGAAGAGCACATCCACATCATTTGTTCGTAAGAAAATATTCAGCAATTTCATTTTAACAGGCGAAGAATTTCCGTGAAAATTTAGTGTTCCGACTATAGCTACAAGTGACATTTGTAAAGTAATAATAGCAAGTAACATATTTTTCTATAAAAAATATATACAATATTATAACAATAATCTATAATATCTCTACTCTTTTGTACTTAATAGGGTAAACTGTATAGTGATTGACCACTTAAGCTAATGAATAATAAAACAATGAAATAGCGGAAAACAGTGGTAACTTATTGAGAGAATTTTAAAGGCATTGGGTCAAGTGAAGATTCAGAAACAAATCAAAATCAATAAACAAAAGAAAAAATAAAATTTTAATGCAAAGATAAATTAAATAAACACAACAAGTCCACTTTTACAGTTATTAACCGTCTACTGCACAGTTATTGACCACACGCTTATTAGTGATTGACCGTCTACTGCACAGTTATTGACCACACGCTTATTAGTGATTGACCGTCTACTGCACAGTTATTGAATACTCATTTATTAGTGATTGAACAACACATTTTCACAATTTTCACTTTTTTCTTGTCTGTTTCGTTTCTCTTCTTCTGATCTTTTTCATTAAGAACTATTCGCCACCGGCGTAGCTCTGTCGGCAAAGGTGTTTGCCTGCCGATCCGAAGTTTCGTTCGGGCGCGGGTTCAATTCCCGCTTAGGCTGATTACCTGGTTGGGTTTTTCCGAGGTTTTGCCCAACCGTAAGGCAAATTTCAGGTAATCTATGACGAATCCTCGGCCTCATCTCGCCAAATACCATCTCGCTATCATCAATCCCATCGACGCTAAATAACCTCGTAGTTGATACAGTGTCGTTAAATAACCAAGTTAAAAAAATAAGAAAAGAACTCTTCTCGCTGCCTTTTCTTTCATTTCTTATTCGCTTCCTTTCTTCTCTTGCCTCTTCTTCCATTTTTCTCTTTTGTGCCTTATCAGAAGCAAGTGTGTGTCATTTCTCTGATGTTATTACAAATGGCTTCACCCAGCACTGGACGAGGACCAAAGAACACTTTTCCTTCAACGGGATATTTGTTTCTGGACGCTAAGGTTGCTTTTAGGACACCAAACTTCTTGGCAGCTTCATTTAAATCAAATCCACTGCGGACAGGTTCTGTAGCGTTTCGTAAAGCTTCCCCTGTATAATGCACTTTACCTGGCTTAGGCATTATAATATAGTATCACTCCTGTAAAAATCCCCATCATTTAACCGATAACATATATAGAATTGAAGCACATTGGTCATTATTCTAACAAATAATTTATGAACGACCAATCACTGTAGTTTGCGGACATACACTTTATAGTGATTGACCAAGGGGCATTTTTATGTCATATAAAAACTTTTACAAAATATTATTCTGTGGACGGAAACCTTATACCTTTTCTCACACTGTGAGTGTAAAAACGAGCACCAGAATTTATGTATCCTTTGCATAATAAATAAATTATTGCGTGCATTATTCTTAGCAATTTCTCCAGTTACTTACACTTGTTTAAGTTCAGTTGCATTTCCAATCGATTTCAGTCCTCTCGGACAACAGACACTAACTCAGTGGGATGAACAGCGACAACTAACCACAAATAAGGGTTGTTACTAGAGGTATATGCAGCAAAAAGTGAAATCACGATCGTGGTTTATTCACAATATACTTGAAAAAAGGAACCGGTCAATCACCGTATACTGGTCAATAACTACCTAGTTTACCCTATACAAAACTTAATTTGACATCTATTGTACATAGATTGAATCTATTAAATTCTTAAATACGGTATATACAACATCGGGCACAGTCTTAACATGATATATAAACAGTTAAATTACTCATTGTGTTTTAACAAGGGGAACCCCAATTTACTACCTTCCCCCTTATAAGGATGTGTACGGTGTCTAGTAACAGTAATTGTTTTCTTTACATTTTGCTGACCTTTGTCTTCAAACTGTGTGTTAGTCGTGTCATCCTGCTCCATTTGTTGATACCAATCCTCCGTATGCTGCAGGTTCTTCGAGGTGGATGTTGGTATCGAACCAGATTGTAGGCTACTGATGTTTTGAATATTGTCAGGAGAATTGCTCAAATCACCGGACTCTTTCATTGTGTTAGCTGTTGAAGCACTGTTGTCTTGTTTCTTCTTAGGCATCTTTCCTATGGCAGAGTTATTCAACTTGGTTCCCATTTGCTTTTCTGTTCCTCTTGTGTCCTCTGTCTTCTGCTTTCCATGCATATCAGCTGAAGGAAGTTCTTCAGCTGAATCAGTGTCCGAATCAGGTATTGGTTGAGTTACAGTCCCATTATCTTTCTGCGTTTTATCCACTTCATATGTTATGATGACTCTATTTGTAACCTCTTTGCCTACTGGTTTGTCTGTAACTGCATGCAATTCATTTTCGATGTTTGTTTTCACTGGTTTATTTTGATTATCAGCATTCACTAATCTTGTAGACATGTTAGATGGCCCAGGTACATCACATATTTCAGGTGGGATGCCATCTTCACTCACATCAGTAGTTACATTAACATGTGTCTGGAGTATGTCACTAAATGTCAGTCGCGTACGAGGTACAGTGTTTATCGGCATTTTGACACTTCTGTTAGGGCAAGTATGCCGTAAATGACTAGAACTACCACACAAGAAACAAGTTTGTTCTTGCCCAGGGTAAGTGATATACGCTTTATAATTGGCAATTGTTAGATTCGTGGGAATAGATTGTTTGATTACCATTTGCACTACTCGTATGCCAGTATCTATTTTGTAACGATATCAATGAGACCATTTTTCATTTTCTATTTGAAGCACTTTCCCAAAATTTTGTAAGGTATTACGGATCCTATCATTGGGAACTTCCGGTGGTATATTTAAAACCCGGACGGAAACATAATCATCTTCAGCTGGTGTAATTGTCACTGTCGTCGTAGCACCATTAAGTAATTCCACTACTGATGTACCGGTATGTCTCTGTACGTAGCGTTCATAATTTGCAGAGGATGTAAATTTTAAATATGCTGCATTTTGCTTACCAACAAGCTGAATGGTTTGTAGTTCTTCATCCTTTATCTTCAATACTTCATCTATCCAACGGTGCACATCTAAAGCTGTAGGTCGTTATTGTTCTTTGTCAAATGTTGCTCTCATTGTATGTTGACGCACTATTTTAGTTTCCATTATATTGCTATTACCGATCGAACTATAACTTATCACAACAACCGCTCCGCTTCCTAGTCACTCGGAACGATGTACACTGCACGGCTGCTGTCGTCGAACTGATACTGGTACATGTTTTTGATACCTAGCAAGATAGGACATTTTGCATCATAACTCTGAAAGTAAGGACTTGCGGGAAAAGTTGTATAGAACATTTTAGTTTTAGTTTTACCTCTACATTACACCCACAAAGTTTTTTACAAGTATTTATGAATCACCCTGTATACTCTGAAGATAAAAATACATTCACAAGGAAAAAAGCTCTAATAACATTGGTCCGCAAATGAACCATTGTCGAGGCAATGCACATTTTCTGTTGAGATTCCTCGCTGACTAAGAGCAGGTGTTCAAAATTATCTCCATGCATCCGAACGCAACATTGTGTTCTTCCATGTAGTGAGCTGCGAATCCTCTTGGGCAGATCTGAATCATTCCATATTTGCTGAAAGGCACGTTTAATCCGAAACCGCAATTCCTCAGAAGTGCAGACCAAGCTATTTACATGGCCCCAAACACAGAAATCTGTCGGATTCAAATCAGGTGATCTAGGAGGCCATTGCACAGACCCTCCTCTACCCAAGGAAATATGGCCATGAACTGTTAATTTGCAGACCAATGTTTATTGGTACATTTTTGCTTCTTTCAGTTTTTATTTTGCATCTGTAAATTATTGACCATCAATTTTTAAACAACCTGTACATGTAATTTTACAAGAAAAATTCTGCTCTTAAAAAAAAGGCTGTTAAACTTACATTACGGTGATACGAACGTCTATCCTTTATATAAATAGCAAGATGAGGGTATCCTGTCACTTTGGACAGCTACTTATTTTTTACTTCAGATCATTTAATTAATTATGTCTAACTCTCCGTACCAAATTTCGCTTGTTATGTACTAAAGATTGATTCAAATCGCGCACGCACAACCCATAAAATATTATACCTTATAGGGAAACATCAGCTTTACAGCGTAATAATCAATAATGCAATGATGTGACCCTCAGATTCCTAATAAATTACTTACCAAACAACAGTTTTTACCTACGTCATAATGCCAGTTTCCCGTGAAACGATACAAAACTTGTTTAAAATCCTGTCGAACAACATTTTGCGGAGGACTAATTCTCTTTTAGTCTCCAAGAAAAATTTGGATAATGTGCACGTGTAAACACTCCGATGAATACGTAGAGGAATGCATTAATGCGAGGCTTTGTCGGTTCCTCAGGAAGATCCAATAATGGCATTGTTCAAATTATGAAAATAAAGTTTATCGAATGTTTAATTTATCATAGTAACTATGAATATGTTGAAACAAAATTTACAGCAAGATCAATCGAAAATTTCAAATTAGGCCAATATAAAATCCAAGTATTACAAATATCTCTCCAGTAATTCAAACCCCGCCCTCTTTCGATTCTATTTCCAGGATGTTATTACTGTCCAACTATTATCTCTGTCTGCTACTAAAGACCAAAGATCTACCTTGCTATACTCAGAATTGAGGGGTTAGCTGGAAGAAGGGCGTAACTCAGAAAACATAGTTTTGAGATAATCAACTAAAACTATCTGTACCCTGCATCTCTTGCTGGAATATGATACCATTCATATATATTGTAGGGTAATACGTTCTCTTGTGATTACAATGAGTTCGATGGTTAATGTTTAAATATTGTACGAGAACGAAGCATTCATATTTTTTAATTGCGCCCTTCTTCCATAGAAGAGGGTTGAAAATACAGCAATACCGATAGCTTTTCTATATTTCTATAGGAAATGCTAGATATAGGTCTATACTACAATAATGAAGATAATTACAATGTATGTTCTACAAAAAATATATATAATAATTATAATATATGTTCGTTTACTAAATTGTTACCACAGCATTAAAAACAATTAATCCCACTCATTTCACGTTATCATTTTAACTAAAAGTACCTACAATATAGGCTTACAAACACTATACCACTTTAAGTGATCTAATAACCTAACACAAACAACATCTAGAATCTTGTGAGGCCTACTGGGGTGTGTGCCTCTCATATCTGTCATTACAGTACAACCTAGTTTCACTAAATTTTAAACAATGACAGAATAAAAGACTTGCATAAAAATTCTTCTCAGTCATGATACTGTATATCCAAGAACATTCACGGTGCTGTAGTTTTACAGTTGTTTGACGTTGCTTAATGATCCTTCTCTCTAAATATCCCGTAAGAAATGTAACCTGTTGGTTTTTTTATTACAGTTTCCCAAAATCCTCAATGGAAAATGAGTTGTTCCTCTGTAGACACCTCCTATTTCTTCTGGCAGCAACTGGCTTAAATATTTTGCCGCTAACTTGTCAGAAATATGGTCGTTCTAAATGACTGACTGCCAGTCTGGATCTAAAATTTTATAGCACTGCATACCCCTATATTATTAGCATCTTATATTCATTCTCCACTGAAAAAATAAATAGTAATACTGTATTTCTTTCACCATTTTTCCTGACCTACTTGTGGAAGTTCTGCCGTAATTCCGTCGTCGCTTGCTAGATATTCTTTCATAGTTTGTTAAACCGTCTCCGTTTTCTATCTTTCCAAATGTAATTCATTTTCACTGATACTTTCAACATCAGGAAGGTTATACGAGTATTCGCTTCCATTAGGCGAAAGTTAGAATAGATCAGAACATTCGTCAGACAACGCGAACACCCTTGCAGTTACCTTCGCCGGTCCTCGAACCACAGTAGTGAGATGGAAGACGGACGCATTTCAATAATACCTCTCTATTGCAATCTATTGGGAGTAGAGGCATAACAATGTTGTGGTTGGTAGAAACGCAGCCAAAGAAAGCATAAGTTATAGCCATTTTACGGATAAACACCGTAATTCGAATTACACCCTTCTTCCAGCCAACCCCTCAATTAATCGTCTACAAGCCTTTCTGTTACCATGTATCGTTGGAGCCGAGATTCGTAGATTCACATATGGGCAAGGGCAATGCATTTTAAAGGATAACAAAATCATTTTGAAACAAGATTAATGAAGAGGCTTAGAGATTGAAAAGAAAATGGAAAGAGAAGTTCAGAACACCAAAAATTGAGATGGAAAAATAGGCCTACGTTAACACGTGGACTAACTGATGAATGAACGCAATCATTGCCGTTTTAACTCATGGGCGAATCCAGGCGGGTTATAAGAGCCCATGATGACGATGATGATAAATATGGGATTAAATCAAAGATTAACTTTTATTGCAAAACTTCATTCACTGAACAATAAAGGTATTGTCTATTGCTGCCTCTCTGTCCTCCACGGTTCGACAATAAACTTACGCTCTTTTTTTCTCAATACTATGTACAACCATTACAATTCACGTTATAATAGTCATTCAAGCAATTTGTATTTCAATAAAAGATTTTATCTAACCTCATGAGTCCTGAAACATTTGTTTTATTTTTGAAGTTCAATATAATTTCACACTTCAAAACAAAATCACTGACATGAGGATACATTCTGATAGAATTCTGCAGGTTACAGTTAGGGCAGAAATGCAGGTATTGTATATTATACCATGAACCTCTGCACACACATAATAATCATGAAGTATGGTATAATATACTATACTCTCAGGATTCAGGAGGTTAATATATTTATCACAGATATCAGTTTCCTTCATTAATTTTATTGTATATATTGGAATATTGTTACACAATTTTTACGACGCTTTATCAACTGCTATGATTATCTAGCGTATGAATAATAAAATAAAGTGATATTGTCAGAAAAATACGTTCAGGGTACAGCGCCGAAAGTTACCCAGCATTTGCTGTTAATGGGTTGAGGGCAAACACCGGAAAAAGCCTCAACCCGGTAACTTGTCCCAACCAGGATCTGAACTCGAGCCCGCTCGTTTCACGGTCAGACAAGCTAATCGTTACTCCGTAACGGTGGACTGATGTTTTATTTTTAAAAATTCTACAACGATTGAATGTCACTATCAAATGATTTATGCTACACAACACCAGACAATATTACAGTAATTCGAATTTCCAACGTAAGTAATCGTGTCAGTAAGTCTACGAAGTTATTATTTTTTTTTTATTTTCTAACTTAACACCCTTCCCTGTTAATTTATCATTAGTAATGAGGCGTTTTGACAGTGGTTGTGCTGACCGAAAGGGAGCCAATCTGACATTTCACTTTTTTCGAAATACAAAGTGATTCAAAAAAGGTCACAAAGTCGTACTTTAAAACTTTCACAATAGGAACTCATGGCTAGTAATAAGCATGAATCACTATAAGCCTGTGATGGACAGCATACCAAAAGAATAAAAAAGTGTAGCAGGTAAATATTGAATGAATTTTGCAAATGATTTCATATTACACAGAAAGCTAATCAATCAATCAATCAATCAATCAATCATGTTTATTTGTCAGAATTACAATAGCGTAATTATAGACAATGTTCAATAAAAAAACAGATTAAAATTCCAAGTTCATATGGCTGTCAAAAAATTCATTAATATAAAGGTTTATCTAAAAGCCATTTTTTTTAATAAATTTAAACCTAAATAAGCTGAGTGGGCATTCTTAGGCTATCTATTAAACATATCTAAAGAAATAACATTGAACTATTGCTTGGTCTTTGTCAACCTGACCGTAGGTGTTACAATATAATGCTTATTTCTAGTACAATATTTGTGAAGCTGGGATTGAGAAGAATGACTATTTAAATTTATCTTGGTATAGACTAAACAGTCATAAATATATTGATTAACTACAGTAAGAATATTAGCATTACGAAATAAAGGTCGACAATGAGCATTAAAAGATGAATTAGTAATAATACGTAATGCTTTTTTCTGCAAGATTAGAACACTATTAACATCAGCATCGTTACCCCACAAACGAATACCATAATAAAATACACTATGGAAAAATGCATAATAGACTTGTTTCAAATATCTACTAGATACAAGAGCTGGTGACGACTATATTCAATGCTGGGATTTCTATGGAGGCCGCCCACTCCAAAATATTCCAGAAACCTCCCGAACCACATCATATGCTGCAAGTAACCTGGCTAAATATGTTTCTGAATCTTACATGTCTCATAAACAAGGCTTCTAATATTCCTCAAAAGAAATGATCAAGAGGCATAAAGTCAGGGGACCGGGCTGGCCATACAATCGAACCTCACCTTCTGATCCAACGCCTGAGATATGAGACATTTAATAAGTCTCGTTCAGCTGACGCACGTTAAGTGGCACGGTTTGTACCAACTCTGGAACAACTCGTTGCAAAAAGTTATTGTAAATCTCCCCATTCAAATGTAGTGTAATTAGGTACGGTGCGAAGTATGTTTCCATTCACAATGTACATCCTGATATATGGGCGTGTAACGACTGATTATTACTTCGGAGACCATACGAAAAATGTTATATTTTGTTCCCTCTACAAACCCCTTCATTGGAGCACAACTTTTGAATCACTGGATATGTTATCAATACATGTTGCAACAATGTTACATCGGTGTAAATGCGCTTTAATACTGGCCAAGATAAAAGGAATACTTAAAAAAATAAACACTTATCATGGCTTTCTTGAAATTGAATTAAATACTAGAAGGCACGTAAAACAACAATGCACCTGAATGAGAGTAGTACAGTCCAAATTTACCAGTAATTTCTCGCCCACGTCAAAAATCCATCAATGCAACCTATTAGAGTGACCCATAGTGTATTCTACCTTAAGAAAAAAGCATTGGTCTTACGGGTCTTGGGTAGTACACTGTTGCCGCAAGATACCTCCGTTAGTAGAACGAGTGAGGTATACTGTAGTATCTCTATTTCACTCTCTTCCTAATACGTACAGCGTTCTAGAAAGTTTATCGCAGAAGATAGGTACGTTGAGTCCGTTGACATGATAAAAAAACCTATTAATGCCATAATGATGCCTACAAAATTATACATTATATTTTATATACATTATTACTAGACTTCGGATATGTAGGTTATTAACCAACTTCTAGACACCTCAACTAGGGTCCATAATGATCTAAAGTAGGCATTAAAATACAGTTTTAGGGACATAAAACGTTACTGCAATTACAAATACTACTACTACTACTACTACTAATAATAATAATAATAATAATAATAATAATAATAATAATAATAGTAATAAAATTAAAACTGTTATTTTATTGAGTTAAAAAGTGCTTATAATACAGACATAAGATTGTTTGCAGCACAAGTTTAACGTTATTAAATGTTAAGATTATGTGCAGCACAATTTTTCCGTTATTAAAAATGTTAAGATGTGCTTATAATACAAATTCAGGATTATGTATAGCACACTTTTTTCGTTATTAACTTCACACTAATCAAACAAGAACCTAAGTTACGTACCTAATACTTTTGTTGTTTTGCGGACAGTTAAATTTTGTGTACTGCTTCAAATAAGCGCAGAAAATGTACGTGTTTCAACAATGTAAGTTTTCCAGAGGAGATGTTCGGCAAGAGAGGGAAGACTTTTCCATCAATTTAGCTGTTACTCCGTTATTCATAAATTAAATACATGATAATTTTAGAGGTGTAACAAAATTTTAGCACGCGAAATCGATCTAGTTCTCAATGAAATTATGTTCTATGATTGAAATGAAACTAATTAATTCCCAGTTCTCAAGAAAAATACTTATAAATAGTTGATGAAACAGCCTCCATATGTTCAATGCTATTTTTTCTTAAAGTGGAATTCTCTATACCTGCAGGGAGTTTTGTTCCGTTCCACATCTGCATTCCATCCAAGGCCATCGTTTGGAATAACACTTCGTAACACAACTGTCATCAAATCGCTGTTGAAAGGATTGATTACTGGAGCGGTGACCAAAACTCGAGCTGCAGTGATTACATGCGACAGACAGCCTATGAAGTAAGGAGGCTGAGAAGAGGTACTTGACATGAAAACTATAACCAGTTGTGGTTCCTGTACTAACATATTGATCAATCCAGTGGATGAAAATCTCAAGCTCTGCTGTATCAGTAATGTCACTGCTGTCATCAAGAGCCAGTGAATAATATACGATTTCTCTTCCTTCTTTTTTTTAACCTTCCTCTTGAATGTAACCAGGAATTTGTAAATTCTTCTCTCGATAATTGGTCGAGAAATTCTTAGTTATCCAAAATTAAAAACTTCTTTTGGACAAGTTATTTAAGCTGTTTTAATCATTACTCTTTTGAAAAATTCTGTTTTATTAAAAGACTTTAGAGCACGATATATTTCAAACCCCATTAGGTAGCTGACTTCCTTACATTTATTTATCTCATCTTTCTCTTCCTGGTTATGATTTAAGAGATGTCAATTTCTGGCGTTTAACAGTTCGTCGGCACATAATATTGAGTCAGTTTTTCTATAATAACATTATTAAATGAATAACTAATAAACAGATACCCTCATTTAAAGATTAAGAAGATTAAAATTGAGATAAAACCTAATAATTTTATGCTTCTAGGGAGAAGATCTAAAAACATGAATATTCATGCACGTACAGAAGAATTATAGAAACGCATACTTAGTGGTCAGTAATAATAATAATAATAATAATAATAATAATAATAATAATAATAATAATAATAATAATACATTATTCAGCGTGGCAATTAATGTTTCTATATATTCCTAATTGAACCGTTGAGCACAGTAAACACATTACATTTTGCAAATCTAGTCTTTCAGGTAATGCTCCCTGTAAAGCAGATTTGAATAATTTCAAGGGAAAAATTGTCCCGGGGCCGGGTATCGATCCCGGGACCTCTGGTTGAACGTACCGGCGCTCTGCCAACTGAGCTACCCGGGAACTCCACCCGACACTGTCTCAACTTTTCCCTTTTATATCCACACAACTCGCGTGGGCTGACGAAACGCCAGAGACCCACATCGAGTGCACACAATCTCTGTGTGACTTAGAATAGTGGTTTTCTGTTAACGTACACAGTGACGTATATATTATGCAAATCTAGTCTTTCAGGTAATGCTCCGTGTAAAGCAGATTTGAATAATTTCAAGGAAAAATTTGTTCCGGGGCCGGGTATCGATCCCGAGATCTCTGGTTGAACGTACGAGCGCTCTGTCAACTGAGCTACCCGAGAACTCCACCCGACACCGTCTCAACTTTTCCCTTTTATATCCACACAACTCGTGTGGGCTGACGAAACGCCAGAGACCCAGTTGAGACGGTGTCGGGTGGAGTTCCCGGGTAGTTCAGGTGGCAGAGCGCTGGTACGTTCAACCAGAGGTCCCGGGATCGATACCCGGCCCCGGAACAATTTTTCCCTTGAAATTATTCAAATCTGCTTTGCAGGGAGCATTACCTGAAAGACTAGATTTGCATAATATATACGTCACTGTGTACGTTAACAGAAAACCACAATTCTAAGTCACACAGAGATTGTGTGCACTCGATGTGGGTCTCTGGCGTTTCGTCAGCCCACGCGAGTTGTGTGGATATAAAAGGGAAAAGTTGAGACGGTGTCGGGTGGAGTTCCCGGGTAGCTCAGTTGGCAGAGCGCTGGTACGTTCAACCGGAGGTCCCGGGATCGATACCCGGCCCCGGAACAATTTTTCCCTTGAAATTATTCACATTACATTTTTTCCGACAGTGCAACAGAATATTTCTCCTTTTCATTCTTTACAAAACCACCTCTTACTGTTTGCAGAGACAGAGTTTATAGAGCGACATGATACATGATGATGAAAAACACAGCAATGTACAGGAAACTCCTCGTACCCGTTTGAAAGTCTGATTACACGATGTAATCACGATATCCGCTTTGGTCACCGCTGGATTACTTTCATCTTTCTCACCGAGGACCGAACTAAGGTCTGCAGCGAGGCTGGGACGAAAGAGAGTACCGTAAAATATAAAGCCATAATTAGTTGGTGTTCTATCCGGCGAGCTGGGCGGCAGGCGCGTCTTAATCTCGCTGGGGCTGCCTTGCGAGCAAGGAGATGGACAAAAACGCGGAATTGTGACATCATTAGTTGATCTCCCCTCGGCGAGGAGGGTGAGATTAAGCCAGACCATTCCTAAATGCTCCCATGAATGAAAAACCTGGCCGATTAGGGTCGCTTAAAAGAAAGGTAACCGGCCGACTAGGGAGGAGGTGCGGGGGGGCTCCATGTTCTTTGTCAGCAAAACTAACACGAGAACGGTGCGATAGCATCAGCCATAATCACTGACTGCTTACGCTACTTGCTTGCAAAGTTGGCCTGCACGAATCGGGTGTAAAACATACATCTAATTTATTACCAACGTTAAAAGCTCCGGTGTAAGGTGCCCATAGACTAATGCACGTAGCAATGGCCTTACCCCTTTATAACAATAAAAGCACGGAAAAAACAGCCTCGCGAACAACATAATGTGGCCATAATGAGCATTATACCTCACCGTGACTCCGCCTGTTTGTTTACAGAAAGGTAAGACAAGGGTAACAGCGAAACAAACAAGTGCGTCGTATTACTTCTATAAGCCTAATCTTTTGCTTCAGAATTTATGGCCGCTATACCATGTGTCATGTTTAATTTTCTGGAAATTATTTAATAAACGAGTGAAAAGAAGATACACTAAAGCCACGTTCATAAGGATAAAACATTGTCTGTAATCCTAGGCACTACCTACATTTAAAATAAAACATATACGTGTTAATTATCCGTAAATAAATTAATAACCCATTACACTTATGCTCCCTTCTCTCATTACTGATAAATACTTAGGAGGTCAAGGTGGTACCATAAGTATTTCATGAACAACCAATACAACAGTTACAGACATGGACAAATTATTAGACTAAATTAATTATATGTGCAACAAAGTTGTATTTATCGGCAGAAATAATGAACAAAAATGTATTTTGTACAGAAATAATGAACAGAAAATTGAGTCTGGAGGTTACTAATATTTTATGAACATTCCCTTATTCTTTATTAACACGTTGATTTTGTCAGCGATGCTGGAAACGAAATTTTGACACTTTCTTTGAATATTAGCATAATTTAGCCGGATAGTGCTTAAGCGAGTCCATGTTTTGTTTTAAGTCTCGTTTTTATTCACTTTCTTCTACAGTATAGATCACACATTTTTAATTTTGTTCATGTCCGGTCTTATTGCAGGCCATGGGAGAACAGACTGTTCTGGAGTATAGGATTAAAACACCACTAGTATCAATACAGCCAGACAAAATATACTTAACCATTGGGCAAATATACCAGAAGAAGTAAACAATCATATTTACAACAATAGACACTTTGTGAATTATACGGATAGTTGATATGACGATTATATTGTTTCCAAGAAAAACGTTTTAGTCTAATAATTTGTCCACAAAGTCGATATTCCCGTCGCAAATAAATCTTACAAAATGGATAGCCAAATACTGCGCACGAATAATCGTACTCTGGTCCACAAATACTGCGAATGATAGATTAAACACAAAAATTATATACCAATACCAACTATGAGACACTAAAAAGAACGCCAAAAATAGTATAAAACTTTTATTCCAGTAGTCTTATCAGCAGAGTTAGGAAGTTGGTACCAAAACTATTTTTACTTGGTTATTTAACGACGCTGTATCAACTACGAGGTTATTTAGCGTCAAAGAAATTGGTGATAGCGAGATGAAGCCGAGGATTCGCCGTAGATTACCTGATATTTTCCTTACGGTTGGGGAAAACCTCGGAAAAAACCCAAGCGGGAATCGAACCCGCGCCTGAGCGCAACTCTGGATCGGCAGGCAAGCGCCTTAACCGACTGAGCTACACCGGTAGCCCCCAAAACTATTGTATTGTATGAGCTTGGACTATATCTCTACCGAATGAACGATAGTAACGTAGCTCTAAATGTCAACAAACCAGCACAACAAACATGTACAGTGGAGTGGTAACCAAACTAGTCTTTGTGCCAATGGTCCATGGACATAGAACAAGAAACACTATAAGCAAGTGGTATAAAAAGGCACTAATTGTCAAATTAGAAACTTTGTAATTTTCAATCTAAAATAATTTACACATACGTATAAAAGTAATAAACCAAATACAAAGTGAAATATCTCTGGACTTATGTACATTTTCTGTTTATTAAAAGAAATACTCCTTCCATATCCTCTGATTGAGGTCGTGGCTGATATTATTATGAAAATCGACACTCTGAATTTTACACAATTCCAAATATCGATGTTCAACATGGGTTCCGTTAACACGGTTTCAGAACAATAATCAAATATTATTAGGAAAAATTGTCATTATGAAAACTGATTAGAAGAAATAGTTATTAGGAAAATGTTCATTATGAAAGTCATTTTAGCAAAAGTGGTTTAGGAAAAATGACCGGTGAAGTCGTGTTACTGTAAATGGGAGCAATTTTTATGCTTAGCAATGAATAATACACTACAAAGGAGATAGAAGAATAATAAAAACCTCTTCAGCAACGATTAAACGCCAGAGCACTGAATAATGCAGAAATATCTACTCTTCTACGGAAAAAAAGATTAAAATATGAAGAATCTATTACTAGCGATAAATATGATGAAGAAGCGGAGAATATTATTAAAAGGGATCACGACGTGAATTTACAACGAGGTTGTACAAGTTCTGATAATAAGGATAACAGTGATCCAGAAGAATGCAATAATATTCAAACAGTGAATTCTTTGTTGAGCAAAAAGGAATATGCGAATGAAGACTGATTTATCGGTAAGAAGCTAAATGTTATTGATTTGGAACACATTATAAAAATCAATTGGCTGAGACCCAAACTGTTCTAAGTCCAACCTTTTATAAGAAAGAAATCTGTGTTTCATTGTGTTCCAGTTCTTGTCCGCATATATGAATCGAACAAAATTGTAAATATTACTCTCCATAAGGTTGCTATTAAGCTATTCCAAGTTGTTTCATGAAGCTTTGAATGTCAGGAGCTTAAAATAGTTCTGCTGAAGAAAGAAATAATAAAATGGACTTGGAACAGTCTGGTTCTGGGTCATCGTTATTCTATTGGTGAGCTTAATAAAGTTCATTTTTATAGAGTTAAAATTCTATAAGTTGCATTTTATTTGATTAAAATTAAATAACATATGATAATAAAATCGGTATCAACAAAAAATAAAAAATTATCAAGTATCTTACAACAAACACAAGGTATCCTACGTCCCTGTTCATGGAAAATAAGTGGGCGCGATCGCTGGAGAGTTAGTAATTGTAAGAAGCAATAAAAATATATACATACTTTCCTTCTTTAATAAATCTTGGAGAAGAAATAATTATTTTTCTGTTATAAAGGAAGAAACCGTAACCTGCCTCAGGATTTGAAGTCTATCCATGAGAATGTGGGTGTCGTCCTAGAAACACTATTAGTCCATAGAAACTCAATCCAGTTGGTGTAATAAAATTGGCATAGTCTACTACCAACTGACATTTCAGTAAGTTCCTGTTCTTGTGGAACCCGAAGGCTGAACACTTCCCCCGCGAAAGCTGGTCGATGAACTTTATCTCCTTCCAGATTAGTCACTTCACATATTTACACACGCGTAATTATATAACGCAAATAATTTCATGCGACACTTAAAACACAATCGAGATAGGAGGTACATAACATGTTTGCTTTCTTCAATACAGAAAACGTGGAAAAAATCCTCATTCATGTTAACTTCTTCAGAAATACTTTCTATATTTGGAGAGGTATATGCACCTAGAGTGTGAAATATTTGAGATGGAAGTGATATTGAAGAAAAAGGTACCTAGTCAATTTTATTTGTCTCTGATTTAATTACTATACTACAACAAGTTTATTTTTTTGGTGTTATGGCAGAAGCTGATAATGTACAATTTTGGTAAAAATATTTTATTGACTAGATACTTTGCAAATGTTTTAACGTCATGGCAAAGCAGGACATGTTTAGTCTCATTAATAGCTAACACTAATACTAATAAATATATTCCTTCTAATGTATCCCTGATTTTTACTGAAAAAAATCAACTTTAAAACTGCTCTCCTTTAAAGTAAAGAAAATGTACGTATCAGCTTATGCCTTAATACCACAGAATGTGGCATCGACAGGGTTGGCAAGGTAGTATACTTGTTATGTTTTCTATTTAATTTGTACGGACTTAAAAAATCTCTGCAAATTTTGACTTAGCCCCTTTCTAAAAAGTGCGATTCAATTTATTATTCTCTCACCCTTAATGAAAATGTGACACTGATCATTTTTCCCGTGTACCTTTCAATTAATAAACGTGACCTTTAAATTGAAGTTAAAATTATCATGAACTATTGGGCACTGAAAAACCTTTGATAAGATTTGTTTACATAGAAATACTGTGATTATTGTGAAATATTAATAGAGAAGTTAGTGTTTAAATGTGGCCTGTCACTATGTTGCCTTAAGCCCTTCTTAGTGATCAACCAAATTTCAAATATCATTTGGAACGTATAGACGGACTCAGACTTCCAATGCTTCACTATTAGCCAAGAGGACGTAGAAATCAAATTCAGAAGGCAGTAGAAAAAAGTAGACTAAATATTTTAACAGGTACATTAGCAATAGGATCCAATGTTTGCTGAATTATCGGTAATTTACTTTTCGAATAATTGTAGTTAATATGCAAAGCCCATTACTCGTAATTTACATTAATATTTTTGGAAAACTATAGAATTGTTGTACAGACGTTTAATCACTCCAAAGCAGCATGGACTGAGCACAGTTTTACACATTTAAAAAGTGTGGAAACTTCTGTATAATGCACCACATAATAGGAAAGGCTAACGTGAACATCACGCCTATAATAAAACGTCTTCTATGTCGCGAAAAAGAAGGTTGATGGTAAGATAAATTAAGGAGAGTTAGTCGTTATGGCCTGCAAAATGATGGTAAAATAGCCTATCTTCAAGCAATCATAGATATAATACTATTTATTAGAACTCTTTCATTTTTTAGTAATGTGTTTATACTTATTAAGCTTCAAAATGAAAAATGAATGGTTACTCTAGAGTAAATATTTACCTTCTATATTCACTTATTATAGCACACATTAAATTGTAATTTTAGCCAGTTACTGCTAATAGATACTAAAACATACCCTACTAAAATTATTAATATATCTGTAATATTATGAGCATAGGGCTTATACCAATCATCACCGTCAATAAATTAAAAAAAAATTGACGATGAAGATTGGTATAAGCTCTATACCCATAATATTGCAGATATATTAATAACTTTGCTAGGGTGTGTTTTAGTATCTATTATCAGTAAATGGCTAAAATTTCAATTCAATGTGTGCTATAATAAGTGAATAGAGTGTACCTGTTTAGAAATATGTTTAAATTCAAAAATTATTTTAAGGGTAAATATTTACTCTAGAGTAACCATTCTTTTTTATTTTAATGCTTAATATGTATACTTATATAACTAAAAAATGAAAGAGCTCTGATAAATAATATTACATTTATGACTGCCTGAAGAGAGGATATTTTTACTTTATTTCGCAGGAGATAACGACCAACTCCCCTTAATAATTATCAGACCGAAAAGAAGGAAGGGTGAATTACTCCAACCGTGAAAATGGTTAGTTAAATTTTTCAGCAAGTGTTGTAATCTAAGTCAATAGAATATTTAAATTTTGTGTTTGCATACTTACAGAGTACCTAAAATTACTCTTCTGACTTGACGTTGCTTATTTATAATTTGGCAAGATTCAGAAACAACAATTATTTGTTTACAGACCAACACACACATTACATAACATGAAGTTAAGAATTATTAAACGAATCTTCCTGTAACTGCCAGAAAACAAAGGCTAATAATATAATTCAATTCAGATCACTGTAGAATAACATGTTATAGCCTACACAGGTGACTCAGCATTCTCAAATTCTCTGAGAATCAAGAACGATAAATCCGTGTCAATGCGGTGATAGTATCTGGATCGAAAACCACGCCTCCGTTCATAATATCACAACTCAACATAATCATCAATCATACACCTCTTTTTTGTTCAATTTTAGAGCTCTCGTTCTAGTTTTCTTCGGTCGTATTAATAGCTTGTTCCGTAACATAGTACGCATATGAAGCTCGAACAACATTTAGACACATCAGGAATGAACACAAAAAACTACAGAATTTAAAAAGTAAAACTAGAATGACTGAAATGTTTTTACTTTATCGTTAATAGACATTTAAAAAGGATTTCAAGCTGAAGTATTACATGTCACGGCATTGAAAAATATGATTACATGCCTGAAACCACAAATAAATAAATGAATATAAATGAATGAATGAATGAATGGATGAAATGAATAGAATGAATGGTTTGCTAGAATGAATAGAATGAATGGCTGGAATGAATAGAATGAATGGATTGCTACAATGAATGAATGAATTGCTAGAATGAATGTATGAATGCATGGATTGATTGCTAGAATGAATATATTGCTAGAATTAATGTATGAATGAATGAATGAATGAATGAATGAATGAATGAATGAATGAATGGATTGCTAGAATGAATATATGAACGAATGGATTGCTAGAATGAATATATGAATGAATGGATTGCTAGAATGAATGTAGTGCTAGAATGAATATGTGAATGAATGGAATGCTACAATGGATGTATGAATGAATGGATTGCTAGAATGGATGTATGAATGAAAGGATTGCTAGAATGAATGTATGAATGAATGGATTGCTAGAATGAATGTATGAATGAATGGATTGCTAGAATGAATATGTGAATGAATGGATTGCTAGAATGAATGCATGAATGAATGGATTGCTAGAATGAATGTATGAATGAATGGATTGCTAGAATGAATGTATGAATGAATGGATTGCTAGAATGAATGTATGAATGAATGCATGGATTGTTAGAATGAATGAATGGATTGCTTGAATGAATGAATGAATGAATGAATAAATGAATGAATGAATGAATGAATGAATGAATAAATAAATTGCTAGAATGAATGAATGATTTGCTAGAATGAAACTCAATCCTAGTGTCCCTCAAACTCTTCAGCGAAAAGGGTGAATTAAGCTTACTTGAAGTCTACACTGAACAATTTATTCATGTCCTTTGCTGTAAGTGTAACCGACTGTCGTGAATGAATTTATACAGGTAAAATATTTTCAAAAACGTTTACTTGAAAGTAATGGTATGCAAGACACTGCTGGAAGAAAACAATTATGAATACCGTTTTGCACCGTGAAGTTATCTTAACAAAATGATCTAGCACGAATTAATTTGAAGTTGTGCCGCGTGAGGGGAAATCCACTGAGCACATAAAAGAGTGGCGCTCTTACAAAAGTTTACTTCTAACAGACGCACGCACCACTTACTGGGTTCACAGAAGAGATTTAAAGTCACATTAGGTCTTCAGGCCCCTTTATAATCACTGATCACAGCTAATTTTGTGAAATTTCTGTCGAAAATTAATTAACAGTGATCAATATAAATTGATAATGTGTGTCAGATTTATACTGCATTGTTTACTTTAATTAGGCTACAGTGCTGACACAGTGTAAGGCCAGTCCTTACATATATTTTTTGTTCTACCCTGGAATTTATTTCAGAATTTATATTCAATATTATATACAGGAAGAGTGTTTAAAATACAACACTTCGATAAATGTGGAACTCGTTCTTGAAAATTTAAATGTGATTGCAGAATTTGTGCTTTAGAGTAGGCCTACCGTATTCTAAAATCATGATATTTAATTAAAATAATTTATAACTCTTGTGTAGTAGGTCCACAGAAGACTTAGATACTTCCAAGATAGTTCCGATGTCCCAGCATGACCTACCTGTTTTGCACGTAACAAATATCAGACAGTTTCTTTTTCTTCTGTCACAACTTTTCATCCCACCGTTCATGAAACTTCACATAACAAAAGTATCATTAGCACACAATCATAAATTCATTCACCAGAAGTACAGCCCTTCTAAATGTAAATCGACATAGCAATGTTACTATAGAGCGTTCAGCGTTTAGAAAATACAATTTGGTATTCAAGATGGAGGTAACCTCTGCACCAAAATGAAACTGGTAATTGATCATGAGGAGAGATTTGAAAAATCTAAATAAGTTTTTTCTCTAACATTCACAGTTTTAGAGGAAATCGAAACATTTGGCAACATCACGACTACTGAAATAACTTTACCAAGCGCGGCCTGCGCTCCATTCCTTACCTCCCCCTCCCCCTCTGCTGTACTCTGTTGGTGACGCGCGACAGTGCGCTGCGTTGCAAAATTTATTTTAACGATTTTCGCAATTATTCAATTTAAATTCATGGCTAAAGGTTTGATATGCAAAATAAGATTCAAAACATTAAGTGTTCAGATTAATTTTATCCATCTGTCTGTACAGCATTTAGTCATTTATCTCGGACCATTACCGCAATAGAGCGCTGCAAACAATGGACAAAAGCTTATTTTTTTCTGTTGTATGGTGCTTCATCAAAGGAAAAGTGTAATCAAAGTTTTATTACATCTAACATGTAGAATTAGCTCTTAAATATTTGTGCATCAATCCCCTTCCACCCTGTATAGGTGTCTTCTCAGGCGGCAGCAAACTGCATCGGATGTTCTGTCTCGGACAGGACGGTTTTGTATCGGACTGTCCGATGTAACAGTGATTAAATGCATTCCTAAGAGGACATTTGTCCGATGCAGTATGCTGTCGAACTTAGCGAAAATAATCTTTCTTTGTAATGTAATTGAAATAAGTTATTTACACATTTTCTAACGCAATGATGTCAAAGCAAGCGCATTTTTCTGACCTTGACGTCGTGCGCGGGCATCAAGCGCTAGGTATGGAAGGAGGAAGGATTTTATATATATATATATATATATATGAATAAGCAGCCTGTTGGATTAAGAAAACATGGTGCACAAACTTCAAACGGAACGTGAAATTTTATGTCATTTTTATATGGCTTCTTTCTTTTTGATATTTTATTTATTGTCTGTGAAACAAAAGTACTAATACCAATTACTTAATATTGCAGTTGTATTTTAAACTCTAATAACATAAGAGTCAAGAAAGAATGTTCACTTAAATTCCATAGTAGTACAACTATACTGTACTAAGTGAATGAAACACGTCATTCATAAAGGAAGTGATATCCCAAAAAAAGTGATTGAGTATGACATGATAAGTCGGAATTGATGGTATCTTTAACCTTATAAAATTAATAAAAACCTAATCCAAATGTTATTTTAGTATGAAGCAAAGTTACCTAGGTACTGTATAGGCCATGTTTTAACTGTAACTAATACTACCTAACAAAATTCTTATCACACTATGCTTTTAAGTTGATATTGGTGCGTAACTTCCTATAATAAGAGTAGTAAATTATTTTCTCGAAATCTGGGAAGCTATAGAGCTGACGTTTTTACAACACGTGAACACATATCTTTTGTTTATGATGTAACAGTAGTTCCTTTGTTAATTCATTTCATTACAAACATTTTCCATGCGAATATTTTCAAAAAATTATTACACTATCTTCAATGAAACCTATTTACAATATATTAATTTACGAAAACAGTTTCAGTACCTTTAAGGCTATAAATAAACATATCTGAAAATTTGACTTCACAAAAAAGTTCAGGAAATATTCCTTTTCAATAAAAAGCAAATTTGTGAAGAATGAGCATTACAATATTAAAACTTACATTCTTGTAATGGACTTATACTCATCAGACAAATCTAAAAAATAACATGTAGGCTATATAATTTTAATAAGCTCTTTTCCCTTTATCCTTTAAATCAGTACTGAATATAGCTCGATTAAGCGGTATATACTAACTCTTCCGTCTGTCTCTTTACTTTCCGCTGCAAAGCGCCCAGGCTCTCCTGAGCTCTAAAGCGCGCGCTTGCGCCTGTGGGCATCAGTTGACATGACTGTTCTAACGTATAAAAATAACAGAAGTAAATCTAAACATTGTAACCAAGCACTGCTTCAGTTATAAACGTTTTATATCCCCGAAGAAACTCAAAAAAGCGATTCGCGGAATACTCCGCCAGCTATAGGCCTACTACAAGGCAAAAAAAACAGGATTTCTCGGGGTACTCCAGTCACCATTGTCACACATATAGAATGTAATGCATAATTAGGCCTACTCTATCACTTTGTCCTATATCAAACTTCTCACGAGAAAGAACTCTACGGACATAGTACAGTGAAGAAGGTACCGTAACTCAGAACTAGCAGAAATATAAATGACCGTCGGCTTACAAGCACACATTTCATGAGGGCGGATATGTTAATAATGCCAAAAAAGTGCTTGTACAAATTTTTGCCACTCGTACGCAATAACGAGTGCCCTACAGAGAGTAAGTTTCCCTGAGGCCGTTTACAGAAAGAAAACAATTTCATGAAAAATTTATAAGAACGGATACGGCAATTGTTGAGCTATTTTCAACATATTCCCCACCGCAATTGAGACCTTTGTCATACCGTGGGATCAGCAGAGATGTGCATACGGCTGTCACACACTGGTCCCAATCCCAGGCGGTAGACTTCTACGACACAGGGATACAAAAGTTGATCCCATTGTATGATAAATGTCTCAGTTCCGGTGGGGAATGTGTTGAAAAATAGCTCAACAATTTCTGTATCTGTTCCAATAAGTCTTTCCATGAAATTGAGTTTTCTTCCTGTAAACGCCCCCAGAGAAACTTACTTTCTGGACGTCCTCGTAATTGCACTCGAGTGGCCAACATTTGTATAAGTAGTTGTTTTGATATTATTAACATAGTGGAAGAAAAAAAATAACTTCTTATCTGTCCCCAAGATAATGGTTGCTTGTTACGTGGTAGGCTATACTGATCCGACACTATACTCGGTTCTGAATTCTTGTTCCACTTCGGATGATTACTCAGTTGGTTTTTGAAGAATAAATATTTCTCCTCACCAGGTATGGAATTAACTTGGGGAACTAACAGTCACATTAAAAATGTAACTCTCTCGCCTTTCTGTCTTTCTATTTTCCTTGTTCCACTGGTTTACGTGTATTCCAGTTTGTTCTTCTCGTATTCCCCTTTTTCTCCACGTATTCCTCTTCCTCTTCAAGTATTCCCTTTCCTCTCCCCGTATTACCCTTACCCTCCCCGGATTCTTCCTCCCCATTACCTTCCCCTCGACCTAATTCAACTTCCTGTCCCCTTACTCCCCCTTCCTCACTCCGTACTCACCTTCCTCTCGCCGCACTCTCTTTCCTCCCCAAGCACTTCCTAACTCTTCTCGTATTCCTTTTATTCCCCTTCCTTTCCTCATATTCCCGTTCCTCTCCTCATATTCCCGTTCCTCTTTTCATATTCTCGTTCCTCTCTTCATATTCCCGTTCCTGTCCACATATTTCAGTTCCTCTCCTCATCTTCCCGTTCCTCTCCACATATTCCCGTTCCTCTCCTCATATTCCAGTTCCTCTCCTCATATTCTCCTTCCTCCCCATATTCCCATTCCTCTTCTAATATTCTCATTCCTCTCCTCAGATTCTCATTCCTCTCCACATATTTCCGTTCCCCTCCTCATATTCTCGTTCCCATCCATATATTCTCATTCCTGTCGGCATATTATCATTCCTCTCTTCCTATTCCCGTTCCTCGCCTCATATTCCCGTTTCTCTCCTCATATTCCCGTTCTTCTCCTTATATTCCACTTTTTCCCCACATATTCCCGTTTCTCTCCTTATATTGCCATTCCTGTCCACATATTCCCGCTCCTCTCCACATAAGGTAATTCGGAGGAAGATGCCAGTTGGGGGAAGTCGCAACTTTGTTTGCAGTTCTTTTATGTGTGAGCAGTTGGCAGCGCCGACCCTCTAGTGTGAAGAGTATTGACGGAGTGGACACGTAGGGTGTGGATTTGTCTTACTTTATCGCCTTTCTTCGCCGTTATTTTGGATCTTGTGAGCATATAGCCTGATGAGTACATACTTTATAATATTCTGTTGCTTATATTTAAGGTTCATTGACTGATATTTTATTTCAAATGGAATATCTGCTACATACGTGTGTTATGCATTCTGTTACGCGCACGAGGCATGCAGCTGTTGCAACAACCTTGCGATAGTAGGCAAGTAAGTGTGAGTGGCGTCTTCCCCTTGTAAGTGGAGGAAGACGCAACATGGTTAAGAAATACATTATTTAACCCGTAAATAATGTTGTGGAAAAGTTATTATTTGATAACATTTTACATTACATTATCTTAGATATTCTATGATACTGTACTTTACAAAAGGTATCAATGATTAAAAATGTAATTCACATTTCATTTCTCGAGACTACAAAATAAAAACAGATCGGTTATCTTGGTCAGAATGAAATTTAATTCGAGCTGCTGAAGATGTAAAGTATGGAAAAAAACGTTATGGGCTGCAATGAGGATGTGTGGCATTCCATACAGAACTCTGAAATGACTAATGGAATCTTCAAACCTTACTAAAGGTTCACCAGGTCCTTCCACTAGCGGAGCATGTGGCAGAAGACCTACATCAACAGTTGTTTCTATCAAAACGGATAATGGAATTTCAACTCTGAAAACAATCAGCCCTATTCCTCAAGTAAGAAAACCTAAACCCTCTGGGCGTAAAAAAAAAACAAACAGCGGAGGTCTTAACTACAGCACAGAGAAGAGAAACTATGCGGGAAAAGGCCAGATATAGAAAGAAAACTTCCCAACCAAGGAAGAAAAAGAGATGTGTAAATTCATCTTCTTCTTCTGGTGACGAAATTAGTCACGATGACAGTGACAATAGTTTTGACGAGAATGGTGATGATTTTTGTATTGTTTGTACTGGACACTTTTAAGTTAAGAAAGATCCCAAGTGTGACTGGATTCAGTACATCGCATGCAAGAAATGTTGCACGAATATTGCAGTGGTGATAATTTGCACTGTATGGAATGTGGTGCAGGCTCGTACTAACATTCAGTATTGTGTCCTAATTAATCAATTTTTGCAAAATAATTATGAAACAAGTTTATAATTAATTTCATAGATGTTTCTGTATGGTTGTAATAAAATGCACATATAATATCCCTATTTAACTCACACATGTAAGGTCAATTAAAACAGGGTTCATGGGTTAGATAATAAACATACAATATATATATATATATATATATATATATATATATATATATATATATATGTTTATTAATATTCCTATGTTTATTTTATGTAGGCCTATATCATTTACAGTGTTGTTGCATCTTACCCCGTACCAAATGGCATCTTCCCCGTACATATGGGGGAAGATGCCACCCTGACACGAGTTTTTTTAACATGAAAAATTGTCAATAATATACGTACTTGGAAAGGAACGAACCATTATACAGAGTCAATTATAATTGAAAAATACGATAAATTTGTTTGTATTGCCTTATCACTTCAGGTTTTGGTTGTATAGACAAAAAATACCTTTGTTGTGGTGTCTTCCCCCGAATTACCTTATTACCGTTCCTCTCCACATATTACCGTTCCTCTCCACATATTCCCATTCCTCTCCTCATATTCTCATTCCTCTCCATATATTTCCGTTTCTCTCCTCATATTCTTGTTCCTCTCATCACATTCCCCTTCCTCCCCACATATTCCCGTTCCTCTCCTAATATTCTCGTTCCTTTCCTCATATTTCCGTTCCTCTCCTCGCATTACCCTCAGTCTCATCGTATTCAACTTTCGCTATCTCCCCTCCCCTAGTTTTCCTTGTTAACCCCTCGTTCTCCCTCCATTCACCTCATTCTCCCTTTATTCTCCTCGTTCGCCCTGCATTCTCCGCATTCTCCTTGTATTTTCTTAGTTCTCCTTGTATTTTTCCCGTTGTCCTTACATTCCACTTGTTCTCGCTATATTCCACTCTCCCTGTATTTCCCTCGCCTCGGCGACGAAGTCTACTATACCCGTCATGCCGCGGCTGATCGTACATCGACATTACCTTCGTAAGAAATATGGATGACTTGCGTTGCAATCACCACATATTGTAATTCTCGTATCATTCTCCTATTCTTGCTGTGTATGATTCCATTGAATTTGTAAAATGAAGTGATTTGTCGCCTAATAAATGATGATTGCATACACAACTTCCTCCCATTTCTCTCTCCACCCACGTAAAAATATGCAACAAAGCCATAGGCCTAAACCTATCGAATTTTTTTGAAGATTTCAACGGTGAGGCAAATTTTTGGGTAATCCATAGCAAGTCCTTGGTCTCACACTGTCAAAATACTATCCCTCTTAACACCAATTCCACAGATGATAACCATGTAGTTGACATAGTCTAGCGTCGTTCAATAACCATTTAAAAATTTGTATTATAAATATATAGAAGTCACCGGCGTGGCTCAGTCGGTTAAGGCGCTTGCCTGCCGGTCTGAAGTTGCGCTGGGGCGCGGGTTCGATCCCCGCTTGGGCTGATTACCTGGTTGGGTCTTTTCAGAGGTTATCGTCAACCGTAAGGTGAATGCCAGGTAATCTATGGCGAATCCTCTGCCTCATCTCGTCAAATACCATCTCGCTATCACCAATCTCATCGACGCTAAATAGCCTAGCAGTTGATACAGCGACGTTAATTAACCAACAAATATATATATAAACTGAAGATGGCTCCAGTTTCTATAAATTTATCGAAGTGATACGCGTATTATATGATCTAAAAATAAGACAGACATATACGTTGCAGTGAACCGTTGAGAAACTGAATGTAAGATGTAAGGACATGTGTTGACAACTTTTTGGATAACCCTGAATTGCATATACATTATTCAAATGGGCGACACTCCAACCGGCTTTTATCAAGTAATCCCGCCTTTAATATAATTTTCAGAAACTTTATTGGACCACTTTTTATCTAAATAAATTTTTTACGCTAGGGCACGAGATTGGTTGATCAATTTTTCATACTTGGTGAGCGATTAAATTGGGCCGTTTGGACTCGCCCAATCTGCAGCTCCGCGATACGGTGCTCACCTAAAAGTGACCAAATAATAACTATTATTAACTAAAACAAAATCATTGCCTAACACATTAACAACCCACAAAAATAACGTAAGCTTACATTGCAGCTGTGTTCTCTCTCGCGTCTGAGAGAGGGTAAGAGACATCTAAGTTTTCGTTCTGCTAATTTCATGAATTCATACAACGAAAAACTTTCCACAAAAGAGACGAGGATTCGATCCAACGAATATTATATTAGATTTTTTTTTGAGAAAAGATATGGATCAGGCGTTCTTCGAGTAATTATATTTCTTCTGACATTAGTGGACAGCAAGCCTTCCTTTGTCGTCTTAAATTCGTCTGACACGTGTCCGACTTATTACCCTATTTGCCTTCCACCGTAGCGACCCGAGTTCGATCCCCACGTGGGTAGCGAAATGAAGGAATTTGTGGAGGACAAATTTGGCGCGAGGAGTTTTCTCTCGGGGTTCTCCCGATCCCCTAACTATTATCATCTTCACAGTCACCCTTACTCTGCGAGATCCCTAGCCGGGCCTCCAGAATAAATGAAAAATGACAAAATTTTACACATTGTGTTTATAAATATTACTATTAAAGTCTTCTAAAAATATCATGTCGCTCCTAATTTAATTTTTTTTATTGTAATTACTTTACTTCCATATTCCTGTTTGGAATTTCTAAGTGCAAACAATATTGAATAACAATAAGCGGTCACTTTTTGACTTAGTTATTACGTATTTAAGCCCTCACCTAAAATGCAAAATTTTCGGCTTGACCATACTTAAAACTTCAGGTCCTACGTGCACAAATAACAAATCCTGCAATCTGGTATATATTGCAAACCTTGGTATTATATCAGAGAAAAAGAAAGACAAAGAAGTCACTGGTAATTTTCGAGAAAAAGCTTTCGGCTATTTTATCGAATGGTTCTAATGCAGTATGTTTATTTTTTTTAATATCCTTCCATTTTTCACACACGGTTTAAGAGACATTAACGGTTGAGTGCTGAAAACTATCAATTAAAAAAAAAAGCTTACACGAAAGGTTTACGGAATAATAGGAAAAACTTAACGCTACCTGGGTTGTTAAAAATGTGAATTTACATAATATTTGAAAGTTCTCTCTCTCTCTCTCTCTCTCTCTCTCTCTCTGCAAATGAACCACTGAAAACACAAGGGTGTAAGTAAACAATTGTAAATATAAGTTTTATTAAAAGTTCTGAAGAATACAGCGTAAGGTATCAATTTATGTTTTCTTCGTACTATCCACTGATAATAATGGTCAACTAAAATTGATCATTCCAATAAAAACATAAAAAATTAATTTTATCATGTTAACCCACACAGTTAAAAAATGATTTACACCACTTCTGCTTTCAACGGCTCAAACATGCCATTGATTCAAGGAGTATTCTTGGTTAGATAGCGAAAGAAATTCTTTCTTTCAGTATTTTCGAAGTGAGCAAATACTCAAAACTTAGCCTCAAACCATGTTCTCTTTTTTCTCAGTTATACGGCCTTCATTTTTAATCTAATGACCGTTCTCGACTTTGAGTCATTCAGCCTAGCGTTCCCCTTTGGGAATGAGGCGCCGAAGCTATGGATGATTTTGCCAATACAGCGTGTCCTCGAAGAACCATGGGAGGCAACATACATAGCAACACATGATGGTGAATATCCCACGGAAAGTCTACCATCAAACACCGTCCTTTTCCAACAAAATTTCCTGCCGGAATTCAAACCGAGGTTACCAACGTGGAAAGTCAAGCTCTAGTCGCTCAGCTAACAGTGCCCCTGAATACATCTTTGGCAAAAGTGTAAAACCTCGCTAAGTACTGAGAACCTTGTTAAGTCCTGAGAATGTTCTCAGGACTTACGAGGTTTTCCACTTTTGTCAACGATATAGCATTTGAAGTTGATTGAATGATAATATATCTGGAAAAGACCGATAGATCTGGCACGCATTTCAGCACCTCATCAATTTCTAACAGATATATCGTCGATGTTATTCCAAAACCTCTTAAACCAAAGGCCACAGAACGGTTGCAAAACAACTGATCCTCATTATTAATATAAACAATATAATAATTTATTTCCTATTCTACAATTTGGAATTCCTCGTTAGGGATCTTTCCTTCTCCACTCTGTCCTAGAATAGTGATCGACAGAATTCTTGTCATCACACTTCTCTAGCTGAAGAGGCGAACTGAAGCCGAAACAGAGAAAACGCAAAACAATAAATAGAGTTTACACTCCTGAAAATACAAGTTTGTGGTTTCACAGATCTTTGCCAATGGTTTGATCCTTAGATTGCATTTGATATTATCCTTTGCAGTCTTTGGATCTGGGATGATATTCTTTGACCCAGTCTGCGAATCTCCGGTTTCGATATATTCGGTTCTCATCAGCACAACGAAGAAGTCGTGGAACGGTAATCTTGTCAGAAATATTGCAAAAGCACAGTCAAAAGGCGTAAGCCAAAAGACAAAGCAAAAGCAATTGAAAATTTTGCTAAGTAGGTGATACTACTTCAAAGCATTTGCAAAGCAAAGTCAAAAATATGTCGAAAGAAAAAGCAATAGCTTTTGTGGAGGTGTATCAAATTCTATAATTTGGAATTCCTCGTTCCTCCACAAATGCTATTGTTTTGTCTTTTGAATTAGTATGTCTTTTGACTTTGCTTTGCAAATTTATTTCCTTCTGATTATACGGAATCCCGGATATGATAACGACATCACAAGGAGCAAAATCTCGTGCTCGGACGCAGGTCATTTGAAATATTCAAAACAAAATAAAATAACAAGACGTAATGTAATGAATAATGAACATAATACAAAGAGAACAAATGCAATGCATACAAAATAAAACAGAAGCAACACAAGGATAAGAATTAAAATATTATAGGCCTATATTGTTGATTAGTCAACTGTCCGAAGACAGGTTTGAACCTCACAAGTGACGCCAATAAGGCACCACCCGTGAGGCAACAAAGTAAGGAGATAATGGGGTATGGTGGCCAGTTCCTTTCCCCCTCTATTGCATACATCGCTGCCTGATAACATGTTGCATTAATCAGTAGGGGCTAAGAATTGTATGCCGTTACATTGCGCTTCATACGCCTCTGACTTTAGGTACCAGTATGTAATTGCGTTGGGGTGGAAAATTTCAATGTGTTTCGTCCAGCAGTGAACTTTAGTTGATCGGTTAGATTATGACCAAATCCTGCTATTCCTAACAGGCTATTATGACTTAATTTCACATGAGGAAATTTGTAATAATGATACAGATTTTGAGATAGATAATGCTTGTGTAAAATATTTCAAATATTCCCCCACTGATTAAAAAATTTAACATACAAAGACAATATAATTGTTACAGTATTAACACACACATTGAAAATCATGTTTAAACCGTACATGTTTCAGGACGTGCGGTCCTATATTCAATAGTCATCTGTGAGGAGAATAATCTCTTGATATAATTATACAATCTTGGGCCAAAATTTGAGCTATGTCTGACGCCTATTCGGTATAGCATTTTGGTCCAATGAGTGGGAATGAAATTTATATTTTCTTGTATTATAATCATGGTCGTCCGACATAAAATGATTTCCATGTTTATACAAATTATTAACCATGTATATGCCTACGTATAATATTGTTTAGTATCAAGTACGCCTACATCAAATTCTTTGTGTATGTGATGTTTTTGGTAACCTAGTTTTATTATTTTTTCAAATATATTTGAATTATCCTGTTCTTCGTATAAACCCAGAAAATAATTTTTCTCTGTAAGAACAAAAATATTAATGAAGCGTAAGCAGGTGATTTCAATAAACATAACTACAAGAACCTGCCATTGACCATTTACCAGATATTATGCTAACAGAATAAAGCCCCAGAAATTTCGGAATAACGGAGACGATATCTAATACCAGAACAACAATCGAGAGTGATTTAAGGTTTTGATGTGCAGTTACAACTGTTCTACAAGTGCAACTACATTCCATCTCGAAGCTGAAAAATTGAGACTGGATTTCTACAACAGGTAAGAATCACGCTCAAATTAATATCAGGCGTAAGCCATTCACGTACTCTCTCCCTATCCGTAGTCCACAATTACGTGTTACTGTCTTCATACATAGCTTGTCCGATACAGTGTTCCCTGAGCTTGCAAACTCGTTCAGATGAGCAGAAGAAGTTATTTTACCTCAAACCACACTTCGTTAAAATGTAGAATCGCATGCATTGCAATAAAACTGTCAGTTTGTACCCAATTGATCTGTGTTTGAAGCAAGACTAAGATCAATCTTAGAGAAAATAGATGTGGGCAGATTTTCTTCAAGAACGGTTTTACAGTACAATAAACTATTTTACTTCAAACCACACTTCGCATTAGTTTCCCCTCATTAAAAATATGCTTCTCTGTGAAATGTAATGTTTCGTGCACCGATGCCAGACGAAGACGCTGAATACGGGGGAGTTTTCCTGCTCTTGGAAAGAGGACGCCTTGCGCTGAGACTAGCTGGTATCCCAGGAACGGTCACTGATGTCTGTGAAATGTAAACTAAATAGCGTCGCGCCGGTATTCGCAGATTGTAAGTAATAAGCAGACAGCGGATTTTTTCTCCATACACAGCGACAAGATGCCACGTCCCTTAGCGTACGGAGGGAGAGTAGCAAAGAGTTCAATGACCTCCCTACAACTGACATATACCCGACGCTCAGTATCGGGACCGAAAATCCGTTGTCTGGTAATAAGCGATGAATAGGAACCGGATTTTTATGTAATATCAAGGTGTGAAATATGTACATATTTCTGTAAGAAAAATAAGCTGAATATGTACCAAAATATGTAAAATCATGAAAATATTTAATATCAATATCTGCGCTGGTTTATATTGTGAGGGTGGTTGCGCTGGGATCGATGGCGTCCCACGTTGGCAGGTCCACGGCTGTCAGCATTCGTACTTCGAGTAGCGCGAATAGGGTAGGGATATTTATTATGGTTTTAAGTAGTGGGCGCCAGCAAAACCTATTTCGACGCTCGGTGTTGCGTGAGATTCACTCAGGGTAGCCGAGGTACGGTTGTGGTGTAGGATGATGTCGGGAATAATACCAAGCCTGCTACTTATATAAAAGGCAGTATAAACTCCAAAACTATAAGTTTATTGTCGTATTCACTTGTTAAACCCTAGAGTATGTATTTCCGGCTGACTTATAATTCAATCGTTGGTCGCATTTCTGTATCGACTCTATGGCGGCTCTGAATAAGCTCTATCCGATACTATAAATTCAATACTCTGTCCAGTACACTATGATCGAAGCTCCTAAACGTTGATGAGTAGCCTCGCCGATGACAAAGTTCTATCTATCGAGTCTTCGCCGGAAGAAAGACTATTAAGTTGGGCCGCCGACACCCAAAAAAGATGTCGACACGAAAAGAAGTAGTTGTTGTCCTGTCGACACGAAACGAAGTAGTTAATGTGCCCTGTATGTAGGGCCGCCGACACGATAAGAAGTAGTGGTTGTCTCCGCTCCCCGTCACCCTTATTTTATAAAAACCTAGCCTACGCTAAAACTAACTATCCTATTGGCTAAAAACTACGTCACTCAACCGGCCTAAAATCTATTCTCTATTGGTCCAAAGTGACCTCATAAGCTGAACCACGATCTCTTCTTATTGGGCGCGAAATACGTCATCTCTAAATTTAAACTTTGGACTTCCCACAACATCAAATTTGTTAGTAGATCTTTAGAGAACCCCCGTTCTTTTGGAAAATCGCAAGCTTGGCAGTTACTTTCCCACGGGTCCAGTCCAATTTTAGGATTCTATGCTTCAACGAGTCTCTATATACGAAACCCCGCTCAAGGTGGCCATAAATCTGTCCAATTCTAACAAGTGACGCAGACGAACACCTGCGTGGGAAGCTAATTCTAACCAAGTCGCTGGAACATCCCCGCGAATACGTGTAATAAAAATATGGAGATATCACTTCGCTAATAAATCGGTCTCTCCCTCTCCTAATTACTGCTTCAAATGCCCATCTACATAACATTGGAAATTCCCGAAAGAGTTTCCAATGTTATGAGATGTCCCCGCTTTCTGCCTATAGCTAGCCTCATAGTTCCCCTTCGCGGTCAGCCGGTCATACATTATTTACAATACAATCAGGTTATAATCCCACTACAAACAATTACAATAAATAGTACATACATCTTCACAAGCCTTTCTATGTACACAACTTTCACACAATAAGCACAACAATGTACAATTTATATTCTGATTTACATATGTACAATCCCATTCATTCACATATTTACATTTGTTTATTCATTGATCAATTACACACTCTGCGTGCTTGGTTGTACCAGCCGCACTGTACATGTTTTCCTGGCTGTACGCGTGAGACTAACTAGCCTTACTCTTTCTCATTCCTGCCTCCTTCTCTCTCCTGTTTGAAAGGCCTCTAGAGTTGCTTGTGGTACCTTCCTACAGGTTTACTTTTTCCCCTTTCTACCAATTCGAAATTATGGTCTCCGTATTTACTTTTAATTTCGTAGGGCGCCTTGTACAGTAACTCCATGCGTGAGTAACGTCCTCGAAAGGCGGAAGATAACTTCACGTCCCTTAGCAATACCAAGTCGCCGGTTGTGGGCTCCCATTTGTGGCGATATCTTGACTTTGCCGAGTCTATACTCAGCCTTTTTCCTGATTCGGTCGAAAGCTAGTTTACACAGAAGTTCATCACTAGGGTCTCTCCCTCCTGTATTGCCTGCGGCAAACTCTTTATCATGGGATCAGGATCGATCCCTAACATCAGTTTGATCGGAGCTATTCCGGTCGTTGGATTGATAGAGTGGTTCATGACTCTCTCAATCACCTCACATTGCCTAAACCAGTCCTTATGGTTTCGGTGACACAGAATACGGAGGTATAATGATATATCCCTAAGCGCTCTTTCGCAGGGATTACCGCTGGGAACGTATGCGGAGCAATTGTACAGCTTCACACCCGCATCTTCCAGCCTTTTGTAAAACACTTTCGATTTATGTACTGACACATTGTCACTGAGCACCGCTGTTACCGGGCCGTAAGTCGGTATGTAGTCTCTAACCAGCTTATCAGCACACAACTTGCTAGAGATATTTCTTAAAGGGTAAATCTTTACAAATTTTGTGAATACATCGTACGTAACAAATATGTACCTGTGTCCGAAGGACGATGTGGGCATTGGACCGTGTTCGTCCACTGTTACAAGTTCATTCTTTTTACCCCTGATAATGGCCTGTAGTACATTGTCATACCTTACATTTAGAGGTTTCGCCCTCTGGCAGACCTCGCAACGAGATATTACCCTTCTAACCTTCTTTGACAGTTGCTTAATATAAAATGATTCTGACATAGTTAAAATAATTCTATCACTCCCAGAGTGACACGGATAGGTGAAAGTTATTTATAACTTCATTCTCCATACTCGCAGGTATGTATATCTTCCACTTCTGGATATCCCTACCATGCAATTGATACAAGATACCAGAGCGCAATCCATACACTTCATCTTTCACCTGTGAGATTTCTCTAGCTTTGTCCATTAAGGCTCTTATCGTGGGATCCTCCTGCTGCAAATCTGCAATTCTCCGAAATTTTCCCGTCAGAGCTCCATTCCTCGTGGAATCAATTTTCATCACGGCAATTTCGTACGCGGGGGCGGTGATACTTTCCGGTAGCCCCCATTTGGAATTCAAACGAGAGAGACAATCACCAAAGATATTGTCTGCCCCCGGAATATGTCTAATCGTCACATCATGAGCCAAAATTTCATGCACGTATCTAGATATTCTAGAGTTCGTCAATTTGCATCTACTTAGAAACGCTAGGCTTACATGGTCAGTAAATATGATGACCTGCCTATTAAAGATATACTGACGGAACATCTGTAGTGCGAAGTACACAGCGGAAATCTCTAGTTCCGTGATTGATGCGTTGCTTTCGGTACGCGACAGTCCCCTAGAGGCTGTGGCAATCACATGTCGCTTGTTATCTCCATCGGTCTGACATAGAATTGCTCCATATCCATATGAAGACGCATCAGTATAAATCTGAAAAGGTAGGCTGTCGTTAGGCCTTTCCAACAGAATTGAGTCGGCGAAAAGCAGTTTCGTTCGATCGAATGCTTCCTGCTCCGCCGACCCCCACCTAAAGGGTGTGTCCTTCTTCAACAACGCTCTGAGTGGGGCTACATGCTTAGCATAATTGACGAGAAACCGATTCTGGTATTGTAGGATACCTAGATATCTACGAACCTGTTTCCGGTTCCGCGGCGGCGGGATCTTCGAAATGCTCTGAATTCTCCCTTGGTCCGGTCTAATTCCGTCAGACGAAATTACGTAACCCAGGAAAACTGTCTCAACTTTAAAAAATGCTGTTGTCCCCAGCTTGACTGTCATACCAGCCTCTCTCAATTTAGTGAGTACAAAATCAATATCTCTAATATGCCTATCAACATTATTGCCATATATAAGAAAATCGTCAATGTACTGTGCCAGAAAACCTTTCGTCGAATCACCAAAAATTATGTCAAGTGCCCTTAGTAGCGCAGATCCAGAACTCGCGATGCCGAATGGGCATTGGGTATACTGATAAACTTTCCCGTTATGTAAGAACGCTGTGAATTTTCTCGAGTCCTCGTCCAGCGGAATCTGCCAATACGAACTGGTCAAGTCCAAACTAGTGAATATAGAACAGTTACTGATACGGCCTAACAAAGTGTCCACTGACTCCGTCCTGAAATTATCTTTAACTGAAAACGAGTTAACGTGTCGGGCATCGATCGTTACTCTTAAGCTTCCATTGGGCTTCCTAACCCAGCACAATGCATTTACGTAAGGCGAGTCCGATACTTCTATAACACCATCTTGTAACATATCATTTATGACTTCGTCTGCTTGATCCCGTAAAGATAGGGGGATGGGTCTACATTTATGCCGAAATTCCTCCATTCCTACCACCTTAATTTTGTGTGTATACACTCTACACAGACCCGGCGCGTCTGAAAAGACATTTAAATGGCTTCCTACAACATCCATTAAGTGTTTTCTTTCACTCTCACTCAGGCCGTGCGCCTGATTAACTTTATCTCTCACTATTTCGAAAGTATCTGTCTTCCTATTGTTCGACGCGTCCACCTGCCTAAGATCGCCAAGCGAATCCCCATTACAATGGCTGGCCCTACCGCTAATGAGATTACGTCCTATTTGTCTCGCCTGGACTAATTCGCCGATACACAACTCGCATTCTCCGCAGTCTACTTGACACACTCCCCTAGTTACCTCGTTACCTTCCCACGGATTAACCTCTATAATTACATTCTTACAAATTTTGAGATGCTCTACGAAAAATAACTCTTCCTGTAATTCTATCTCTCCCGCTGTTCTTTCGTCTAGCTCCGATCTAGCGTTATTCCTACTGAATGGGACATGGCCTACACTGCCGTTACCTGCCGTAACCCCTAGTCTGTTTTGCCTGAAATCTAATAGCGCGTGCCATTCATGGAAGCTTTCTACTCCAATAATGATGTCGGTAGTCAACCTTTGTATCACAAGAAAAATTGCATTTAATTTCACGTCTCCGCACTCTAACTCGAACCATACTTGATATTTTACCTTTTCCTTCTTCTTGCTTAGGGCGCCCGCACAGTACAGTGAACATATGGGTAACGTTTGCAGTTTTATTCCTGAATCCCTAACCTTTTGAAAAAATTCCAAGCTGCATACATTATTTGTGGAGCCCGAGTCCAACAACACACAACACTTTATCCCAAATATTCTAGCATCTATATATGGCAATATATAAGTCCCATTATTTTCTAACTCTGGGTTAGTAATCTCGCTCTGTCTCTTTACGCTTACCGCGTTGGTGGATTCGTTTGACAGTGGCTTACTGCACTTAGCTACAGAAATCTCCGAACCCTTGAGACTTCTGTCTAGCAGTTTCCCGAGTGTGATGCAGTCGGTTCCACCGCTACCTCGTCTCTATTTCTACAATTTATAGGCTCCCGGCCCATATTCATCCTGACCGGACTTTGCTGACGTCCGTTCATGTCTCTATTCCTACTTTGTCCCACGTTACACGGTGTAGGGGGCCTATTGCTCTCTTGTGAGGCCATTTCTTGTAGGACGTCTCGTCTACCTCTCTCCTGCTCTTGTCTCCTCCAATCACCTCGATTTTGCGGTCCCCTGCTAAAATTAGGCTGCCACAATCCCTGTCTGTAATTTCTGTTCCTAAGCCAATGTGGTTGGGTTCTAAGCCTACTATTTCCATTCTCTTGTCTTCCCGTGTACCATCGTATGTGGTTAACCCTACGCACGGGATCAACACCTCCTCTATCGTTTCTCATCCTGTTATAACCGCTCTGGTTATTCCGAATATTATTGTAAGGACCCCAAAGGGCGGGTCACTCCTTCTCTCCCTGTTGGGACTATTCCCTCTCTTCTGACCATTATGGTATCGACTATATACATTGTTGGGGCTCCTGTTACAACCCCAGCTACTCTGCTTTTGGGCTCCTGTCCTTGGGGGCGAAAAGGCCGTACTTGCCCCCTTCCCCGCTTTCTGGTCGGTGGGGCTTGAACCCTTTCCTTTACCATGTTCATAATCTGCCTGTCCACTACATTCATAGTGCGTGGCGTCCGAACCGTCCAGCGCAGTCAATAGATCTATTGTTTCCCCGAAGTCTCGGGGCCCTGCTACGATCAGATTATATCTGATGTTCTCTGGATACTGCGAAATCACAGATTGGATCAGCTCTGAATCCGGTATTGGCGGATTGAGGCTTTTCCCTTTCTTAACAAGTTCAAGAAAATAATCTATCATAGCGACGGCTCTTCCCGCGTCAAACCTGCTCTGATTATTTTCCTTCCTAATTCCTCGTTGTTGTCTTTGTCCCCAGTATCTCTCCGAAAATTTTTCTCTGAATTCCTCATAGGTGACATTATCCCCTAGGGCCACTAGCGCCCAGTTGAGTGGTCGGCTCTTTAGGCTCTTTCGTACAACAGTCATTTTTAAGTCATCCGGCACCCCTCTTACTCTAAAGTACGTTTCCAGCTCACTTATGTAGTTATGTGGGTTTGAAAATTCAACCTCATCAAAAATAGGGTAACCAATCTCATTCATAATGTGAGTGGGGTACTGGGGACGGCCTAAATATGCCTTGTCGTTTACATTCATCAACTCACTACGCACATCATCCCGTGAGGTCTGACATTCCTCACCAACACTATTGTTAACATGTCTTACATTTATGTTACTACCTGAGGCCGGGCTCTCACTCGTGTCCTCTTGTCTAGAAACTGCAAGGTCCGAGCTGCTATGTCCGCTTAAATTTGCGGGACTACCCCCATTTAGTACGTCGTTTATTGAGTTTAGTTTACTTCTTAATTCTTCCAAACATTCGTTATCCGCCCTTTCTTTATTCTTTATGGCTCGCTTGAGACCGTCCACTTCCTGATCCATCTCACCTATTTTCTCTTCCACCGAGTTCTGAATTTCCCGAAACTTCTTCACTATCGTTTCCTCAACAGCTGATTTTAGATCGCTATTCTCTTTCATAGCGCTATCTCTAACTCTGATTTCTAAATCCTACATACTTTCTGACATCCTATCCATAGCTATCTTCAATTGGTTCTCCATTCCGATCCCATTCAAGACTAATTTCCCCTCTAGCTTCTCTATTTTGTCTTCCATCTTGTTTCCTCTTTCCGCTAATTTTGCAATATGATCTCTAATCTCTCTCGAACTTTCCCCCAATCTATTTTCCATTTGTTTTATTTGATCTCTACTTTCTCTTGAGTTGTTGTCTAATTTAGTTTCCATTTGCTTTATTTGTTCTCTACTTTCCCTTGAATTATTTTCCATGAATTGTCTCATCTGCTCCTATAACTGTTCTAGCGTCATTTCCCCTTTGCCGCTTTCTCTACTCTGTTGCTTTTCCACCGTTCGCTCTCCCTCAATTTCCTGTCCTACGTTATTCTCGATCTCCTCCCTGTTTTCCATAATTTCCTTGTCCTTCCTTTGCTCCATGGTTCCCTTGTTTCTATTTCCTCGTCTTTCTCGTATTTTCCTAACTACCTTACTCCTATGGCTACGTAGTATCATCTATATGCTACTCTGTCATCTATCCTACGCTTGCTTTCCCAATAATAGTCTATCTAGGCCTGTATTTGCGCTCTACTCACTTCCAACAATTTACGCAATACACTTGTTTCACTCTTTCCCCCAAAATATCACACACAATAGAAAAGAATATATATATATATATATATATATATATATATATATATATATATATATATATATATATATATACCCAAAATATCTCACCAGAAATTGAAACATGTACACTTTATAATTATTCCCCCAAAATATGATATACATATATACACATTTATACATCCTCCCTTCATACTTGCCACCGCCTCTCCGAGTTGCCTTCTCTGGTGGTCTCCGTGTTGCCTTCACTGCTGTTGTCGTGATGTCGCGATGGCCTGGTTCTACTCCCGCCTTCCAGCGTCGTTCCTCGGCTATGCAGGGCTGAACTGCTCCGTCCGGTCCTCCGCGTTGTTTGGTGCTGTGTTCGCACCCGGGGCCGGTCACTGGAACAGTTGTCTTCCTTCGAGCCCCACGTTGGGAAGCGCCATTTGAGGGTGGTTGCGCTGGGATCGATGGCGTCCCACGTCGGCAGGTCCACGGCTGTCAGCACTCGTACTTCGAGTAGCGCGAATAGGGTAGGGATATTTATTATGGTTTTAAGTAGTGGGCGCCAGCCCACCCTATTTCGACGCTCGGTGTTGCGTGAGATTCACTCAGGGTAGCCGAGGTACGGTTGTGGTGTAGGATGATGTCGGGAATAATACCAAGCCGGCTACTTATATAAAAGGCAGTATAAACTCCAAAACTATAAGTTTACTGTCGTATTCACTTGGTAAACCCTAGAGTATGTATTTCCGGCTGACTTATAATTCAATCGTTGGTCGCATTTCTGTATCGACTCTATGGCGGCTCTGAATAAGCTCTATCCGATACTATAAATTCAATACTCTGTCCAGTACACTATGATCGAAGCTCCTAAACGTTGATGAGTAGCCTCGCCGATGACAAAGTTCTATCTATCGAGTCTTCGCTGGAAGAAAGACTATTAAGTTGGGCCGCCGACACCCAAAAAAGATGTCGACACGAAAAGAAGTAGTTGTTGTCCTGTCGACACGAAACGAAGTAGTTAATGTGCCCTGTATGTAGGGCCGCCGACACGATAAGAAGTAGTGGTTGTCTCCGCTCCCCGTCACCCTTATTTTATAAAAACCTATCCTACGCTAAAACTAACTATCCTATTGGCTAAAAACTACGTCACTCAACCGGCCTAAAATCTATTCTCTATTGGTCCAAAGTGACCTCATAAGCTGAACCACGATCTCTTCTTATTGGGCGCGAAATACGTCATCTCTAAATTTAAACTTTGGACTTCCCACAACATCAAATTTGTTAGCAGATCTTTAGAGAACCCCCGCAAGCTTGGAAAATCGCAAGCTTGGCAGTTACTTTCCCACGGGTCCAGTCCAATTTTAGGATTCTATGCTTCAACGAGTCTCTATATACGAAACCCCGCTCAAGGTGGCCATAAATCTGTCCGATTCTGACAAGTGACGCAGACGAACACCTACTTGAGAAGCTAATTCTAACCAAGTCGCTGGAACATCCCCGCGAATACGTGTAAAAAAATATGGAGATATCACTTCGCTAATAAATCGGTCTCTCCCTCTCCTAATTACTGCTTCAATTGTTAAGCCTAGATATTTGTAGTCTGCTACAATTTTTAATTTGCTGTTCTTCATGACGATTGCTACTGTTTCTGGTGCTCTTCCGCAGTTTCTGAGTATTATCATTTCTGTCTTGTCCACATTTATATAAAATGTGTTTTTATTGCACCATTTTACCATGATGTTTATTGTTTCTTGTAACTCTGTAAGGTCTTTAGAACCTACTAATATGTCGTCCGCTTATGCGTATGAGATTATTTTCTTCTTGATTTTTACAATACAAAGTAGTTGTATGAGAAAGGTTGCATTTTGTTCGCTTACATTTACAGTGGGCGGTAAGGGCTGAGTGCCTCTTTTACTTCCTGGAACTAAGATGTTATGTTTCGTCCCGAAATATATCCTTTCTCGGGTAGGTGAAAAGACATTTTAAAGCTGTACATTTCAAATTGTAAACTTCCCCAGCAGAAGTTTTGTTTTTCCTTTTAAAGAAGTAAAAATGAATAAAACCCCTAAATATGCATATTTATGTAAGACTAAACTATAATATGTAATGTGGGGTAAATATGTAAAAATATGTAGTATCAAATTGTAATATATTAATGGTAATTAGAAGATTCGCAAAGATTTGTTATTTATATACGGTTAGGTTGAAAGGAATATAATATGTAATTACATAAAAATCCGGTCCCTAGTGACGAACATTTCGAACCCGAGTCGTCTTTGCTGAAATGCTATCAGTAAGTTTCTCTACTCATCTCAAACCTGAGCTGTCCATGAAGGACATACTTAAAAGCTGTACAGACAGAAGAACTTTGTTCGTGCAACTAACTAAGCATATGTAACTTTTATAATAAAGCCTAATACAGTGCGTTCGTAGCACGGCCGGACCGTTCCGCGGCGGCCTTGCACTGGGTGAAGATGGCGCGTCTGCCGCCATAGTTACATGTAAACGACCGACAAGTCATTGGTACGGAACACTAACTACTCTACTAACATTAGGCTTACCTGCATCACAACAGATGTTGAAAGTGACGACCTTCAACTCGAACACATTCCCTATATCTCCGAAAACAATTTATTCTGGTTCACTCGCAAAAGTCCATTTTGACTGATTCCCTGTATCTCTCTCGTGATTTTGTCCTTCAATTCTTGTAACGTGTGCGGATTTGCTGCATACACTTTATTCTTTAACGTTCCCCATAAATAAAAATCGCATGGAGATAGGTCAGGGGAGCGAGGTGGCCATAATCCTCGACTTTATCAAGGGCATACTCATCATAATCACAAACTGTGAATTTTGTTTTGAAAGAAAACTAAATTAAAATCATTAACTTCGTCTATGCTATATATTTTACAAATTAAATAAAAACAGCTTGACATGACGTATACAGAGAATTAAATGTTAGAGCTATTGAATAAAAAATAATAGTAGGATTACGCTTATAATTTATGCGGTAAAACTTTAGAATAGTACGCACGCTTATATATAATATTACCTTCCCGAAAAATGGCAATTATATGAACACAACAGTACTGAAAATACGATTATATATTTAGGGCGTACTCGTATAGGTAATGTTGTAAATAACATGTAGAAAACAATGGCAAAACTATCTTAATGCGCATGCGTAATCTATGATTAAAGATTGGTTTGCACTTGATTCGCAAATCAATTCCGTTTGTCAGGAATCGAGTTGTGACATGCTGTACGAACGAATGACTATTAATCAGAAACAGTCAGAGTTTGAAATTTGCGCTGTGCGAATATTAAAATCCATGTGCGCATGATCGAAACTGTTCAAACCAGTTTGGAACTGCTGTGTGAACAAACCTAATATTACATTGAAAGGTTGCACCCTGACTACAGTATAATACCACCACAGTCTAGTATATACAGTCACGTAGCTTGAGTTGTGAGGGTGCTAGGAACAAGGTCTGTACCGGTACTATTTCGCATTGTCTGTAATGAGAAGATATTAGCGACCCTGGTGATTAGCAACTATCTATGGATGCATATTGAGCTTCGTGACTGTATATATTATACTGTGATATTAGTATAATGAAATCTTAAGAAACTGAAATGAATTGGTCGCAAGTCAAATTTCGTTACATCGAAATACGTTATTTTTCTGAAGACAAAAGTCATGGTTGTTCATTTACCTCTACTTACGCCGTAAGTTCCGCATATTTTTACATATAGGTCCAAAAAGTATCCTTAAATAAAATAGACAAGACCAACTTGAATTTCATTCAAATAAAAGTTTGAAGAAAGACACAGGAAAAGTACAAAAATGCAATTTCTAGAATGAGACGTGCCGTGTTTTTGGGAATCCATACAGTGAGATTAGTGGGCTGTTATTGCAGACGCCATACTGCGAGATTAATGAGCAGTGATTGGTAAAAAAAAACTAAACAGGGGGAACAAGGGAACAACTCATTTAAAAACTAATAGTTCAGAGACATCTGCATCATAGTGGACATAATATATTAGCTGTATACAGTATTTAATGACCATCTGGCCACTATGCAATTGAAGACCTGATTTGACAAACATCCAAAGTCCATTGGAGTAAACTGTTGAGGTCAGCAAGAAAGTTGCCAAGTGTATTGTAAATTGAATTAATCTGATTACTTCATATTGTATATGTTTATATATTTTGGCTAATGAATTGTATATGCTTTAAATTGAATAGTAATCTGTAAAGGTCTATTGATGAATTGTTTATGCTTGTAGTTTGAAGTAATTTGCATGATATGTATTATCAGTTTCTGTATATCTCAACTGATTGAATTGTTTATGCCTTAAATTGAATTAACGTACTTGCTATGTATCATATTTTATAGCTCAACTGATGAATAATCGTTTGGGTTTGTAAATTTAATAATCTGATTGGCTATGTACTGCATATTTTTAGTGGAGTCATCAATGTAGCTCAATCGGCAGACTCGCTGACCTGCTGATCCGGAGCTGCGCTCGGGCTAGAATTGGATCCTCCATTTGGTCTGATTTATTGGCTTCTTCCGAGGATTTCCCCAGCCGTGAGACTCATGCCGGATGGTCTATGGCGAGTCCTCGGCCTCACTTCACTTCCGTTTGGTCTGATTACCTGGTTGGGTTTTTCCGAGGTTTTCTCCAACCATAAGGCAAATGCCAGGTAATCTGTTGGCAAATCCTCGGTCTCACCTGATCTCACTACATCTCGACAAAAAAAATGTATAAAATTGTAAGAAAAATCCGTTAATTTGTAATTATAATCTTGTAAAATTTTGACTTGTTCCATATCTTAAAGCTTCATTGCTAATGTAAGATCCATGGAGTATAATAAATGAAATGAAATGAAATTGAAAGAAATATTTATGATTTAAAAACACATACTTCGAATGGGACTTATGATATTTTTACATGATGGTAGCCTATGCAAATTAGTACATCGGGTAAAAAGTCAAATTCGGTAAATTTTGGACTTGGGATGCTTGTCAATTCAGGTTCTCCATGCCAGTATGATTACAATATGTCCTTTTTTCTGTTGTAAGAAGGAGGGACCCAAAGGCTTACACTGCAGCCTGAGGCGTACTGTGCTTACCACTCCTATTCTGTGAATGATTGGGTAGCCGAACGGCCTCGCTCTTGCGCAGGGACATCATTTTATTTTTACTTCAATTTTTATTCTATCTGAGTTTTTGCATGTACTGTACTTCACTCCCACCCCTTCTACTAGTAAATTCTAACTGTCCTCCACACAGAACCAAGGCAGTATATGGAGTCAAAGTCGCCTTACGGTCACAGTAAACAGTACTGAGTTAGTGAGTATAGTACGTTCCAGAAATATGTTCGCGTTTTCCAGTGACGAAAGAGCTTTCAATATTGAATTATATTTTCGCACAGGTGCTGTCGTTCGATTGCCTACGTTGCATCCCGGTTTCCCTCACCCGCTTCTGCTCGCCCCTCTGCAAAGGCTAGTGGCTGGGATGTCTTAGCTTTTTTCTGAAAACATTAATTTCTGTTAGGAACTGGACGTCCACGTAATATTATAAAACTGTTTAAAATAAATTAAATAAAAGGCCTCATTAAGTAATTAACTGTCACTTGATTTTTCCGCCTTTCTACGACCATGCGACATAACTACTTGGATGGACAGTAAATAGCATGTCTGAGTAATTTTATCTGTGCGGGTCGGGCAGAAGTGAAGATTGAATTTACAGTACGTAAGGTACTCTTTTATAGACTAGGTACAGAATTATTTCAAAATAAGTTACTAGTACGAAGGACGAAATTAGGTACAATAGTCTATACGCGATAATATGCACAAAAGAATTGAAACTTGAACCGAAATGAACGGCCACCATTTTAAAATATGTGTTTAAATATCCATATTATGATTATTTTTCAATTTAACTTCATTCTCTATATTGTACGTTAATGTGCTGTAGACAGTATAATATACACTGCATAATGAATACGTCCGAATGGATAGCTCAGTTCGTGAATAAAAACACTTATTGTTAATACACTACTGTATGTTCATTAAACAAAAACCTAATTAAAATTATCAAACCCAAAATCGCGATATTTCCTACTTTACGTAAATGGATGAACTGCTTTTCTTTCCTCCTATATCTAATAAAGTGATTTGTTTCTATTTTACGCCAGTATTATCGAACTCCAGTCGTGGAAGGGGGTAGCAAACTGTGTTTCCGGTTCTCAACCGTTAATCCAAAAGTATAGCCAGGTTAATATTAAAAATGTTAATAATAATAATAAAATGATGTCCCGGTACAAGTACAGCATGCTGCACCGGAAACTGAAACCGAGCTATGGTATGGATGATGATGATGGTGATGATGATGATGATGATATGTGAATTAATTATGGCGAAATGGTCCGCGGTCCAGCGCCGAATGTTACCCAGCAATTCTGCTTCAATTCGTTGTCGAAAAACCCAGGAATAACCCCAACCAAGTAAGTTGTCCTAACCAGAATTCGAAGCCGGGCCCACTGGTTTCACTATCAGTCGCGCTGACCGTTACTCCACAGCGGTGAACAATATATGCCCTTACTTGCTAACGAATTGTATCATATATTAATTTTCTTAAAATAAAGCACATTTTTGTCAACAAGCGACATTTTTATTTCGTTACATTCTTTTTCTTTTTGTAAAAAAGCTAAATTCGTTAAATTCAAATACTTAAAAACTATATCACACGGGAAAAGGCGGGTGACAGAAAATAATTTCGTTAATCTGAATATATTTTCATGCTGGCGTTCGTTATAACGGCATTTTATTGTGTTTAGACATTTTACGGCCACATGGATTCAACAGCATGTGAAATGTACTCCACCTTGACCTTGCTTCTGAGTACGTCTAGTGTAAATCGGCCTCAAGCCAACAAACAATTTCCAATCCTCTGTGACTTCCATAACTGTCAGGAAATTACCCATTTGAAGCAAGTGGTTGGTTGGGCTGGAGGTGATCGCCTCAACATATGTAACTTGTGTAAGTACTCTTATGTCAGCTGGGAAGGAGACTGCGACTTTGGGCACGTGCCGCAATTTCTTTGCCAAATCCTGCCTCTAGGGCAGTCTTTGTGCATACTGCTGCCAATTGGCTCGCTGGGCATAGAAAATTACCCTCACTGACCATCGGCAACAACTACCACATCATGCAACCGAGACTGCAATCCATTGCCCTCCCCCCACCTCAATCTTAGTAGAAGCTGTTTTTTGGTGATAGTGAATCCATTATGTGAACTCTGCCAAAATATACGCATTAAAATACTGACTCCCACAGATTCGTGCCAATATCAACAAGCGTTAAGTAACTGTCGATAATACTCTTCGAGCATTTCTCAAGCTTTTGACTTCGCTGTCCATAAATTTACAATTGAATCATTTCCTGTATTATTGTGTTTGTAACTGTCTAACATTTCAGCTTCTTAAGGACGACAAACTAGTCACTTCTCTACCAACTTCCAATTTAAACACTCCAACTAATTACACTCAATAATGGCAATTAAAAATAAACACAATTAATAAAAAATACAATTAATAATAATAATACAAATCATAATAATAATTAATACTAAAATAATGAATAATAATAATAATAATAATAATAATAATAATAATAATAATAATAATAATAATAATTTTTAGTAGGTTATTTTGCTCATATTGGGTTGTAATTCATAGTTTCCGAAAAAATGGATAATAAAATAACAGATATCAACAGTGTTTAAAAAATTCTTTCCGGCAGCGGGACTCGAACCAGGGTTTTCACCTCTACGTGCTGAAGTTTTATTCGCTAAGTCACACCGGATTCTAGTTCCGATGCCGGATTGAATCCCTTTCAGTTTAAGTTCTACCTCTCTGTTCCCCTTTGGTGGCCTACTCTCATGTACTGTATCACAGAATATGTGACAATGGCACAATGTCCAACGTTATGTACAGAGGTGCGCTCATTACGAGTGACTATTTTAAGATACCTGGGTCGTGATTCTCTTCAATATAGAGCAAATTGGACTTATTTATCCCCATTCAAAACTCAAATTCCTGGATAGAAGTTACACACAACATCGGGAATTGTTAATATTCCCTGTCAATTTTTATTTTGACAAGTTACTCTGGCAGTAAGATAACTGAAATTATTTGTCCTATTAAATGATAACAATTAAATACACGGGCACTACTTAAGTAACACGGATGGAACTTTTAATATTAGAGGAGAAAAATTCACTCCGGCGCCGGGGATCGAACCCGAGTCCTTGGTTCTACGTACCAAGCGCTCTAACCATTGAGCTACGCCGAAGTTCAATCCACAGCACCGGATCGAATTCCTCTCCGCCAGTGTTTCTCCCTTTATTACCGTAACAGACGTATTCTGTAGGACAAACAAATTAATCTTTATGTAGATTCTTCGAGCACCAGTGCACATTATTGTGGAATCCCGGCCAACAAATCACTCAACTGAGTGCGCTCCATGTATAATGGCAGTTGACTTAATATAAAAAATGTCAACATACATGTCGAACTTCGAGTCAGGCCACAAAGGGAAAAACACTGGAGGAGAGGAATTCCATCCGGTGCTGTGGATCGAACTTCGGCGTAGCCCAATGGTTAGAGCGCTTGGTACATAGAACCAAGGACCCGGGTTCGAACCCCGGCGCCAGAGCGCATTTTTCTCCTCTAATATTAATTATTACTGTAATAGACATATTCTGTAGGACAAAAAACTTAATCTTTACGTAGACGGATGGAACTTGTCTATAAGAAAATTTGCGCAAATTGCTAAAAATTAGTTAATTATAAGGTCAATAGGGAAGCTTTATTATTGAAGAATAAGTACAGGTATTTAATATATTCAAACGAAGGCCTTAGACAGTCGGCGTAGAGTAGGACAAAACCTTAAGATACAACAGATTGTGCGTGTCAAACTGTTCTGGATATTAAGTGAATAACTTGCTTGATATAACAATGTATGTAAATTAATACAATATCAAATATGCAAGGTAATGGCAGAAACAGTAGCTGAACACTGATATCTGCATGCTCCGAAAGCTGTCGTAACAAGCTATGTCACTGTCTACTACGAGACTTTAAAAGAAAAAAAAAACTGACACAAACACAGAAGCAAATAAACCAGACATCACAATACGTCACAATGGCACCAAAACTTGCTGAATTATTGATGTAGCTACTCAAATGATAGGCATATAATAAAGAACGCAGATGGAAAACTGGAGAAATATATATTGATCTCAAAATGGAATGCAGCGCATTTGTAGGCTACACACCAAGTGTCACTGGTAACGCAGAAAATGTTTCAAGAATTCTTATAGTTGAAATTTCTATTTTATATAATTTTTAATGTAGAGACTTCTTACTTTCTACACCTCATCTCCATCCTGTAAGTATTCTCACGTTTAAGTTTCAGTATGATGAGGTGAATGGAATCTTTTATTTATTCAAATTTTTATGTAGGGTAGATGAGGGTAATTGTAAACAGGGGGTAATTTTAAACAAATGCTGTGAAAAATACAAAACTGTCAATATAAAAATTTAAATTAGGGGGGAATATTTAAATTAACATGTTGGCTAACCTACAAAGTAGTTTGGCGCCAAATAGGAGTAACTGCTTAGTTGTGAACGAATGTTTTGTAAGAGTCTACAAGAAAGTTGAGAAAGAATTTTGCTTCACCTTCATTTTTGCATTGTAAGTAAACGTACAGTACTATTTTTAAGAGTAATGTAATGTAGTTAACATTTATTACAATGGTTTTGAGATCTCCCATAACCTCGGTTCATTAAATTATGACGTGTTTACATTTGCCCCATAGTTTTAATTGCATGGGGATAATTGTAAACATGTTTTACTCTGGTTACATTTCGTACATTTCAGTAATCAAAGAGATCCCCACCCAACTACACTGTAGAGGATTTAGAGAGGGTTGTCACAGATGTGAAAAATAGTAACTACAGTTATCGTGAAGCTCAGGAGAGGTACTGAGTTCCTATATCGTCATATATAATAGGTTAAAGGGACGAAATGTACCAGTGACCAAAATTGTAGTTGGAAGGAGTACAGCTCTTTCTTCTGAAATAGAACAAAAAATGTCCAGTGTCTGATACCCCGTGCGAAAATTGGTGTTTACAATTATCCCCCTCTCAAAGGGGTTAATGTAAACAGGTGGGGTAAATGTAAATTAGCAATTAAAAGCTGAAAAAAGGTCAACCTTATTATTTGAAACCCATTTTCAGGGAAAAGAAAGATCTAAAAGTAACACAATGTTTCTTTGTCATGCTTACCGTTACTGAGGGTTGTGTAATGTCGAAATATATTTGAAATCAGTGAAAAGTGTTTACAATTACCCTTATCTACCCTAACAATTTGTACATTTTCAAAATTTCTCCCCCCCCTTACAAAATATGAGTTTCATGTATGATTTTTTTCACATCACTGATATGTTTATAAAACAACTGTATAGCCTGGACTTTGATTAGGGACCGCGGTGAAGTCTACTGGGAAAGATAAAGAGATCATGAAAGCCATAGGGGAATTCGGAGGCGGCCTGTAGGGGGATCTGTAGCGCGGGAGGTCTAGGGAATGCACATCATTCCATCCCGAGTAGAAGCCGTTCCACGGTAGTAGAAGCATGATCTTGGATGCATTGTGGACGAAAACGTGTCTACGCCGTAAGATTTTCACATGCTGCCGCCCACTTAACCTGCCCGAGATTACAAAAGCGATTCTTCAACTACGGTGGAACGGCTTCTAGTACAATGGTCCACCCGAGAGGCCTGCGTGCGAGGATAATCCCAGTCCGTGACCTCCCATAAATGGAGGCAGACAGACAGACAGACAGACAGGCAGGCAGGCAGGCAGGCAGACAGGCAGGCAGGCAGGCAGGCAGGCAGGCAGGCAGGCAGGCAGGCAGACAGACAGACAGACAGACAGACAGACAGACAGACAGACAGACAGACAGACAGACAGACAGACAGACAGACAGACAGACAGACAGACAGACAGACAGACAGACAGACAGACAGATAGATAGATAGATAGATAGATAGATAGATAGATAGATAGATAGATAGATAGATAGATAGATAGATAGATAGATAGATAGATAGGTAGATAGGCAGGTAGGCAGATAGATAGATAGATAGATAGATAGATAGATAGATAGATAGATAGATAGATAGATAGATAGATAGATAGGTAGGTAGGTAGGTAGGTAGGTAGGTAGGCAGGCAGGCAGGCAGGCAGGCAGGCAGGCAGGCAGGCAGGCAGGCAGGCAGGCAGGCAGGCAGGCAGGCAGGCAGGCAGGCAGGCAGACAGACAGACAGACAGACAGACAGACAGACAGACAGACAGACAGACAGACAGACAGACAGACAGACAGACAGACAGACAGACAGACAGACAGACAGACAGACAGATAGATAGATAGATAGATAGATAGATAGATAGATAGATAGATAGATAGATAGATAGATAGATAGATAGATAGATAGATAGATAGATAGATAGATAGATAGATAGATAGATAGATGCCATTCAAGTTCAAGAGTGCAGACATACGAGTAGATATGGAGTAACGTTTATGCCTACGAGCGCCGCAAATTGGTCAAAATATGAATAAGAGGTAGCAAAAAATATGATTAGATTAAACATTTCCAAAATTTAATCCGTCCCCTCCCTTAATGAACATCTCACTACCATTCCTGAAGTAACATATTAGAAGCAGAGACAAAAAGATTTTAGTCACGACGGTACTCAAATCATTTACAGAACGCTCATAATTTTCCTAATATAATTGCGGCCGGTTCCTCTGATTGAGGTTCTGGCAGATATGTACATATATTATGTATGTCACTTGAAAGTATGTGCCGGAGGAAGAACAATTTTATTGTTTATATGCATCTGAAGACGACCAGTGCAGAGCTTTCCAAACTGGGTGTCGCGACACCTTGGGGTGTCACCTGAAGCTTTATGGGATGTCGCGAACTGTCTGGTATATTTAATTATTTTAGCTATTAAATCATGATAACTGAAATGATGTAAGAAAATCGCTGCCTTGTAGATACGTATCCTTTACAGACGCATAGATGTGGTTATAGTTGTAGTATACACGTATAATTCTAGTTTGCAAGGTAAGGATGAGACAAAATATCTACCTTACGAGACAAGTTAGTAATTTTGTCTCAGAGGGCAGCTATGAAATGTTCTCAAATACATCTCACTGTGATTCGAAGAACGAAATAAAAGATTCAATTTACAGTTATCTGACATTACTCACAGATAAACTCGAAAGTTACTTCCCAGATCTGAACATAAAAGCTTATGACTGGAGAAGAAATCCATTTTTGTTATCTGAAGTTAGTGGACTACCCTTAGCAGAAGATTAAGAATTGGCAGAGATTAAAAATGATAGAAACTTGAAGTTAAAACACCAAAGAGATAATTTGAACAGGTTCTAGATTTCATTTGAAGATTTTCCGCATCTTGCTCAACGGGCTATTACGGTTTTGTTGCACTTTTCAACCACATATTATTGCGAAACAAGATTTTCTGTGACGATCAACATCAAAACATTGAAACGTGGCAGTTTAAAAATGCTGGATGAAGAAATGCGAGTGAATTTATGCCATATTCGTTCAAACATAAAATACATTTGTAAGATTCGCCAAGCACATGTGACCAGTGAAAAATTAAAACCAAGGGTAAAATAAGTGTGATTGTTTTCCTATCTTAGAACTCTATGTAAATGTTTCTTTCGCCTCATACAATATGTTAACAATACTGGAAATATGTGTGTTTATTTTATTCATTCTATGAAGAGTGCATAAGTAGCCTATTAGCGTATGGGATACACTCATTTGAGGAATAAGGTGAAGCACTAAATTTTTAGAGTTTGCTAGGGTATCGCCATATAAAAAGTTTGGAAAGCACTGGACTAGTGTAATATGTAGCTAGACGGCGATATATGCAATGAAGGAGGAAAGGAACTGCCACCCTACTCCATTATCTCCTGGCCTAGTTGCCTTCTTGGTATCATTTGTGAGGTTCAGATCTATCTTCGAACAGTTGACTAAACAACGACAACAACGGAGCCGGAAGGTATGAGCCATAACCAGGCTAATATTTTTGTTAACTTAATTATATCTCATCAACCCCTGCATGGATTTTCATCTAATGTTTCTGCATTGGATCCTAAGATTCGATAAATAAATCCTCCAAAATTTTATTTTCTAACGAATACAGTTCATTTTTAAATGCATTAGTTGATTTTTTTAGATGCATTGTGTCCAGCTTAAAACACCAATAAAAACTGGTCATAGCTAAAAATGCACATGACATATATAAATAAATCTAACAAGGTTTAACAGTGCACAAATCGCAATTTGTGTAACAATGATGTGGTTTCCATGAAGTAGTAAATTTATTGAAAAATAAATAAACTATTAATTATATAACTTATAAGCATGTTGATGCTTCAGGACAAAATCTCCTCTGTTCCTTGTTAAAAGTCTGTTAAGCATGTACAACGCCGTTGAGTCGGTAGTTCATCCTTCAAAGTCACAATCCCATTCCAGTTCATAAGAGTATATTATTGGGATATAAAGTTCAACCAAGCTGGAGTTTGTTGCCGAATACTGGTTAGCACTCCAACCGAAAAAGTTCTGAGGGAAGCATTGAACAGATTCGAAACTCATTTACAAGATTCGCAACAAAATCAAATCTATAAGCTTGTTTGCAACTCCAAATGCTATACAGTTTGATTCATAATCCTTTGCACAAATGCCACGTCTGCAAGCATAGAAAATTCAAATAATACAGAGGATCACAGCCGAAGACAGTTAAAAAAATGAGTGGTCTTTTCTGAGAGTGTCTTGGGAAAATTTGACGAAGAAAACTCGCACTTAGATCATATTATGTACTGTATTTCTCTCACGAGGAAACTTTGTTTATGCTACCGAAGAATACGTGATATTTCACATCATTATAACATAAATTGCAAGAGGTGTACCACCAAACATATAATCTTTCCGTTGTAAGAATAATCCTACAGTAAACAATGGCACGTGACTGAAGTGAGGCTTGATTGGCCGCAGTTTGGCGCCAGAGATTCTCAGTAAGTGATCCCGGCCACTGTTGTACATTCTGTTTCATGTTAAACATTTCCCGTTACCGTCAAAGTAGACCTAACCTCAGTACTATGCATTCTTTGGTTAAGAAACTGTTACTTTGTAATTAATTAATTAGATTCAACTCACTTTACTTACTATATACATTCAACACTATTTCTTTCTCTACAATTTATGTTTAGTAACCACACACATTGAGGATGCAGAAGCCATACTATCACGTGCTTACGAGAACAAGCTCAAGTGACCCCAGAGTATTATAAGAACAGACTACCTTGGTATTACTCTTAGTATTCATCTGCGTACAACGTAAATAACAAAATAAAAGTAGCTTTTCTTTTGCATAGCGTTTTACATACGAATGAAGTTATATGTTTCGTCGTATTTAATAACTAGAATTGAATTTTTATTTTCAAATAATACAAGGTTGTGGTTTCCAAAAACGAAATTATATTTTCCTACGTCGTGTGAATGTTTCGACTGGGTGCCAATCATTGGTATGACAGCCACGTGCTTGTGTTCACATTAGGATTTTTCTTACAGCGAAAAGAGTATAGATAGATTTACTTCTGTTTACCATATACACTGTCAGTTATAACCATTTCTTTTACTGGTGTGTCAGTCGGCCACAGTGCAGATATTAATAATACAATAAAAGAATGATCGTAGATCATATAGCCTAAGTGTCCATTTTCCTCAGAAACTATCAAAGCTGTAGAATTAAAATTGTGTACACAAATTCTCCCATTGCTCCTAACTGTACTGCTGAGGTTTGATTTAGTTTAAATAGTTCTAACACAAAAATGTGTATAAAAATTTAAAAGTGTTACACATTGAGTCAATGTCAATATCTGAATAAATAGTCGAATATATTAAAGACAGTTTATCCCAACATGTACTATAGTACTTACGTATGTGTAAAATTAAAAGAAAAGTGTAGCTTTGACTGTTTTCGACACAACGAAACGACATACCGTAATTTTCTAAAAATAATATGTAAAACTTATTTTGAAACTTTTACCTGGCAATAAAATGGACGCGTAAACTTTCAGAAATAAATTTTGGGGGCTAAAGTATTCGTTAATACATAAAACCGTGTGAATTTTTTATTCACAGAGAATGCAACATTTTTAAGGGTACAAACCGAAATTTTGACTTTTTTTTAGTAATCTATTTGACGATAGTCAACTGACTTGAGTTGGAATCCCACTTGGCTGATTATTTGGTTGAATTCTCCGAGGTTTTCCCGAAATGTAAGGCGATTGTCAGGGAATTCCATGGCGAATCCTCGGCCTAATTTTTCCAAATATCTCGTCATTATCAATAACACAGACGCTAGGTAACATGACAGTTGATAAAACGTCCTGCTTTTTGAATCAATTTTGAAGATCTTCACACATCTGGACAGCCGTTTTCAGTTTACGGTATCAGCATTTACTCACCCAGACTAAGAAAGGAGATTATATATTATTTTTATAAAAATGTTTGGCATTTGATTAAGAAATAAGGCGTTATTTGCTGCACTTCTCTTCAAACTAAAATATTGTTTTTTATATAATTTATCTTTGCCCAGAAAGAAAGATCAGAAAGTAGAAGGCTTCAGAATCTCATTTAACATTTTGTTGAATAAATGACTTTTTTAAGTGTGTGTACCTAATAATACTTCAAATTACAGTAACAGTTTGTTGTTTGTAGAATCACCGATATTACGCTGTCTCCTTAACCCAGACCTGGCTATTGTCCCTTTAAAAGGACAGTGGTCAATGTTTTAAATTTCCCTTTCTACACTCGCTTTTTCATAGGTGTCACTATTGCTGGTCTTAATTAGAGGCTTGCTAGGTGTAATAATATCAGTTTTGTCAATGTTGAGTTTGAAATGTGAACGTTAGAGTAGTTTGTTTATTTTAGCTATGGCATCCAAAACGCAAAGGAGAAATGAAAGGTAAAATATTGTTACAGTTTGAAATTATTTTAGAAGTTGTTATAGATCAAATTACTCCTAATAAACATAAATATTATGTCATACCATAATATGTTTGAGATATATATTCATTGCAACATTACAATGACGAGAACGTATGTGTTTTAAAAGGGCAATAGGAATATCCCCATACATTTTACAATTATGTCTCTTTTTGAAATTCAAGGTTTGACAGAATGAATCACATAATCATATTACAGAGAAAACAGACACGATTTGTAAGAAATGTAATGCTGCTCTACATGTTAACTGCTTCTCTAAATACCACACCAAAATTAACTAATTTTGTGATCATGTTTCAAGGATATCATGTTATAATTAAATGGAAAACGAAAGATCTCTAACGAGAAATTCCAAATAGTAGAATTAAATACTTTCTCTTTCAAATTTTCTAGGATGTCAAGTATAAAAATGTATCAAATGAATGTAGCCGCAATGAATCAATCTTCACAATAATATTATTAACGATAATAAAATAACAATAATAATAATAATAATAATAATAATAATAATAATAATAATAGTAAATTACAACATAGTATAAATTCTTCCTCAAAATGTATGCTGATTTGCCTATTGTCATTTTAAAGGGACACCTTTTTCTAGCTCAACCATTTACAACAAGAATGTTTCGAAACCATTCATCATGTATTCAATGATATACTGCAATAAATGTGCTTTATAAAATACACAAAAATTGCAAAAAAAAAAGTTTCAGGCATATCTGGGTTAACCGGCGTGTGGAAGCGCGCCCGCCCATAGCGAAATTCGCCTCTCTTCGGCTGGGAGATAATTTGTTCATCCAGTAAAGCAATCTGACTAAGCGTGAGACAGCTCGTAGCCCATACGGAAGAAAATATGTTCAAAATTATTTTCTTAAAAGCTTTATACGGCATTCGATTAGGATTCTGTGGATTTTAATTGGCTCTGACTCTTCCCAGGACTGCTCTCATTTCTGATTCACATTCCTACTGGAAACTGTTCCCTCATCACGGCTGCTGCAAATGAAGAACAAGCAAAGTCCTTTTTTACAAAGCGTTATTAGTTTACCGCGGAGATGAGAACCTTCTTAACACAAACAGATGGTAATTATTCAATCCATCATAGTCTTATAAAGAAGTTTAAAAAAAGTAACTTGCTTCAAAGTTTTCTCCTGGAGAAGTTGAGAATTACTTTTAAAAACATAAAAAGTTAAATGACGAGAAATGCAATTCTCGGTAACCTGTACCAACGTCCACCCCGTCCAATAAGGAGAGGGTCCCGGCGAACACGCAATTTGTAAAAGCGCCCTCACTCTCGCTAATTACTTTCAGAGCGCTGCATTTTTTCCCACAGTAATATTCGCTAAATAAACCCCTACGTTGGGGCGGGAGAGAAAAGTTACAGAATGAAAAATAACTCATCGTGTCGTTTCAATAACACTCAATATCAGTAGTTTGTTTTCAATGTTGGACATATTGAAAAATACGTCCATAAAGCATTAAGGATATTGTGACCTGCTGGAGGAAGTTTGGGTGGCAGAGGGGCAGGGGGCCGAAAGTATTTTATATATGGAACTGAAACTATGCGTTAGTCCATATATTATTTTGTTGCAGGGTTTCTGCTACGGATTCATATAGCTTGTTAAACAAACGGGTGGATAAAAAGTTTGTTGATATATTAGCTGAAAACTCCACTTCCAAAAAAAAAGTCTATAGCATTATCTCAATTACTACTGTTTACCAACCCGGGTTGATAATTTAAGTGATATTGATAACTACAAAGTGATATATATGCCACAACTTTCAGACCGTCATAATTACTCGTATTTATAACGTAGATAACACGAGATTTGTCTCCTGCAGCCATCTGCGGGCATGGGGGGTTTTACAACTTTACAATAACCATCCGCCAGCATCAAGGAACATTAGACCTGAATTACATCTTGCGTAGGGGCATCTTATCAGCTGCTCTTAAACATATTGCATGGCTATTTGGACATCCCATTCTATCTGCAGTTTTGTAGCAAGGAAGCAGAAAGCTATTGCCTCAGAAGAATGGTATTAGGGATTTGAGAGCTTTAATTTCGCCACAACCCTGAACTTTCAGAAAAAATAGTTCACAACGTATTGTACATTGCTACTCGTTAAATGGCAACATATTAAGTAATACGAAATTCATGTTTTACGAAAATAATGAACGCTAATTATAAACGATCGTGGACGAATTACAACGATGATTCTAACAAGAACTTTAAATGTTATGATAACCATTAACAATAGCAACAATAGTAAATAAATGACAACTTGATACTTCAAGAATTGAATTATAAACAACGATGAAGATCCTACAAAAATAGTTCATTAATAACTTGAAACCTCACGACAATCGCAATGGGAATCCATACTACTACACTAATTGAAAGGTACGGAGCCTTAGTGGGCCAAGCACCATTTATTAAAAATGGAGAAAGCAAGGGTTAAAGTTAAGTGAATACCATAGTTTAATGAAGATTGACATATCATTTAGTTTGAATATATATACTTTATATTATTTGCTATATGTTTCCATTGAATTATGGTAATAACTTCATTTTAACCCTTGTTTTGTACGGTTTCAGTAAATGGCGCTTGTCCCACTATGGTTCTGAACCTTTCAATTGCATATTAACTTTTAACTTCACGATAATTATGCAACGAAATTATAATAACAATGACGTTATTACATTAATAATTTAATAGCACAACAGTAATCTAATATTAACTTTAAACTACATGACAATCATAGAATTAGAAATAACGATGAAGGTAGAAGAGAAGTAACTTAATATTAACATGAAACTTCACGACAATCATGCAATGGAATTGGAAATAATGGTGAAGGTTCTACAAAAATAAATTAACATTAACTTGAAAATTTACAACAATCATGCAATGAAGTTTGAAATAACGATGTATGTAGTACAACAATAATTTAATATTAACTTGAAACTTCACGAAAATCATGCAATTCAATTAGAAATAACCATTAATCTGCAACAATAATTTCATTTTAACACGAAACTCCACGAAAATCACGCAATGGAATTAGAAATAGCGCTGAATATACAGGAATAATTTCATATGCACATGAGACTTCGAGATATTTGCTTAAAATTTTGGCATCTTATCTACAATAAATAATGATCGCGCAAAAATACATAATGATGTTGCATCAGGCTATGAAAACAAAAGTAAGCGCCTTCGTAGTAGTAAGTACGAATACATCGAGACGTTACTCCTAGAATTACTGGACGTTCTAGAAAGTTTCCCTGCAAATTCCGAAGTCTCCACTGGATTAACGGAAGCTTTGAATACAGTTGGCCGTGAAACTACCAAGCACTTTCGTTCCCGTGAGCGACAACGAACCATTCATGGATTTTTCTCCAGGATTTGGAATTCGTGTTAACGAGGTTTTACTGTATAACCAAAATTGAAATTTGGAAAAACGATCAATTTTTATAGGGTACCGTAATTTATTATAAACACACAATTTGACTATATTTGCTCTCTTTCGGAGGAGACCCCGTAGGTATCTACCGCAGCCTTAGGCTTATCGTGCAAACTTCTTATATAGGGATGATTTTTGAAGTCCTTAGGACCGCTCTTCAATTACATGATTCGTGCTTGATGCCATTTTATCGATTCGGCTACGACATCCAATTCTGACGAAGTCCACGAGAAATAGCAACGTCCATCCGTCTCCCTGTTACAATATCGCCTTCACAGATCGATTATATCTGTTCGCAATTCACGTGCTTGCGTTCTGCTGTATCTTTGACCCGAAGATCGCGCCACTGCCGATTCCGCGACTCACCAAGAAGCCATCTATTCGAGGGCGCTACACTCCCAGGTCTGCCGTAGTCCACTCTAGAAGCCCCTACGTTTCCTGGGATTTGTGCAGCTCCCCCAGACAGATGACACCTGTAGGCGAATCCCGCAACTACGCCTACCACGAAATCCTGGCCCACCTGAAACTATTAATATGGTACATGAATTGAACAAATGAAGACGAAATGAATCCGAGGTCGAACGTCGAAGATTCCTAAGCAATTCTGCTTCAAGGAAAACCTCGAAAAACAACAAGAATATAACTTGTGCCAACCAGGATTTGGACCCTGGTCCGCTCGTTTCACGAGCAGGTATGGTAACCGTTACTCCACAGCGGTGGACAAATGTTTGAAGATACTCATGATTGGAAATTAGAAACAAATATGGATGTCCTACAAAATAACTGAATATGTAATCGACACTTTAGAATAATCATGAATTAGAATTGGAAACAGTATTTACTATTCCTCTTGAATCACATACTGTATGTAGGTCTGTACAAGTTGACATGTTCCTGTCAAAGTTGGGATCCTGAGGTACATCGGTGCCTCTTACGTAGATCTGTAAGCTATCTAGAATCCACTACCACTGTAATCTACCAATCTTTAGAGAACTCGGAAAGGAACATCCACCATGGCGGACGGCTGATTTGGCGTCAATCGAACAGAGGCGATGACCTACATTTTGAAACAAAGATGACATCGTAAGGAGAATTGTCGAAGACTGTTGGTGCAATGAGGAGGAAAATTGGGAGAACCCCGAGAAAATTCCTCACACTCTTGGTTCTGTCCACCACATATAACTACGCCATCGCGGAGGTCTGAACTCGGGTTCGTGGTTTGTCTTAAGCTAGAGCTCTGCTAACTGAACTACTAAGATAGTTACATCAAGTACATTAATATTATTTGTTCTACATACCATTCTACATCTTCAAATAAAGAAATTTATTGTCCTTATATTCTGAATAAAAGAAAATGTAGATAACCTGTGTGTAATACTCTGATATGAATTAAAGAACCGAACCTTACATTATGGAAAGTTACTGTGTTTTGTGACCTCTCCAAAGCGTTCGATTGCGTTCAGTACAACTTAATTTTATCAAAATTAGAATTTTATGGAATTCGAGGGAATACACTAAATATTTTTAGAATCTATCTTCATGGCAGAAGGCAATTAGTCTCAATTGGTGAAAATTGGTTAAGTCTCTCCAGTATACATCATGGTGTTCCCACAAGGCTCAATAATTGGTCCACTACTATTCTTAATAGCAATTAATGATCTTACTAAATTCATTAAACCTATAACAATTATGTAGCTGATGATACTACATTCTTATGTTCTAGCTCTGCTTTGAATGAATCACATGCTCTAACCAACGATATCCTATCACAGATGGCTTTATGGTTTGAATCTAATGGTTTTTTGCTTAATCAAGAAAAGACTACCAACATAACTTTTAGTCTAAATCATGTAATAAAAAAGGATAACATACAAAACTATACCAAATTTCTAGGACTTTTTATAGACTCCAGTTTAACATGGGAAAAACATATGGAATATATATGCACAAAGTTATCCAGTGTTACATATTTATTAAATAAATTAGTGACTTACTTGCGTTTCTCAAAATTATTAAAGATGTGCCTACTTTTCGTTCTTTCAGTCGATAATTCGGTATGCCTTAATTTTCTGAGAAATTGGTAGCAAAATTGGGAGTGTCTCGATTTTGCAAAACAAAGCCATTAGAATTCTATGTCAATCAAACTATCTTGAAAATTGTCAACTACTTTTCAAACAATTACAGATATTAACTGTCATAAATCTATATGTATACGGCCTAGTCCTTTACAGTCGACAAAATATGGACAATTACTCATTAGTAGCCAATATACATGATCATGAAATTAGAAATAGTGAACAAATTAATATTCCATACTGTAGATTACATAAAACTAGTACAAATCTTTCTATCATGGGGATGAAATTATATAATAAGATTCCCAGTTAATATTATAAGTTAACAACCAACAGTTTCGAAACTAGATTTTATAATTGGCTTTTAATTAATCCCTTCTACTCTGTAGATGAGTTTCTTAACATAAATTCATACGAAATTGTTCTTTAAAAAAATTATTTACATTTAGTTACAAATAATACATTAAGAGTGAAGTGTTTTCATTAATTTTTAGAGTTTCAAAATGTTTTGTGTTTTCATTCTAATTAAACTTTACTGTTTTCAATTAAGTTATATGTGTATTTTCAAATGTATGTTTTCTTTGCCTTCTGTATTTGTGTCGAAGCTTATCACTGTATGTTTAATGGCTTAATAAATTGAATTGAATTGAATTGAATGCTGTATCGAGGGAACAAGAGTTTAGATAACATCATGGCGTGGTGCATAGTCTGTGTTAGTTTATTCCTAGGCAAGGTCTAGCTATTAGGTATGGGTATTCCACAATACAGTCTGACGTGAATTTCTTAACATTCTTTTTGTAAGCCTGAAGGCAAGTGTATAAAATACAAAACTGCAGGATCAATGAAGGATTTGGATTTATGGGACAGTATCCTGCGGACGTTGCAGTGCCGGGCCCGCCGATCCGTTGAAAGAGATTTCGTCAGAGCACATTCTCCATCGGCGCCATGATTTTTGTAGCCTTGCTTACGAGTCATGCTAAATATTACATAAAATCCATTTTTATTTCCTATCCCCCAGTGTATGCGCATACAAACTTGCATATAATTCATGGAGTTCCATTAAGCGATTGTATTGCGTTGATGTTTCAGAGAGAGTGACTTCTAACATAGACTTTACGATATATCTTACATTTCTAAAAAGGGCCTCATGGCGCCAGGTTTTGCTTCTGGTTACAAGCTGAGAAATCTCTAGCACAACGTACTTTACTTTCTCATTAGAGAAAGTTTTGTGATGCCGTGAAAAATCTCTTTTAAAATGTTTGCGTAAACATAATTTCTAAGAATTCCTCGTGGAGAAATAGTAGTTCTGAGCCCTTCATCTTGAACTGAGTTTGTATTATTTCTTACTTACGGGTAAAATTATCCGGGAATTATGGGCATGTGAGGCGTTCAGAGCTGAAGTAGATCAAGTCACAAATTTTCATAAATCGAGATTAATTCATTTTCTGATTATCTGAAGTTGGATCTTTTCCGAGCAGTAATGGATCAAGTCTTAAATCCAAGTATTCGCCAGTAGATGACACCAGTCACTTTTGGCTCAGATTATTATTTTGTTCACGATGTTCTGAGACATAGTAGATCAAATCACCAAAGCGTTGCATCAATTAACATCACAATTATTTATACTTCATAAATCTAGAATTTGATAATGGAGCTATATAAATATTGCTAGTGAAATTAGATAATCCATTAGAGCAAGTTATCTTTAAGTCTTATTATCTCAAAACTATGTCCCATGAACTTGGTCGAATTTAGCTTTGAATGCCTCATATAGTATGACAATTTTAGTAAGAATGCAATACGTCTTTATTTCATATGAAAAAACGAGAATGGGAATAAGCTCGAAATTCATTGTAACGATTTTTATCCTTGCTTACGTGGTATTAAGGGATAAAAATTATGAGACCGACTGACCCCAAAAACTTTTCTCCTGGAAAAATTATTTTATTATATTATTATTATTATTATTATTATTATTATTGTTATTATTATTATTATTATTATTATTTGTATGTTTAGTGTTTTTTATGTCATATTCATTCTGTAATTCGTTATTACTTTAGTTTAATTGCATTGATGTATAATTGTTCTTGTAGTTGTATTGTAATTCTGGTGTGTGGAAGAGAAGGCCTGATGGCCTTAACTCCACCAGAATAAATAAATAAATATATATATATATATATATATATATATATATATATATATATATTATTTACAGTAGAATTATTTCCACACCTCGTTGAGAATTAATGTAAACCCAGCGAGTTCCAGAGCGGACGATCATGGTAATCTCTACACTAAGGGAGAAACTCCTAACTGTTAGGAAATTAGTACCCCTTGTCACGCGTACTTACCCAGGCACACTGTATAGACAGCGGAAATTTCATTCTGTAATTGCAGGGAATATCTTTCTATATCGTGCGTACACACCGTCCCGACATGAGATGGTTTTCACATGTGCTCTACACAAAACTTATTTGTTCTAGCTTGAACTTTTCTGCTGGAATTTCAATGGTCTAACAATCCAATTTAATGCACACACACGAAAATTACATTTAAAACAACTAACACTGAAAGTAATAACAAGTCTTTAAGAGATATGACACTGCATACGTGGCCTTGCGTCTTGACATAAACGCTATGCGATTCGGTCCGCTCTCTCGGCCCACACCCGTAGCGAACGCTCTGTACGTAAATTGTATGATATATAAATCAAACAAAACACATTTCTTGTACAAATCCAAGAACGAAAGTTCATGTTTTTATTTCTGTATTGTTTTATGTATGTGAGCTTTTAATAACTGTTCAATAAACTATCATGTAAACCATCATTCCTATCATGATAAAGAAACAGAGTTGTTGCGAAGATATTAAAACGTAACATGAGATTCAGGAGGTTCTCTGATAGCAAACCATTCAGTACCATTCCCCATGGAGGAAGGAATAACATGAGAGTACGTCCAACAGTTTTATTTGCAGCCCTCGGGGAAAACAGGCAGGGAACCTCCGTCGTGTTCTATTTAACCGAACGACAGTCGTGCTCCGACACTGCCCGAGCGTGGCTTCGAATCCTGATTTAGTTAATTCCATGGTTGTGTTTTTCCTCAGGTTTTCCGCAACGCTAACCTCAATGTCAGATTGGTGATAGCAGGAAGGTATTGAAAGAGATGAATCCAGAGGTTCACATCACCAATCACACTGGCAATATATAACCAAGTAGTTACTAGATCTTCTTTAAATGAGTCAAGTAGATTACGTCAACGCTAGAAAACCACACAGGTGCGAAGCGTTTCAAAATACCGATTAAGAAAATAGCATGCAGTTTCTTAGATGTAAAGATCAGTAAATTAGCTGATAATAGATGAATCGTGTCAAACAGGAAGCGTCTCCTTCCATCATCAGTTGATATATATCGAGACTATACTTACTTATTTACTGGCTTTTAAGGAACACGGAGGTTCATTTTCGCCCTCACATAAGCCCGCCAACGGTCCCTATCCTGAGCAAGATTAATCCAGTCTCTTTAATCATCATATTCCACCTCCCTCAAATCAATTTTAATATTATCTTCCCATCTACGTCTCGGTCTCCCCAAAGGTCTTTTTCCCTCCGGCCTCCCAACTAACACTCTATATGCATTTCTGGATTCGACCATACGTGCTACATGCCCTGCCCATCTCAAACGTCTGGATTTAATGTTCCTAATTATGTCAGATAAAGAATACAATGCGTGCAGTTCTGTGTTGTGTAACATTCTCCATTCTCCTATAACTTTATCCCTCTTAGCCCCAAATATTTTCCTAAGAACCTTATTCTCAAACACTCTTAGCCTATGTTCCTCTCTCAAGTTAAGAGTCCATGTTTCACAACCATAAAGAACAACCGGTAATATAATTGTTTTATAAATTCTAACTTTCAGATTTTTTGACAGCAAACTGGATGACAAAAGCTTCTTAACCGAATAGTAACAGGTATTTCCCATATTTATTCTGTGTTTAATTTCCTCCCGAGTATCATTTATATTTGTTACTGTTGCTCCCAGGTATTTGCATTTTTCCACCTCTTCAAAGGATAAATTTGCAATATTTATATTTCCATTTCGTACAATATTCTGGTCGCGAGATATAATCATATACTTTGTCTTTTCGGGATTTACTGCCAAACCTATCTCTTTACTAGCTTCCAGTAAAATTCCCATATTTTCCCTAATCGTTTGTGGATTTTCTCCTAACATATTCACGTCATCCGCATAGACAAAAAGCTGATGTAACCCGTTCAATTCCAAACCCTCTCTGTTATCCTGGACTTTCCAAATGGCATACTCTAGAGTAAAGTTAAAAAGTAAAGGTGATATTGCTTTAGCCCACAGTGAATTGGAAACGCATCTGACAGAAACTGACCTATACGGACTCTGCTGTACGTTTCACTGAGAGACATTTTAATTAATCGAACTAGTTTCTTGCGAATACCAAATTCAATAAGAATATCACATAAATCTTCTCTCTTAACCGAGTCATATATAGAGATTTAACAAACAAAACGGCCTGTTTGTATACGCTGGTATCACCGAAGCTCGTACACTATTCCGTACCATAATTTTATTATGATGAAATTAAATCGTATGAAAAGAAGAGAATGGATGGATTTGGTGGAAGAAAATGGGAAACGCCCAAGCACTTTTACGGTATTTGCATTGATTAAGGGCGGTTACACACTACGGCGAGAGCTATGAAATATGTAATGTGTGGACACGGCTTGGCTTAGCTTAGCCTAACGTCTTCACACTATAGCGAGAAATATGTTGCTGCACAGCAGAGCCATCTCTGTACAGATAATTAAAACATGAGTTAAAAAAATGTTATGTTTTATTTAACGACGCTCGCAACTGCAGAGGTTATATCAGCGTCGCCGAATGTGCCAGAATTTTGTCCCACAGGAGTTCTTTTACATGCCAATAAATCTACTGACATGAGCCTGTCGCATTTAAGCACACTTAAATTCCATCGACCTGTCCCAGGATCGAACCCGCAACCTTGGGCATAGAAGGCCAGCGCTATACCAACTCGCCAACCAGGTCGACCATGAGTTTTATTACGTCATACGGAAGGCAGTTTGATCAAATACTTTGTGTATAACACTACACAAGTTCTTTGGGTGTGATAAGCGCTGTTAGAAATAAAGTTACATAAATGTGTACATCTGACTTTCTATTAATTGGTCAATTTGATTCACGTTATATACATTTTATAGGCTACAATTTGGTTAGATTGTCTGTGGGAGCGGGAAACACGTAGCTATGTTTTCAAAAAATCGCTAGCCGACCAATGTCAGCTATGCCTTATTTCGAGCGTTACTCCTCATAAAGGAAAGCATTTTCCATAGCTCGATAAACATATTACATATTTCTCGCTGAAGTGTGTAACGGGCCTTAAAGTGCCACCTTCAAATTTTGTAGTGGGCTAGATGAGGGCGGCGAATTTTGGTTCAATTGGAAGGGAAGGAAAATAAAGAAGAGAATGGAATATCGTAGCAAGGGGAGGAAAACAATGAACAGAAGAAAAGGAGGGAAATAGCGATAAAAAAAGAAAACATCAAATTATGAAGAACAAAGATGGTGGTGGTAGTGGTGGCGGCGGTATGAATTACATTGAACAGAAACACATTCAGTGCAACATAGCTCACTGCTACTTTGTTGAGAGATGGTGGGGTCTGCATCAATTATTGAAAATTTAATGACACCATTACGAATAGTTAAGGATGGCTAGAACTTACTAAAATAAACATCGATTGACATTCTTTGGTCTTGAAGACTTGTGACTTCATTAAAACTAATAATTACAGCTTTCCCGTATCACGTAGTACGACGTAGTGAAAATTACCTCCATGGATATGGAACAGGCGTCAAGTGCTACAAACCGTCCGAGTTTGAAGTCTAAATTCTGTGAATGTGGGGGAGATAAATAATTTCATAGGTGGACTAATGCTAAGAAACTGAAATTCAGTTATGGAATAGGTGCTTACGTGACCGCAGTATGAAGAAGTGGACACGTACCCATGTCACGCACGCGGGGACAGTCCCCTCATCACGTGACGCAGCATCTCGCTTATTTGCTTCCCAGATTAGCGGCCAGGATCCTGAGATGCTGCGATTTTGCTTCGTGGCGGAATTTTACGGGCCTCCCACTCTCTTGGCCACAACACGAGAATTATTGATAAAGATCGGTGCCTGCTGACAGAGCTACGAGTATTCATGAGCTTATGTAGAAACCTTCCCTCAAAATGCGCACATAATTAGATCGCTACAGCATATAAACGCAAAATACAAAAATTGAGTATCACATATTTTCATGTTTTATGGAGCTTTAATTACTATAATATCCAAGCATACGAGATTTGTTATAGTTACGCTTATTTGTGCAGTTCTTGTGTTGTAAAAGCAGTCAGAAGTAAGGCATTTCTTATCGCATCACGAGCCTTAAGTCGAGCTCATAATTTACGTTCGATAACTGTGCTTGAAAGGACGTGTTTTTTCCAAAGATTTTCATCTATTACTGGTGGATATGGCAGACCAAGGTATGTGCTATGTTTGTGATGTTTTTGAAATCCCACACAACGTACTACTTTGAAGTGAAATTTGCTTGAAAACTGAGAAATTATTACTATTTTAACTTCTAGTTTTGAGTATTTTTACACCCGGAAATTTAGAATTGTCAAAGACTGGTCAAAATTTTTTTTCAGAAGACTGAAGCCAATACCTTATTCTTTCTCCTATATAAAAACTAGTTGCAACTATGCCTTTTTTCAGGTTTTAGTACTCTTAGAAGAGGTATCGTGGAACGATCTTTTTTCATGTTTGGCGCCTTACAGATGACAAAGCAGAAAGAAGTGAGAAATGTTAACTGTTTACTGTAAAATAATGATTTGAAAACTTACAGATAATCCGTTTTAAAGATACTGTTAAGATTGTTAATTTTGCTTGCTTGTCACCGAATCCTGAGTAAATTCTAGTCACAAAAAGAAGTGGCTAGAGAGAAATTTATTTTATATGAATAAAATATAGAAAAACTTTCCATATGTGTCTTGTCATCTAATGCTGAATATGCTTTTGGTGTCGTCAGATCGTGTAATAAGCAGTCTCACAAAGAAAGCGCAAAAGAGAAGTGGATCTATGCTTAATGAAATTCTTTGTTTATCAAGACCCCGCGCCCGCTTCAGGAACTTTAATCGGAAGCTTACAGCAGCACTGAGAACTAAATATTATTGAAAACACTTTTAACACTGAATTACATTAAAGGAAAAATTAGTAGTGACAACTGTTCATTATTAGTGTACGTTATGTTATTTTCCCCATTATTTTATATTTGTAACATTTTCCTCAAAATTTGCAGTATAGTAAAAAAAACTAGCTATGTCATAATAGAAAACACTAAAGTGACAGATGTGTGGCACATCCCTCAAAATGAATGTTACATTACAATACCACCCTCCTTAGAAGGACCACATAAGTACCACATAGCTGCAGGAATGACACACGCCTCACTGCAACTGTAGAGGTGAAAACATTACTGTGTAGCCTATGTATAAATATAGAGAATGTGTAGGAATACACTCACGTATATCTACTTTTACTGTATTATGTATTTTGTTGTTAAAATTTGAGGCACTCACTATTTTCTATACGGAAAGCAAATGTACTTGCACACTGTAGTCAAATTCGAGGCGCATCCAGAAAGTAAGTGTCCCTATTTAAAAAAAAAAGAACACACACTTTCAGGAAAACATTTATTGGCAACAGGTACAGCAATGTTTCAGCTATTTTTTAACATAGCCACCATCATAATTGAGACACTTGTATCGTGGGATCAACTTTTGTATCCCTCTTTCGTAGAACTCTGCCGCCTGTGAATGGAACCAGCGTGTGACAGACGTCTTCAGCTCTTCGTCGTTGCCAAAACGCTCACCGGAGGACAGGAATTTCTTGAGGTGCAAGAAAACGTGAAAATCGCTGGGAGCAAGATCAGGACTGTAGTGTGGATGATCAAACAACTCCCAGCCAAATTCCGTCAAAACAGCTGCTGTGCGCCGAGCCGTATGTGGACGAGCATTGTCATGGAGCAGCACAACACCTGCAGTAAGCATTCCACGCTTCTTGTTTTGAATGGCACGTCGCAATTTTCGCAGTGTTTCACAGTAACGGTCAGCGTTCACTGTTTCACCTCTTGGAAGGAAGTCAATGAGCACAATGCCCTTCCTGTCCCAGAACACCGTGCACATCACTTTCCGTACCGACAGCGTCTGTTTGAATTTCGTCCTGACCGGAGATCCACTATGCCGCCAATGCATTGACTGCTGCTTGGTTTCCGGGGTGAAGTGCGAAATCCAAGTCTCATCGTCCGTGACGATCCTGTCGAGGAACTCGTCGCCGTCACCGTGATACCGTTGCAGAAATGTCAGTGCTGGTCCTAAACGTTGCATTTTGTGTTCGGGTGTCAGGTTTTTCGGCACCCACCTGGCACACACTTTTTTGAACAGCAGGTGCTTAGTGACAATCTCATGCAACAAGGATCGCGATATCTGCGGAAAATGGCTGCTCAGCTCCGTAATTGTGAAGCGACGGTTCTCCATGATGCACTGCCGCACCAGCTCAACACGATCATCATTGATGAGGGACGGTCACCCACTGCGCTCTTCATCATGGACACTTTGACGACCTTCGGAAAACTGCCTACACCAGCGACGTACCATCTGCTTACTCAGGATGTTCGGCCCATAGACCTGACAGAGCTGCCGATGAATTTCAATTGGCGCAATGCGGCGGCGGGAGAAGGAATAAGAGCTTCCATTTCGGACCACTGCTGCCACGCTACTGGCACCAGGCAGGACCTGTCCGGATGGCATATGATTGATACGTCATAGATCTGTTACGTATGCGCAATTGACACGACCAATTACGTTTACTTTCAAGGGGAAAAATCGGGAAACTTACTTTCTGGATGCTCCTCGTATCTTACTCGATTATCGTAAAGGAAACCATGTAGTGTTTTTATTAAAATATTATGTCATATGTGAAGTTAAGAGTGCAATTAAAATAAAAATTATAATGTAACTGATTTTTTCCATGTATTTTACTTATATATTTCATACATAGAGTGATGAAGACCTGAGTTCTACAGTGTTATTGCCTATAGAATACCTATATCTATGTGACTGAGTTAATATTAAGCCTAAATTTAATTCGAACCATGTCGATATGGATAAGGAAAATGCTTAACATATGTACAAATTGTTATTTTAATGTTTCCACATCATTTTAATACTGAATCGAATTTTGCGCGGCCAGATACCGTAAAAGGATCACTGTGCGTCGCCCGCAGATGGAGACTGCCCGCCTCGCACAAATCCGGACCACAGGAGAGATAGTGAGTGGTTTCTATAGCTGCGAGGAGCGCAGACCTCGCATCTCGCATGCGTCGGTTCAGAAAAACCAAGGCTTTAAGTCAAGTATCCGCCATTAGAGAAGAAATTAAGTTTAGTTCACGGAAATGCAGTACATATTAGAACAACAACGCTTCACTTATAAGTATTTTACGAGGAAATCGTGCAGGAAGTGTCGTCCTACATTTCCACGAGTCGAGAGTTCTAGCACTTATAATGTCAGCCAATTACCGACATCTGTGATGTGATGTATAAAGGCTGGTCCACAATAATCCGGGAACGGAAACGAGAACGAGAACGGAAATAATGTTGAATTAAATGTATTTACAGTAGATCATAGATTATCCGAATAGCGATCAACCGAAACATCGGTTAACCGAAAGCGTTCCAGTCGGCAAATTTGAATTTGCGCGCGCGTCATGTAGAAGTTTCGCTAGTAATGTTTGCGAGATTTAGCGGCAAAAAAGACGAGTCTCAGCTCTGAACAAAAAAAAAATCGAACTTCTTTTCCTAAACTGTAGGCCTACCTTAATGGCCGTTTTGAACTTGTCAAACTAGGCTAGTCAGTTTTCCGAGTTATTTGTAAGACGTGTGATACAAAATATAGACTGTATGTACAGTTTTTTCTTTAATATCAGTGTTTCTTTGTTCCATACTGCTCCTATGACACCGGTACAATTTGTTTTCGTAAATGATCGGTTATCCGAAAAATCAGTTATCCGAACAACCCCCGTCCCCAATTTTTTTGGGTAATTAATCGATGCTCAACTGTATATGTGAGCATTCACAATTAAGGAGAAGCTTGTCGGAGCCCGGGAACGGAAACATAAAAGTTAATTTTGAATGCTCACATTTAAGTACATTTATTTTAATAATATTTCCGTTGTCGTTTTCGTTTCCGTTCCCGGTTTATTGTGAACCAGCCGTCAGTTTCTATTTACGAAAACTGACTCTCTGAATTACCGTTAAGCGGACTGTTACATGCCTATGTCACTTTTCGAATAAGGCAGTACGAAAAGAAATCTGATTCCAGGCGTACACCCATTACCACGAATTGTCCTTCATTAAAGTGTAGTCGCTAAATCACTTAATCTTGAAACTGTTTGGACTTGGAATATTAGGAACTAAAAGTACAGAGTGGACGGCTCGAATGTACCTAATTTCAATTGTATGTGATTGGTGACAGTTGACGATAGAACCTTACGGTAATGTTTATATGAAAGGAAACATCAACAAGTTTCGAATCCTATCGGTAGATGGTGCGCAGACACGGTTTCTTTTCGTATATTGTATCGATTGTCGAAATACCGCAGATGAAAGCGCAAACTGTGTTGTGGTACCCGGAATTTAAATCAATTGTTAGAGTTCAAAGGGAGTATCGGCGAGTGTTTAACCATGATGCTCCAACTGCTAAAAGCACTAAGAAGTGGCACGATACATTTTTAGCTACATGATCGGTGTTGAAGAAGCATGGTGGTGGTCGTAGAACATCCGACGAAATAGTTGCAAATGTTCAAGCCGCGTATGAGCGAAGTGCGCGGAAGTCATTAAGAAGAGCTTCGCGAGAAATTCAAGTACCAAAATCAACTTTGCAACGAATTGTCTACAAACGTCTCAAACTGTACGCATACAAAGTGCAGCTAATGGAACGACTGGAGCCGAATGACAAACCCAAACGCGTGGAATTCGCCAATACGATGCTAGACAGTCTCGGCGCTAATCCTGATTTTATGTCCAATATTTTCTTCTCGGACGAAGCCACGTTCCATGTATCAGGTAAAGTAAACCGGCATAATGTGCGGATCTAGGGATCGCAGAATCCTCACGCTATACAAGAGCTAGTTCGTGATAGTCCCAAGTTAAATGTGTGGTGCGGTTTGTCACAGCAGTAGGTCATTGGACCGTTTTTCTTCGCCGAGAAAACTGTGTGTGGTACCACATATCTTGACATGCTGGAGCAGTTATTCTTTCCACAAATTGAACACCTAACATCCTTTTCCAGCAAGATGGCGCTCCACCACACTGGTTCAATTACGTTCGTACGACTTTACACAACGTGTTCCCTGGCTGTTGGATTGGTAGGGGAAGGCCGATCGCTTGTCCCCCGAGATCTCCGGAATTAACACCGCTCGATTTCTTTCTCTGGGGCTACGTCAAAGGTAAAGTGTACGCCACCCTAGTCAGAGACCTTCGTGATCTTCGGGAGCGCATCATAGAGGCCATAGAGATCATTCCAGAAGACATGCTCCAACATGCTTGGTAAGAAATCGTTCATCACCTCGATATCGCCACAGGACAGCTGGAGCTCACGTAGAGATATGGTGATGTGCATATCGAAACTTGCTGAGTTTTCCATTCATATGAATGTTACTGTAGGTTTCTATCTTCAACCGTTTACCAGTCACATGCAATTGAAATTAGGTACATTCGAGTGGTCCACCCTGTATAAATAATCCCGTATATATTAATGGTGAATTTTTACGAAAAATGAATCTGGGGACACATTAAGATTTCTTATATTTATTCCTCCATCTTTACAAAGAACAATTTAAAAATAATTAGTATTATTAGATTTACAAGAGGATTAATGGGTTAGGTACAGCTTACAGCAGTAACATTTTTGGAAATATTCAATAATATTTTCCTCTATTACTGTATTTTGCACAATAATGAAAATTGGTATGTATGAAAAAAATAATTTTACGATTTAAATATATATTTTCAAAATTCAAAATGTTGGCAGTTCACTGTGCAGTGATGAAGCGTTTCCCTCATAACTCATAAACTTGTTAACTTTTTCATGTTCTCTCTCTTCAATTTTATTGCTGAAAATCGTGTTTACAATATCATGCTCATTCAACTAAACTTCTTAATTAATATTTTTTTTTATTTTGTGTTAGAAGAAAATACAGACATTTGACCATTTTTTAAATGAATTTATTTTTTATCAGACAATCTAACAAAGTTAGAGAACTGATCTTACAACATATTGTAGATATGACATGCATAAATACACACAAAGAATTTCATCACAGAATGTTGGATAGTTTTTTAGCTATGTGGGAAACGTTTCATCACTCCACAGTGAACTGAGTTTTGAAAAAAACATGTAAATAATTGTTTAAATTGTAAAAATATTTTTTTCATATAGCAGAAGGACAATGTTTTACACATACTAATGTTCATTATTGTACAATATACAGGTGTTTCAAAAATACGGGGCATAAATTCAGGTATGTATTTCCCACATGTAGACAATCAAAATAGTTCATTACAACATGTGTCCGGAAATGCTTCATTTCCGAGTTATGGCCTTCACAACATTGAAATTCACCGGAACGTTTTTCTTTCCGCAGGTCGTTGTCATTACAGAAGATGTTCAAAATGTCCACCTCCTGCTTGAATACAGACCTCACATCGATGTCTCATTGACCTGCGAACACGATCCCAAACTCCAGGAGTATTGCGTATGTCCTCAGAAAATGCCACAATTCGATTCCGAAGGGATTCCAAATCAGGCACCGGAGACGAATAAACCAATGATTTTAAATGGCCCCACAAGTAGAAATCGAGGGGGTTCAGATCAGGTGAGCGTGGAGGCCAAGCAATTGGGACACCTCTACCTATCCATCGATCGATCAGGAAACCTTCGATCCAAGTACCGGCGAGCCGTACGACTGAAGTGTCCAGGAGCGCCATCATGCAAGAAGTGAATGTGTTGACGATTGATCAGTGGAGTGTCTTCTAAAACATGAGGTATGGTGTTTTCCAGGAAGTTTGTATACGCCTGCCCCGTAAGTCTGTTTACAAGTACAACTAATCGATCACCAATGATACCGGCCCACATGTTGAGGGAGAACCGCACCTGGTGATGAGATGGAACAGTTGCACGTGGGTTTTCATACGCCCATACATGCTGATTGTGGAAATTTGTTATGCCATCCCATCTCCTGTGAACTGTGCTTCATCTGTAAATAATACTAAGGCAGGAAAGTTCGGATTTACACCACACTGCTGCAAGAACCACTGACAGAACCTAACTCGTGCAGGGTAATCTGCTGGTGACAGGGTCTGTACTGTACACGTTGCAAATGATAAGGATACAATTGATACTCTTTCAACAGTCTCCAGACAGTCGTATGAGGAACATTGACTTGCAACGCTACCCTTCGTGTGCTGATAGAAGGAGTCATGTTCACAGCCTCCAGAATCTCCTCCTGTACTTCTGGAGTTGTAGATCTTGGTCGTCCCCTTCCCAAATCAGGAGAGTTAATTTTTCCATACTCGTACAGACGGTAATGGAGACGTACAAATGTCTTCCGATCTGGACATTGTCGCTGTGGGTACCTCTCCTGGTACAAACGACGAGCCAGCGCAGCATTGCCGTCCGCCTTACCGTACATGAAGTGTATCTCTGCCAGCTCTTGATTTGAATACATGTCGCACAGTCTAACGCCTACACAACACTGAATGTAACCTTCGCCTCGGAATGAACTGTCAGAGTGCCCTCTTAATGTCTCCTTTGACGGCAACGACCTGCGGAAAGAAAAACTTTCCGGTGAATTTCAATGTTGTGAAGGTCATAACTCGGAAATAAAGCATTTCCGGACACATGTTGTAATGAACTCTTTTGATTGTCTGCATGTGGAAAATACATACCTGAAATTATGCCCCGTATTTTTTAAACATCCTGTATAGTAATAGAGGGAAAAATGTTGAATATTTCCAAAATTTTACTGCTGTAAGCTGTAGCTAACCTCTTAAATGAAATTTATATTTTAAAACCCAGATTTATTGTTGAATTATTAATGAAAGAAAATTATAGACTTCGAGTTCATCCGTATTTTGAACTTTTGATTTTATACCAAAAATTTTAATTTTGCTTCGTACAGGCTATGTATGATTCTCTGAAAAATTGAATAAGACACTGAATATGAAAAAAGTGCATCCAATATTTTAGAAAAATTCGCTGTAGACAGGCAAACAGTATTCCCGAAATAACCTCTAATGTCGATGGTTTAACGCCTATCCTTCGAGAAATCTATTCAAGATTTTATTAGTATAGTTACGTCATCCTAGAGCAATATCTCACGATAGCGATAAGAGCCGCGCTGTTCCGCTCAGCCTGGGAATTTGTACAGTAAATGCAGAAGCTTAGGGAAATGTTCAACTTAATTTTGGTTTAATTAAAATGTAGTCCATTATCCTTATACAAATAAGGAGTAATTATAAAGACAGACATTGTTAATTTAACACAGCCTAATTCTAAAGCAAGTTACTCGAGAGTGGTATTAATTTCCAAATTAATTCAATTCTTTGTAATGACATATTATCATTATTATTTAAAATGTGTAACTCATTGGTGTCATATTGGTGTATAAATTGTTACGATTAACATTTGCAACATCGTCAGGTGGTTATGCCTCGTGGAATGAGGAAGCAATTATGAAGTAATGAAGGAGAAGGTAGGTCGTATAAAGAGAGAAATGAAAAAGAATATCAAAATTTCCCTCCAAATCATTAAGTCTTACAATTTCAACCACGTTCACAATAACTATCACGAACAGCATAAATGTTTCACAAAATTATTGGGAGTCCATCAATCCCTCTTTCAATTTCGTTATCAGCAACCCTGACGACATGTACATTTTTAGTAGCTTATTTTACGGCGCTTTATCAACATCTTAGGTTATTTAGCGTCTGACTGGGATGAAGGTGATAATGGCGGTGAAATGAGTCTTGGGTCCAGCATCGAAAGTTACCCAGCATTTGCTCATATTGGGTTGAAGGAAAACCCCGGAAAAAACCTCAACCAGGTAACTTGCTTCGGCCGGGAATCGAACCCGGGCCACCTGATTTCACCGCCAGATGCGCTAGCCGTTACTCCATTGGTGTGGACCGATATGTACTTCACAGAATCTTTTTATTTCTGCTGTTACAATATTTTCCCTTATAATTTGCAACATTTGTATGAAACAACGACTCAGAATCAGGATAGAAGAAATGTCAGAGGGAAGTGGAATAGGAAGAGTACTACGATAAGGATGCCCTTTATCACATATCTTGTTCAGCACCTTCTTGGGAAGGATTTAGTGAAGAACAGTTTTCGGATTGTGAGAGGGGTGATAGAAGGAGCAAAAATAATAAAGTGTGTAAGGTTTGCTGATGATATGGCATTGCTAACAGACGAAGAGATGATACTAAGGGATATGCTGTTAGCAGTATGGGCTGAAGATGAATGAAAACATAACGAAGGCTATTGCTATCGAAAGAAGAATAAGGTAAACGTGCGAATTCGAAATGAGGCAGTAGAGCTAGTGGACAACTACAAATACTTGGGGTGTACTGTAAGTAGGTAACGTGAGTTGCTACCAGGAATTCAAAAGAAAGACAGCAACGGCAAAGGAAGCTTTTAATGAAAAAAGGAGCATTTTTTGCGGACATATGAAAAATAACTAAGGAGAAGACTAGTAAAGTCCTTTATGTTAAGTGTGGCTCTGTAAGGGAAAGCAACATGGGCAATACGAAGAAGAGAAGATAAACAACTATGGTCCGTCCCAGGTATCTGTGGAGTAACTTAGCGCATATGGGGGCGGAGTCTATCTGTGCGGAGTGTATTGCGGGCAGCATCAGCTCGAGTTCCCAGAGGGGTAAGATGCTCGTAGTAGAAGGCAGAGTAGAGTTCAAACAGAAATTATCCCCTCCTCTGCAAGTGATTGCTCGCTTCGTTCAAGCAATGCCTTCCCCAGAGCAGTCATTGGCCCTAGCCCTCCCACATACCAATTGCGCAGAGGTTTTGTTTCGTCTTTCTACTCCACAGAGTCCTGTGACGGACCATAGAAACATTTTAAATGTGGATATGGAAAATAATGGAGCGTGTGTAATGGACAGACAGAATACGAAATGGAACTGTGATAGAAAGAGTGGGTGAAGAAAGTTTAACACTGAAACTGATCAAGAAGAGAAAAATAAATTCTGTACTGAAGGATTCACTGGAAGGAATGGTGAACGGGAGGAAATTTCGGAGCAGAAGATGATATCGGATGGTAGACAACATTAAGATATTTGGATCGTTAGAGCCGTATTCAAGAACGTCACTCTAACTTCACTTCTTCCTGATTTACGGAAATCAGATGTTAAGTCATAGAAATAAATAAAAATGAGTAAAATGGGTTAGCAGTTAAAATGTCCATTGCAAAATGTTCACTGCACAAATGTCCATAAACTATGTTGTCCACCTTGCCATGACGTCCATATGAAATAAATTTCAACAACGAAATTGTCCATAAACTGTAATGTCCATCTTGCTATGAACTCCATATGAAATAAATGTCCACAACGACAATGTCCACCATGATTTAATATCCACAAATTAGGGTAAACTAGGGTCTGTTGGACAGTCGGGCATGTTGGACACTCTGTATTTTAACGTGTTACCACGCCACTTGTGGGCACCACATTCTGCTAGAAGTCAATGACGGAAGTAGCCCCACTCGTGGCTACTTCCTTCATTGACTTCTAGCTGAATGTGGTCCAAATACATAAATACATAAAAGTAAAAAAATATATACAAAATTACATTCCATTAAAATTTGTCTGTTTTGTGGTTCTTCAACAAATTCCCTATGCATTTTCAGATCATCTATTTTTTCAATACGCCTCATGTACTGTAGATGCTAAGAACTTCCATCCTTAAGAATAACTACTGTATGTGTTCCAAATCAGTATTTGTCGCGCATCTTGCCTTACATGTTTGTCTGTCTGCAAACATCCAATACAGTTTTTCTCCATTTTTGCTTCTAGAAAGAAGTGGTATACATAACTCTTGTTCACTAATATATTTTTTTCTTTTTTTGCGATAGTATTACTTCAGCCATACTAAAAATTTTTAATAGATTGCTAAGTAACAGTCTGCATTATTAAAATATCAAGTTGTAGATTTTGAAATGTCTTGCTAAGCAACAACTTAGAAATAATATTTACAGTGGACATTGTGTCTCGTGAACATTTCAGATTATGAACTTTTATATGGACATTTTAGTTGTGGACATTTATGTTGTGGACTTTTATTTATGGACATTTCAGTTGTGGACATTTCTGTTATGGACTTTTATTCATGGACATTTTAGTTGTGGACACATATTGTGGACTTTTATTTACGTGAGCTTTTTGAAATGGACATTTTAATCTGGAAGCGTAAAATGTTTTAATGAGTAAGTAAACATAAGGTTTAGATTACAATTCAATTTTCATTTTATTATTATTATTATCAATGTTACTTAAATTTTTCTGCTCTAATTTCGTACCATTTCTTCTCCTTTGCCGAAACCTAAACGACGCGTGATTTATAATTTTCCACCACGTCTTTATGATTGTAAGCAAGTCTTTGATGTAGATCTACATCTTCGTCTGAAGTTTCATCAATTACGTTCGATATTTTTGAAAATAACAAGCTCGAAACGAAATGTAGCCAGCAGTGACTTATTTTCCGACATTCCGCATGGAACAGCTGTGAGATGGAAACACTAGGTCAATATATAGATGACGTCGAACAACAGGTTCACTTGCTTTTTACCTACGTTTCACTTTGTCAATGGAAAGATAAGCAGTGTCGTGACTTTATTATATGACCTAACTTCTGCCTTGAAGGAAGTAAGGACGAAGTGAAATTGAAATGACTCTCCTGAATATGGCCCTCTTATTCTTCTAAATCAGGCATGCCAAAACCCTGCACGTTGTGCAGTTGTCTCTGTGCGATGTGCAGTTTTTATTCCCCTACCTGGAGGGAGTGAATGGGCGTGGAGGGGAGCGCGACAGGTCTGTACAGTACCTGCAGTAGCAGATCAGCTTTTGTTTCAGTAACACAGTTCAGTACGGGTGCTCATTGAGCTGTGACTGTGAATGCGTTATGAAAAATCAAGTGAGGAGTCCACAGATATAACGAAGAAGATGAATCACAAATAATATAAAAAAACTCACTTCACAGCTTGTGAACTACGCTTTCAACTCATTTCCGTAACGCTCCCAACTTGCTGATACTTGCTCTCAACGTTTTTCAAATAAATTACATGTAAATTTAAATTCAAGCTTAATTTATCCAATTTATTAATATTAATCTGTATTTAAATTTATATAGAGCAAAGAAATGATTTCAGTGTAGAAAGCTCACAATGTCCTAGTGCATGTAATTGTGAGTAAAATATTTTTTTTTAGACCCTAACATTTGTGTACCAATGGTCCCAATAATGCTTGAAGAACAATGAAAGAGTATTATTTTGAAATAATTATTAGTACCACTACTTAAAATGAAATGCTGTGTTCTTTTTTATTTCGAAATTACTGCAATATTTATATTTTTTCAAATACTGTATACAAATTATGTTAATAAATGATGCTTTACAAACCACTGCTTTGTGAATTATAACTAATAGCCTAATGTTTCTCATGTTACAATTGTCAAATATAGACATTGACAATAATATTGTGTTTTTTTTCCTTGTGCTAAGTGTGTTTATAATGTCCAAATGTAAATATAATCCAACACTAGAAGCGCAGAATAGATTCGTGTACACCCCTCCAGCTAATAACTGGTAAAGCCTTGGTTTTTCTGAACCGACGCATACGACGTGCGAGGTGCGAAGCCCTCCTCGCACAAATCCGGACTACACGAGAGATAGTGAGTGGTTTCTATAACTGCGAGGTGCGCAGACCTCGCATCCCGCAGTTATAGAAACCACTCACTATCTCTCGTGTAGTCCGGATTTGTGCGAGGCGGGCCTCGCACCTCGCACGTCGCATGCGTCGGTTCAGAAAAACCAAGGTTTCAGAGCAACACATGAATGACACAACCTGCACAGACCGGCGGTCCCGCGCACATACACTGCACATCCAGTGTGTCAATTCTAGCATGCCTGTTGTAAATAAAACGAAAAAAATGCATTAAAATGTTTAAATGTAAGTGATTTCTGCCTTGTAAATAAGCAGTAAATGTAATAATTCGCGGGTGCTCGTGTAAAGGGAGTTAAGTATGATTTCGCTAAATCAGGATAAGTACAGATTTGAACTATCCACAATTACTTTTTTCTTGTGTTAAATTGGTTAAATCATTCTTCCATCCATGATGCAGCTACAGTACTCCATATTTTGTGTCAAAGGGTCTTGTTCAATACCAAAGGAGAGAAGTTTACATACCTTACAATCTGACTTAACCCCCTTTACACGGGCACCCGCGAATTAAGTTATCTGTCTTTCCTTCTTGCCATTTGTATCTCTTGTTATGCGGAACATTCAAGCAGCTTAATCTCAATCCATTGAAAATTGGGCACATGGGCACATGTTTATATGAAAGTTTATACTCAGAATATTCCACACTACCACATCGTGAAATACTCACTACTACTCCTAAAATTACTCTGTATAAGAGAACAACTGAGGAGATTCAAACCGAAGTCCATTTGATATGAATTCAACAGAAATAATCTACTTAACAGACGCCTAAAGAAGATACAAGAACCAGAAACGATAGACTATTTTGTTCTCGGGTAAAATATTATGAGAAGAACAAAGTGTTACAAAAATATCACCGACACACATGGTTCTGCTTTCTTTTAATTATCGACGGAGAAAAACAGTTCTACACATTGGACGCCAGAGCACGAAGTCTGTGAAGAAGTGTGAACTTTTCAAATGCCTTTGTTTACACGTCACAAAGAATTGTATCTAGGGTCAAGAGCCGCCCGCGTCTACGTCCGCAGTCGACGCTGATGCGATAGTCCATTAAGTCCGTCGAGGGTTAGTAACGGCGTGGGGGCGAGAGGAGAGGGGTGGAGCCCTACGATATTCTCACTTTCACTCATTGAGATTTTTTCCACTACATTTTCCAACTCTCTCAACAAATTAAATAAACTCATTTGTGCAGGTATAAAGGCTTCCCCAAACAGACGCGATACGGAATGGGTTACGATAGCGTTACGATTTTGCGATAAATGTTTTCATTGCGTTCAATGATTGTGTTCACACACACGCGATTATCGCAATATGCGTTATTATCGCAGCAAGTAGAACGCGACGATTTTGCGTTCTGTTCTCCCGGAGATGTAGATCGCGAGAACGCCACGCGTTTATTTTGATGCTGGGTTGAAGTGTGTCATTTATGGATTCATCTTCAAAGGAAGAGGAACATCTCTTTCTTGGATGAGGATCGTCGCAGACAAAGCAGGTGCAGGTAAGTCCATGGTAGTCATGTATGGTTAAGATAAACAATATAAAAAGTTATAAAGTGATGATTTAGCTTTTCTTTGCCAAGAACGTGAAATAAATAACAAGTACGCCTACTCGATTATAAACTTTATTTTTTTTAATTTGCTCTTTTTGTTGCAGGAGGTTGTGGATTCACGAGTTAAATGCCACAAGGGAAGAAAAAGATTAATTTTATACCTTAGTTCAACAACTAACCTTAGCACTCTGCTAACCTTGAAGAGCCTACTAGTAAAGAATTTCAATGTTTAGAGTACCCATAAAATAACGAATTTAATGTGAAGTAAATTCAGTTGTAATTTATTCTGAACATACCTACGTCTAATGATTTACTTACATAAGTATATCTAGAGTGTGGTAAGATATTGAAAGTAATAAAACTCCGACAAACAAATTACATATCTTTTTGTTTCCACATATTTTATTAATTTTGTATTTCTGCACAATTATTTATAATATTGTACAAGCATTTTGCAATTTGCACAAATGATTTTTTTTTTTTCATTTTTGCGACAGTTATTTATTTTCTAGCTCAAACCCCGCGTCAGTCTACAAGCCAGTATGACATCAAATTATAAATAAATAATTGCACTTATTGTTTACATCTAACTTTGTAGCTATCTCCTTCCATTTCTTCTCCTTTTCCATGCCACGGATTTTCCTTTACGAACTCAATAAAAAATTCCACGTTCGTTTACAAGTAATCCGAAATCGCAATCTGTGAGCACAAGTGATATACACCTGCTGAAGGTAACTGGTCTTTGCGCTGTGGCTGGAAAACTAAAATCCGCATATGTGGTCACCCATTACGATATTCTGATTGACTGGAGACGTTAGGATATCGTATATCGCGGACGCGCCAGTTTGGGCACCTCTTCGCGATAGTGCGATATTGCGTTATCGCGAAATCGTAACGCTATCGTAACGCATTCCGTATCGCGTCTGTTTGGGGAGGCCTTAAGAGTATGAAGAGTCAATAGCAGCTTAAAAGCCGCGTTACACCAATCTTTGAAGTGCAATTCACGTTCGCTCATTACAATACGGCGTAGAAAAAGAGGCAAATATAGTGAGACTGAGGACAGTTTTGAATTTCAAATCAATTTAAGAGATGAAAAAGGTGACATTTTTAATGTCTATATTTTTTTAAGCTATGGACTTATTTTTTTTTTTTGTATACAGCAACCTTTAGTTATTAGTCTAGTATTAATGCCCTCATGTTTCATTTATATTATTTCAGTAGTTTTTCAGTTATTAATTTTTTAATTGACTTATTTAAAACATATCTACTCCCACAAAATACAGGGTGTATCACGATGTTTTCCCCTGGTTTATTGAGGTGATTCCTGGTGTTATTTGGAACAAAAATATAAATACAGTAATGGGGTGACATTCATAATTAAGAAGTTACGGCAATTTGAAACAAGCAAAAAAAAGAAAAGTGTTTATTTGAGGATGTCACTGACAAAAATGGAAATCATAGTTAGAATACAAACAAATGTTTCATTTTGTACCAGTCTCATGCATATTGAGTGCATTTAAAGCAAATGTTCAAAATTTCCTCCCTGCATCTGAAGACAAAAATTCGCACGAGTGTGAACCGCACGTGTAGCATTTCGTAACTTTACATGTTCGTTCCTTTTTGTCGTTGCGGCATCGAGAATGCGTTGAATTAACTCTTCTCGTGTTTGTACCCTAATCTGGTACACGATGTCTTTCATCCACCCACAGATACAGTAGTCTAGGGGTGCTAAATCTGGGGATCTGACAGGCAAACTGTTGGCATGATCATGTGGTTACAAATGCTGCACTTTTTGCACATGAAAAGGATACAGTTCGTTCTCATGAAGAATTCTCAATACTTTGGAATGTGAAACGGTAAATCCTCCCCCCCACACACACATAGTTAGTCCTGCGCAAACATGTCTAGCTCTACATACACCAAGGCGTGTTTCGAAAGTCTGTTGTAACTCCTTAATTATGAATGTCACCACATTACTGTATTTACATTTTTTGTTCCAAAAAACACCAGAACTCACCTCCATAAACCGGGCGAAAACCTAGTGATACACCCTGTATAATTTACAGATCTGAATAAAATTTTACAGCATCTTTGAGGTGCGTGTAAATTAACAGCAGAGCCAAAATTTGAATTTTGAACGTATGTATGACGTGAAAAAATCACTTTAAAATATTTTTTTTTGTGTCCGGATAATGCAGTTTTTTTATTTTATTTCTTATTATTTATTTTCTCCAAAAAAACAGTTCTGCAATTATGTTAACCATGCTTTTCAGAATAGCAGTAAGAATGTCAACTTCTTAGCATGAAATTTATTGGAGGCTAAAGTATTTGAATGTGAGCAAATGCAGTAAAATAGAAGTGTGTAAAAATGCCCTTAAAATGTTGATTTTTCCGCCACGGAAACCTGTTTGTAATTGTGGAACATAAATATGATATGGATTTTAAGAACGATTATTTTTACTACACTTTCATTAAGTCACAATTATTTTGTCCAATAAAACGGTACGGAACAACGAGTTTCAACCAATTATGGCTGCTTATCCTACAAATTTTATCAATTCCTAGCATTTGATTTTTGTCACCTTCCTAGCATTTTTTTCCCAACATTGTACTTTCAATAACTGTACCTTTTAAAATGATTCATGTTTATTTCATTATCCTTAATTAAAACTATTTTATCAATTATCTTGTTTATATTATTTAGGTTATGATTAGACCTCGGATTTTTAGGCACTTAAAAACTAATTTTTAGGCACCTAGAACATGCTCTGAATTTAGCAAAATAGGCACTAAAAACAAAGATTTAGGCATCTAAAAATACAACTTCATGCAGCTAAAATGTAATTTCTATCCTTACAAACTACAATAACTATAAAAATGCAATTAATTAGTCAGTATTAAGCATTATGATATACAATGACAAACAGTAAACAAATATTGCGGTTAGAAACTTCAGTTTTGTTGAATCTTAAATTATGAAATTTTAAGGAATTTATTGGCCTTATTGCTCGAAGGCTGCTAATACTTGTACATAAGTGCTCATATTACAATTAAATTAATTAGTTTGTCTATGAATTTACAATTACCACATTACTAATAATTAGCATTGCAATACATAACAATGTTTCTCTCTAATATTCTATTGTGAAACTTTGTCTTTTCTTAGACAGACCATTTTATAAGCAGAAAAGTTCTTCCCAATGATACCGAAGCAATGGATACATATTTAAATCTAGCAATATTTGCCACGCTCATTTCTTTAGAGAGAACTACATCCTCCCGATTCATCACATTCCTACTGTCTGCTCAAGTGCTCAACAAAACCAGACACCTTTCAGGAATTTCTTCATTCCTACAACCAAACTATTACAGAATATTTGAACCATACCCACCCCATGACATTCAAATCTTAAACTTTCACTGCTACATGAAAATTTAAAAATACATATGTAACAAATATAAATAGGCAATTACAGGCTATGAAACCTTAAAAATAGGTCCCAATGGCCAAAATAGGCATTTTATGCACCATAAAACAGCTTCCAAACGTTAATATTTTATATAAAATGTGAAGATATTTAACTAGTTATAGTTTATCCCTACAGAAAAAATAGGCATTTAACCTAAAATCCGAGGTCTGGTTATGATATAGCTTCTCCTGTATGAGATTATGAATAGTCACGTATCAGAGAGTGTTTAATATATATATTGATAACTGACGTGGAATGTAACTGTTTTAACAAAAATCAAACTGAATCAACAAAGCCTTCTTGACTTGTAATCGTCCATAGAGTTCAATGAAGATTGTATAGTTGGCACGACTGGTAACAAGAGAACACTAATCATAACACACTACTCCCATCTAGCGGAATATTTGTAATGATTAAATGGTACAATAATACATTTTAAAGACAGTTTAGTAAGTCAATGAATATTTTATTGTATTAGAGTACTTTATTTCTTCAAATCTTTACATACTTTCTTCTAATCGTGTAATAGTCAATTAAATCCCATTCGAATTTTGATTTTCTCTAGATAAATCAAAACCTCTAGTGAGATTACTGTAGATAAAATTTGACCAGGACATAAATGAAAGTTCAGTGATTATTTAAAAAAAATGTATTTCTCGAAAAATTACCAAAATTGCACTCACCTCCTCCCTTAACTATATAAAATTTTACGAGTAAAATTATTATATCACAAGACAATAATAATTGCTAATATATTTCACAAAATGTTTTTTTTTAAATTTGCAGCATTACTTCACATGTGCACTCACAGACGGCTACACACGTGTGTGTGCGTGCGCGCGCACACAAACGCTCTCTCAAGGTTTCTTTGATATGTTCCGTTTCTCGCAGCACTATATAAATATTTTATAACTGAAGCAAATTCCTCGCTGACAGCAGTCCTCTGCTCACATTGGTCTCAGTTAATTACACAAAATGTTTCCCTCAGAAAGTCCTACAGGACATGTAATCAAACACAGCAAAACGCTATCTCAATACAAGCCCCGAAAGGCCCATATATCGGTGCGATATTAAGGATCCCTTCTCACGTGAAAATCGGCACTGAGTAGCAATAGCGATGTTAATCCAAGACAAATATTAAGGACTTTAAAGACTTGTAGCAGTATGATGGAGCTGCACCGCAATACGCACTGATAGTACGGGAATGGCTGGATGAGGTATTTCCGAGAATGTGGACAGGACGTCGGGGTCCTATTGAATGACCCGTAAGATCTCCCGACCTAACACCACCTGACTTCTTTCTTTGTAGACATTTAAAAAATCAAGTGTGCAAGCATACCATCCAAAGCGAGATTTTTCTGCGCAAAGTATTACTTACTTGCAAATGATTTTAAGGAACCCGCAGGTTCATTGCCGCCCTCACATAAGCCCGCCATCGGTCCCCTATCCTGTAAAAGATTAATCCAATCTCTGTCATCATATCCCACCTCCCTCAAATCCATTTTAATATTCCCCTCCAAGTACTGTATTACTGAGAGTTCAAATCAATTCCAATAGAATTCTGCAGGAAAGCATAACCTCTAATTAAGACTTCAAGCTTGCATCGACTTGAATGATGCCAAGTTGACCAATATATACTGTAGAATATCGATAAATAGAATGTTTTTAAAAATTCCTTTAAATATTTCACAGGTTCCATATTAGTTATAAAGTGAGTAATAATATTTTGTTGAAGTTCTTATTCCTCATCAAATATTTGCCCTTTATTTCGCGATCACCCGATATATGCAGAATATTTGCCGTGATAATTATGTTTCTCATTTTGGCACTAACTCCGTTATAATAAATTATTAAGAGAAAAACCGTAGTAGTTGACACATATGTATAGCATATATTCGTCGCAGTCTGAGTGTGAACATCCTCACAGAACATAATTTTCAAAACCCGAACGCAATTGAAATTGTTTAACAAGTGGCGATGTGTAAGTTTGTTATAATTTTTTTTATTTATAATTTTTGTCTCATTAAAGCAGGTATTACTTTTGTTCTATTTAGAAACGCCATTTAGTGAAAAGTTTTGAACCCAAACTGAAGAATAATTATTATACAAGGTCAGCTACTTTCCTCATTTTTGGAATATATAAGATGCCTCTTTCGTGCAATAAAAAGGAAAGTATGCATTTTTATTTAACCATAAAAAATTATCTAATTTATGTAAATATTCTGAACGATGCTACAGGAAGTTCCGCGCCGTGGCGTCGTGGTCTAAGGCATCCTGCCTAGGACTCGCGTCACGGAATGCGCGCTGGTTCGAGCCATCGTGGGGGAAGAAATTTTCTCACGAAATTTCGGCCAGTGTATGGGACCAGTGCCCACCCAGCATCGTGATGCACTTGGGGAGCTACGATAGGTAGCGAAATCCGGTTCCGAATACCAGCTATAACGGCTGGGGGGATCATCGTGTTAACCACACGATACCTCCATTCTGGTTGGATGATCGTCCACTTCTGCTTCGGCATATGGGCGTGAGGCCAGCAGCCGGTTGGCCTCTCTAGGCCCTTCACGGGCTGTAGCGCCACGGATTATTATTATTATTATTATTATTATTATTATTATTATTATTATTCTACAGGAAAATAACCGATAAACAGGGCAATAATCTACAGCATAATAATATATTTTCCTTAATCATCCAAGCAAATGTTGAGCTTCTTAACGTTTGAGAAGACAGCGATATTTTTTTTTCCTCCAAATGATACAGATCTGCAATCACTCCAGCTTTCTAGAGTTCTAGACGGCTGACTCTGCAATAGAAAGATTGTTAAACACAAACCTAACTATCAAAATACAAGATACAAAGATTTCAAAATGCTTTTACATTCTATTGCAAGTATTTATTGATATTCACTTAGCCTATGGAGTTGATACAGCGTTATGAAATACAATAAGACATAACAGTTGGCACACTCGATTCGCGAATCTGATTGCTGAGAGGGAAACAGACGCCCTAAGCGCGAGCGACGGTCTGCATGATGAATGGGGATGTTTTCGCATCCACAATGCAGGTCGTGTCACTGTTTTTCAATATTTAGTATACTGGCTCTATGAATAGGCCGGGCTAGTAATGGACTTAAGTCTCGTAAATCGTAGGGCGTATGGTTGAAGTTGTTTACAGTATACAGCTTCAAAATGGCTGACTATAGCTTCACAAAATGGTGGGTGTTGTATTACTTCCATTATTTAAATTAACGGACACACTGATTCGAATCGTGTCGGAATGATGGACATTCACATGCTTGTTGGGGGGAAATCCTGTGCATTGTATGGAATGATGTCCTCTGACAGGGACAAGGTCGGGATCTCTTCATTATTATTGTGACAACATCCCTAGCCCATTACTCGCACAACAGACAATGAGTTCAAGCCAGATTGATGAATTGATGCTGTTTGATTAATCGGCACTGCACAATTTCAATTCGATTTGTTGATGGATGGAACGACTACTCCTCGTTCGCCCTCGTTTTGGCATGCGCTAGACGCATCATTTGTACTTTCTTATTTTCCTATAACACAGTTTGCAGGGCACATGGCAATATTTGTTCTTCCTATCGCGCATTGTTGTACAAGGGTACACGCCGCAATTACTATCCCATGTCGAGTTCAGGCAACCAAGATCAGTTTATTATTTATTCGTTTATTAAATGACGCTATATCACTTATTTTCACGGTAAGACCCAGCACAAAATAGAACAAATATAAACACAATCATAAATGAGGGACATGTAGCTGGTCTTCTGACAAGAATCTACGCTTGGAAATAGGTTCGAATCCTGTATAAGCTGACTATTAGCTTGGTTTTTTCAGAGCTATTCCTCGACTTCATGGCAAATGTCAGGAAATTTATGGCGAATCCTCTGTCTCATCTCGCCAAAACCCCATCTCACTATTACCAATCCACCGACACTAAACAACCTAGTACAGTAGAGCGTCTCGTTTAGGCATAGTGAAAACGTAAAGAAAGTCCAAGTAACGTGTGGGGGGAGGACGAGCCGTACGATAAACACGAGGGATGCACAAGGTTTTAGTTACAACATTTATGGCGGAGCATTAATTGAAATTATATTTTCCAAATACACACAAAACAAAACAACACAAATTGCATAACGTTATTATCATATACACATTTTAACAAAGAAGTAATAAAATTGTAACGTTGAGGTAATTCAATATAACAAATCAAATTTTGCTACTTACGTATATGATGTTTACTTTCAAGCAGCATTTTTACGGTCATAAATTTCATTTTCTGTAGGACTAACATAATATCACCGTCTTCTGTGGCCGAATTAACAAAACTAGAATATATTGGTCTGAAGTGACAACACTATTTCCTAAACATGGGCCGTATTCATAGACATTTTTAGCGTGGGGTTTCGGTGGATTATCAGCGTTTTTTGTATTCATAAACCAGTGTTAGCGATAGGATATGATTTGAATTCTGTACTAGTAATCAGTGGATAGCCGGGGCTAACATAGTACGCTCGTAGCGCGTGCTGCGAAATGTCTATGAATACCACCCACAGTGATTACAGTACTGTAGTTTTCTTAATTCGGCCACAGAAGACGGTGATATTATGTTAGTCCTACAGAGAATTAAATTCATGAACGTGAAAAATACTGCTTGAAAGCAACATCATATAGGTAGCAAAATTTGATTTCTTATATTGAATTATTTCAACGTTACAATTGAGGGGATTGGAGGGGAAACCAGCCAGCGCCAATTTTTTATTTTACTTTTTTTAGCTATTTAAGCACAGAGGAAGAAAAAAATACGCTCTATCGTTTGGTCGAAGAACCAAGTAGTTCCAAGAATTACATTCACAGTTACAATGCATTTTGGACCTGCCTCTTCTGTACATGCTTATTGTTTGGCGGTAAGTTTTTCTTCATTATCTCGAAAAGTACTGAATTGGAACTGCCTGGTTTTTTCCCCAAACCCCTCAATTGCTTGTTTGTTAAAATTTGTATATGATAACATTACGCAATTTGTGTTCTTTTGTTTTGTGTGTTTTTGGAATATATAATTTCAATTAATGCTATACCATAAATGTAACTAAAACCTTGTGCACCCCTCGTGTTTATCGTACGGCTCGTCCTCTCCCCACACGTTACTTTCACTTTGTTTACGTTTTCAATATTCCTAAGCGAGACGCTCTACTGTAGTCTACTTGATATAGCCTCGTTAAATAATCATTTAAATATACCAAATATGAAGTGAAAGTAGTGAAAGGCCTGACAACAATCTTTTCCTATGGGACAAAGACAAATCTATTCCATTACAGGCGAGCTAATGTTCTAGCAAAAATAGAAGCCTTGTCCATAAAATCAAAAAAATACAACCTGTGCCTCCCAACGTATTCCTCCCTAATGATTCGAAATTGTATATCTTGACAATGTTAAATTATGTCTTACATAAGGAAAGGAACTCTTTCTCGAAAACTGTCGAAGCTAAATATTTGATTTTTTCAGCTCATGTACAGTAAGTTATACTTAACTTGACTTTATGGTGAGAAAGTATTTTTTCTTCAATGTATTTCCTTGCTGAGAAATAATTTTCCACATTAGTAAATTTTTTCAACGATTTTCAGTTCATTACTCCTTGCACATCTCCAAAATTTAACAATTTAAAAAAATGTTTTTTTTCTATACATATAGGCCTACAACATCCAAAACCACAACTGCTGAAAATTTCAAATTTCGAAGTTAAAAAGATGATCAAAAAAGATTCATTTTTATGTGAAAAAAATTAACTTACGGAAAATGGGAGTTAAAATTATACATTTTTATATAGTCTATAGGCTACAAATAATGCCAACTCCTCATAAAAACGAAAAATTAACATTGATATAATTTTAATACAATCATATAATATACCACTTTACAGAAAAAAAAAATACTTTAGGAAAATAAAAAATAATAATTTTCCGCCCAAAATCCACAAATTTTTGGAAAACAAGGGTTAGCATTAAAACTTCTATACCCTTCCTCAGAAAATGAAAAATGAAATCGGTACAATTTTCGTACAGTCGTGTGATATACCATTTTAAAGAGGGAAGACAAAATATTAAATTGGAAGAATAAAAATGGATAAAAATGTTGGCAAACATCCAATTCCATTGTCCCTGAATTTATTTCTTATCGTGGAAAATTCAAATTATATTTAGTCAGAATTAATGTCACAAATAATTCAAACACTGTAAATTGCGCATGTGATGAAAACGAGAAGACGGTCCTCCATCTACTATTCGACTAACCTCTCTTCGAAAGAAGAAAATGCACCCTCTCGTATCTCAACTACGAGAAGAATCATTACAAGAGCCAACCACCACGACAGGTAAAGAAATTTACAAACTGAAGTTTGCATTATGCAACATCGTCAATAACATTTTAAGAAAAATCGTTAATGCTGAGAGCTAAAGTTTTCGAATGTTTACGATTATCAATGGATACGTTCATATGTTATCCGAAAATAAATTATAGAAGCTCACTGAACCATATTCAAACAGTACAATGTATAACATATCGCCAAAAACATAATTTCTCAACATTCGCTATATGGCGACGCTGGCGTTTCGTAATGTGATTGGTCGTTTAGACGTATGTGTCGATTGGTGTACAATGACAATAGGAAGAGACACGTTCAACAGAATCAGAATCGTTCAGCATGTCTCCCTTCTAGGTCACTAATGGGAATACACTGCTGTATTGACAGATATAAGGGGGACAAAGAATATCTGCAAACTGAAGATTTAGAAACTCCATGAATATTTGTTACTACCTGGAACTGATAGCCAGTATCTAACCAATAAAAAAGAAATACAAAATTGTTGTTTTGAGATCATATTCTACTTCTCCTTCTTGGATGTTAGACACGAGGTCCTACATCTTGCAGCAGAGCTTTCATTGCATCAGGATCCATTTCAAAATTTAATAATTACATTCATAATATTATCGTGCAATGTTCGAACATGAGAGGAGAAATGAAGATATTACAAACTTCGTCTGACTCCATAGGCATTTAAGAATACGTAGAAGTGAAGCATGTAAACTAAAATAACCAAATTCGATGAAAACCAGTAAGAGACATTATGTTCGGTTCATATTTGTCTAGTCTCTAGAACCGAAGCTCGCTTTACGGAAGCGAGTCTGTTATGAACAGAGAGCGAAACTTAGTGCCCGAATGGGAGAGGGGCAAGTGTTTTCAGGTTAACTATGTTCTAGAGTCTTTCTACTGTGTACAATAGAATGCGGCGTGAGTCGTACCCCGTTGAACTACTGTGCCTTAATTGTTCTTGTTTACTTGCTTTGTGTTGCAGTCGACGAGTATCTTTTACAATTGGTTATTTAACGACGCTTTATCAAACTGCGACGAGTAACTTACATCATGGGCTAGAGATCACAGAATTTCTCATTCATTTCGAAAAAAATGTTTATAAAAATATTATATTCGCGTTTTATCGCTAATTAGTTGTAAGATAATTGCAATAATTTCGTATGAATTGGAAGACGATTTTTACATTAAAAATAACCCTATATTAATCTACGTATTACGCGTGAAAAATGAGTTTAAAAAAATGTTTCAAACAACAATTTATTCTACATATTAAAATTAGACACAACTTTATAACACTGAGTTCCACACCTGTAGAGTAGCGGTTAGCGCGTCTGGCCGTGAAACCAGGTTGCCCGGGTACGATTCCCGGTCGGGTAAAGTTACCTGGTTGAGGATTTCTCCGGGGTTTTCCCTCAACCCAATACGAGCAAATGCTGGGTAACTTTCGGTGCTAGACCCCGGACTCATTTCACCGGCATTATCACCTTCATCTCATTCAGACGCTAAATAACCAAAGATGTTGACAAAGCGTCGTAAAATAACCTACTAAAATAAAATAACACTGAGAAAAAACATTACTTGTATTATGTAACATCTGCTGTTTCTATTTCTGGAATGAAAGAACAGCTGAAGTGACTATTATTTTCTTTCACTGTGCGCCTACGGTCTCTAACGTTTTAATGATACATTGAGAAAAACCTTTCTGCGTCAACAGATGCACAAGGAACCCAGACAAATTTCAGCAAAGCAGATGCAAATTCAGGGTAATTCAACATGAGAGCTCGTAATGCTTCAATCACGTGAGATTTAACATTTGAAGTGCTGGATGATTTTCAAAACTATTTACTTCAAAGTAACGAATGCTGCACAGTAATCAGTACTTTTTATATCCTTGAAGTAACTCATTGTTTTAACGCTTTCTATGAGTACATTAACATTATCAACATTTATCTGTACAATATTTGCTGGGTTGAATAATTCATTTAAATTTACAAACAATGAATATTAAACATGTAACTCCTATTTTTCAATTTTCTGAATCACCAGTTTACCGACATGCTTAAATAATTCTTATATTTCAGTCTTTAACTCCAAACTAAAATGCTTAATTAATTTGCCTACCAACTCCCCTATGTCAATTTAACTTACTATATTTATTCTACCCTTCATGTCTTTATACGAAAATCTACGGTCTCCATCCCTCTCCACCGATGACCATGACTGTTCACGCGCAAGTGAGCAAACTCGTACCTATAGTAAAGTAATAGCAATCCTGTTTCATTCGGCAACAAGTTTCGTTGCCTGGCCATGACTATGTTCAACGTTTCCTCTTCTGTTCGGCGTCTTTCTCCTTAGCTCCGAATCGAAAAAATCGAAAAAGAGAGGAGAATTGGGAGGACAAATTTTAAAAGTACGCAAAACGAGTCCTTGCAAGGGGTTGGGGGCTGTAAGAAACTAAATATGTGAGCTCCAAGCCTGTTGGTCACTAGTCTCACTCCGGGTTACGCTGCTCCACTGAAGGAGCTCTAGAAAATTTTGAAGGGGAAAACCGAAAATGGACGTAACCTCTTAGGTACCACATAGGCGAGGGGGATGGAAATGTGATCAAAATGATCACGGGACGGGACGAGGAGGAGATGGCTGGTGTAGATCTGCACATTGAAACGAACTGTCATTTCGCAGTGCAGGAGGAGTCGAGAAGACTTGTCGTCTGTTGTTCGATGACAAGGCAGGTGAAGACCGCCAGGAGAGACGCCGTGAATTCTGAATCTGCAAATTGAAAGGTTGCCTGTCCTTTCGCATTGCGACTACATGAGTGACGTTGCACATGTATTTCATAATTTTATAGACTCTGAACTAGGGCTTTAAGTTGTTTGTTAGAAAAAAAGGGGGGCTTATGGGGAAGGGCATATAGGTCCGTGGCCCATTTCTCTTAGGGCTCATCCCGACATTTATCTTAACGCCTTAGGAAAACCACGGAATACCTTAGGCAGGATGAGTTGTCTCAATATAAGAGAATAGCCAATTTGGCTTTTAGGTAATAGGTCGATTGATTTATGAATTTAGGATAGCTGTAATTAATAAATTATTTTTAGTAATTAAGGGGTTCATGGGGATATGAGTGCAGGTCCGTGGCCCATTTCTTTTAGGGCTCATCCCGACATTTGTCTTAGCGCCTTAGGAAAACCACGGAAAAACCTTAGGCAGGATGATCTCCTTAGCTCCTCTCTTCCATAGCCTTTTATGCTTTCACTCCGTAAGAATGTCAGCACACATCTTGTGGAGTTACGCATAGTAATGAATACGGGTAAATTTTGTTACAATTAATACGACTAAAAATTCACAAATATACTATACGTATAATTAAATCAAACAGATTATATTTTTAGAAATGCATATATTCTTATTACCGATTAGTGTCAAACAATGTTGAAACATGAGAAAGGAAACCAAGATATCACAATTTTCGTCATATGACATATGAAAAACTAATCGCAAGGTATGCTAAAATCAGTAAACTGCTAAAATATGAAGTATGGGATGGGAGGACAGAGAATATTTTCATAACAAGTTCGAACAAACACGACAGGTCTCCTCTTGCAAAGCGAATACTGAAATTCGCCATACCCGGCAAATAAGTTATGAACCGAACATAGTGTGTCATGCACAACGTTATCTGTCATGCAGGATATTAATATGTAGTATAAAAATGAAACAATTTATTCTATTATTTACAGGTTGAGTATTATAAGCTAAAATAATATTTAGTATGAAAATTAATATTTTATTTAGACAAATTGGATATTACAAGTTATAATGGTGTTTGGTATGAAAATAAAATAGTTTATTTTATGAACTTATCCACTTTATTTTATATTATGTGTTCATGTTATGATACTTCTATCATCAGTATAACCATAAAACTATTATGACCGAGCAACTTTGATTTATGTAAATATTAAGTAAAGAATATAAATCATGTTCCCTGTTAGGTATAGTAAAAAGATATTTCGATTTAGTTAAAGGTATATTTCGGGCGGCCGGGTAGCTCAGTTGGTAGAGCAGCTGAAAGGTCCGGGGTTCGATCCCAGGTGGTGACAGGATTTTTTCTCGTTGCCAAACTTTCAGAACGGCCCCGAGGTTCACTCAGCCGCCTATAAAATTGAGTACCGGGTCTTTCCCGGGGGTAAAAGGCGGTCAGAGCGTGGTGCCGACCACACCACCTCATTCTAGTGCCGAGGTCATGGAAACCATGGGGCTCTACCTCCATGCCCCCCAAGTGCCTTCATGGCATGTTACGGGGATACCTTTACCTTTTACCTTTAAAGGTATATTTCTGTGGCTGTTCAATGATATTTTTGTAATACAAATTTTCTGTGGTTAAAACTAAATAAAACTTCACAAGATTTGTTCTAAAATCCTAACGCAGCTAAATCATGAAGGGATGAGATGGAAGGGGTGGGGAAAGGAAGGGGAGGGAGAGCAACAAACTTCAAGGGGCAAGTTATGACGAACGTAATAGACATGCTTTTCCATAGCGAAGTTCGATTTTTATCATACTCGAAAAAACTTGAACCGAACATAGCGCCTGTAATGCACGACGCTAATTCATACAGTAATAAGTATGAATGTGTTATTAATTCTTGGCCAGAAAATATTACGTTTTTCTTTAATCAAGTTCAATATCTTCAGAGTCTAGAGCTGTTGCTAAATAGCATTACAATTCCTTCAGTTAAACTCTTAATGGTGTCCAATTATTCGTGAAAGGAGTTTAGTAAAGATATATTTATTTCCTTTGTGCATAATTTATTGCACTTTCAAACTTTATACACCTAAGAACAATTGTACAAACTGTGCTATATATAAAAGTGAAATTTATTATTTTGTAAGATTACTCCTTCATAAAACACTCTTGTAGTGTATGCAAAATTTCATTTGTAAAAATTTCAATTTTTCAAAATGTATACTTCACAACCACAAATTGTGAAAGAGAAATTCACAATTAAGAAACAAAATTTACAATTGCAGGAAATGTAAAAATTGTGTAACAGACCTCTGAATTACGCTCGTTGTTTCCCTTAATTCGAAACGATCTGTAACACCAGTGCAATTTCAGCGGGAACTGTAGCTCTACTCCATTATTTTTTCTAGATCAGTTCCATGAAAACATTATAAGGGGAACATTTCCCAACTCAAATAATAACGGAAAAAATATATTCGATTGCTGTACGCTGAAAGAGTGAAACCGTTCGAATTTTAAATACATGATCAGTTTATGAACCACATTTAATTCACATTAATTAACGTGTAATAAATGATCATGTCTTCCGCCAGTTACGCATAGGAAATGTGATATCCATAGCAGAAAATGGTCGAAAAAGATAAAATATTCTCACAAACAGTTTATAATATATGTGGTTATTTAAGCGCTTTGCAACTGACTGAAATGGATTGGTTAAGGCAGTATTCCGAATCTCACCGGTGAGCAATCCGATGGCATCACGGTGTTCCGAATTCCACCGATGACGTCATTGATGCTCCACCGGTGTCGCACTGGTGCCATCAACTTGCAGAGGTGGTGGCAGTCTCCATCAGCCGCCATCATGAATGTGATTGGTTCTTGTATAGGGCGGGAATTAGCAGACGAATGACATCGTGCACTGTTGTGTCATGGCGGTGTGTTCTGCTTTAGTTCTGCTGTATTGTTTGTAGTGAGCACAACGTAAAAACAATATGTTAATGGATTATGAGCGAACATGTCAACGGACCAGTTATTACTACCGGTTCAAGAAATAAGTTGTTTATGCTCTCTTTTCTTTGAACGAGATGGGAGTACGAAAATTTCGCAAAATTTTGCTAGCGTAGCACAGACAACAACTTGTACAGTCGCCATGACAGCAATCGATCCTTCCAGCAGTTTTGTTCCTTATTTCGCTGCAATGTGACGTCATTGATGCCACCGGACCGGTGAGATTCGGAATACGCTGTAAGATTCTAAGGTTTTTTTCACCCCGGAACACAAAGAAATGCTGCCCTCTCAACATAAATTCCGGTGTACAAAAATTTAATTAAACAAAAACACAGAACTGAATAATCAATATTCAAATGAAAGTTTTAAAAAGAGAAAATTACACACAACAAATAAATTTAAATAGGAGTATAAATTCAAATGTCAATAATGATGTAGTAATGCATACGTATACATCGAGAGGCGAGATCTGGCATGTGAGCTACGCGAGAGAGGAAAGGATGGGAGATCAGAAACAGAGTTTGTTTCGGTTTGGTTAATTTTTTTATTTTAGTAGGTTATTTTCCGACGCTTTATCAACATCTTAGATTATTTAGCGTCTGAATGAGATGAAGGTGATAATGCCGGTGCAATGAGTCCGGGGTCCAGCACCGAAAGTTACCCAGCATTTGTTCATATTGGGTAGAGGGAAAACCCCGGAAAAAACCTCAACCAGGTAACTTGCACCGACCGGGAATCGAACCTGGGTCACCTGGTTTCGCGGCCAGACGCGCTAACCGTTACTCCACAGGTGTGGACTCGGCTTGGTTAATATTACACTAATCTACAGATACGAAAATTCGAATTGAGACTAAAACCTCATTTTTCACACAATTCCCATTAGTGATACAGTCACTGCGCGTGATAAGGTCACAGGACAAGTCTTGCCTCCTCTACTGTACCTCCAGCGATCATAGTTCTGCTTTTGCTGGATTTGAAATCTTCCAAATGTTGTTTCACACATTGACTGGAGAAATGTTTCGTTTCGTTTATTACCGAGAACGCTGTATCATCAACAATTGAAGACCATTATCAATACTACGTCATTCATCCTTTCCCCCAAGGCCACGCGTCATCCACATGGCAAGGTACAGAAGATTTGTATTCACTGTCTAGAGGTGGAATTCGAAGCAATATCGGTTGGAAAGTACTAGTTTAAAAAGCAATGGGGAAAATGGATGAATACTTCTGTATTCAAAATAATCACAAAGCACGTTGTCTCATTTGTAAACAGTTTATTGTTATAATTATTGTGGTCAGAAATACTTTTGTCATTTTTTCCGTGAGGACGAGTTTGTTTAATCCGCCACATGGTTGTAGACGAGTCATGGAGAAGTCATTCAACGCCGATGGACTATGGAAGGGGAACCTATGCTTTCCCCATGCTTTGATCCCTATTCTGTGAGTTCTGCATCCCTGTTTGGTTGATAGGCCTTCCCCCTCTACTCACACTCTCAACCATCAGTGAAGGGGAAGATGCTACTATCCATCTTACTAAGTTCAACTAATTGACTTTCAACATAGTGAAATATTATATTATTGAAAATGTTTACTTATAATCTATATTTCGAAAGTCTGTATTAAGCGTTTATATTTCATTTTATTGCTGTTATATCAACTGACACGTTAAAAAGCTACTGAGTACAGAAAATAAAATGTTTTCTCCACCGTTAGTTGCTACTCTACAACACGCACATTGGAACAATAAGCACTGTGTCACTCCCCCCGACTTCATAATACAAACTAACATTCCTTACTATAATTATTAGTTGAAAATACTGTACTACGACACTAAAATATACTCAACCATGTAATTTCAAATTTCTGCGTCACTGTATTTTAGGGCGTACTGGAATTGGTTCCCAAATCTGTGAATCGGTTCCCAGTTCGTCCCAGAGCTATGCCCGAATTGGTTTCAGGTTGATTTCATCTATGTACTGCAATTGGTTCCCGCGCTAGATTAAGCCAGAAAACAATTCCTCTCCCATTTTATACAAACTTAGGACTGTCAACTACTGTCTACGGTAGTAGGTAGGTTAAAAATGTTTTGTGCTTGGCGTACACGCTGCGTCGAATAACTTCATAATTTTATTTGAAGTTGCAATATCACAAGTGTCGTGATTATGTTCGACGTTGCATTCCATTACAGGCTAATATCTGAATCAGAAAGTTTCACGAAACATTTACATCCTCTTTTAACACAAGTATATCTTTCCACACCACCAGATAATGTTTTCTGAAAACCAACCATTTACCACTAAGAGTTTCTACCTCTTTTCACCGAGCATAGTAGTGAAATCCATTATTAAGTGCAAAACGGCTGTCCTGTATATCCACTGCCACTACTCTGATTATCACTGAAACTTATGATTGATATTTATATTTTAAAGTATATATAAAGCCACGGGTCATGATCGAATATAGGTGGTGTTATAGGCAATAACAACTACCTCATCCCCGTTGTTGATATTTGGACATTGTCACTACTCTGCTACATGATCGATTAACATCCCTTACCACACAGCCTTGGAACCTACTCACGTTGTTGATATTTTGTTTGGGAACCAACTGAAGAACAGCGGTATTTTATATTCACTTATGTACTTTATTTAATATTTTATTTTTTTGTTTGTACAACTTCGGTAGTGCAGGTATAAGAGGTAACAGCTACCGCCCTGTTAGTGACGAACTCAGGGCAAGTAGAAGAGGAAAAAAATGCTTTCGTATCCTCTCAACTTCTATGAAATGTCGTTTAGTCCCAAAAATGTTCCGCCACCAAGACATGCCGTCGTGGGCCATAGCCCACATTAGCCCAAGCGTAAATATAGCCCTTGTAACATGATCGCGTGATTGTACATGCGCAGAAGTTGTCTGAATCGAATCATATTCATAACAGGCGATCAGTATGCCAATAATTAAGCGTAGTAAGAGGACAAACTAGATATTAAAGTAACGATCAAGTAACTAATGCTTTGCTACCATTCTTTAAGCAAGGCTTGCAGAGGGGCACGACTTTGTGACCCCCGAGACACGAACGACACGGCGTCTATGACACTTGGTGGGCGTTGCTGCGCGGCTGCTTAACAATCAATCAACTCGCACACCCTGCGTCTATTCAGCTCATATCTGTATCAACACTCCCAAAGTTACGTTTCTGGAACGTGTTCTCATCTGACACATGTAGCAGAAACAATGAGTTGGCTTTTATTTTTAGCCTCGATATGGCAAACAACAAAATATCAGACTTTAAAAAGTAAGGAATGGTGTCTGGTTATAACTAGACGATAATGGTGTTGGAATTTGACTGTATCAATAACAAAAGTGTAAGATATAGACACTAATACAACGCTGAAAAAAAATGTAATTTTCTTAGAAATAGAAGCTTTCAGAATCCCTGATATAGAAAACATGTCCGGACATGCCCGTTTGTCTTTTCACATCGATTTTTCATTAACTATTGGCCAGAATTTCTTCGTATCCTGTATCTAAAATTAAAACTATCTGCAAAGGAGGCACATAAATTACAGTAAAAGTAGTAGGAGATGGAATGCGAATAAGGCGGAAATTCTTGCAATGACAAATTATGTGTCCGGTGGATGAAATAGCGCAATATAGAAAAAAATAACTCTATAATCATAGTTACGAAGCTTGAGTTGTGAGGGTGCTACAAACAAAAGACTATGCCGGTACTATTTCGCATTGCCTATAATGAGGCGATATTAGCGATCCTAGTGGTTAGCAACTAGCTATGGATGCATATTTACTACGTATTGAGCTTCGTTTTTTTTATTTTATTGGGTTATTTTACGACGCTGTTTCAACATCTAGGTTATTTAGCGTCTGAATGAAATGAAGGTGATAACGCCGGGGAAATGAGTCCGGGGTCCAGCACCGAAAGTTACCTAGCATTTGCTCCTATTGGGTTGAGGGAAAACCCCGGAAAAAACCTCAACCAGGTAACTTGCCCCGACCGGGATTCGAACCCGGGCCACCTGGTTTCGCGGCCAGACGCGCTGACCGTTACTCCACAGGTGTGGACTTGAGCTTCGTGACTGTATATACTAGACTGTGCTATAATGTCTATCTGCTCAACATGAAAACGGAAATAAATATTTCAGAACTTTATAAAAAAAAATCCTTGTACAACGGGGAAAAAAATAAAACTTCTTCGCCCAACACAGAAACGATAAGCAACATTTCAATATTTAATTAAAATACTACTTAAAATACGGGGAAAATTAAAAATCGACTTACATAATTAGGAAAAATGGAAACTTACCTGAACAACACCGAAACGGAAAGGAATTTTTCAGAACTTTATCAAAAATTCCTTTTGTAACGCGAAAAATAAAAACTAAAACTTCTCCGCCCAACACAGAAACGGTCAGCGATATTTCAGTATTTTATTTCAAAAAAATACTAGATATAATGCAGAAAAAAATAAAAATCTATTTCCATAATTAGGAAAAAAAAATTACCTGCTTAATACGGAAACGGACAGCAATTATTACAGAACTTCATCAAGAACTACTGACACAATGCGGGGAGAAAATTAAAATTAATCTAACACAGAAATGCAAATGAATATTCTACGACTTTATCAAAAAATAATTAGCCTATTTATATAATTCGGGAAATGAATTAAAAACATATATACTAAAGACGAAAACGGAAAGCAATATTTCACTACTTTAAAAAAAGTATATTATATAATACTGTAAAAATATTAGATCAACAGTAGACTATTACTCTAGGCAAATTTTTCTATTATTAAATATTACAAGATATTGCCAAGTAATTATTAATTTGATTCTACTATGTATAAATGAGGGGTTCGGGAGAAGAACATGGTAAGTGACGTTTCAGTGTTTTGAAGTTCTTAGATAGGTAAACATTTATAATACATGCAACAGTTTGTATAGTTAACAGGAAAGTAACATCTGTATACTTCTGCCATCTGTCGAGTTGTTGGAGAACTAACTACTGCATTAGACGCAGAATGTAAGATACCATATTATACGCTACATATCTCATTTTTTTACTAAAATGTCATTTACCATGTTTTACGCCCGAGCCCCTCAAATACAAAACTAACAGCGAAAGTGATATTCCGTCCCCTATAGCAGTAGTCTGAATAAAGTCCAAACACACTATTTGTTTAATCCCTGGGTTGATGATGATAATGATGTTGATTGCAAACACTACTACCGCCACTTCTACATGCTTATCACAGTGCGTGGAATGTTTAAGAAGGTATCTTCGGCGTTGCGTGGATTTTCGTTAATGAATTGCAGTAATTTACATACTGTAGTATGTTTCAGTAACCATGTTACAAATTTCTAAGACTGGTGAAGTGAGTATTAAGAAACCAATTTCAGGAAAGGAATCGAGGTTCAAAAAAGTCTTGGTATAATAAATTAAAATTGTTACTAAACTACAGTAAACAGATAAGATTTCTAACACAATCGGAAGGTTTATGAGCTGATATTCAACAACAATCTCAAACTCCGCAAGAATGCACAGACTACAGACTCCGGAACATAAAATATATGCCTACGATCTTTAGTATCATAGCCATGAGATTCTGTCTTCAATGCAACGAAATATTTATCATCAATTCATTACAAATACACAACAAAATTACTTCCAATGTCATTTAAGATATTTCTGAAATTCACTTTCATGCAATGTCAAATATTCAAGGTGACCAATTGCACAAAACATGGTCAATGGTTTGAGAATACACTGCTCCGCAGATTTAGTAGAATGCGTTTCAGTATAAAGAAAGCAGAAAAACAGTACAGTCTGTTGTGGCGAGAATCCAAGCCCTCGCATACCGGTAAGGCATCATGTCACAACCACTTTCAAGTCTGAGTATTTCTGACAAAGTAAATATTATTCATCGCCTTGAAAACGGCACAAATATTAAGCATATTGCTGGAGAGAGTAAGGTAATATTTATTTTCATTTTTTTCTCTATTTATTTTATCCTATCCTTATTTAATCCTTTATTTGTTGATATATTTCTTTATTGATCTAATGACTTATTTCATATTTACTCCTTCGTTTATTCGTTCGTTCCCTGATTCATTCCTTTCTTCCTTTATTTATTCCTTTCTCCCTTTATTTAAATATTTATTTAAATATCTATCTACCTACCTATTTATTTATTTGTTTATTTGTTTATTTATTTATTTATTTATTTATTTATTTATTTATTTATTTATTTATTACTGCATTATATACTTGAATTCTTTGTAAGTTCATACATATGTATGTATACTTTTTGCTGGTTGAGTGGAAGAGAAGGCCTTACGGCCTTTACTCTGCCAGCTAAAATAAATCATTATTATTATTATTATTATTATTATTATCATTATTTTTATTATTATATATCGTCTTTTTCCTGCAATAACTCCTATGTGACGTATTTATCGACTACCAGATTTTTGCTCTATTAAGTAACATAGATAGTGATACAGTAAATAATAAATTCTCCTATATTTAACTATATTTCTTTCTTTCGAAAATTTAAGTATTCACAATCCCCTATGTACGGCTGCCACAGGATGAATAAATGTGATTTCTCCTCCTGCTGAAAAATTGTATATTTTGCACATAGGAGTTATGGCAGGAACAACGACTATATATTATAATTATATTCTACTAAATAAAAAATTAATTTGTATTAACACTGTATCAGATCAGCTTCTAACAATCTTAAATATCCATTTCCCTATGATCGATTTTTCAGTGTTCGTAATATTCCTGGACTTTTATGCTCTATCTGTCTGCCTAAAGATGATGCTTGCCGATTGCAGGGGACTTGCTTCAAGGATTATATCTAAGAAAGTAAACATTGGCTTTCTACTATATCGACGCAACAGTGTATTCCACAGCTGAAGGAATGAAATTTCAGTTTCAAATTTCACTATACAGTAGATTTGACGAGTGACAAAGATAGCGAATATGAATACGCCAAATGTTCTTAGTCACAATGGGTAGGCTCGGTAGATATAGTTACTAAAGATTAGGTCAGCAAACTCCTTCCAAAAATATAAAGGTTAACGAGCATAGACCTACAGCCAAGTGTAAGAAGCTATTGCGTTTTAGGAGTAAAGAAATATATCCCCTACAGATTAGAATCTGCTACTTGTGATTAATAATCTCATATTTAACCCCCGAGAACGAATTTTTCTTCAGGAAATTCTCTAAAAATTGAGACTATTAGAACCACAGCGGTCAAAGTAACAAATTTACGAAAAATAAGATAGATGGTGCCCTAACGTATATCTAAATGCTGTACCTATCGAGGGACAAAGTGATATACTCGTACATGAGTTCCATCACCTACTGGCATATGTTGGGCAAAAAGTTAACTACGTGAACTGAAGATATTCTATCTCCCAATTTTCCGTGTTAAATATATCAGAATATCTCTAATGCTATTTAGATAACTTTGGTTCTTATAGCCTCAATTGTAAACGAACACTAGACAAATGGAAGATTGAATACACATTCGCCATGTCATCAGCATGTCAGAACACGATGCCGAGGGGAAAAGTAACACAGTTTCTTTGGAGAAAAAGGCAAACGTCTGGACTTTTTTAAACCCTGCAACTTTTCCAGAATGGAATACAAAAGCCAATTTTGGTTACTTCGGCTGCAATGTCTCTGGTTATGGCCTTCATTATCATTTCCTATAATTCTGCTAATGAATCGCAATGAAAGGAGAGGTCAAACAATTAAAAGCTACGCAATCGGGCATCCTTGCAAGGGAGATTGAGGCTGTAATAAAGTGTCTATGAGAGCTCCAAGACGGTTGAATACTTGTATAACTCTGATTTTCATCAATCCGTTAAAGAAACTTGGGAAAATTTTAAGGGGAAAAACGAAAATGGATGCAACCAAACTTGTGGCATAAAAGAGAAGGTTGTTACAGAACATGATCTGCAACACAGCTGAATAGCAGTAGGGTCTTCTGTTAACTTGGGAAGTACTAAATTATATTTTGGAGGAAGTCGCAACTATTTCACTGTAATTCTGTGCGTGGGAGAACATTTTTATCCTTTGATTTCAATGCAAAAAACCGTGTTGTATCTGCGTGGAACAAGAAGGATGTTTTGACACCTCTTTGTTATATATATTCCATTCCGCTCTCAGCAAATCCATTAGTTCCCTAGGGTCTTCTGCTAACTTGGGAAGTACTAAATTATATTTTGAAGAAATTGGCAACTATTTCACTGTCATTCTGAGCATCGGCGCACATTTGTATCGTTTGATTTCAATGCAAAAATCCGTGTTATATCTGCGTGGAACAAGGAGGATGTTTTGACACCTCTTTGTTATGTGTATTCCATTCTACTCTCAGCAAATCCATCAGTTCCCTATTAATCATAATTTTGTTGTAACCCAACTTTATCTCTAGTAATACATCGCGGACCACTGCAACCGTAAAGTTGCTCCTAGAAACAAACTCTTAAGCCATTCTTGAGTACTGCATCATTCACCGTCAGAAAGGAAATGAATCTTGCCTGATGTCCTCTTATTCAGGAAGAGTTTTTTCATATACGACATACCGAATCTGGCTCTACTTCCGTGTCAAGAACATTTCACGTCCTTAAAGAGTTTTCGCCAGAAACATCGATGGGATATAATCTGAAACCGATGACAGACGATCATAATTCAACAATTAAAGAAAATGATTTACTGGATTGAAGTTTTAGTTCGAACATATAACTTGCTTCTCAAACAGCTGATTCAATCTCATGATCTTAAGATTTTTTCAAATATGTCCCTACAAAGAGAGGGGAGACAAGTTCACTGCATACCTTCTGAGTAACTAGATGCTTACTTACGTGATAAAACACGTTCAAGGTGACAGTCTCCTGAGATCACTTACCTGAAACAAGAAGGAAATAAAATTCAATTACACTTATCTAATAATTTGAACAAAACTACATAATATGTCATAGTGTCTTACGATACAAGGTCAGCTGCTAAGAACTGCAGGCATCTGCAAGTTGCTGAAGAAATACTATAACGAGTTGCAAATGTAATGTTAAGAAACAAGAAAGTATCAGCTGAGTATAAATATAACGATTATATTTTAAAATAAACAGCTTCGGATTTCAAAATCCGAATCGAGGCAAGGTTTCGTGCTGGGCAAATATATTGAAGTAGAGTTTTTCCAGCCATGCATATAAATGCTGATTTTAGATGTAACACTGATCAACAACAAAAAACAACAAAGTAATATCAAGTAGATTAGGTTTCACCCCATGATTCCAAATCTATGTTTTTTATTGTCCCAGCACGTAGAGTTATTGAGATCTAGCAGGGTTACGTAAAAACGGCATCTACAACACTTCTGATGTTATTCCTGCAACTGTCTTTCAAGAAGAGATAGTGTTATAATGTAACAAACTGTACAACAAGGTCAACATTACGTCCTGAATTTGACAACAATGTTCGAATCAGGAATGATATTTAATACAACAGGATTGTACATTTAGAAACAGCAATATATTTTCGAGACATTGTATTTTACGAAGCTCCTCCTCTTGCTCCTACTCCTGCTCCTGCTCCTGCTCCAACCACCATGCCTATTAATGCAATGAATATATGCTCTTGCTTGCGCAGATTCTTACATAAGCCCAGACATTGAAAAGTAGCGGAAATCGTTTCTCATGTTCCTGCAACGCAAAAGACCACTGCCTGAGACAATACAGTACAAAAATTTGAAGTTGTGCCAAGCCAACGTCAACGAGAATGAAGCACAAGTTTCCTAAGTTTGTAGCTGCAAATATTTCAACACTCAAGAGTTCATCAAATAAAACATAAATACGAGATCATTTATGAAATTCATACTATTATTAAATATTGTTCCACTTCTTACCTATCATACATAAACCAGTGCTAATTATGTTAATTATACAATGGAAGTTTCTAATAATTTACAGCTTCAGGAAATTAAAAAAATCTGACCATAGTTGAGAAATATTTGTTAATGGGAGAAACAGAAGAAATCGCTCTACCTTATTTTATAAGATCTATATTATACAGTATATAGGGCCAGGAAGTTCATGCCCTAAAAACCTATTGATATGCATGCAAGTATGCCTTTATAAACCCTAAAATATGCCAATAAATATGCACTAATAAAAATCTATATTTCTTAATATCACTAATAATAATAATAATAATGATAATAATAATAATAATAATAATAATAATAATAATAATAATAAGCAATAAAAGTAATAACAGTATAGGTCAAACTAAATAAGATTAAACTTACATTTACTGTTGAGAGCGGCACACTACTGTCACAGTCTAGTATATACAGTCGCGAAGCTCAATACGTAGTAAATATGCAAACATTAGATAGTTGCTCACCACTAGGATCGCTAATATCGCCTCATTACAGGCAATGCAAAATAGTACCGCCACAGTCTAGTGTTTCTAGCACCCTCAAAACTAGAGCTTCGTGACTGTATATAGTATACTGTGCTACTGTGCCGTGAGATTCGCTAGGCTTGCCGCAAAACTGCCAATAGTTTTCTGGTAAAGATAATTATAATAACTTCACTGAATACCAGTTTTCAAAAACAGAATATGTTTTATTGTAAAAATCCAAACTGTGTATTTTTATGCAACATAAAAAATCAGCTTTAATGAGCTTAAACGCGAAAATGTGCTACATTGATATAAATATCATGAAATATTATGCACTTGTAAAAAAAAAAAAAAAAAAAGCAAAATATGGAAATAAATGCAACATAAATTTTGGTTTGCTAAGCTCAAATGTTCATGATTCATGAAGATAATTAATGAACAATTAATTATAGTCAATGGAAAAATATACACAAGTACATGAAATTCCTGGCCCTAATTATATATAAACTGTTTTAAACGATGAGATTTCGATTTCTTTCTTTCAACCAAATACTTCATTTGTAATTCTCAAATATATTTACATTACGTGTTATATATATTTGTCAAACAGGCTAAAGCTTTTCCAAGATTTTTCTTCAACCCAATAAGAGCAAATGCTGGGTAGGTTTCAGCGCTGGCCTTTGGACTCTTTTCACTAGTATTATCACTTTCATTTCACTCAGAAGCTAAATAACTATCATAGTTGGTAAAACGTCATAAAATATACAAATAAACATTTCCACCATCTTCTTTTCCGCTTCTCCCTTTATTTTCCCACATTCTCCTTTCTCGTGTCTCTCCTGTCTTTCAACTTCTCTTCGTTCCCACCTTTACTTCATCGTCTTCTCTTCTATTTCCTCCTTTTCTTATCTTTTTCTTCTCCTCTTCTCTCTTTTTCCTTCACATCTTTCTTTTCCTACTCAGCATTACTTTCTTTGCTTCTCTTCCTCTTCATCTTCGTTCTTTTTTTCTCATCTTACCTACTGTATGTGTATAGACTTAAGGATCTTCTTGTATACTGGTACAATAAATTAATCCACTTACTTTTAATGTATAAACATTCTGAACTTTTAATTCCTAGTGAATAATGCAACGTACTTTTTTGGATTTCGATGTTACACCTGTCATACGAAGGAGTGACAAGATCACAGAAACAAGTTGACATTGCTACCGTAAATAATTAAATGTAATATGAGAAACAACTACGTTATGAGTACACGCAAACCATTTATCCTTATATTATGTTGTTTCTTCCAACAAGAAAAAATATTTCCAAATTGATAAACACATTCTTCTCTTAGCAAAACGCGGGCACCCACAGAACAAAAAATAAAACTTTAAAATGTTTTATGAAAACATAATAAATATATCCAACAACAAGTCACTGAGTAATTTTCAGTGGTAGGAAGCAGTTTTAAATATTTTCTTTATTGTAATATATCGTAGGCGAAATTTATCGAAGCTGGTTACCCGAGTTGAAACTCCAACTACATCAAGTAAGTAGGAATATATAAGTTCAATTTTGCATAAATTAATACATAATAACTATTCTGAATTTGTAGTCCTTTCAATTACTACTTTGCTTTACAGTAATATCAGTATTGAAAGAGATAGATATTTTAAGGACGTTATCAATGGTTTGCGATGATATTCAAAGAATCTGTTCTTTTCTTTATTCTTGATTTAATAACAGCAATACTATTAAATAAGAATGTTAACGGGCAATTTATGAATTTAATTGTTTCTTAGGTTATTCTTACAGTGACCAATAGGCGTAATCCTTAAAAATAATCGAATTGGAATTTTCCGTCGAACCGCGTGGCTTTCAAATTAGGTCACATACCACATGTTTCGTAATCCAATATGATAATTATGGTGTTTCACAGGCGATGCGTACCATTTCACAAGCCACCACTCAGTAGCGATTCTCAGTGTCGCCACTACTCGCAAGGCCTTAATTTAAATAGACCCTTTCAAACTGCAGAGCAAACTGAGTAAATGTACGGTCACACGTCGCTACTTTTGCTGCGCAACTTTTGTACTGCAGCTGCAAAAGTTACGTGTCGTGTTCACACGTAAGCCAAAAGTAGCGCGTTGCACGCTACTTTTCCTGCTGCGCAACCGGAGTGCAGCAAAAGTTGCAACTGGAGATTACGAGTCTGTTCACACACAATGTGCTACTTTTGCAGCTGCACTCATGCTGCAGGTTTCCATCTCCGTGTTGACTTCTCAATATACATTTTGTGGTTATGTTCGCATTATTAATAAACTCATGCGAAAGCTTACTTATCTATTATTTGCTTTTCTGTCCTAACTAGTATTCAGAAATTAGCATTATTTTTACTATAAAGCTTTTAAAAACGCCTAAATACTTAAATGATAACCAACAGCATATTCACGTAATCAATGTTGGCAACCCTCCTGTTTGAAACTACGATACAGAAAATTAAGAAATTGAATTATATCGTCAGCAAATATGCTCAGACTGTGTTGTGCATTTAATAACTGTGACAAATAATTTATTTTCATCACATCAAACATTAAAATACATCCAAACAATAAAGGTATCATTGGCACATTTGAGTGGCAACACTGGTCGCAACCGCAGCAAAAGTTTCAACAGAACCGATATCAAAAATGCTGCGGCTGCAACCCTGAGAACCCTGCTCACACGTCGCTACTTTTAAGCTGCGCGCAACATGGAAAAGTAGCGAGCAGCTGGTTCGGCAGCCGCTACTTTTCGGGTTGCACCGTTCTTCACATGTCGCAGTAAGATAGTTGCGCAGTTTTTTGTACTGCATCGCTGCAAAAGTAGCGACGTGTGACCGTACCCTACGGTGATGAATCGGTCACCGATCAACATTCGCGCTGCACAGTCTTCAACCTAACTGTTCATACAATCCGATCAATTAAGTAAACGAGTCGTGCTAGCCAATGGAGCATTTGAGTAACAAAACAGTGCCACCCGAAAGCGCTGCTGAGTAATTGTGTGTAAAACAACACTAAGAAGGAATATGTCAACGGAAGGATATAAATAATTTTCTACAGAAGAATTAAGTTTTGTAAATAAATTTCATTTCTTTAATGGGAATTGAATCGTTTCATTTTACAGATTATTCCATATTATTAACAGAAATAGCGAAGGAGCATGGTAGTAGAAAGAAGGAAACAGACTAAATTAAAATTCTTACAGGATACAGTTGAGGCGAATAGAGATAATTATTTCAATGAAAGACGGAAAGCAAGTCATATACTTAGGAATAAAAAGAGAGATTACTTTAAGAAAAAACTGAAAGAGGAAGGAACAAATAGAATAAAAGCATTGGAGATTTATATAAGGGCATAAAGGAATTTAAGAACGGATATCAGGAAAGGGGAAACGTGATCCAGGATGAGAATGATGACTGGCTTGCAGACTCTCATTCAATGCTGAAAAGATGGAAGAACTATTTTGGGCAACTACTAAATGTACATAGGCCAAATAAAAATGGTTGGGACGAAATTCAAATACAAACTGCTGAGCCATTTATATTCGAACCCACACTTTTTGAAGTCGAAATAGCGATAGAAAATCTGACAAAGTACACGTCCGCAAGTAGCGATCAAATTCCAGCAGAATTAATACAAAAGGATGGAAAAGCATTATCTAGCGAAATGCATAAGCTTGTACTTGCTATTTGGGAAAAGGAAATTGTACCAGAACAATGGAAAGAGTGCATCATTGTACCTATTTTTAAGAAGGGGGAAAAGACTAACAGTAGTAACTTTCGAGGAATATCACTTTTGTTGACGTACAAAATGTTGCCCAATATTTTTTGAGAAGATTAGCTACATATGTAGATGAAATTATTGGGGATCATCGGGTGATTTTAGGCGTAATACATCAACTACTGATCAGATTTTTTGTATTCGACAAATATTGAAGAAAAAATAGGAGTATAAGACTGCAGAACATCAGTTATTCAAGATTTCAAAAAGGCATAGGCCTATAACTCGATTAACCCTTTCTTACCTATAGATACCATATGGCAGTAATTAACTTTATAGCATTTATATACTTGTGTGTTACATATGAAGGTAAATTTTGCTGGATAACTTCTATTTCAATACATTTTCATCAATATAGTTTTGCTTCAAATGTTGCCACTCCCGTAACTTGGTCACTGAATTGGTCCTAATACAGCTATTTGTTTCAACATGGATTACTTGTAAATTTAATTTGGGTTAGAAAGGGTTAAGAGAGAAGTTTTATAAATGATATTCTTATTGAATTTGGTATTCCCAAGAAACTAGTTCGATTAATTAAAATGTGTCTCAGTGAAACGTACGCACAGCAGAGTCCGTATAGGTCAGTTTCCGTCGGATGCTTTTCCTATTCACTCCGGACTAAAGGAAGGAGATCCACTATCGCCCTTACTTTTTATGTATGCTCTAGACTAGAGTATGCGATTAGGAAAGTGCAGGATAACACAGAGGATTTGGAATTGAGAGGGTTACATCAGTTGCTTGTCTATGCGGAAGACGTGAATATGTTATGAGAAAATTCACAAACTATTAGGGAAAACACGGAAATTTTACTTGAAGCAAGTAAAGAGACAGTTTGACAGTAAATCCCGAAAAAACAAAGTATATGATTATGTCTGGTGACCAGATTATTGTACGAAATGGAAATATATAAATTTGAAATTCATCCTTTGAAGTGGTGGAAAAGTTCAAATATGTTGGAGACAAATACAAATGACACTTGGGAAGAAATTAAACGCAGAATAAATATGGGAAATGCCTGTTATTATTCGATTGAGAAGTTATTGTCATCCACCTGCTATAAAAACGAACTGAAAGTTACAATTTATAAAGAGTTATATTACTGCTTGTTCTGTATGGTTGTGTAACTTGTACTCTTACTTTGAGAGAGGAACAGAGGCCAAGGGTGATTGAGAATAAGGTGCTTAGAAAACTATTTTGCACTAAGGGAGATGAAGTTACGGGAGAACGGAGAAAGTTATACAACGCAGAACTGCACGTATTGTATGTATTCTTCCCCTGACATAATTAGAAACATTAAATCCAGACGTTTGAATTGGGCAGGGCATGTAGTACGTATGGGCGAATCCAGAAAAGCATATAGAGTGTTAGTGGGGAGGCCGAGATGTAAAGGAGGATAACATTAAAATGCATTTGAGGCAAGTGAGATATGATGGTAGACACTGGATTTATCTTGCTCAGGGTAGGGTCCGATGGCTGGCTTATGTAAAAGCGGTAATGAACCTCCGGGTTCCTTAAAAGCCGTAAGTAAGTAATAGCGATGATGTTCGTACACTCAGGTTTAAATTAGGTTTTCACAATGCGTTGTTTTTTTATTTTATTGGGTTATTTTACGACGCTAGATCAACATCTAAGTAGGTTATTTAGCGTCTGAACGATATGAAGGTGATAATGCCGGTGAAATGAGTCCGGGGTCCAGCACCGAAAGTTACCCAGCATTTGCTCGTATTAGGTTGAGGGAAACCCCCAGAAAAAACCTCAACCAGGTAACTTGCCCCGACCGGGATTCGAACCCGGGCCACCTGGTTTCGTGGTCAGACGCGCTGACCGTTACTCCACAGCTGTGGACTGCGTTGTTTACTTCAAATGAAAAATAATAAAATGTTTCTGTAGGTTTGATTTATTTCATATATGTTAACTACGAAAACTTGTCAAATTATGGAAATGGACATAAAAATATACCCATTCTATTTGTAGATGAAAAATATCTTAGAACAAACAGAACTCTAGTTTCAATCAGCTGCAAATCTGTTATGCAACATAACATAACCTAGACTTATTCGTAAACATGTCTCAAGTTTTACGTAACATTTCATGGAAAACATGAGGTCTAAAATCATAAAAAACAATGGAATTAATTAACATGTTAAAAAATACAAATACTTGGTTCCAATGCTGAAAAACTATACAAAGTCCAACATTTGTATAACCATACATCCAGCCTTGAAAAAGCTGAAAAACCATTAATGACAATGGATTAAACTTAAGTATTGGCAGTAACAATGTTAGTGTATGGTTGCGACAACTGGCCACTTAAGTTACAGCGGAAAACAGAAACAGTCGAAATTATTCTTTTGTAAGAAAATTCCAGCGTACAATATTAAGTGATGAAATACTTCATGTTACCACAAGAGAAGAACTCAATCTTCAACATATGGAGAAGCCACCGGCCTAGATCTTTAGGCTAAGGCGCTTGCCTGCCGATTCAGAGTTGCGCTGGGGCATGGGTTCGATTCCCGCTTAGGCTGATTGCCTGGTTTGGTTTTTCCGAGGTCTACCCCAACCGAAAGGCGAAAATCAGATACTCTATGGCGAGTCCTCGACATCATCTCGCCAAATACCATCTCGCTATCACCAATCTCATCGACGCTAAATAACCGAGTAGTTGATACAGCGTCATTAAATAACCAACAAAAATAAACATGAGGAGAAGTTTGAAGACAGGATAAACAACTGGCATGAATTCCTATCAAGAATGGTTTCATACACAGCCGTCCGACAAGTAAAGGACTCTAGAGATATTGGACGTCGATACGTCAAACGCCGAAGAAGAAGAAGAAGAAGAAGAAGAGTTGTCTTAATTCATTTATGGCCTGAACGCACCTTTTGATCCACTTTGAATAAGACGATAACGAATATGGTTGTGTCTATAATTCCCACAAGAAATGAGTCGTAAATAGGCCTACTGTGTATGTCCGAGACTTGATCATTAAATAAGGTTGACACGGTATAAGCGAGAGAAATTATTTTTTTCTGTGTATACATACTGCCCATGACTCACCGCTACTTCATATTGAGTTTATGAAGACTGGGCCACAATCATATCTGACAAGTTCTGTGTAACATTAAGACGATTAAAGGCGGCAATTAGCAGGAAGAGGCCTAATCTTGTATCCACAAGTATTAACCTTTTTTAAGATAACGTCAGACTTCACACTGCACAGCGAACACAAGAACTTTTGTGGTCCTTTCACTGAAATATTATGGAGCAACCTCCTTACAGCCCGGATTTAACCCCAATCGATTTTTAATTTGTTTGGGCCATTGAAGAAACATCTTGGAAGAACATAATTTCTCGATGATTTAACTGTACATGACGTTGTCCAAGATTAGCTGGAATATCAAGGATTGTATTTCTACAGAGAGGAAATTTTCAAGATTTTACAAGATGAGACAACCGTAAAAATCTTCTACGAGATTACAGTTTGCAGAAAAATAGTAATCAATTTGGAGTTCAACTTTGTAAACCTACAAATTCATACATAAAATTCCTTGTAAAACAGAAAACCTCACTTAATGATCAACCTTCGCCGTATGTTCTTTCAGCAGTTCAAGATACATCGTTGTGCACAGGAAACATAGTAGGCCTATATGCCTACGGAGTACCCAAAACCGCATTTTTCGGAATCAAGAATAGAGGGTTGTTTCCAATCTCTGATAACTAATTTGAATGACATCATGTGCGTCAGGAGTCACACGACACCTGAACTGTGGCGCGAGGTGACAGGTGAGTGATCTCATAGTCAAGAGTGCACGGTGTATCACAGTAGCAATGCCCAAGAAAATCGAGCCCTTTTGGGAGGGATACATTACGACTCTTTCCAATGCCAAGTACAGTTAAGTGAAAATAAAAGAAACCTGCAATAAACGAGGTTTCGTTATTTCCAAGAAAGGCATCTTCTGTGTACTTAATGAGATTGGTAAAGTTGGAATGGAATTAATTTGTATCATCTCGTGGGGTGCGACGACTTGTGACAGGGGATGGATATGCTTGCTGTTTTCACTCTGGAATTAATCCCATCTGAGCTTTACCAGTCTTATTAGGTACACACAATATGCCTTTGTTGGAACTTGGCATCGGAAAGAGTTGTTATGTACCCCTCCCAAAAAGACTAGATTTTCTTGGGCATTGCTACTGTGATACACCGTGCATTCTGATTATGAAATCACTCACTACTGGTCTGTCACCTCTCGCCGCAATTCAGCTGTCGGTGTGATTCCTGACGCACATGACGTCACTCAAATTCGTTATCAGAGATCGGAAACAACCCTGTAAGCCTATCGAAAATTTCTATTGCCATGAAAATTCTCTTAATAGGTTTCCAAAGATAATTTTGTTATCTCCTTTTATTTCATGTACAGTGAAACAATATGCTATGGGGCTGATAGAGGAGAAAATTCCGTTTTCCACAGAAAACATGCTATCACTTATAATCTTCCCGGCGACGATGACTAGCCTCTGCAGTTTAGAAGTTACATTAGAGAGCTATGTACTAGAATCAGGTTTGCTTCCCGCATAAGACAACTATCATGAAAGGTTGATTCAAACACAGCGAAGCAGCAACACTACACAGCATCCAAGCTGTCTACCTTGAAGCTAGGAGATAACACCACAACATGTCTCCGGTGCAACACAATTTCAAACACAACTTTTATTTTCTTACTGCCAACAAGAAATTGTCTTAAAAAACAAATGACGTGATGACCTTGCAGGTCTTTATTTTTAGTATGTTTATTTCTATAGTTTTAACGTTCTGCGAGCAGAGCAGTACAAGATGTCGGACTTAATGCAAGGAAACAACCATCACGCCTAGACGAAGAGTAGTGTCAGGGTAGGAACAAATTAAATTTATTAAGTATAGCCCTTGCCATCAGATGATGAGATGTCATTGATATTGGTTATTTCTCCTGCATTAAATTCTATCCTACAAAAGTCAACCTGTAAGTTATTCACATGAATATTGGTTATTTTTTAAATCTAAAACGTTAATTTTACTAGTAGCAGCGAATTTAAAATATGGACTTCCTTAAAAAATCTTAATTGTACAGAGTTACGCAATAACAGACCAACCGACTATTTGAAGAAGAAATAAAAAAGATATATTTTCACAAATCTGTTGATGGTAGGCAAATTTAACTCTGAAAAAATCAAGAATGCGATATCTGAATTTTGTTGCCATTTACAAGAAAGAATTCGTTTATTGCATAAAATTCATTAATTTATTTTGCTTTGAAATATTAATTCAACTGCTGGTATCTTATTAAAAATCGGTTAGCCTTTTTTGATATCATTTGTGCTATTTTTTTAATGGTATGAATGTTATAATACTTCTTGCATAAAATGTTTTCTAAGAAACAGATTTATTTCAATGGCCAATATCTCGAAACAAGTTTTTGGCGCTTGGTCTCTTATTGCGTAATTCCGTTCAATTCGACTTAGCATTGAACAAAAAGAGCCTATATTTAATATATAACTTATATTTCATTTGCTGACATCTTATATTTTTCACGCGTTTTTAATCAATTCGATTATTTCATCATGCTGTGAATGATATATTTTGCGGTAATTTTCTTGGAGTATTATTCAGAAAGCATGCATGAATAAATTTAAGTACGGAAGCAAATTACAAGCTCAACGTCTGTTTCTGGATTATACACAAAAACATTATTTATAATTAATTTATAATTTTACACTTTCAAAAGGTAGGCCTATATGCTTCGCTAATGATAAGTAGAAAGGTTCCTACAAGCCTACCTTTTTTTTTAAAGATGGGACATGACAGGAGCGTTGCGATCGGAAAAAATAACTGAATGTCACATAGCGTGATAGGCCTGTTGCTATGGCAACAACGGTTGAGTTGCCAACTTACTGTTCCCACGTGGCGAGTGCTTAATAGTTCTCTTGGCGACATTTATTGCGCACACAATGTTAGCATTGGTACGTTTCGTCTTTGATTCTCTGTCGATTTTTGTTTTGTTTTCTTACCTTCGCGTCAACTGTCAATGAATGTTTTAACGTCAGCCATCTTAACGTCAATTGTAGCTTCCTACAGCTGGCAGGATGGTAGTCCATATTGGCAACATAGCACTGTAGTTCCAAGCTCGGCCGCTTAACTGTCATGTCCCATCTTTCAAAAAACCAAGTATAGCTATATCCCAACGCAACTGGAGTCTTAAAACGATTGTCACGCCAATGTTTCGCTCAGTTGCCGTGGCGACACTAGGGGGTTTAAAAGTCCCATTAGACCTTTGCCGAGTTACCACACTTTCTATTCTAAACGCTCTGCTTGTGGCTTGGTAGACTAGGGTCGTATTCATAGACATTCTTAGCGCGGGCTTTTGGTAGATGATTAGCGAACTAACGTTTTTCGTATTCATAAACCAGTGTTAGCGATATGATATGAATCCCGTACAAGTAACCAGTGAATAGCCGGGACTAGTTTAGCACGCTCTTAGCGCGGGTTAGCGAAATGTCTATGAATAGCACCCCTAGAGTTTAACAATGAACGTCGGATGCCATCGTCGTCCTGCTGTAAGAAAGTGCTTAATAATGATTGAATAGCCGCCCAGAACATGGTTGCAACCCTCATTTTTCGTAAGTTGACTTTTTCATGAATAATGGTTGTTAACGATACACTATGTGTAATGGTTGTACTCGTATTAAAATCAGCACACATATCTGACTGTCAACCTTGCTCTAAAAATTTTAAAGTATGTACACCACCTCATTCTATTGCCGAGGTCATGGAAAGCATAGGGCTCTACCTCCATGTCCCCAAGTGCCTTCATGGCATGTTACGGGGATACCTTTACCTTTTTACAGTAAAATATGTTTTTCCCCCATTTTTTTAAGAATTTCGTATCAGATGATTACAACGTTGTTCTGGGTGGCTATTCAATTATCCAAGTGCACTATTAAATGAAGTTAAAGTTTTAGAAGAAACTGTTACACAAGAAAGGATATGGATTAGAGACTGGATTAAAAGAGGAGATATGCATATTACCCGTATTGTCCTGTGTATTACTTTTTCCATAAATGAGTCAATCAGTCAAAACAACTTTACGCTATATTGTTAGCGTATACATCAGCCGAATCACTTTCAGAACCCCTTGGGTTTTCCCTTCTTTAAAGCCTCTTCGTTATAAGTGTACACCACATTTTTAGTTTTCTGTTTCAGTTCAGCAACACGAACCAAAGCCTTCTTTTGTAATTTTTACTATATCTTAACCCTCCGGCTGGCGCGGCGGCGCACGGTGTGCGCCATGCTGTGATTTTCCGGTTGTGTGTGGAGGAGATAAGTTCCTATTTCTTGTGCGCGCGCCTATTCCTCCATTCGAGTGCTCGCTTTGTATTAAAATATAATAATAATAATAATAATAATAATAATAATAATAATAATAATAATAAAGTATTTAAGAACGCTCTTAAAAATATTCATTTAACTTTATAGAAAAGGCCATTTTTAATGAAAATTTGTATGGCACACAGAGTCCTCCGCGCGCCTGGTCGTGTTACCAGAAAAGACGCGCCCGCCGAAGGGTTAATATTCTGTTGCTCTCGTTTGTTTATTTTTGTAGTTCACACTAGTAATATTCCATATTCGTTCACATTTTTACACAGAGTATTTCATAAGTGATGGTTAATAATTTACAAATGAAAAGTACAAATTGAATGTAACAAAAAGCTCCAATAAACATTGGTTCGCATAAAACCGTTAATGAGATATTCCTTTAGGTAGAGGAAGGTCTGTACTATGGCTTCCTGTATTACAGATTAGATTTCCGTATAATGAGGTCATGTAAATAGCCTGGTTTAAACTTCTGAAGTCGACACACTTCAGGAATTTCGGTTTCGGAGTGAACGTTCCTTTCAGCAAATAAGAAATAATCCAGGATTGCCCGAGGAAGATTCGAAGCTCACTACAGTTTGGGGTCTGCACGTCTGCTCTTAATCAGCGAGGAATCTCAACAGAAAATCTGCATTATCTCGACAAAGGTTAATTTGCGGACCAATGTGTATTGAAGCTTTTTTTTTGGTGTGTGATTGTATCTGCTTTAAATCTGTATATAACACTGAACAACAACAATTTTGCTCCGACTTAAAATAATGTAACCCTTATGGTTTGGTGTGCGTTGAATCCGAAAATGCATCTCTTTTTTTCGTATCACGTAAGGTTTTTAAGATATAGTATGATTTCACTTTCCGCTAAGCGTTCCGCCAGCAAACATCTGGCGCGGGGTTGGGGGTTGTAAATCAAAACAAAAGCTAATACACTTTATGAGTTTGTGACTTATTTCCGGTGGAAAAATACAAATATCTTGGAGCAACAGTAACACTCGGGAGGAAATCAAACGCAGAATAAATATGGGAAATGTCTGTTATTATTCGGTTGAGAAGCTTTTATCATCTAGTCTGCTGTCAAAATATCTTAAAGTTAGAATTTATAAAACAGTTATATTACCGGTTGTTCTGTATGGTTGTGAAACTTGGACTCTCACTTTGAGAGAGGAACAGAGATTAAGGGTGTTTGAAAATAAGGTTCTTAGGAAAATATTTGGGGCTAAGAGGGATGAAGTTACAGGAGAATGGAGAAAGTTATACAACGCAGAACTGTACACATTGTATTCATCACCTGACATAATTAGGAACATTAAATCCAGACGTTTGAGATGGGCAGGGCATGTAGCACGTACGAGAGAATCTAGAAATACATATAGAGTGTTAGTTGGGAGGCCGGAGGGAAAAGACCTTTGGAGAGGCCGAGACGTAGATGGGAGGATAATATTGAAATGGATTTGAGAGAGGTGGGATATGATGGTAGGGACTGGATTAATCTTGCTCAGGATTTGAAGCGATGGCGGGCTTATGTGAGGGCGGCAATAAACCTGCTGTTTCCTTAAAAGCCATTTGTAAATAAGTACGTATGATATTACGTAGACGTCGGATTCTGAACTCCAAATGTTTCTAGGAACCAGCTAAAGGCTGGTTCACAATAAACCGGGAACGAGAAGCAGAATGAAAACGAGAAGCAGAGGACGTGAATATGAAAATTTTTTATTCACAATAAACCGAGAACACAGACGACTATACATATCGATATGTATGTCAATAACGATATGTAAAGTCGATATTACGCATTCTGATGTTATTTGTGTATAATTGACCAATGACGTTCTCTCATGAGTACAAGGCAGCCAACATAAACATAGGTTAACCAACTTCGAAATTTCAACTGAAACATTTCATTAGGTACGGGACTATAAATATGCCCATGCATCCTTATTATCACAACCTGTTTTAAGTCTACCATAACGTAAAATAATTAGAGAAGAAAAGAACAAAAATGAGCACAACAGTAGTTATTGAATTGAAGCATGAATATGTAGTGTGTAATACAACCAATACAGTAATAAAATATGATTCACTTCCGATCGGTGTTCAAAAATGCAGCTATTGAAAGCCACGTATTCTCCTTCATTTTCTCATTTTTTTACGAGGCGCGCCGCTTATCGTAACGTGAGGATTTTCCTCGACACTCAATATTAGAATCTCATCAAATAAAACTTGCTCCATGATGTACAGCACAGGACAAAATAATGCATAGATTATGTCACGGTCTTCTTGCTACAAAATATACGACGACAAAATAGCTTTTAGATGGCAATAGAATGAATCTAGTGGGCTGTGATCGGAAACGTGAACGCCAAAGTTGAAACTTGGCCAACTCTCCGTTCCCGATCCCGGGCTCCGGCAAGCTTTTCGTTAATTGTGAATGCTCACATTTAAATGTACAGATTTTAACAATTTTACCGTTTTCGTTTTCGTTCCGATTCTCATTTCCGATTTATTGTGAACCAGCCTTAAGACTGGCCCAGCCACTAGACTTTACAGAGGGGAAAGCAGAAACGTGTGGGGGAAAGTTGGATACGCCATAACCAAACGAACGCGCAGTAGTAAAAGAGCTCAATCCTTGAATACACATCAACCTCATCATCATCATCATCATCATCATCATCATCATCATCATCTTATGATTAGCAATAATATATTCTGCTCCGTTCGCACTGAACAGACACAAACATAAACACGTGTAAGTAGTGGAATTCCCCGATCATGTTGTTAGTATGCTAGAGATCTACTTCTGCAGACAACACAGGTTGACACCTGAAACAGGAACAGACTGAATAGTTAGTATTCTTCCTCTTTTCTGGAAATTCAACTCTGGTTTGCTAGACTTCGTATCAAGAAATATTGTTAAGCAAAGCATAAATTCAACTAAGTTTCCTTGATCGTTATTCCTTGTGCAAGAAAGTCACAATTAGCAGAATTAATATATATCTCCAATCCCGTTACTTCGCAGCTGACAGTTCATGCTGCAATCAGAAATAATCACATTTATCTGCACGAATTTTTACGAGACGCCATAATGGAGACAATTTGATTACGTGACAAAGGGATATCAAAGTCGTACGTGGCTCGTGTATCTGCTATGTGATCACTCGATCCGCCCATGCTACCTGACAAGCAACATGCGGTCCGCGTGACCAGACTGACCTGCAACGTGGGCCGGGAACAGCATTCCTCACTAGCAGATACAGTACTCGGCTAAATACAGGTTCCGAACACGTTGCACTTTAATACACGCCTCAACGAACTCACGTTTAATAATAGTAATAACAATGTACACTTCGCTGAAATTAAACTACACCCGATATAAACAAATCAAGAGTTCGTAAACGCTCCGACTGAGATATATGAGTATCAAATCAACAACCATCCACTTAAGACCGTGAGCATGTATATTAGGGTGTATCAATTTTTTTTAATGAAGGTGTCTGATGCGGAAAATTTGCGACTTGTGGCAGAAAAACTGCAGGAGAAAGAAAAATAAATTTAGTCAATATCTTGTGTCTCCGCATCAATACTGAAGATTCGAATTTATAACACATTATTATTATTATTATTATTATTATTATTATTATTATTATTATTATTATTATTATTCAAATATTGAAACCCTATTTTATGCTTTAGTATATTAGGGTTGTAGTTTGGTATATGTGAAATACATTATGTAGAGATAATATACAATTTTAAAGTAGTAGTTGTAGGAATGAGTCAAAATTACAATATAAATACTTTAATTAATAGACAGTAAACAATACTAAATACATTATACAAAAATTACGTTCAGTTAACAAAATAAATAAATACCTAAATTAGAAATTATTAACGAAGGTGTAGAGATATTGCAAGAGTATGACAAATTTGCAAATTTATAAATAATTTTAAATAATAATAAAGAGATAATGCACAAAATTCACTTAGTTACAAATTAAACACCTAGGTAGTGACAATAAAAAATAGGAAAGAATACGGACCTGATATTGAGTTGCTTTTGATTAGGACTATATATAAATACATTAATCAGAAACACTGAGGCAATAAACAGCAGCAAAATAGATATCAGAAGAAATAATTTAGTTACAATTTTCGATGCATGGTTTGCGATAGTAGAGAGATAAAAACAAAATGACTTACAGTTACAAACTATATAACTGTCATAAAGCACTGAACAATAGTAAAATCCATAACACAAACATTATAATAATAATAATAATAATAATAATAATAATAATATTATTATTATTATTATTATTATTGTGTCTCAAAGAGACAACTTGTTCTAGATAATGTATTAGGATTTTATATTATCAATAATTTACATACACTTAAGGGGTTAGGTACAGCTTACAGCAGTAAAATTTTGGAAATATTCAACACATTTTTCCTCCATTACTGTATCTAGTACAATAATGAAAATTAGTAGGCATAAAACACTGTCCTGCTATAAGAAAAAATATTTTTACGATTTAAAAAAAATTATATATATATTTCTTCAAAATGAAGCGTTTCCCACATACCTAAAAAAAAACTATTCAACAATCTATGATGAAATTTTTTGTGTGTATTTATGCATGTCACATCTACAAGATGATGCAAGATCACTTCTTTCTGATAAAAATAAATTAATTTAAAAATTGTTAAATATCAGCATTTTCTTCTAACACAAAATAAAAAAAATATATATTATTTATTAAGGAATGTAGTTGAAAGTGCATTATATTGTAAACATGAGTTTCAGCAATAAAATAAAAGAGAGCGAACACGAAGAAGTTAACAAGTTTATGAGTTACGATGGAAACGCTTCATCACTGCACAGTGAACTACCACCATTATGAATTTAGAAAAAAAAAAATATATATATATATATATATATATATATATAATTTTTTAAAATTGTAAATATATTTTTTTTTCTTATAGCAGAAGTACAGTGTTTTATACATACCAATTTTCATTATTGTACAAGATATAGTAATGGAGGAAAAAAATGTTGAATATTTCCAAAAATTTTATTGCTGTAAACTGTACCTAACCCCTTAACAGTTACAGTCTTGCGTAGATATGGTGTATGAACTCTGTGAATTCTTTATAACAACATTTTTTCGTAAGTAAATGGTAAAGGGGTGTGTAGTAATTTAAATTGGAGTCCGAGATGACATCTTAAAAAATGTATTTTTCTTTTGAAAACTGGACAGTGAAAAATCAATGTTCAAAAGACTGACTGTCTTTGCATATGCACATAAATTATTCTGCACTTTTGATCCTAAATCTTTCAAAGTAGGAACCAAATTTTCCATGGCCGGTCATAAATTGAGTGAAAAAGAAGTCGGGAGAAAACTGACTGCAACATAGTCTGTCTTGTACATTAGGAAAGAATAATTTCTTCGTCACAGAACCTTTAATAATAGATTTCCAGCATGTGTTCCACTTGTGCGTAGTTGTTTGCTTGATCCTCTGCTTAATGTATGAAATAGGGCAGATGGAATATTTATACATTTATATATACATTTATACACAAACACACACAAAAACACATCCAAATGAAATTCTCAGCTCAGAACTCAATTTCAGAACACACATACTCTTTGACTCCACATTACACTATACAAACACAACCCCACAGGAAACAAATCCAAAGGCGCCAAGACCAGCAACAGCCAGTTCCGAAGATGGCCAATAGCAGGCCGAAACATGTTAACAGGTAGTAAAATGTAACACGTGAAAGACACATTATACGTCTTCCAAAGGAATATTTATATTCCGAGTTTGATGAGGCTGCTTGCTTCGCTAATGTATCCGCCATGGATGAATATATAATAGGATGCGAAACTTACTGAGTTTTCCGTAACACATCCTAGAGGCGCTAATGTAGAAACTGATCTTGCTACCATCTCTTGGACGGTGGAGAACTTATGCAGCGCACCAAGTAGCGAAAACAAAAACTAATTACTCCATTGATTTAGTAGCGCACCTGGTGATGAAAACGTTAAAATATGCAGAAAATATTCCTTCCCTCCCCCCTTATGGTTATTTTCAACTAACCAAATTTAAAATAAAACCTTTGCATTTTAATTTCTCACACCATCTTCCACTGAAAATTCTTACCGGAGCCAACAGGAAGTTAGAAAAGACGATCTATTTTACATCACCCAAATAAAATATAACCATACAGAGACAGAAAATAAAGCAAAAGATTAGATCATTGGGATTGTATTCTTTGGGTATTTAGTATACAGCGCAATGGAAAAGTCTGCAAAACTAATTAGATAATTCAATTTATTATATTACTATTACTTTGCAATACATTCAACAACAATATTTTACAACGTCCATAAACATCATTGTCTAACATACACTGCTTATACACACACTTAGTATCACTTTATGTCCACTCATTAGCAAGTTTATGGCTGCCATCTTGTCTTCTGAGCATCGTCTGTTCGTCTCGAACGAACGATAAATAGAGAATACTGGGTAATCTACCCAACATAAAGTTCTAATGTTCACCACCCACGACATTGGGAGCTGATCATCTTATTTGAACCCCCTTCCGTCAGATGGTGCTGACCGCAGTTTCGCATCCTACTATATATTCATCCATGTATCCGCTCTTTCGTTTCCTTCGGCACCTGTGTGGCATGCATGTTGTATTTATCATCTATGGTTTGTAAAACAGATTGAGAGTCGCTATGTATACATGAGTCAATCTCGTTGGTAACGCACCATTTCACTGCTTGCAAGATGGCAAATAGTTCCACGTGGAACACGGAACACATGGGCGCCAATCGAAACGTGGCAGAGTGAACTTCAGTAGTGTTACAATAAGCAACGAAAGCACAGCCCACCAAGGTGAGGTCGTTCTTCTGTTGCATCCGAGCGTCATCAGTATAACACATATTTGTAAAATTTATTATAACGACAGTTTGCATACCTATACAGCTATGTACTCCCCGTTAGACAGATCTTTTAGAAGTAAGCAAAGATAGCGCAAGAAGGGAAGCATCTGGCACCAGTATGTTCTTGCTGCCATTAGGATGGCGGGAGAGAAGAGAGGGATGCTGGCAGTCGGAGTGGCGCACAGTGTGCAATAAAGCAAATCTAGCTAGACGAAATTAATAACTTCTCTGCATTCTAACGGATTGTTATGAAACTTTGTACAGAACTTATAGGTAGCACATATTTTTTGTGTACAAACTCCGACTACGTGTAAGAGGAATTACTCTTTTATGGGGGTTATAGAGAAAAGTAATAACTTCTATCTAACAGATTTTTATGAAACAGTGTGCGGAAGTTGCAGGTAGAATATTTTCTGTGTACAAACTCTATTTACGGTTCAATAAGAGGAAGTACCCCTTTACAGGGAGTGCATTTACGCAAAATTAACTTCTCTCCTACAGAACCGATTTTTATGAAACTCTGTACCGGAGTTATAGGTAGCATATATTTTTATGTACAAATACTATATGCTACCTGTAGACCTAATTGTTGTACAAAGATTGATAAAAATATATTATATAGGAGAGAAGTTATTAATTTTGTCTAAGTACACCACAATAAACGAGCAGTTCCTCTTATGAAAGATAATCAGACTTTGTAGACAAAAAATAAAATATTCCGCCTGTAACGTCTGTATAAAGTTTCATAAAAATCTTTTAGATAGGAGAGAAGTTATTAATATTATTTTAATGCACCCGCTATAAAGGGTTAATTTTTCTTGTGCAAACGTAATCAGAGTCTGTACACAAAACATGTGTGCCACCTGTAAGGCATGTACAAAGTTTCATTACAATCCGTTGGAATGCAGAGAAGTTATTAATTTTGTCTAGCTAGTGATTTGCGTTCTGATTCACTGTGCGTTTGTTAAGATTAGATAAAAACGTGTGCAATATATTTTTAACCTGGTGTTCGATGTCATGTGAATAATTTTTCAGGCCTAAAACAATCACAAGTGATTCAAAATTTCCTTATTCCATGATTCTTTTCTGTTGTTAAGTCAAATATGGAACAGTTACCGTATGGCCCAATACTGAAAAAAAAAAAAATACTGATAAATGCGCAAGAGCGCACAAACTTTAAAACAGGGATTCAACACTCTAAATCAGGCCTGCACAGGTTTGCGCTCTCCGAGCCGGCTCACAGCTCATGAGCGGAATGCAGATATTAGCTGCGCTCTGTATAAAGGTGGACTGGAAGAAGGGGTGATCTCGTACAAAATATACACAAAAGGAAGTACTATTAAGAGTGTTTATGAAATGAATTCCCGTTCAGTGTTTGCAAAACTATCTTGGATTATTATTAGTTAATAAAGAAATATTTATTTTACAGAAATAATAGAAATTCTATAGCTACTTAAATGTACAATATCATTTCGTTATATTTTTACTTGTCTGTACATCAAAACGGGGTTTTATGCTGTTGGCAGCTGAAAGGAACAGTAGCCTACTGATCGTAATGAAACATCAGTTACAGATGTTCGATGTCTGCCTTATTAAAGTTGACTGTAGAAAACAGTTGCTCACAAATATAAATGTTGAGCAAAACATAGCAATAATTTTCACACCCAGCCTGTGTAGTCGTGGATATTGCTAATGTTCAGTCTTGTAAAACCCAACCAGGCTAGTAGTAGTATTCAAAGGATCTTTAGCCCTTAGGTCACATTGAAGATCAATAATTTCGAGCTGTAAATCGTTAAATGTTATGTTCCGTCTTTTAGATTCCTCTATACTGTACTGTAGCAGTAGGTAAGCAACGTGAAACAGTTACTGAGAATAGGCCTACACTGCACTCCACTAGATAGCTGAGTAGTTGTTTCCCTCTCCTCTACCTATAGCAAGTCTATGTCACTCTGACGTATGTTCCTCTCCGTTTCGGCGAGCGCAAAACACGGCTCTCCATCGATCTGAAGAAGTGCGAATTCGATTCCGAGGAAGACAAAAACAGACATCAGTTACAAGCTTCGAGTCTTCGCCTTCGCACCATTCGAAACATGCGGATTCTGACTTCGAATGGAAGCCTTCTGCTGCTCAGGCTCGCTTGCCTCTACAAAAATTATCTTCAGCAGCTTTCAGGACAGACGCTTCGAGGAGAGATGTGGCTCTTTGCGACAGCTACGCTACAAGACGCGGGAATAATACCTACAGAAAATAGGCTGGGATTACGATGAACTATAGTTTGCGTTACGTTGTACTGCGTTCATCCGTACGTCGAAGTTCTACCGAACTTTCAGAGGCTGTGTATTATGATCGACGTTCGTGACAACTATCACACTCTGCCGGCCATAATGAGTACTGAAACGCGCACGCCAGTCAGTCAGCTATTTATGATAAACATTGAATTTTATTGTAGCTTTGTTTGAGGCAATATAAATAAAATACCGGTATTACAAAAATATTTTACAACAGAATAATATAGAATGACGATAATGATAAAGTAGTAGTAGTAGTAGTAGTAGTAGTAGTAGTAGTAGTAGTAGTAGTAGTAGTAGTAATAATAATAATAATAATAATAATAATAATAATAATAATAATAAAACCATTACTAGGGGAGACTTGCACCTTGAAACACTTTTTACCTCCTATTTATTTATTTGTTTGAGAAATGAAGTTTTTAAAATGAAAAATGCTTGAAATAATTATTGAAGTTTCCTTTACAACTTCCTGCATGTGAAGAGTTCGCGGGAAAAACGATGAATGCCACATTTCTGTTAAGGATTAGATAATGATCTAATTAAGTCTATAACTGCAAGATGTAGTGCTGTTTCTATAGAAAATAAAGGAAAGTAATACTGTATTCGTGATGATAATTCTCCTTTTTACCATTTTTCATAAGAACAATATTAAATTTCGCAGTGATCCATTGAATTAGATAATGACATCAACCTTAAGAAAAATGTGACATTCATCGTTTTTCCCGTGAACTCTTGACGTATTTTCGTGTTTTACAGATCTATTAAGGAGGAAAAAATAAAATAAAGGGATATGTAATGTGTTTGAAGGTACAAGTTCATGAACCTTGAAACATTCTCTCTTGTGAGTTGGAACACATGGAATATAGGTGGGAATATAGCTATAAAAACTGACAATCATGTATTTACCATCATAAACCAGAGCAGGCTTCTCTCACTGAGATTTTATTTCCTCGTTTTGTGTTAGAAAACATATTATATCGATGAACGAAATGTTTACTTTTGGCACTAAAAAAATTGCTTCGTCCACAGAATTCACACTTTGCAATAAATCAAACCGAAATTACGACCAGAGCTGCTTAGCGACTTTCTCCACAAACTACTTCAGTTTGGGTCCTCTAGGTAACAGCAAAAATTAAAAACAAAAAATGTTCAAAGGTACACTATGCTGAAGGTACAACAGTCTTCCCTACTAAATAGCTGGACTAGTGAGAATTACGACTATATTATTTGTGTAGTAAAAGCCCCTTTTTCGAGTTAAAATAAAATAAGGTATCTAAAATAATGTAAATAAATGATCAAAAAGATAAAAAATAAATAATAATAAATTAATCACAGATTCAAGCCCGGGTCCACTTACATCACGACCAGCCTCTTGGCCAATACGCTACGGAGAACTACTTTGTACATTCGTTGAATTAGGTGTTATGAAAGCTTTCGTGTTTGCTACCTATAATGTTTAATTTTAAACAAAATATGTTTTATGTCATATAAAGGAAATATATTCATGTGACGTGGTATATTCAAAGATCGTTCCTCCTATCATCTAATTTTTAATTTTTATTATTTTATTTAATATTTCAGTAGCAATATGGGGCATCTACAACGAAAGAAGAGCTGAAAATATATGAAGCGCGGAGACACGCTTCTGATTCGTGATTGAATGACGTTCAACTTACGTTTCTTTGCGTTAGTGGAACCTAGACCTTGGCAATGTCGAATCAGCGCCGTCATGCGTTCGCTCATTTTAACATTGACCGTAATGAAATACATGGAGCTTGTATTTGTTAAACTTCAACGTACGTCCACAGTCTAGTTTATATGTACAGTCACGAAGCTTGTGTATATGAGGGTACTAGGAACAATAGACTGTGCAGGTCCTATTTCGCATTGTCTGTAATGAGGCGATAGCAGCGATCCTAGTGGTTAGCAACTATCTATGGATTCATATTTACTACGTATTGAGCTTCGTGACTGTATATACTAGACTGTGGTACTTCACCGTAAGGAACCGTAACGCAAACGAAAGTCGATCGTAATCCCAGCCTAAGGGTCTTATAATAGATAAGAGCAAGGTCACGAGAAAAAATAAGATGCTTGGAGATAAAATTCAGAAACAAGAAACACCTGGCAGTAAGTTCATTCGAGCAGTGTATTTTGATAGTCGAAAGGACAAGACACTAACACAGGAGAAAAAGGACAACCGATTATATCGCCAGGAAAAGAAAATGAACATGGAAGTCTATTAGAAGAACCACATTCAAAGTATACTGGACATGTCCCTCCTTCCTCTGGACATGGACACCAGATTGGAAGAGGGATGCTTCAATTTTTAAAGGCAAGTAAATTTGATGTATCGTGCCTTGCAGCACTTGATTCTGATGGGGCCCCAACAAATACTGGAAGAAAGAACGGATCGATGGTGTTCATCGAAAAGGAAATCGGCAGGTGACTTCAACGTTTAATTTGTCTTCTCCATGCAGATGAACTTCCAATCCGCCATGTAAGGAAACATTTCCCTGGTATCACTACAGGTCTAGAAACACGTTCTGGACATATCCGAGAATAGTTAGGCCTGCTCCATTGTGAAACAAAATCAGTAACGAATTTCAAACCCATTGAAGTACTCTGGATCAACAAAATTAACATGCAAAGGATCTCCGATATTAGTACTGACTAGGAGTATCTTCTGGAGATCTGCCAAGCCGTTCATTCTGGTCATTGTCCGATACAGCTTGAAAGGAAGAAACCTGGGCTAGTTGTTCAATCTCTATGGATTACAGCTGCTTGTAGGATTCTTCGTTTGTATGTGAGACACAGGAATCCTTCACAGAATTTAGTGTGCACAGCTGAATATGATATACAATTATATTCTCCCATATGGTTTTGCATTAAACAGCGTCCATGATGTTATGAAGGGGCCAGACATCTGTGGAGGTCAATCCAATTATCTCGCCAATTCTCAAAATATTATGAAAATTGTTGATTCCGATATCAGTGAAAGTGCCTACTTCTTTGATCCAGAAAATCTAATACTCGCTATGATTACAGACAACAGAAAGAACATCGAAATCCTTGGTTGGAAAAGAATTAAAGAAGCTCGGGTAGTACCTAAAGCTTGTGATATAGTAAGTTACTAGGGAGTTTCAGATTCCACGCATTAACTTTGAAGCTGATGACTACACTTCAGTAATTGACTGGAATGCTATTAATATGACTGAGCCACCTCTCACTACACACCAGAGTAATGAAGAGAGAGCAAAATATAAAAACAGCCGAAATGCCTGGGACAGAAATTACAGATTTGCCATGTCACACACACGCCCTTGAAAGATGTGTGAAAGTGGTAACTGATGTAGCTAAATCGATATATGGACAAGAAGCTAAAGGATCGCTACATTCGAGAAAGACTGCGATCAAGAAAAGAAATGCAATGTTTAGAAACGAAGTCTATATAGTGTAAATCTAACATTTGACAACGCATTATAGGCTACTACTACAAGTGGATGGAGAGATGGGACTCGAAGTCCAGCCACCTCGTCGTGATGAGCCCTGGGTTATTACTGAATATAAATGTAAATATATAAGCGAAGAATAGACTACAAAACTGAACTGAATACAGTTAATTTCTGCATTACTATTCCTAGGGTTTTTATGTACTTTGTTCAACATTTTCCCTAACAGAATTAGTTTACACATTTACAGTAATTGTCATGCATTACCCGAATAATTAACATGAAATGTGTATTACATTTTTGAAAGTAATTATAAACTTATGAACTTCTAACTTTGTTGAAAATAGGCTACAATGTTTTACAAACTGCTTAAGATAGTTTATTTAATTATTTCTATTTAGCCTGTATCTTTTTGCATCAGAAAACAATCATAAACCTATTCATCAAATTCATATTGTGGTCCTGCCGCTGAACGTTTTACTTGCCATGTTACGACTTTCCGTTGCCGAGAGGGAGAGCGGGCAAGGCTTAATGACGACACAGTGTTCTGTGTTGGGGACCATTGTTCGAAAGGAAGCACGATGCGGCAACAGTGTACTAACAAGGGAACATTCTCTACCTATGAACTGTGATTTCAATAAAAATTCTCGTAATTGCCAAGAATGAGCCAGTAAATAATCTGGTAATAATCACTCACCTAGCTTTTCCATCATTAAACAAATATAACGTGCTTAATTACACGTCTTATGCGCAGCTTTTACACGCAACCACACTGCCACTGTCCTGACTGCTCTCCTGCCTAGCAACGCAGCGCCACTCGAAAACCTATTACTTGCTACAACAGTATCGAAATAATCACTACGATTAAAAAAAAAACGTCCGTTATATACACACATATCAACCTCGTATATACAATACTATAATTTTATTATCTACACATACCTGAATCATTATCCTCTGTGATAATGTGGCTCTGTCCTTTTGCAGCACAAAAATGTCACAACAGCTGGTTTTCCACATCCAGGTGCTTCACAAATACTATTTGTGCGAGATCGTGCGTATTTGTTTGCTTTCCGCACAAAACCAATACGCGGTAAGTGTGAAATACCACATTCAGTATTCCCAACGTAACACACATAACAATTTCCCTATTCTTACCGCTTAAGCGTCATATTCATTTTACTGCTTTAGGCTTTTAACATATTATTTTTAAAGACGTTCAATATAGTAATAATTATAAATTTGAAACTTACCACTGCAATTTCACCTAAATTGCACTGTTAATTTTAGTTTTTAAATATTTGCAAAAAATAAGTAAACTCTACAACACCACAAAAGTTACTGTATTTGTAATGCAAGTAACATTAAGGAAGCCGTGAAAAAATCAACAAGATTCCAGACTCATCATAGACTGGGGGGAAAAAAGACAGACGTATATCACGGCCTGCTGGAATAGTAAACACAGAAAACATTTTATAGGAACAATGTTGAAGATAGATATATTTGTTTTCCAAAGTTGCCGTCATTGAACAGAAGCCAAGATGGAGATTTCATTGCAACTAATTAGAAATTCCTCTTTCAGGTATGTAATAAACGATCTTCGCACAAAATAATGTACGATACACGAGCGCTATGTTTGTTTTCATGTTCTCGGAAATTAAAAAAGCTCAACTACGTTTCGCTTTTTCAATCATTTCCTCGAACATGAAAACGTCAACATACCGCTCTTGTAACGCATATTACTATTCAAGTAAGCAGAATTGTTCGGAGAACATTACTGAAATCGTTAATGTTGTTTTCTGTCACATATCCACATTTCTACCAAGCACATAACAGCATGTCTCGGAGTTCGGGTGAACAGAACTGATGACACAACAGAATGCATTTTTAGAACAAAGATTCTATCATGTAAATTTTCTGCCGCCTGAGTAGTTAGTTTGGACCTGAAATAATCTTTTACTCTACGAATCACAAGCTTATACTGTATATATATATATATATATATATATATATATATATATATATATGATGGTTGTATGAACCGCGTTGTTTTGAGTAGGATAACTCACTTGTAAATATATTTATATCTGTTTGTCCACAAGAATGAAAACTTTCTTCAGCCAAGTTTTTATATGGAGTTTAGAAAGTTTACCTGATGAGCTATCACTTACTGCAGTATTAAAAGGGTCTCTCTCTCTCTCTCTCTCTCTCTCTCTGTCAATTGCTTTACTCTAGGAGCAAATTCGCCTTTCGTCTTCCTATAGTTCACTGTATTTTGAATCGACTAGATGCTTTAGAATGTATATGACATTAATGTTAATGTTATGTTTTATTTAACGAAGCTCGCAACTGCAGAGGTTATATCAGCGTCGCCGGATGTGCCGGAATTTTTTCCCGCAAGAGTTATTTTAAATGCCAGTAAATATACTGACATGAGCCTGTCGCATTTAAGCACACTTAAATGCCATCGACCTGGCCCGGGATCGAACCCGCAACCTTGGGCATAGAAGGCCAGCACTACACCAGGTCGTCTATATATATATGACATTAACTGGATTAATAGATCTCACTTCTAGAAACTAAAATAATGAAAATAGAAGCAAATACTCTGAAATACCCGAATTAGGACGCTTCCAAACTAAATTGAATGTCTTATCACATTTGTTATTCTTCAAAACTTGTATACTATACAACCACATCTTTGCACATCACCACTTCTGCATGATTCATCAGAAGACACTAACATACAACTTACAGTATTGCGACAGCAACCCCTCTCAAATGCATAGGGTTACGGATATGATTTGAAGGTCAAGAGCTCTGCAGTATGGTGGTCGCATATTGATACGTACAGTTGAACGAATTCATAACATGCTGCATTGCGTGTTCTGGTTGCGCGTAAGAGCAGCATATAAAACGTGTAATTAAACACGTTACATTTGTTTAATGAGGGAAAAGCTAGGTGAGTGACTAGTGCCAGATTATTTGAGGGGCTCACAATCAGAGTGGACCAAGTCCACCTGTGGTTAGTTTGTGGATTAATACAATTTCGGATGAAGAAAACTTAGCTTTATTCATTGCCGTAACAAACAAAGTCCATAACTCATTTGTTACTCCACAGAGGGTAGCACTTTCTATGGAAGGTGAAGGTTGCTACGCGTGAGCCAGGAACTTTAAGACTCAATATCTCAGAACTATTCCAGATGGACTTGGTCCACTCTGGTTGTGAACCCCTCATTTACTGTCTCAAACTTAGGAATTGTGAGAAATTTTATCGAAATCGCAGTTCATAGGTAGAGAATGTTCCCTTGTAAGCAAGACCCATAAGACCAATGTTTTTTTCTTAACGTGGAATTCTCTATAGCTCAGTCGACTAAGGCGCTTCTCTGCCGATCCGAAGCTGCGTTCGAGCGCGGGTTCGATTCACGTTTGGGCTCATTACCTGGTCGGGTTTCTTCCGAAGTTTTCCCAAAACGTAAGGCGAATGTCAGATAATCTATGGCGAAGTCCACACCTGTAGAGTAACGGTCAGCGCGTCTGGCCGCGAAACCAGGTGGCCCGGGTTCGAATCCCGGTCGGGGAAAGTTACATGGTTGAGGTTTTTTCCGGGGTTTTCCCTCAACCCAATATGAGCAAATGCTGGGTAACTTTCGGTGCTGGACCCCGGACTCATTTCACCGGCATTATCACCTTTATTTCATTCCGACGCTAAATAACCTAGATGTTGAGAGAGCGTCGTAAAATAACCCTCGGCCTCATCTTACCAAATATCATCACCAATCCCATTGACGCTAAATAACCTAGTAGTTGATACAGCGTTAAATGACCGAAGAAAAATAAACAAAAACAGTAATAGGAGTTTCTTCAGGGAGTTATTTTACGACGTTTTATCAACTGCTGTAGTTATCTAGCGTCTGAATAATACGAAGGTGATAATGCCGGCGAAATGAGTCCAGGGTCCAGCGCCGAATGTTACCCACCATTTTCTCATAATGTGTTGAGGAAAAACCACGGAAAAACCTCAACCAAATAACTTCTCCTAACCAGGAGTTGAACCCGGACCCGCTCGTTTCACGGCCAGGCATGCTAACCGTTATTCCACAGTGGTGGACAGTACTAGTACTACTAGTTTATTTAACGACGCTTCCAAATGCAGATGTTATCCAGTGTCGATAGTCATGTTTTACTTAACGACGCTCGCAACTACAGAGGTTATATCAGCGTCGCCGGATGTGCCGAAATTTTGTCCCGCAGGAGTTCTTTTACATGCCAGTAAATCTACTGACATGAGCCTGCCGCATTTAAGCACACTTAAGTGCCATCGACCTGGCCAGGAATCGAACCCGCAACCTTGGGCATAGAAGGCCAGCGCTATACCAACTCGCCAACCAGATCGACTCCAGTGTCGAAATACAAACATACTCGTACATAACATACACACATTACATAAAAAACACACACGCGCACGCACGCACACACACCACATTATATACATAGCGAATATTTGGGAAATTAAAGTACCTAATCCACCAGAAAGTAGGTACCTAAACAGTCACATGTGGTGCCTGAAATAAAAGAATAACACTTAATAGACATAATGTATGATGAAAGCACGATAAAAATAAATAATGAAAGCCTTCAGGGAAAAGACCACATGGACGAACGAGATTGAAAAATAATGATAACTTTGAAAATTAATAAGATGTTACCAGGCATAGATGATTGTCGAGACTTCGGTAATAACTTGGACCCGGAATTCATGTCCTGGAAACCTACTAATTATGCATGCAAATATTACAACATACAAAAGTTTTCTAATAAATACACGAATGAAATCAAACACGAGTTTTCTGTAACAGACGGAATGGTAAAATTGAATTTCTTCCTTAAAAATTTGAGGGAAAATAGTTCCATTGTCTATGCCAGCTATTAATTAGATTTGGTGACCAACAATTGACTTTACGAAGAAAATTGTTTGTATTGTAAAGATTTGTTTCCACGTCAATTATTTTATTGGGCTCTATTTCAATGACGCCAATCGATTACATAAAGAAATGTAAGGCATTGGTGTGATGCTGCATTTAACTTCTCGAAAGGCTCTTAATTTCCCATATACAGGCCGTCTCCGAGGTGGTGTTACAAACTTTCAGGGATGATGGCGAAGGGCACATGTATCAATCTGAGATGAGGAACCATGGTCCGGAAATGACTGAGTCGAAAGTTACAAGCAAAAATAGTTGTGTTGAAATAGAATTGTAATTTGATACCACGTGCCCTCCTTCCTCTTAACCTTTGGAACAGTCGTGGAAAGATGGTATGGGCCGGATGTCTCCTACGTGGGTACTTAGATACAATCTGTGAGCTTGTCTACTGTTCCCATTGGCTCATCCGTATTCCAAAATCAGGTCTGCTTATTCCGCCCTCGTGTACTCCTCCATTTCACTAGGACTGATCGACTGGACACTGCAACTTGTACACATACACTACACTAGAGACGTGCATATCAGGACCGACCATGTCCGTTACACATTATGCTATCTGCATTGCTTTAGTGTAGTTTCCTGTCCCCATCCCTCAGACAGCGCACTGAATGGAATACTGTAAGTAGACAACTTAAACAACGTCAGATGAATACAGTATGTGTAAGATGTACAGATAAATACACATAAATAATGTGTACAGAGGACTAAAAAATTATTTCATTTCCACACAACTATTTTTGCTTGTAACTTTCGACTCGGTCATTTCCGGACGAGGGTTCCTTATCTCAAATTGGTACATGAGCCCTTCGCCATCATCCCTGAAAGTTTGTAACACCACCTCGGAAACACCCTGTATATATACATATATTGGTAATCAAGATTTAGACCTAAATGTACAAAATTTTGAAACTTAAGGGCCATATTCATAGACATTCTTAGCGCGGGCTTTCGGTGTATGATCAGCGAACTAACGTTTTTCGTATTCATAAACCAGTGTTAGCAGTATGATAATGATATGAATTCTGCATAAGTAATCAGTCGATAGCCGGAGCTAGTTTAGCACGCTCGTAGCGCAGGCTAGCAAAATGTCTATGCATAGCACCCTTAATCTTTTAAAAGTGTTAAAATGTATTTTTAAAAAGGCAATGAAAATCTGTTAACCATATAAAATACAACGAACATGTTAAAGCAATGAGCGAACCACATAACACATCAAATTACGTAGAACACATCACCAATGACGAGCGAAATCACAAAAATATAGAATCAGATATGAAAACAAAACATCGCACCGAAAAATCAATTGAATGTATAAGAACAATATCACATATGGAAACACAAAATAAGATATCCACATACCCAATTATTGTAATTTAACACACATACATACACTATGCGACATAATGCTACACAACACGCAAACACCTCCACTACCACCAAAATGTCCCCCTGATGCAGAAGACAGAAAACGACAAAGCATGAGGCGAACGCTAAAGCGGATGCTATAGATAGATCACTAGCTCCTGACGAAGTCGTAACATCAAGCCGTAATCTCACCGTCCCACAGTGGTCCAGAATGCAAATTTAGCGGGACAAACTAATAACTTTTCAGCTACCTAACAGATTTTTATGAAATTTTACACAGTAGTCACAGGTAGCATATATGTTTTGTATACCAACTCTCGTTACGTTGGTATAAGGGGAACTACCCCTTATATGGGGGCGCAATTAGACAAAATTAGTAACTTTTCTCCTATCTCAATGACTTTTATGAAATTTTACACAGCGGTTACAAGTAGCATATATGTTTTGTATACGAGCTCTGATTACGTTAGTATAAGGGGAACCCGTTATAGGGAGCGCAATTAGAGAAAATTAGTAACTTTTCTCATACGTGACAGATTTTTATGAAATTTTACACAGTAGTTACGGGTAGCATATATGTTTTGTATACAAGCTCTCATTACGTTGGTATAAGGGGAACTACCCCTTATAGAGGGCGCAATTAGACAAAATTAGTAACTTTTCTCCTATTTAACAGATTTTTATGAAATTTTACAAAGTAGTTACAGGTAGCATGTATGTTTTGTATACAAGCTCTCGTTACGTTGGTATAAGGGGAACTACCCCTTATAGGGGGGCGTAATTAAACAAAATTAGTAACTTTTCTCTTATTTGATAGATTTGCATGAAATTTTACAAAACAGTTACAAGTAGCATATATGTTTTGTATACAAGCTCTGATTACGTTGGTATAACGGGATATAAGGGGGCGCAATTAGACAAAATTGGTAACTTTTCTCCTAACAGATATTTATGAAATTTTACACGGTAGTTACACGTAGTACATTTGTTTTGTGTACAAACTCTGGTTACGTTGGTATAAGAGGAACTGCCCCTTATAGGGGGATGCATTTAGACAAAATTAGTAACTTCTCTTCTGTCTAACAGATTTTCATGAAACTTTATACAGTAGTTACAGGTAGTAAACTTGTTTTGTATACAAGCTCTAATTCTCTGGATTCTTTTTGTTTCGACCTCATACTTGCTACAATGGAAAAGTTTCTTGGGCAGCCACGACTTTTTCCAAGGGTAAGTTTTCTCTAAATTGTCATTACTATCACGATGGGAAACTAATTTAATAAGTAGTTCGCTAAGACAATGTTCATTTCATTAACAAGAAAACTCATATTCTTTATCCTCTTGCTCTCAAACGATAAATTATCTTATGGAAAAAATGTATCCTTTTAGGTACTGTTGCACTTTTTGGGCACTCGGGAAGCTTATTTGATACATAATTAACAAGCAGCCACCTTGAATTCCCTAAATTTTACTTCGGAAGCAGATTCAGTTCACAGACATTTAAATAACTGTAATCGAGAAAAATTGCACTCCTGCACCTGGAAAGAAGAGTGCGCATAATTTATTATTTCCGCAAATCTGCGCACCTTAAGACTGCATTTAAAATAGAGTTAAATACGCGAGGAAGTGAAAAAAAAAACATTTTGGGACGGAACAAAGAGTGTTTTTTTTTTTCTCTACCTTAGTCAGATCTGCACTCAATGGTTACATTTATATTTTGTCCCGTGTCCATTCATGCTAATGTGACATGCTATAATAACATTAAATGTAACAAAAACAAACAGTGTTACATACCTAAAGAACTACTTGACATGTTGATACCAAATATGAATGGAATCGACCACTTACAACAGAGTTACAGAACAAAGAAAACGGCCGACTCGCGGCACTTGCTGAGTAAGAATGCTGAGTGGCGAACTGTGGCATGTTACCGGCCTCTTATCTCGCTTTGCAGCCACCTCCGCTGATTAAGATTATCAATTCAATGTTTCTCAGTTATATAGGAAAAATAATTTAAGGGTTTTATTTAATTTTTTTACATGTCATTTTTCTACTTTTGTCCTCCTAAATATGGATTCTGGACCACTGTGCGACGTAAGAATTTGTTAGAAAAGAGGGAAATTTTACTGCATATCTCCTCTTCCTTAATTTGAGGAACTCTCGATGTTATGAAGTCCACCATTTGCTTCTTTACAGCAACAGTATTTGCTCGAGAAAGAAGACTTCCGTTGAAAAGGAATTCAAACATGTCCATTCGCGTCACTATCTGACTCATACCTGGCAACGTAAAACATAAAAAATAGTTAACTTCCGCAGACCCACGCACATTAAGAGGGGTCTTATTACATAGATATGGGTGTAATGAAGAATATTAAACAACTTTTACCCCGGAAGAAAGGGGGTTATTTTTTTCCATCCTGTTGAATTTAGTTCTAAACTCGCTGAGATGCATTTTCTCTCTTAATTCAAAAATGAATTGTATTATAGTTATAGAATCAAAAGATGTTGATAAAAATGATACATAATTTACCTGAAGGACCAGCAGCCATGATGAACACTCAAATATTCACAATATACTGCAGTAAGCACTTGCTATCAGAAAACGAAAAACCAACTGAAAACTCTGACAACCAGCGACTGACGGCTGTGTATATTTCGTTCCGTTTAACAGTGTTGTTATTGCTCTCTTATCTTCGCTGATTCTATTAAAATATACTTAGAAGAGCTACGCAACTATCTGGCTATATTTCTACGTGTGTTTTACAATTTGAGCAGGTTGAGTTTTAGGGCAAATGCCCCCGTAAAAGTGAGAAATAGACCACTGTGCGTCCGGTTGTCTTCTTAAGTATATTTTAACACTTAAAAGTTTTGATTTTTTGAAGTTTTATATATTTAACAGTAAGTGTTATAAAGTGAAATTCAAGAAAATTTAATCCAGATTTTATTTTTATTTATGCTATTTCAGAGAACCAAGGCTAATGTACAAATTAAAAACATTATGTGGCTCTCGACTCGCAAAGAAGACGAGACTTGCCGAGTTTCCTATTCGTAAGGAAGCTGACGTGTCGAGTTTCCGACTCGAATGGAAAATAATACATGTCGAATCTTTGATTCCAAATGCAAACAGTACGTCTTGGGTCTCCAACTCGAAAGAAGAACTACACTCGTCGAGTCAAGACGTGTCGAATCTCCCAATCGAAAGGAAATCAAATGTCGAGTGTCCGACTCGAAAGCAAAATAGTGTCGAGTGTTCGACTCTAAAGGGAAAGTGTCAGGTAGCCGTCTCGAAAAAAAATCAATGTCGAGTCTCCGAAACGAGAGGAAAACATTGTAGAGTCTCCAACTCGAAAGGGAAAGAGTGTCGACTCTCTGACTCTAAAAGAAAACAGTGACAAGTCTCCGACTGAAAATGAAAACTCTCCTACTCTAGAGAGTGTACGGTGGAAAACAGTGGCGTTTTTCCGACTCGATGTTTCCTAATAAGCAATAAGCATGCCGACTTACGTCTGTGTTCTATCTCCACTCACTTTCTTGCGTGTTAACATTCGTCGAACACATAACTTAGGAAATTTAAGTCTTAATATGCCATGCTGGATATTGGATATCTATGACCGCCAATAGACATTTATCTTCTTAACCCACTACAAATTCCCTTATTAAATACAACCATTTTGTAGACTTAACTGACGTAATTAAATATGACTAATTAACAAACATGTAAAAATCTGCATTTATATTCAAAATATAGCCATGTCAAACTGAAAATTAATAGTTAATATGGATGAACACTTATCAGTATATCGTTGTATACCGGTGTGATAACATCTGCAAATGCATCAAATTCCCGAAAATAGTAATAATTAGGCACCGAAAGTTAAACCACTAAAAGTGGTATTTTAGGCGCCTAAAATGGCTCTAAAAACAACAAAAAATAGGGCAATAAAAGGCATTAAAATTATATTGAATCATCCATAATTCATAAGGTAAACATCCATAAGACCATAAGTAACTTAACAAAGTATACTGGAAAAGTAGTTTCTGTTCTATAGACTTGTTTCAATTGTACTTACTCATCCACAACTTCACAACCATACTTTGAGTTACAATAAACAACAAGCAAATTTTCAAGATTAACGCACAAACTTCTGTCACGTTTATTGGACAAAATCAGTGTGACGATGATTAATGTAGCAATAATGTGACGTCGGTAGAGCCGCGAAGTCCTACCAGCAAGTACCGTCTTTGTCCACCACAAATTATAGTTGGACTCACAGGGATTCGAAACCGGGTTATCAGCGTGGAAATCCAACGCTTCAAGTATTCGACTAATAACTGATGTTTATTGTTGTTTAGTGAACTGTACGAAGACAGGTTTGAACATCACAAGTGACACCAAAAAGGCATCACCCATGAGGCAACGAAGTCAGGAATTAATGGGGTAGGTCTCTGCTGGAGTCAGGTAGCAGTGCTGGGTAAGGACAAGGTCGATTCCAGAATAAGCGAAAAAACAACACAGCATTGCAACAGAGTGTCTCATATCTATAGCTACTATGAAAACTCCAATTTCCTTAGTTTCGAACGCAGAAATAAATGCAGTATTGTTGAGTGAGTAGTCATATATAGAAAAAGGCAAAAAAGGTACATATAACAGCAAGAAAAGGGCAAAAAAGTACATATTAAAGTAAAAAAGGCTTAAACGGCAAAAAGGCCAAAAAAGAGACACGATTAAACTTCATCAGAATGCTTCATTTCTCATGATTCGTGCACACTTACTAAAAGCCTTTAAATATGAACATTCAAATAAAACAGGTATTTTCCTAAACATCCTATGTCTAGTAATAATGCTATTATTCTCTGTAATATTTCTACTCTTTCTGCTATAACAAGTAAAGCAGAAACTGATTATGAATAGGGCTCGCATTTCTATGTTATTTTTATCCTAGACTCCTTTTAGAAATTGAAATTAAATTAAACACATTTCTAGCTTTTCTGAACACGTTGACACGGTATTTATTGGCAACATAAATGCATATTTAACTATAGTTTAGCATTACGTCATACTTGAACGAAAATGGTATAAGAGCATATTTTTGGTCATATTAAAGTTTTTCAAAACTTGTGTAGGTGTTATTCACACTTTTGTGCCAATAATGGCAAGAGATTTTGTTTGTGTATTTTGGACTTCCTTGCCTTAGAAATATTTTATGGTTAAATGAAGTGTCAGAAATAAGTTGTCAAAACACAAAGACAAAAGAATGTTAGGAATATGGTCAGATTGGGAGGGGTGAAGGGAGTGAAAGCGAGACAGAAAAGCAACAAACATGTGACGCTTATAAGAGGTCCCAACCCCGCTGTTCCAGGTAGTAAATCATATAAATAGTCAGTGACCCTGTCAAAACAGCTGTAAAAGAATTACTTTAAGCAGAGGACAGACTTCAGACATTTCTCCCCCCTCTTTTCTCCTTTTCTGTTTTTTATACGGTGAACAGTTCGCTACAGCCAATACAATGATTTAATATTCAAAGAACAATTGAATCACTAATGACCGGTATTATAAATTTTAACTACCCGTTAATATTGAGTTAACTTGAGTTTAACTTGATCGGCAGTTTTCTGCCGTTTAAACTGCAGTTCAAGGCTCAACAGTGCAAGATGGCGGTTCCCGCAATATACACGGATATTACAGATGTTTTCAAAGAATTTATGAGTGACTATATGTGAGTGATTAATATTACACGGCGGCCAAGAATTTTTTTTCAAATAGAGTGCACCACTTTGAAATATACATAAATGAACATAAGTTTTAAAACAGATTGTGGCTTTCGAAGCAGACAGTCGTAACTTTCAGAATTAGGCTTATAGTCCTAACGTTGTTTCGAAAAATTGAAACTCGGATACAACATGCAACAGAAAAACGAGAAAGTGCAAAAATATGTGTTTTAGGGTTTGAATTTAAAGATTATTTGAAAAGATAATTGATTTCTTATTTATTTTTGAAAACATTCTGTTGAATCTCTCATAGCTACGCTGCGCAATTTTTCCTCTGGCAGTAGGCATACTGAAAACGATGGAGGATTTCGGAGGTGTCCGTAAATCTACCATAAACCTATTGCGCATTGTACTGTGTGTGGCAGACAGTCTCCTGGTAAAATTTACTATGGGGCCTGATTTATAAACACACTAATAATATTACCTAATTTTACTAGACTCGCAAAAATAATTTTATTGTTTGACTGAATTCTGTCTCATAAATATTCTAGGCAACACATACAATACGCACACTAATATTATTACTTCATTACTCAGTTGATTCTGTATGGAGTTACGTCGCGGATGGTCATGCAAGGTTTAGTTTGGCTGCATTGTGTTTGGGAGTATAACGTTGGTAGCCGGCGTTAAGAAACTATTTGAGGTTAAGTGTGACAAGCATACTGAAGTACGCGGTAGTAGTCCTATTTAGGTTTTTTTATGATATTGTCTCTGATATCGAAGAACAAAGATGTTTCTTAATTAAGATTCTGCACGAGCGTCGGCTATTTTAAATCAATAATATAATTAAACAGTTGCGATCGTCTTCTTTTCTTTCCTAGCAGTAGTACCGGTACCAATCGTATTCCACTACGGTTTAACTTACCCGAGATTCTGTAATACGGCACGTTTAGTTAAACTCATGGTTAGGTTTAACTTAGGTTTAACATAATCTTTAGATTAACCGTATTTATAAAACCGGGCCTAAATACGAAAAGAGAAGAAGTTATCTTCAGTTAGTTTTGAGAAAAACGTAAATAACTTCTGCACAAAACGAAATATAAACAAATTTCATCGAAAATATTTCTGTGAACCATTCATGACTACACAAGATATTTATGTAAAAAACATGTGTATTTCTCAATTTACCCTGCCCTAAAGAAACAATTTTTGTGTGTGGACTTGTTTCCCTTTATATTTAACTAAATACATCGTAAAACAGTATTAAACGAAATATATCGTTATCTCTGTTATTCAAATGAAAAGCTTTATTGTATGCCAATTTATGAACAATAGTAGAGTGTAGCACTTAGAAACATTGAAAGCTGACTGTTATTACCAGGCTTCGAGACTTTGGATCCAATACAATAAGTTTACTGTGCATGCACTATAGGTTGTTGACTCGCTGCAGGTAGATAGAGATGTGTTGAGGTAACAACGTTGCTATTTAGAGTAGAGTACGGTAGTATGGGGAAACACACATATGTACATTCTGAAAGTAAATATACATTACACAATGATAATGTCAAAAGAATGTGAAAATTATTTATTCTCTTGTCTTTTATAAGCATTTGTGTTTAATTATACACAGTGTTAATGGTGGAAATGAGCATGTAGCAATTTTAATTTTTTTCATTTATCCCATTGGTCGTCTTTAGGAAGTGCAGTTACAGTACCGAATTGCAATGTACCTACTACAAGATACGTTCCCAGTGTCTCAAACGTAAATCTTTTTCGGTTATCTGCCAAAGTTTGTACTGTAGAAAGCTGCGCTCTACGTCGCATGACGTGATAGGAGCAAAACGAAAAAACCTAACATCATTGCAGTATCTAAGAGACAGTCTTTTATTCTCCAGTGACTATGCCGACTAATTTGCTGTTTATGTTACACAATGTTCCATATCCGTTATTTTTACATGAAATTGATTTCCACTTCTGTTTTACACGTTCAGTAACCGGTGTACTTGATGTCTCATTAATTCTCTGCATCATTTTCTAAATTAATTTTGGGGCTTCCGGCATCTATTGCTCTGACTTTTCTAACTGTGTAATAGTTTCAGACACAGTTTGTATGAAAACCAAATCATTCGTCAGAATCTTCAAATCCAGAGCGTTTTTCTTTCCGTAGGCTATTTGTTGGCATTCATTCTATAGTACCCTCACCCACTGTACACTTTATCACTATACTCAGTACGTCGTTATGCGGATTTTCCACTGAACTGCTCTATCGGGTCCGAAGTCTCAAAGCCTGGTTATTACATAAACCAAAAATTTTTGTGCGAGGAGTTGTTCCCCTTTTATATCTAACGAAATATATTGTAAAAATATTAAACAAAATATCGTTATTTCTATTTTTCAAAACAAAAGTAGTATTGTATGTCAATTTATGAACAATAGTAGAGAGTAATACATAGAAACATTGAAAGTTGTTGACCAAACAGTATACTTCGAAATTTCTCATTAATCTTCTATTCTTGTTATCAGTAGTGGGCCATTGTATGATCTCATTCCAGAATTCTTTCACTTCCTCAGGTATGTAGGACTTCACAAATTTCTTAATTTCCTTAATTTATCGGACATTGTGTTACACAGGCCTTTTCTATGGGCAAATTGGATATAGCATTATTCCTTAACAAGAGCTGAAAAGTGTGATAGACCAAACCATCAAGGTTCTCATACGCCACAATTTTGCCAAGATATCAGCTCTTATACACACACATGAAATACTGTGAAATATTACCATTTTTATCTTTATTATGGGTGGGAATGTTTCGTCCAATGGACTTTATAGAAAGTGTATTTTTCTTCTCTAGATGGCAGTAAAAAGAAACTTGAATTTCTTATGAGAAAGGAACAAGTCGTGGACTAAGCTTCTATTCAAAGTAAACATGAAAACTAAAGCGTTGAAATCTAGACTAAGGAGATGTGGAACCTGTCCCCTTTCCATGCAGAATGAAAGAGCATACCTAAATTAGTATGAATACAGTCTTATTTCATTTTTGACAAAACTGGGACTTATTCTCTTTTCATATTTAGTGATTCAATTCCGTACAATGGTTGTTAATAAAAATGTTTCCTAAAATTATTTTCACACAATATTTATTTCTTTTGTGGCATATTTCCAAGTTGTTATGTCATATTTTGCTATGTTTGTGCATATATGCATGTATATTTCCATAGTTTCAGATCATAGAAATCCCAAGCACTAATAGTAATGTAAGTTAATAACAATCGCTATTTATGTTTTTTCATGAAAATACAGAATTTTTCTTGAAACATTTTCAGAATCTCTGATAGAGAATGAGTGAATTTCGGTACGCCGTATGTTTTCCTGCACACAGCGATTTTTCCAAAACAGTTGCATTATTTTTGTCGAAATTCTATTTGCCAATCGATCACGGATGATTCACAAGATATATTATATTTTTTAAGAAAAATCAGTCGGTATTTATTTTTAATCATAATCACCATGGTTGTATAATTCTTCTTTACAACAAGTGGACCAATTTAAATATCTAAGTTTTAATTTATCAATAAATAAACAAGAAGATGTTGATATAAAATTATCATTATTGTAAGGATTGTGCGGCACATTAAAACGAATCCTTCTGAAAGGAAACATTGATGAAATTCTACAAAATAATGGCTGTCCCTATGAATGTTGGATCTTGACGAAACAACAACAAAGAATTCAAACAGCAGAGATGAAATGTTTGCGTCCAGTAGCAAGCAGAAGACTCATAGACACAATTTCAAATGAAATAATTAGATTAGAGCTCAGTACATTTAATTTAAATGAAAAGGTTCTAAATAATCAAGAATCATATTTAACCCTTTCCGTTCGAATGAGTACATTTGGAATCACTAATATTTCTGTAATCTCTGACTCGTATGATTTGCCTAACGATTCCATTGGCATCCTCACAAATAGTTTCGTCCTTTACCGATAGAGTGCAGCACCCGCCAGTACCTTGGCCGGCTGTTACCACAATCTAGTCACGAAGCTCAATACGTAGGGAATATGCATCCATAGGTAGTTGCTAACCACTAGGATCGCTACTATAGCTTCATTAAAGACAATGCGAAATAGTACCGGCACAGTCTATTGTTCCTAGTAAACTCAATAACTTAAGCTTCGTGACTGTATATACTAGACTGTGCTGTTACTAGAAAGAGAATTGCTTTGTTTTTTGTTTCTCCATGGTGTCTCTATAAAAAAATTAAGTCAGAAAGAGATAAACCATGTTTTAAAATGGATACAAATAGATTCTCATATATTCTTTTTCACTACAACCCAACAGGTGGACGGCGAAGTAAAGGACGCCCGGAAAAACGATGAAGGGAGCAATATAGCTTTTAGTTTGGAAGCGAAACGGGTCATAAGGACCCAAGCCTTAATACTGTGATATTGATGATGATGAATCATCATGGTAATCCGCAATATGTGTACAACAATTTCTTCCCAACGTTTTTGCTATTTAAAAATAAATTGACAAACGAAACGATGATATATATTTGAAGAAAAATCATGATGTATGAGAAACTATACATAAAACTATTTGTACTTCGTTTCGAATTCCGTCTAAGTTCAATTTCTCCAATCAGATGGCTGGACAAATAGGCCAGCATTTACAACTTAAAGAGAGGTTTTCCTTACAGGTTTATTGGTGACTAGTTGTAAATTCCAATAATTCCTTCTTAAAGGATTATAGGTCATTACTTTATAACTGATATTCACTCACGCGTAAGCAAGTATCCAAAAGTGTAAATTTAAAGATACGAGACTTGTATGTTTAATGTGTAATTGTAAAGAAAAATAGTACTTCAGTGTTCATAACTAGTCTAATCACTATCACTAAGGAGGCACTGACAATAATATTTTTAGCTTTAGTACAATCATTAATAAATATATGATATAATAAATTAGGGTGGAGTAGCATCATCTGTACCTAATCCATTAATTTTATTACACAGAAGATTAATAAAAATTTGTCAAACCAAAAATATGGATTACCCAACAAATTCAATTTATACCAATTTTAAAGTATTAACTATTGAAGAGATTTAGAAATATTAGTTTACTAACTTATTACCACACAAAACAAATAAAACATAAATCTAATCGACATGAATATCGTACTCGAAGACAAAAGTCTACTTTCCCATTAATTGAGCCTAAATGTGATACAAGTGCAGCACTTAAACATGGTGCTGGTTTCGGCCCAAGACTTTATAATAAAATTACAAATCATTTTCCGAATTTCAAATATATTTTAAAATTGAAGCTTTTAAAAAAGAAATTTATAAAATTATTCATGATATATAATACTAACAAATGTGTATATTTTTACTTTTTTATTTCACGTTTTTATTGAATATCACTGGTTTCTGTCTGATTATAAATATATATTACATGTGTTTTTTCTCTCTTTTACTCTTTCTCCTTTCTTTTTTGTTCTTGTGTGTTATTTATCGGTTTGAATTAAGTTAATTACTGTATTTAGTAAACTGTCTTTATAAACTTTATGTTATATTATTGGCTAAGACCACACCGTACACGAGCCTGGCTCTTACGGTAGTGGCTAGAATTTTTTTTATATATAATTTTAATTTGCACTCACTTTGCTAGCTAAATAAATAAATAAAATAAATAAAAAATAACACTTTGAAATATCGATATTTGTAAATAGAAAAATAGCATTAGAAATTTGTACGACATAAAGATTCGTCGACTTATGTAAATTTCTTTCAAATGCATTACATTTAAAATTAATTGTGTTGCCTTCGAAATGATAAAGGAAAAGTTTCGTGCAAAAATTGAGAAAACAAATGTCTTTATCTTATTTTGTTGGAAATTAAATACAAAGGTGTCTCCTCTTACAAATTATCCAGCTTTTATTCTAAATGTTTACGGACTGGAGACCGTGTACTTGATTCGATTGTGACTGCACTGCTTTTGTTTATTCATATATAATAACGGTAATTAACGACTTCGATATATGAAGGATGACCGTTAAGGAGATAAGAACTACAAGCAACCTGTTTTTGTTGTTCCTGGTCCCTGAAATAAATACTATGTAACACTGAGATTTCGTACAGCTTTGTTCGGTTATGTCATACGGGACACCGACTTGGCGAGGCAATGATTATAGCCTGCCACAAATTAGCCAGTCCACCCACGAGAGCTACCCGTTACTCCACCCGCCAGACTTAACAATACAAAACAATGACACGCGCACAATATTTTTATCTTGTTTATAAGAAAACTCGCAGTTGTTGGGCTTGGTCCGTGAGTTGTAACGTATAAATTCATTGATAAGAACTACTTCATTTTTGACAAGGCACAGTAAATTTTCACCAACGACTAATGCACTCCACTTTTACTCAGTCGTGGTGGGGAGAGTTCGGAGGTCAGACACCGTCGCCAGATTTCCAAATCATCATTTGCTCATACGTGGAGTAACAATCATAGTCATGGACTAATTTTCTTATTTATTCATTTAATTATTTGCTTATTCACTCATTAATTTAATTGCTTATTTACGTATTTCTTCATTTATTTATTTATTCGCTTATTCAATCACTTATTTATTAATTTATTCACTCATTTAGTTACCTATTCGCTTATTCACTTATTCATTTAATTATTAGCTTATTCGTTCATTTACGTCTTAGATTATTCACGCAATTTATTCGCTTATTCTCTCATTAACTTAGTCGCTTATTCACTCATTTAACAACTTATTTGCTTATTCACTCAATTAATTACGTATTCATTTATTCACTCAATTAATTACTTATTCGCTTATTCACTAAATTAATTAATTTTCGCTTATTCACTCAATTAATTACTTATTCACTTATTCACTCAATTAATTACCTATCCGCTTATTCACTCAGTTAATTACTTATTCGTCTATTCATTCAATTAATTACTTATCCGCTCATTCACTCAGTTAAATACTTATTCGTTTATTCATTCAATTAATTACTTATTCGCTTATTCACTCAATTAATTACTTATTTGCTTATTCACTCAATTAATTACTTACTCGCTCTTTCACTCAATTAATTACTTACTCGCTTATTCACTAATTTACTTATTCGCTTATTCACTCATTCACTCATTCACTCATTTACTTATTCACTTATTTACTTACATATTCGCTTACTTACATATTTATTTGTTTCATTTATTTATTTATTTATTCTGGTGGGGGTAAGGCCAAGAGACTTTTTCCATACCACCATAAACACAAGTATATTTCAGACAAAATCTAGAAATGAATTAAAATTAATGTGCAACAGTAATGATGTAATTTAACAGTGACACAATCTACAGAATAAATAATGACCAGGCTTCGGCCTAGGGACACAGGGTAACAAGTATGAGGTTTAGAGTACACGGAGTATAAATGACGTCATGATATTCGGCGGTCATTTTCATTTCAAACTTTGAAAATGAATGTTGTTGTTTATCGCAGCAGGAACCGAAACCAGGCGAACAACATGCAAGAAAAGTAAGATACGGAATAGATGTGATAAATAAATTAATTTAAAAGTTAAATATACAGTAGAGAAAGCAAAATTGTACGCCATATACGTTTTCGGCATTCTAGAACTATAATGCAGAACTCTAAATATAAAAGAAAACATCTTTTCAGACTTATGTTCTACCACATTTGTGACAATTTAAGTATGATTTCCAACATTTATTCTCAACCTCACCAGCATTTTAGATCTTTCCGAAATTAACCCATATATACAATAATTGTATTGTCTTGATTTTATAACACACAATAATCGTAAACAAAACACGGAACGTGGTTGCTTAGGCGTGTGTCAAATTTGCTTCCGCTGCCTGTACTTGAAACACCGACTACATTCTGACCAGCGTCTTATGTTCACCTCTGACTAATATAAATATACCGATGTCACGGCCCTAGTGATGACGAATAGAAACTATTGATGCTGATTATGAGCTCTTGTGAAGAACAGAACGCGTAATAATTTTCAGTAGAAGTATCTAGGACTTTGAATAGAATGTATGTATGATTCTTTCCCCCAACTCAGACGAACCAACGAGAGTAGATGAGAGATGATATACATACATTTTCTAGTACCACAAAAAAATCGTATACACGCATTATAAACACAAATTGGATGAACATCGTAGAAATAAACATTCTTCTCTATTCCGAATGCCTATTTTCCTTTGTGTAAGCGATAGCAACTGGCTTCGTCGTGGCTGTTATAGTCACGTATTACGACAGCCACTTTCCGCATACATGCATTACGCTAAGGCAAAACATGACAGACTTGACGGTAGCCGGTCCAAAAGATCGAATTCAAGGCCTCCAGAATACAAATCCAGTAGGTTACCCCGCGGCTACATCGTTTGTAATATAATGTTACTGTTCGCTTCAAGTTCATACGTTATTCCGGGAAGGCTGTTCACTACACGAATGTGGTCAGACGAAGTCATTTCATATCGACTAACATTACAGCTTCAGATTTGGTTTAGCCAGTGACGTCAAAGAGCGCGCAGACGTGTAGTATCGGGAATAAATTTGAATAAGAAACGAAAAAAAAGTTTCCTTCCCAGGCAGGATTCGAACCACGAAAGTCTTAGTTACCAGTCTATCGTGCTATGCAGTGAACAAGGCTCTGAAATCAGCTGCAAGAGTCGAGATCTTGAGAAATCTTGAAACAGGAAAATAAAATTTAAGATTTACATGGAAATTACTTAATTTTCAGCATTATATAAAAACCTGTTTCATCACGTCATCTGTGATGACGGCGTGCGTCCGCTTCATAACGCGTGCGTCCGCTTCATTTGTAATGTTCGATACTATGATCATATCTCACCTTCTTTCGAGAAGTTATCATGGCTTAGGTTACATGAGAGGAAAAATCTGCACTCACTTTCTCTCTTATATCGAATTATGCACACTTCATCCCCATATTATTTATTCGCTCGTTTTTATACTCTCTCTCGCTATCATAATATTAATACTCGATCACAACGCGATAACACGCTAAAAATTCCACTTCACACATCATCACTGTATTCCTCATCTTTCACTGTTGCTACCTCTCGTCACTGGAACTCTTTGCCGCCTGAAGTCAAGGGCTGCAGAAATTGAAATCTTTCAAATCCAAGTTAGAAAATTATCTTATGACGAGTTGCCAAACTAACTTACTATTATGACAAGTGTTGTATTGCATGTTTCCACGTATTCACATTTTTTTTATGTTCTAGTGATATTTAACTTATTTTATATTTTTGTTTTCATATTTTCCGATAATGGTATATGTATAATGTGATAAGTTGAGCTATATATAATCATAATTTTCCTTACTGTGTGTACTTAAAAATATTGTATTCATTGTATGCTTTGTACTGCACTATTTTATTATTATTAGTATTAGTATTATTATTATTATTATTGTTATTATTATTATTAATTGTCTTATTTTTTATACTTTATACTTTGTATGTTTTATTTATTTTGACGTGCTGTTCACATTCTATTATGCTTTTTTCTTTCTTTCTGTATGTTATATATTATGTCTGATTTCTACTTACTTGTTGTTTACATTTTATTATTATTATTATTCAGTCTTGTGTGTAAAATTGTAGTGTACTTTGCAAATTTGTAGTGTTTTTGTAACGTAGTTGTACTCCTGGTTGAGTGTTAGAGAAGGCCGTATGGCCATAACTCTGCCATGTTAAATAAATAATAATAATAATAATTATTATTATTATTATTATTATTATTATTATTATCTGTATCAATGTGTTTGGTGCTACTAAATATCTATCCTGAACTACTGAATTGATGTAAAACGTATGGACTTGATTTCCTTCGTACTTCCCACATCACCGTCACAGTGGGTTTCTGTGGTTATAATCTGCCGGTGTTTAAAGTGGTAGCGAGCCCACTTATAATTTCGACCGTGAAATCCACTTCCAGTCCTCCTACACCATGATTCAAAATACCTCACCGATTAAGAAATTATACAATTTCAGAGAGGAAAGGAAATGCAAATTTTTATCAATTTAACTGAACTGCAAGAAAACCATCTTGTTATTAACGAAAAAGCGCAACGAATCTAAATAGGTTGATATTTATGTTCTTAGAAGTCTATTTCATTATATCGTTTTAATGTTTCATTTGTGAAGAGATTACAGATACGCCTTGTTCAGTAATTGAGTAGGAGATCAACTCAAATCATTTTTAAACAGAGATCTAAAATCAGAACGTACTATTGAAAAACAAATTGATGATGCGATAATGGACCCCATGTTTGATATTGTGAAACAACTTTTTTCTAACAGCCGAAATTACATGATATTACCACTTAATCGTTCTTAATGTTACACTTTTACATTGAAATTGAAGGGACTTGGACGGCGCGCCATTTGCTCTGATATTAGTTACGCTTAAGAATGATCGCTTAAATAAACGATGGGCTAAACATGTTTCAATCTCCGGCTTCAAACAATTACGCTTAGAATTTCAGAGGTGATCTGAAGTCGATAGGCCTACCAATTTTCTCCTTGCCCTTCTATGACTTCAGTAGTGCTCAGTTTCAGAATGCATATGAATACCAGTGTCTTACAAGAACTTTGTGTAAATCAGAAAGCATCAGAAAATAGTTAGGAAACCGCTGAGTCCATAGTTAATGGTATACAGGGAATTTAAAAAAGTATCCACTATTTTAGGAGGTGAGAGTATGCATCAAAACAAGAAAATAATGTCTAATAAACACGGTCCTAAAACACATACTTTATGAGATCCGAACACTTGTTCATGGAGATGCTCAATATGACGTCCATTCATAGCAAAGAATTTTTCTGCCCTACAATACAGCAGATTACCAGATAATCATACCGTAGTTGACAACCCTGGCATAGAAAAATGATATGTCGCAAGGAATACTGAAAACAAAAAGTCTGTTTGCGAATATGAACGAGGTTCAGCAGAGATGATGATGTGAATTTTCGTAATCAGCATGCCTATTCTGATGAAAATCCGCATGCAGTTGAAGAAACAAGGCATCAGCACCGAGTAATTGATTTCTTGTAAATAGTTTCCATAATCTATCACAAAATATTTCAATATCCAGTAACGTCATCACTATACAATTTTGTTATTCTAGGTTTAATTTGTAATTCAGTAAATATAAAATATTCTTTGTTTTTCTACGACTATTACACTCTTACTACGTCATACTACTTTTGACCAATAAAACGGTACGAAAGGACGTATTTCAACCAATCATGGCTGCTTATCGCAGAATTTTATCGCGTCCCTAACATTTGTTTAATTTTATCGCGTCCCTAGCATTTGTTTCTTTGTTTGCCAACATTTGAAACTGCGCTGGTCTGGACGTCAAATATATATATATATATATATATATATATATATATATATATATATATATATATATATATATATAATTACAAACCACTCCAGTCGATGCACAGCAGTTTCAAATATGACTCGCATTGCCATTCAAGAACAAGAATTAATAAAAATCACTGATCATACCTATGCATCTTCTGAAATCCGATATACAAATAAATGAAGAGCACCATTCGGAAATCCTGAATAAGTTGAATACACCATGTAGGCCTAAATCAACGAGTTCCACTTCTATTACGCACACATCCAATATAACATCAATTGAACCACCAACCACATTCAAATTTGAAAATTGTACATTCAATAATTATTCCTTTTAAAATTATTCATTCGGAAATTCTGAATAAGTTGAATACACCATGTAGGCCTAAATCAACGAGTTCCACTTCTATTACGCACACGTCCAATATAACATCAATCGAACCACCAACCACATTCAAATTTGAAAATTGTACATTCAATAATTATTCCTTTTAAAATTATTCATGTTTATTTTTTATGTCATCGTCGTTAATTAAAACTTTCCTAACACTTGTGTATATTAGTTAGGTTATATTACAGCTTCTGCTATATGATATTATGGATAGTCACGTATCAGAGATTGTTTAATATTAAGATTTATTGAAAATCATCTGTCAAGTGACGTTGATTACTGGGATTCGGATAATTGAAGTGGAATGTTGCATTTTAATAAAGTCTTCTTGACTAGTAACATTGTCATCGTGTATAATAGATCGAGAACTTCTCGACGAGAAGGCATTGCTCACTACTGCCACCTAGCATGCATCTAGCGTAATATTTGTAATGTTGAGATGATACAATAATACATTTGAAGACAGTTGTATTTTCGTAAGTCAATTAATATTTTACTGTATTGGAGTACTTCGTTACTTCTAATCTTTATATACTTTCTTCTAATCGTGTAATAGTCAATTAAATCCCACTCGAGTTTTGATTTTGTCTAGATAAATCAAAACGTCTAGTGAGATTACTGTTGATAAATTATCTAGTTTTCATTAGTCAGGTAATCTTTTCGTACTTTGATTTTTATTGTAATTGTAATCGTAATTGTAAATTTAATATTGTAATTTTATTTGTCATTGTAATTGAAACCGTCTCCTTTATTTTATTTTTTTTACAAATCTTACAAAGATTTTATTGAAAGCAAAAATTACATACAATAACAAATATTTTACAATATATTGTAATACTCGTATATGAATATTCTTCAAAATTCGAAATTGTAAATTTAATACTAATTGTAATTTTATTCTTCATATTATAGTTGGAATCTCCTGGTAGAGGGGCAGAGAAGGCCTGACGGCCTTATCTCTACCTGGTTAAATAAATAAATACTACTACTAATACTACTATTATCAATCAACTTATGGGCAGGCGTTCTTGGTGATAGATTAATAGGGCCATACGTGCTACCACAGAGATTAACTGTGGATCGTTATCAGGACTTTCTTATTAACGTATTAAAACAAATTTCAAAGAGTGCGTGATTCCTCACGTCGAGGGGCAGAGGAATGCATTGCCATGAATGGACGTCACATTGAGCACCTCCTATGAACCAGTGTTCAGATCTCAGAAAGTATGTGTTGTAAGACCCGTGTTTATTAGACATTATTTTCTTTTTTCATGCATACTAGCACCTCCTAAAGTATTGGACACTTTTCTTTAAAACCCTGTATGTACGTGAACGACCATGAGTAATATAAGAAAATGCTGACTCTAAATTTCTAAAATTTTGCAATATAATGAACTGACAAGTGGACAAAAATTACAATGTACCATAACAAGACTTATTAGAACTTAAATAGATGATAAAATTGTAAAAAAGTTATTAATAATATTTTTTTAAAACTCAGTTTTATCAGAGTATGAAAAAATTAATGCAGTTACATTATAAGGTAATCATAACATTCTTAGGGTATCTCTGACATCTGTAATTTTTTTCTGCATGCAATAAACATTTATTTCTAAAAAGTAGACTACTCTCAGAGATGTAGAGTTGTTAGTTTTAATACAATTAATATTTATGTGGCCTATACAAATTATATTAAAATTTACATGTCTATGACCTACTTTTTATTTTCTAAGATATGGGCATTATTGTAGTCTAATTTTTGCATAAATGGATGTGAAATCAGTGTGCAAAATTTCAGCATTCTGTATATAATGGTTGTGGAGTTATGAAATAATATGTGTGGAAATGTTGCAACTTTTGAGAAATGTAATTTAAAGTTAAAAGTGAGTATCTTAGCTGAGCTACATTGTGTTAGAACATGTTTATTTAAATAGCGCAAGTAAATAAACTATATGTCACTGGATTCAGAAAACTCTGCGTAATTTTTTAATACAAACTTTTTTATATTCTCGTATGTACATAATTATATATGGTTGAGGCGCAAAAATTGTAAATATGCATGCATTGAAAGGATTGACAGCACTTCTCTCTGAAAATATTTTATGTTTACTTTAAATTCTTACAATGTGGTTACAAATATTTTGTCTTCATGCTTGACAACATTTATGTACTTCGCTTTCATATATTCCTTCTACAGAGTGATTTATATAGAACTGACACATTTCTTGGATATTAAATTTTGGAAGATGGAATTATATTTATTATTTGGAATTGTTAAAGGGTAATTTTGAAATAGAAATTATTTCCTTATTAATTGTTTCAAAACGAATTGTGCTAGCGACAACTTATTATACCTAAAATGTAGAGGAATTTTGGGAGATTATTTACCTCTATAGTAAATGTTGAAAATGTCCTCCATCCTGCATAAGGCACAACTCAACACGTCGTTCCATGTTACTGGCCACTCGTTGGAGGACTCTGTTGTCAATAGCTTGAATCTTCTGTGTGATGTTGTGCTTCAGATCGTCCAATGTCTGGAGACGTGTGGCGTAAACCCTGTCTTTTAAATAACCCCATAGAAAAAAGTCCAGCGTTGTCAAATCCGGAGATCTCGGTGGCCACAGGTTCCTGGAAATTATTCGGTCGCCAAAGAAACTTTTCGCAGCTCTCTGGCACATTGAGTAAGTGTACCCTGTCTCCTGCGACAAACGTCTTAATGATTTTTTGGGTGACTGCTCCAGTCGCGCTCTTACATCAACAACAACCGTGGGAAGCCTAGATGAACGATGCTTGCCCTTTTCACTCACCAGAGATCCAGTTGTTTCCAATTTGTTTACCAGTCCCAGTATTGTGTTTCTTTTGGGAGGATTGCGAACACCAAATTGTCTCTGGTATGCCCTTTGAGTAGCTGTAATTGAATTCGTAATCCAGTATTGCTTCACAAGGAAGAGTCGTTGATTTAATGTGTACTGCATTTTCACGTTGACACAAAATATCGAAAACAGCTGCCAACAATAGGAATAAAACATAAACATCTGCGCATCTAGTGACAAGGAATCGAAACTCCAGAACATTCTGCTTAATTTGGTGCTAAAATTGGGTCAGTGCTGCCAACAATAGGAATAAAACATAAACATCTGCGCATCTAGTGACAAGGAATCGAAACTCCAGAACATTCTGCTTAATTTGGTGCTAAAATTGGGTCATTGAATGAATTTCCAACGGAATAATTAAAGAAAGAAATGTGTCAGTTCTATATAAATCACTCTGTATAAGTTGAAAACACTAAAGGTATTTAAAAAATAATACAAACATTCAGTACGTTTATTTTCCATTTACAACACAGCTAGACTTTTTCTCTTGACTCCTGACCACCTTGTTAAAGGGAGATTAACTGCTCTACATCTCCAATGTTATATTTTCTGATTTAATGATCCATTAAGTCAGAAACTACTGAAGATATCATACTCAAGTTCTTAAAGGATAAAGTATAAGAGACTTGTAAGCATACTCACGCAGATTTTATCAAGAAATACAAGTTAGAAAAAAGATTTGATCTTTAAAAATAAAGTTCACTATATTTTCCTATTTTTATCGAAACAAATTTCTTTTATGGTCAAACTAATATACATGCAGCACTTAATATGCGTCTACTTCATTAATGCATTGTTGTCAAGATTTTTTTTAATTTCTTCCTTCCTTAATTTATAGTTCCCGAGAAAATGGGGCATTTGCATAAAATATAATATATTAATATTATTTAAAAAATTCAACTCTTTCATAGAATTTATATTTATTGTTAAAATTTGTATCTTACTTACAAATGGCTTTTAAGGAACCCGGAGGTCCATTGCCTCACTCACATAAGCCCGCTATCGGTCCCTATCCTGTGCAAGATTAATCCAGATTCTATAATCATATCCCACCTCCCTCAAATTCATTTTAATTTTATCCTTCCATCTACGTCTCGGTCTTCCCAAAGGTCTTTACAGCTGCGGTCTCCCAACTAACATTCTAGATGCATTTCTGGATTCGCCCATACGTGCTACATGCCCTGCCCATCTCAAACGTCTGGATTTAATGTTCCTAAATATGTCAGGTGAAGAATACAATGCGTGCAGTTCTGCGTTGTGTAACTTTCTCCATTCTCCTGTAAATTAATCCCTCTTAGCCCCAAATATTTTCCTGAGAACCTTACTCTCAAACACCCTTAATCTCTGTTTCTCTCTCAAAGTGAGAGTCGAAGTTTCACAACCATACAGAACAAACGGTAATATAACTGTTTTACAAATTCAAACTTTCAGATTTTTTGACATCAGACTTGATGACAAAATCTTCTCAACCGAATAATTACAGGCATCTCCCATGTCTATTCTGCGTTTAATTTCCTCCTGAGTGTCATTTATATTTGTTACTGTTGCTCCAAGTTATTAGAATTTTTCCACCTCTTCGAAGGATAAAACTCCAATTTTCATATTTCCAGCTCGTACAATATTCTGGTCACGAAACATGATCATATACTTTGTCTTTTCGGGATTTACTTCCAAACCCATCGCTTTACTTGTTTTCAAGTAAAATTTCCGTGTTTTCCCTAATTGTTTGTGGATTTTCTCCTAACATAATCACGTCATCTGCGTAGACAAGAAGCTGATGAAACCCGTTCAATTCCAAACCCTGTCTGTTATCCTGGACTTCCCTAATGACATATTCTAGAGCGAAATTAAACATTGAAGGTGATAGTGCATCTCCTTGCTTTATCCCGCGGTGAATTGGAAATTAAATAAGCAAATTGAGAATTGGTGTATTGTCAGGATAATGTAGGAACAAAACTCATACCAAAATTTATGTTTAAATATCAGAAAGACTTAACCTGCGATTACTCACGCTATGAGGTTCAATCTAACATTTTTATACTTTTTGCTATAATTTTTTGTTTTTAGCTTTGAACTGTTGTCGTTTAGTTGGATTATTTGGCCTTATTGTGATGTCTTTGTTGAGTAGATGCGATGTTTGGGAAGGGAGAAAGCAGTGTGAGAAGCAACGGGCGACGCGTCATGTTAGTACCTGTCTCACAACGCGAGCGGTCAGGTTTGTCTATTGCAGCGGTTGCCAAACTTTTTCAGCCACGGAGCCCTTTTTGAAGCAAAAGTTTCTCGTGGAGCCCCAAGAAATGTTTACTTTTTAGTTTTATCTGTCTACGTTCTATGAAGCATATTTCACACGATACATAAACGGAAGTATGAATATATATTTGTATATGTATATATATTATATATTATATGTATATGTATATGTATATTTGTGTATGTATATATATATAAAGGAAACAATAGTAAATAAATACTGGATATAATTTATTTAAATCTACAAAATCATATTAACACGTAGTTAAGATATTTAAAAAATGTTACAATGTACAGTTGGGACGTTCGTTCTGTGCCGGTGAGAATCATATGGTAGCTAGCCAGTGAGCCTACACTCTCGCGCATGCGCAGAATATGGCAAGTGGCCAGTCTCGCAGAAAGCCTTGGCTGTGTAACATCGTCCTGCCACGTGCGTGATAATTTCTGTTTGTTAGTTTAGTTAGTTCATATTCATATTGTTTATTTATTATCGTGGCAAATTGCAGTTGTGTGTGTTTGTGTAGACTAAAATGCCTCCTATTCAGTCTAAACTTGGTGCAAAAACACTGCATAGCCAAACTCGGGAAGTTGTGAACAATATACATTCTTTCATGAAGAGTGAAGCAGCTTCTGGAGACTTTTTAATACCGCTGAAAAAGGTGCAAGAACGAGTGAGTGCAGCAACTAAAGTGCCCGAAAGGACAATAAGAAAGATAATTAAAGAAGGGAAACAGTGTGAGGAAGAAGGGACCTCTTTTGGAACGCCCGGTAAAGTTCATCGTGTACCGAAACGCATCACAGATGTTGATGATTTTGATAAAAGAGTTATACGACAGACAATTTATAATTTTTATATAAATGACAAAACAGTGCCCACTGTCAATAAACTGCTACCTAAACTAAAAGACGTCATAAACTTTAACGGGGGTAGTAGAAGTTTAAAGATCATTTTACGTGATATGGGGTTTAAATGGAAGAAGACAAGAAATAATAAAGCGGTATTACAGGAAAGGCATGATATTCGAGAACAGCGCGTATCATATTTACGCGCAATAAAGAAATACAGAGAAGAAGGTAGGCCTCTAATATACGAGGATGAAACGTATATTCATAGCACCCATACAAGACCAAAAAATTGGAGTGATGACAAAACCTCAGGTTTACTGGCGCCTATTTCGAAAGGACCTAGGCTTATTATTGTTCATGCAGGGGGTCGAGCGGGTTTTGTACCTGGCGCATTTCTGATGTTTAAATCGAACAGGAAAACTGGAGACTACAATCATGAAATGAATGCCAACAATTACCAGAAGTGGATAACGGAAAATTTGATTCCGAATTTGCCCCCTAGATCTGTTTTTATAATAGATAACGCACCTTACCATAACGTGCAGTTGCATAAAGCTCCCTCAAGTAATTCAAAGAAAAGTGATATGCAGGACTGGCTTAGAAGAAACAATGTGCAGTTTCAGGAAAATATGCTGAAAGTGGAGCTTTACGGGCTCATTAAAACACATAAGCCACTTCATAAAACTTACGTGATTGACAATCTCTTAGCTATGAATGGACACTGTGTACTCAGATTGCCGCCGTATTCACCTGAGCTAAATCCATTGGAATTGATTTGGGCAGATATAAAGCAGTGGGTAGCCGGTCAAAACACAACTTTTAAATTAGAGCAAGTGATGAAATTGTGCCAACAACGGGTTGAGGACATCAGTGTAGAAAAATGGGAAAAAGTATGTGAACATGTTGAAAAAATCGAAGATGAATATATTGAACAGGAAGGAATTATGGAAAATGTAATTGAAAGCTTCATAATTACGGGCGGAGATAACAGTAGTGAAAGCGACGACGATGAAGATGATGATCACGACGACAATGGTGGTGATATATCTGGTATCGAAAGTTTGTCTGATGATTAGATATATTGATTGCGTCTGTTTCTCTTCATTGCTAAATAATTGAACCATGGATATCATGTTATGTTTATAATCAGTTTGTATTTATTATGATAACACGTGTGATGTGATAAGTGATACTGGACAACTGTGAGTGGAATGCGCCGTTCATCGCACATCCTGGAACCAACTGCGCATGATGATGTCACTACACGCTGCAGATCCCAGCCGAGGCGGTAAGTCACGTGTTTCAATAAACTCACTCTGTTGCTCAAGATAACCAAGCACACCGGCACAGAACGACCGTCCCAACTGTAACATGTACACCCGAAGTTTTTTAAATTGTTATGTTTTATTTAACGACGCTCGCAACTGCAGAGGTTATATCAGCGTCGCCGGTGTGCCGGAATTTTGTCCCGCAGGAGTTCTTTTACATGCCAGTAAATCTACTGACATGAGTCTGTCGCATTTAAGCACACTTAAATGCCATCGACCTGGCTCGGGATCGAACCCACAATCTTGGGCATAGAAGGCCAGCGCTATACCAACTCGCCAACCAGGTCGACCCACCCGAAGTTAATGTGAAGAATGTGCCTGTTTCTTGCGACAGAGTTTGTCAATGTCCGGTGTCATAGAAGTCAGTTGAAGATGTATATCGTCTTCTGTCTCCCAACAAATTCGATATTTTGTTTTTGTAGCCTGTACCTCGAAAAGGTCGTTTCACTGACGTACACAGTACCAAAAGGCAGTGAGAGAAATTTATCTTTTGAACTTAATAATAAAAGACCCTCCCCTAACATAGTCCAAAATTTGGGAAATGGTTTGCTTTTAAATTATGCCTGACAGTGACTGTTCGAAACCATGTCTATAAGGACCTCATATCTGAAGCAGTGAGGGCTGCTGGTTTTGACATCACTGGAAATGGATCTACAATCCACTCATATTTCTTTATAATCGATTCCTGAGTGTTCCTTGGAAATTATAAATTCATATTTTGAAGCAAATTGTCAAGGTGTTCTTTCATTATTGCCATGAATGAGACATTCATTGTTATGTTATTTTCTTCTATAAAGTTTGAAGACAATGAGAAACGTAAGATCCTTATTGTCGACGCTTTCTATGTAGAACGCTATATTTTTCTTCAGTGTGACAATTTCGTCATCAGCATCGAATATAATCTTCCGTTTACCTTGTATCTATGTGCTGAATTCATTTTTGAAAAACTCTGCCAAGTAACATAATTTGTACAACCATTCCTGATCATTCAAATAATCTGCTAGCAAACTGTTCTGGTAATTCAAAAGTGAATAAACTTCCGTTCGAAGTTCATGTAATCGGGACAATGCTTTAGCACTTCTGTGTGTAATATTACAAACAGTGACTTGTGTATACTACCCATATCTTCACACAGGATTTTAAGTAGTTTACACTGCGAATGTCGTACCTTAACAAAGTTGATAATTTTGACGGCGTTGTCTAGTACCTGCTTTAATAAGCTAGCATTTTTTCGTTGCGAGGACGTGTTGGTATAGTACACAGTGACCGACCACTTGTTCAGTTTTTTTTTAATTTTCTTGATCCTTGTAACAGCGTCAGCAACAGGACCTCCCATGGCCTTTGCGCCATCTGTGCACACGTCAATGCAATTTTCTCACGGTATCGACTTTTCAATGAAGAAGAAAAAATTTCAGTACCGCTTGTAGAGGATGGCAATGGCTGCAGAACAAAATATTTCATGAAAGAACCTGAAAATTAACACCGCACAAACATCATTAACATAGCTAATCCGGCAAAGGCCGTGGATTTGTCAAGTTGTAACGAAAATTTCGTTTAACTGATACGGAAAATAATTATATTTTTTACGTCTTTTCATATATTCTGGATTCCATCATGCACAGTGTTATTTGACATGGGCACAGTGGATTCAAGTTTGCAGTTTTCTCGTCCACCATGCACTTCACTACCTTCACTAATAGTGGTTTCATAAGAGTTTCAGCAAGGGTGAGGTTTACCAGCAAGAGCCTGGTCATGACTAACCAAGTACGACGTTTTCAGTGCTTTCTCGTTTTTTTTTTTTTTTTTACACGAGGTAAAATTTTGTCTGAACTGCATGGAGTTCGTCACTTTTTCTTTCGAAGTAGTCTGCAGTTTCATTTGTGAATTTTTGAATTGAGAAATGCCGTCTAAGCTTGGCAGGAGACATAAAAATTATTGGGAAAAACTTTGTTACGTATCACACACTGTGGACATTCTTCAGCAAACTCAGTGAATCCCATGACCAAATATAAATCACGATATTTTTGTTACTTTCAATACCTCTACACTAGGCATCGTAGACTCAGAGACAGGATCATGTTCAACATATTCGCACTATCTTCTTTGAAAGTAAGGTCATAGCTGTTGTCATCTCCCTTTGACTGAGCAATGGTTGATGGCTAATGACTCTTAGGTATTAGGGAGCCCGTCTTAAGCCACAGTTCCGGTTCAACGAAAATTTAGCCAACACATCTGCTATCAAATTAACATGCTGTTATACGGTATATATTTTTTTGAGGTAACGTAACAGTCAATGGATTGTACAGGGACATCATTTTATTTTTACTTCAATTCTTATTGTACCTGAGTCTTTGAGTGTACTTCACTCCCACCCCTTCTACTAATGAAGTTCAACCGTCCTCCACACAGATCCAAGACCGCATATACAGTCATAGTAACCTTACGGTCATAGTAAACAGTACGTTCCAAAAATATGTTCGCGTTTTCCAGTGATGAAAGAAGCTTTAAATATTGCATAATTTTCCATTTGCCTACGTCGCATCCCGGTTTCCCCCATCCGCTTCTATTCGCCTCTCTGTAAATGCTAGTGGGTGGACTGTCAGCTCTTTTCTGGGAACATTAATTTCTGTTAGGAATTGGACGTCTACGTAATATTATACCCATACAATTGTTTAAAATAACTTAAACAAAAGGATCTCGTTAATTAACTGTCACGTGATTTCCTCCCTTTCTACGACGCTGCGACGTAACCACTTGGACGGACAGTAGACAGTATGTCTGAGTAATTTTATCCTTTCGGATTGGGCAGAAGTGAAGATTGAATTTACAGTACGTAAGGTACTCTTTTATAGAGTAGATAGAGAATTATTTCAACATGAGTTATTAATACGAAGTACGAACCTGGTAATTGGAATTACGTACAATAGTCTATAGTGCGATAATATGCATAAAAGAACTGAAGCCTGTATCGAAATGAACGGCCACCATTTTCAAAAATGTGTTTAAATGTCCATATTATGATTATTTTTCTATTTAACTTCATTCTCTATATTGTACGCTAATGTGTTGTAGACAGTATAATATACACTGCATAATGAATACGTCCTCATAGATAACTCAGTTCGAGAGTAAAAACACTCATTGTTAATACTGTACTGTATTTTGATTAAACAAAAACCTAATGAAAATGATAAAACTCAAAATCGCGATATTTCCTAGTTTACGTAAATGGATGAACTACTTTTCTTCCATCCTGTACCTAGTAAAGTGATTTGTTTGTACCTATATTACGCCAGTATCATCGAACTCCAGTCGTGGAAGGGGGTAGCAAACAGCGTTTCCGGTTCTTAATCGTTGACCCAAAGTTATAGCCAGGTTAATATCAGAAATGTTAGTAAAAATAAAATGATGTCCCTGTAGATTCCACGTACCACGAATAATAAACGCTCCCTGTCCGGTATATAAAAAATAAAATAAATTTCGAGAATCATTGAGTACTTGGCAAGCAAGAAAGATCGAGATAGTTCCAGTCACGAGAAGCTCTAATATTAATGCTTCCATGTAGCAAGAAGAACGCAAACTACTTTCTCAGAAAGTACTTTTAGCTTGATGGAAGTAGTTTCCGTTTTTCCCGCTAGAGACTAGATGGAATTAGCAATTTTTGTCATCTTCATAAATTCCGCGGACGGAGCCCCTGAGAATCATTCGCGGAGCCCTAAGGGCTCCGCGGAGCACACTTTGGGAACCGCTGGTCTACTGTGAAGCCTTGGTTTTTCTGAACCGTGCACAGACCTCGCAACTCGCAGTTATAGAAACCACTCACTATCTCTCGTGTAGTCCGGATTTGTGCGAGGCGGGCTTCGCACCTCGCGTCGGTTCAGAAAAACCAAGGCTTGAGAAGAAATCTAACTGCGCAAGTGATCACGTGTGTGACAAGACAAGACGAATGTGAATTTAACGTTACGGTTTAATTTAATTGTGTCTCATTGTTATTCTGGACATCATGAGTCAAACGAAAATCACTAGTTGGTTAGAAGAGGAATCGGTCGATGATCAGCACACTATACCAGCTCCAGTTTCTGACTCATGTCAGATGGAAATACTGAATACAGCGAACACGATAAGCACGGCTTCGGAATAGTCAGATGAAAGTGATACTGAAATGTCTAATGAGAATGTTGGAGCTGGGATGCCAAGAACAGTAAATACCATTTATAGTGGCACTAATTATATTAAGCCTATGTTTTGTTTAATATATGATGATGTCTTATAAATCACAATTTTGAGCGAAGAGTTATGATACTTCTATAGAGCAAAGGTTGGTAATACTGCGGTACGAGTAATATTGTGATAGTTCTTTTTTGAGAATTTATTACAATTTTACTGAGCGAGAGGAAGATCGGTTTTTTACGTCAACGTATTAAGGGAATGTTCGTGGACAAGTTGCTGCACAAAACCGGTCCTTCTCTCGCTCAGTAAAATTGTAATAAATTCTAAAAAATAAAAAATAAAATAAAATAAATGCTATCATAATATTACTTGTATCACAGTATTACCAACCTTTGCTCTATTTCTATATTCAATAAAATAAAGAATATTAATAATATCACACAATTAAAATAATATAAATATAACACAATATGAATTTTATGATTTATAAAAAATGATCAGATGTTAGGTACCACCTAACAATGCGAATGATTGCATTATACCACAAAACGCGAGCAATGCTGTTTAAAATATTGTTTCTATAACTATATTAATACCACGTTTCGAACTTCAGTGAGTCTCTAAAATAAATTTCCAAACTTTTATCCTTATACATTTTAATACTTACGCTGGAAAAGATTTTTAAACCTTAAAATATTTTGAAGACATTTGGAAATTGGTACAAGTTCAAGTACGTTTATGTACCATTTTACGGAAAAAAAACTAAATTATATGCATATGAATTTTTCCGTTGATTCCCTGCTTTCTTGTTAAGTACCTTAGGTAAAATCAGATTTATATCCAAAATATAATATTAATTTGTTCTTGAGAATAATATGAATTAAACTTTTTCAACATTAACTATCATTGATTCTTAAGTATTGCCTCTATAACTGTACATTCAAGTTCAAAAAATCAATACTATCGCCAAAGTAATTATGCAAATGTTTATTTTTATAAATCTTAACAATCACAATAAAAAAAGTTGCGTTGATACCAAAACCTTACTTAAATTTTATACTTAAAAGCAGAAGCGAGGTGACAAAATAAAGCAGCACATGTTTAATGCGGAAAAAAAAAGAGCAACAGGTCGTCGTGCTAGGAAGGAACAAATTTTATCTGATGTATTTACTGTGTTATATACTTCTACCTGAGACTCTTGACTTTTAGGAGGGCACTTGAAGAGTTTTAATGCTAGCGTGCTATTTTTAAATAACTTTATTAAACGAAGGAAACATTTCTTTTCTAATATTTTCTGATCTAAAAGCATAAATTCATTAAGGAGTCTGTATATTATACTACAGCAATGCCAATAAAAAATCGCAGCGATTTTTGGGGATATCACAATTACGAGAGTTTTTTTTGTCAGTTTCTGTAACGTAAGTAAGATATAGAATCTGTATTACAATTATTATTCCATTAGCATTTATGTTACCTGAACATAGGACTTAACAATATGCAACATGATCTCGACGAATTATACAACAAACAGATCTGAAGGGTTCAGAACCATAGTGGGCCAAGCGCCATTTACTAAAACCGTAGAAAACAAGGGTTAAAATGAAGTTATTACCATAATTCAATGGAAACATATAGCAAGTAATATAAAGTATATACATTAAAACTAAATAAAATGTCAATCTTCATTAAACTATGGTATTCACTTAACTTTAAGCCTTGCTTTCTCCGTTTTTAATAAATGGCGCTTGGCCCACTATGGCTCTGAACCCTTCAATCCAAAGAAAAGCGTACTACATATTATACTTTTAATCAACAAAAAGGATGGTAGTGTTATGAATTATTTCAATATAGCTATGTGAAACTGACGTACTTGCTCATGTTCAAAATCTGTAATAAATTATTTAATGATAACACAAATTAAGATTCTCTGTTTTATTTGTACTGCATTGCTACGAATTAATTGCAATCAACGGATGTCAGCTTTATACTAATGCTCTAACCTTGACATTCCTTCAGCCTGTATTATCTATTCAGACTACGAACCATAAAATCTTCTCATTCCAGGTGAAATATACTCATTATTTTCTTGGAAGTCGCGTTCGATACACGAGGCTACTACAGAAATAAACATTTAGATTATAGTACAAAATATAAACTATTTGTTATATTTACTTGGTTATTTAACGACGCTGTATCAACTACTGGGTTTTTTAGCGTCGATGGAATTGGTGATATTGAGATAGTATTTAGCGAGATGACGCCGAGGATTCGCCATAGATTACCTTACATTCGCCTTACAGTTGTGGAAAACCTCAGGGGGGAACCCAACCATAATCAGCCCAAGCGGGAATCGAACTCAAGCCCGAGCGTAACTCCGGAAAAAGCAGGAAAACGCGTTACCGCCTGAGCTCCGCCGGTGGCTAGTATCTGTGATATCGACATGCATTTTGGGTTGTTAAGTTGGAAACTGTAGAAATTTTGATAAGGCCCTCTGTTGGTACTACTGCGCTGATTGCTGTGCTGGCGTAATCATAATAACTAAGATGGCTATCTGTGATGCCGATATGTATTTTGCGCTGTTAGTTTGAGGAACTGTTAACAGGCAGAACTTCATCTTCCAACAGGATGGAGTACCGCCTCACTTGCACAGAGGTGTCAGAAATTAACTGGACTAAAAGTTTTCAACGGTCTGGATATACCGTGCAACAGACAATCGCGCTCTCGCATGGTTCCACCAAGGAGCCCCGATCTCACACCGTGCCACTTTTATCTTTGGAGAATTGTGAAAGACAAAGTTTATATTCCCCCACTTCCTAATGATTTAAATGAATTGAAGCAACGCTGTGGCAAGGTTCGGCGATGCAGGTATTTCTCATCCGGTTTTAATGAACTAGACTACAGCCTTGATGTGTGCCGTGCGACACAAGAAGCACATATTGAACATTTCTGAGTTATAAAAGTGAATTTAAAGAATGGCTTCATAAAAAAAGTGTAAACTGATTCCTGATAACAATAATACTTTTGGATTTATAAAGCACTGAAAGTGTCCATTTCTTTTGTAGTAAAACTACATAACATTAAAAAGCATAAGGTATTAGGTAGGCGGAAACTGCAAGCTTTAATCCGGAAACTTCACACCGCTTTTCGAGGGATCCACTAATCCTATCCGGTCACTGCACACTGATTCACGAGGGTTTTACTAATCCTACCCGGAAACTGCAAAATTATATATATATATATATATATATATATATATATATGTTTATTTTACATTTGACTGACTTTACATTGAAACTTCACTTATTTTCTTTCTTCATTGCTCTGCAGTTTAATATAAGTATCAGTTTGTATGTCCAAAAGTTGATTCACGAATTTATACAATGAAGGATTACTGCTGTAAAAACTGGCTTTTCTTTTCGTAACTGCACTAATTATTTGGCGACTTAATTTCTAAATGTCCATCACATGGTTATACTCACCGCGTTCTCTGATAACGTCCATATTGTTCGGCAAACTATAAATTTTCGCATTGCATTTTATAACACAACACCTCCACATTACTTCATACTTTTTCAATTCCTTAGGTTTATAAAATTTACAGTCCTTATATACCAGCACTATATTTCCCCATTTACTTTCAGATGTAAGCAAACGTTCCATTTCGAACAAAATTAAAACAGTTATTAAATTAAAACTATGTATAGTATCGGCAAAGCAGGTAGAAAACATTTTGGTGTGCAGTTTCCATATGGCCGTAATCCAGGTAGAAAATGTTGGTGTGCAGTTCCTATATGGCCGAAATCCAGGTAGTAAATTTTGGTGTGCAGTTTCCGACGCCCCACAGTGGTCCAGAAAGCAAATTTAGCGGGACATATTAATAACTTTTCAGTTACCTAACAGATTTTTATGAAATTTTACACAGTAGTTACAGGTAGCATATATGTTTTGTATGCAAGCTCTTGTTGCGTTGGCATAAGGGGAACTACCCCTTATAGGGGGGCGCATTTAGACAAAATTAGAAACTTTTCTCCTATCTGTCAGATTTTTATGAAATTTTACAAAACAGTTACAAGTAGCATATATGTTTTGTATACAAGCTCTGATTACGTTCGTATAAGGGGAACTACCCCTTATAGAGGGCGCAATTAGACAAAATTAGTAACTTTTCTCCTATTTAACAGATTTTTATGAAATTTTACAAAGTAGTTACAGGTAGCATGTATGTTTTGTATACAAGCTCTCGTTACGTTGGTATAAGGGGAACTACCCCTTATAGGGGGGCGTAATTAAACAAAATTAGTAACTTTTCTCTTATTTGATAGATTTGCATGAAATTTTACAAAACAGTTACAAGTAGCATATATGTTTTGTATACAACCTCTGATTACGTTGGTATAAGGGGAACTACCCCTTATAGGGGGCGCAATTAGACAAAATTAGTAACTTTTCTCCTATTTAACAGATTTTTATGAAATTTTACAAAGTAGTTACAGGTAGCATGTATGTTTTGTATACAAGCTCTCATTACTTTGGTCTAAGTGTAGCTACCCCTTATAGGGGGGCGCAATTAGACAAAATTAGTAACTTTTGTCCTATCTAACAGATTTTTATGAAATTTTATACAGTAGTTACACTTAGTACATTTGTTTTGTGTACAAACTCTGTTTACGTTGGTATAAGCAGAAGTGCCCCTTACAGGGGGATGCATTTAGACAAAATCTTATGGGGGGAATGTAACATTTTAGGTACTATTGCACCTTCTGGACACTCGGGAAGCTTATTTGGTACATAATTAACAAGCTGTCATATTGAATTCCCTGAATTGTACTGCGGAAGCAGATTCGGTTCACAGATATTGAAATAACTGCAACCGAGAAAAATTGCATTACTGCACCTCGAAAGAACAGTGCTGATAAATTATTACTTCCGCAAATCTGCGCACCTTAAGACTAGATTTAAAATAGAGGTAAATAGTAGAGGAAGTGAAAAAAAATCATTTTTGGACGAACCAAAGGGTTTTTTTTTCTCTACCTTAGCAAAGTCTGCACTCAATGGTTATATTATATTTTGTCCCGTGTCCATTCATGCTAATTTTACATACTATAATAAGATTAAGTGTAACAAAAACAAACAGTGTTACATACCTAAAGAACTACTTGACATGTTGGTACCAAATATGAATGGAATCGACCACTTACAACAGAGTTACAGTACAAGGAAAGCGGCAGACTCGCGGCGCTTGCTGAGTAAGAATGCTGGGTGGCGAAATGTGGCATGTTACCGGCTTCTTATCTCGCTATGCAGCCACCTCTGCTGATTAAGATTATCAATTGAGTGTTACTCAGTTATATAGGAAAAATAATTTAAGGGTTTAATTTCATTTTTTTACATGTCATTTTTCTGCATTTGTCCTCCTAAATATGGATTTTAGACCACTGTACGCCCGAAGGTATTTACCTGAGCGAAACCTGTTTCCTGACGAACGTTTAGTATAATTTTGCATTGTAAGACCATATTTAATGTATAGTTCGTATATTATTATTATTATTATTATTATTATTATTATTATTATTATTATTATTATTATTATTATTATTATTATTATCGACATGAAGTTACTACTCATGGAAAATAAAATTTGGAAATGTGCAAACTTAACAAGATGCACTACAGAAGGAAATTGTATGCTCCTGTCCAACGTACACCTCAAAAACGCTTTCCATAAGAAATGTTTCGATAAAGAGAAACAAACAACGACGAACCGTGGGACAAATATGGTGTTTCTCGTACAGAAACTGAGAGATGCTTGATATCAGACGCAATTTCCCCACAATCTGTGATACACTGCTCCGTCGATATAGGAGAAAGTCAATGTTCATCTACTTAGATATTTCACGCGAAGCAAGTCCCCTGCAATCGGCAAGCATTGTGTTTAGGTAATGTCAAGAGCAGACTATATTTTCTGAAATTTGAGAAATATTATAGACAGGAAAACATCGATCATACGGGAATCGGTATTTAAGAGTTGTTAATTCGTTATCAAAAAGTGAATCTGATGCAACGTTAATATAAATTAATTTATATTTCCCAGAATATATATCTCTATAATATACAACAATAAATAAATAAATAAATAAATAAATAAATAAAATAAAGTAAATAGAGTACATCAATAAATATGAGTAAATAAATATTTCCTTAAACTCTCCTGAAATTATCATTATTTGTGCCGTCTTCTAGGCGTTGAATATTTACTTTGTCAAAAATACTAAGACATGAACATTTTGTGTCATGGTGCTTTACCGGTATGCGGGGCTTGGATTCTCGTCACAACAGACCACGTACTGCTTTCTGCTTTCTTTAGACTCAAAGGCAATCTACTAAATTGGCGGAGCAGTGTAATGCGTCATGAAATGTTCCTAAGCTTGAGGAAGCACTGCAGAGGTATTTGTGAAATGTAGTTGCCTTAAGGAAACCCATATGTTAAAATTGACCAAAACTTAGTTTTTCAGATTTTCATGAAATGAGATTCAATTTTGAAATAAAAATTTATGCAAATTAGCTTACATAAAATAAAATCTGATTTGAAAGCCTGCGTGCTAAGAGAAAATCAATGTCAATTAGGACTTAGTTTCCCAGAAACTTCAAACTGTACTGATTTATTAATCTACAAGTTTCATACCAATGCTTTAGTATTTTCAAATTGGTTTTTAATATATTAATTATATATACTTAATTGATATTATTTACTAAATTATCAACAGTAATCTCACTAGAGGTTTTGATTTATCTGGAGAAAATCAAAACTCGAATGCGATTAAATTGACTATTACACGATTAGAAGAAAGTATATAAAGATTAGAAGTAACGAAGTACTCCAATACAATAAAATATTAATTGACTTACGAAAGTACAAAACTGTCTTCAAATTTGTACCATCTCAACATTATAAATATTACGCTAGTGGATGGCAGTAGTGTGTTATTATTAGTTACTTTCTTGTTATCAGTTTTGCCAACTATGGAATCTTCATTGAACTCTGTGGAAGGTTACTGATCAAGAAGGCTTTGTTGATTCAGTTTCATTTTTATTAAAACAGTTGCATTCCAATTCAATTATCCCGATCCCAGTAATCAACGTCACTTGACAGATGATTTTCAATAAATTTTAGTATTAAACAATCTCTGATACGTGACTATTCATAATATCATATAGCAGAAGCTATAACAAATATAACATAAATAATATAAACGAGTGTTAGAAAAGTTTTAATTAGGGATGATGAAATAAACAAGAAACGTTTTAATTAACGATGATGAAATAAAAAATAAATTAAAAGAATAATTTTAAAAGAAACAATTATTGAAAGTACAATTTTCAAATTTGAATGTTTCAGTGGTTGGTGGTTCAATTAATGTTATATTGGACGTGTGCGTAAAAGAAGTGAACTCGTTGATGTACGGTGTATCCCTCAACGTATTCTGGATTTCCGAATGGTGCTCTTCATTTATTTGTAAATAGGGTTTCAGGGAAGATGCATAGCTATGACCAGTGATCTTTATTAATTCTTGTTCTTGAATGCCAATCCGAGTCATATTTGAAAGTGCTTTGCATCGACTGGAGTGGTTTGTAATTTTCTGTTTTTTTTTTTTTTGACGTCCAGACCAGTGCAGTTTGAAATGTTGGCAAACAAAGAAACAAATGCTAGGGTAGTTATTAAAATAAACAAATGCTAGGGACGCGATAAAATTAAACAAATGCTAGGGACGCGATAAAATTGTGAGATAAGGAGCCATGATTGGTTGAAAGACGTCCTTTCGTACCGTTTTATTGGTCGAAAATAGTGCGACGTAGTAAAAGTGTAATAGTCATTCTAAAACAATTAAAGATATTCAAATATAATTTCGATGACACCTGATGTTTTGCTTGGGGACTTCTAGTTTCGAATCTTGTAATTATACGATAATATTTCGCTGAGATACAGTCATATTTATCATCCCCGAAATTTCGATAATTTTAACACAAAGGTTCCTTAAGATTTCATATCCTGATCGAAGTCAGATTCCATAGATTTTTTACAGATCTCAACTGCACTTAATATTCCTTCTGAATTCGGTACAAGAGTCTCGTTTATATAAGAATTTTTTATTTAATAATGGAGTAAATATCAAAGAGTGTCAACAGGACATTGAGAGGTATGGGAGCTCAGACAGACAATATATCCACTATGCTGGATGCGGACGGGCAATGTTGTGTAACAGCGCAAATGTTTCGCAAGCAGACCAGTGCATTAACATGTACAAACTGAATCATTGCATGAATAAATTCCACTTCTTTCTTACACACTTATTTACATCGATAGATGAATAAACTCACAGACGCGTAGGGGGCCACAGTGTATGTAAATTTCTAGTCAGTTCATAAATTACCCATTGGCATGGACCAAATAGTTTGTCGACGTAATTTCAGGCCCAGATAATCAAGTAGATATTGTAATGGGTTTGTTACTATCACAGCGGGGGTAATAACAATTGAAGCCAGAGGCGAAATGCGACGTTGCCACATTTGGGATTATCAGAGCTACTTCAAGGACACTCATCCCAGTCAATGATAATCTCATTACAACGTGTTAACAAATCAGTGTTGTCTTCCGCTCCGTGTCAATTTCTGTAAAATTGTCGTTGATTTGCCTCTCCTCCTTGGAATAAAATTAGACTGTCAGGGTTTTCTCATAATCCAGGAAAGTGCTCTTCCGCCTTGGAGTGTTCCATACTAGGATGTTACATTTCCAGACATAAAATATTTCTAATTTTAGGAATCCTGTCATCGGTGTTCTTTCCTTGATTCTTTAAATTTTCCTGTGTAGTTACCAATCTGTGTGCATAAATCAGATTACAACGAAACAGAAAAATGAGACGAGAAGAAAGAAGACGAATTAAGAGGCATGAGACAAGACCAGAGAGAAGAGTGGAGGAGAGGAGAGGAATGGAAAGAGATGAGAGGAAATGTGAGGGGCAAAAGAGGATGGAGAAGAGGCGGGAGAGGATTTCCGAGAGGCGAGAGTGGAGAAGCGAGGGGCAGGAGAGGGTAGGCGGGAGAGGAGAGTTAGAGAAGATGAGAGAGGAGAGAGAGAAGAGGAGAGAGAGGAGAGGCGAGAGAGGCGGGAGAGAAGAGTGGAGAGGTGGAAGATTAGAGACGAGAAAGAGAGGTTAGGGGAGACAGAGTAAAAAGGCGAGGGACAAGAGAAAAGGGGGAGAGGGGAGGCGAGAGACGATATGAGAGAAGAGAAGAGAAGAGAAGAGAAGAGAAGAGAAGAGAAGAGAAGAGAAGAGAAGAGAAGAGAAGAGAAGAGAAGAGAAGAGAAGAGAAGAGAAGAGTAGGCGAAAGTCGAGAGTATGGCGGGAGAAAAAAAAGAGAGGAGAGGCGTGTGACGAGGAGGGAGGAGAGGCAGGTGAAAAGGAAAGAGGAGAGACGGCTGAAGAGGAGAGAGGAGAGACGGCTGAAGAGGAGAGAGGAAAGGCGAGTGACGAGAGAAGAGGTGCGGGTGACGAGAGAGGCGAAAGACAAGAGAAATGGCGGGAGAAGACAAAAAGAGGAATGGTGGGTGACGAGAAAGTAGGAGAGGCGGAGAAGAGGAGAGGTGGGTGACGAAGACGGGAAAGGCGGGTATGAGAGACGAGAGTTAGGTGACTAGGAGATAGGTGAATGACTAGAAAAGCGGCGGAAAACGAGAGATGAGGTAGAAGGCGAGAGTAGGGCAGGAGACAGAGAAGAGATGGAAAATGAGAGAGGCAAGAGAGGAGAGAATATGCAGAAGACAAGAGAAGAGGCGGGAGATGAAAAAAGGTATAGAAGACGACGGAGAGGAGGGAGGCGGGAGACCAGAGAAGAGATTGGAGACGAGAGAAGTAGAGGATGCGAGAGAAGGGGCAGGAGACAAGAGATGGGGCAGGAGACGAGAGAAGGGGCAGGAGACGAAAGAGGAGGCAGGAGTCCAGAAAAGAGATGGGAAGTGAGAGAGGCGAGAGGCGAGAGAAGATAAAATAGACGAGAGGGAAAAAAAACGAAACGGAAATAACGAGAGGAGAAGAAACTCTCATAGTGAAGATAGATTACAGAAGAGAGAAAAGAAGTTAGAGACGGAAGGGAGAGAGATCAAGACGAGAGGAAGGAAGGTTCGAAACGAGGGAAGTGGTTAGAGACGAGAAGAAAAGAGGTTAGAGACAAGAGGAATGGGCAAGGGACGAGAGGGAGAGATTAGAGACGAGAGGGAGTGAAGTTAGAGACGTGAGGAAGAAGGTTAAGTACGAGAGGAAAGCTGAAATACGAGTAAAGGTTAAATGAGGGACCAGTGGAGAGGTGAGATTCGAAAGGAGGAAGGACTAGAGGGGGAGAGGCGTGAGACGAAAGGAAAGGAGAAATACTAGAAGAGAAGAAGTGAGACTAGGAGAGGATTGGCGAGAGAATAGGAGAGGAGTGACGAGAGACAGGAAGAGGAGTGGCGTGAGACTTGAAGATTGGCGAGAAACTGGAAGAGAAATTTCGAGAGACTAGAAGAGAAATTGCGAGAGTCTAGAAGAGAATTTGCAAAAGACTAGAACAGAAATTGCGAGAGACTAGAACTAGAGGCGAGAACCTAGAAGAGTGGCGAGAGACAGAAAGAGTGGCGAGACCATGGAAGCAAAATGGCAAGAGACTAGCTGAGGAGTGGCTATAGAGGAGAAGTACAAGAAAGTTTAAAAGAGAAAACAAGATATAATAGAAGAGAAAAAGAGCGGAGGAGAAAGGAAGGATAGAAAATAAGGAAGAACAGAAGAGAAGAAGAAAGAAAAGAAAACGAGAAAAGAAAAGAATAAGACAGAAAGAAAGAGAATAGGAAAAATACAAGAAGAGAGAAGTGAGGAGAAGCGAGAAGAAGATAGGTGGAGGAAACTGATAAATGAGGCAGGTAGAAGCCGAGATAAGAAACGAAGGACTAGGGAAGGAGATGAGAATAGTAGAAGTAAAAAGAGAAGAGAAGAAAAGGGAGAATTAAAGACGGGATAGAAGAAGCGAGCAGGAAGGAAGAGGGAAGAAAAAATGGGAGAAGGCAGAGAAGGCAATTTTACATTGAATTTTTAAGTAACTTTCACTTTTATTGAAAATTTAACTTCTGAAACTTAAATTAATTTCAGTTTATTTATTTTTGAGGATACGACATTTCTCATCATTCACCGAAGTCAGCTTCGTATTGAATTGCGAAACGTAATTTCGGTGATGTGAAATAGCATTAAATTCACAAATTTTTATTTACATTGTCGCACCTAATTTCTTTTGATTACAACATGAATTTGAGTTTCCATGCAGCGTGGTTTAGAAATTTGTGACTTACAGAATGTGCCTCCAGCAGTCGAGTCCGACAGAACTGTAAATCAACGCTAAGTTCCTTTGCTCAAATAAGTGTCGCCCAGCTACTTCAAGCAAGAGCACCGGATGGCCTGAATGAATTTTCTTGATTCCCAGCCTTTCCCTACTCCTTAAAATAGGTCCCCATTGCGTTTCTACCGGTCTCACTCAACATTAGACAAGCTTTGCCGTTTATTCAGCACTGTTAAATAACCTGAGAGCTGAGATAATTACAAACAGCTGAGCTTTTGAGCTTTTAGTTCGAGATGCCTTTTACCGCCAGGTCGATATATTATGCATACAACCCAACTCCATGAAATATTTCCTGGCTGTAATCCCTTAATTTCTGAGAGGATTTATAAATCCCTTATTAATTAACATGAGTAACGGCAGTATAAGTGTTATAACTGATGGTTGGTCTGTTCATTAATAAACAGCTAATTGCCTTGTGGGTATATAACTGGGTTGTAAGGAGGAATAGATTTTACCATCCGAGGCTTCAAGAATTCTTGATGGTGAATTAGCTTTGCTTATTACACCGACTGATATAAGAAATGCGAACGACTTTCTACTTAATTTCCATAAGCAAATGTGCGATAATTGTGTAGTTCTTAGTCTTCTAAAAACAAGTTTCAATTAACAATTTTTTGCTAATTGGTAAGAGAGATGAAATATTTTCAGAGTTTGAATTGAGACAGAATAAGTTTACTTTGAGAGGAAAGTCCAATTACATAAAAATTATTCGAATTAAAGTTTAAATGCAAATTTCCATAAGCAAATACACAAATTAGTGCTAAAAATCGAAAAGTGCTTCATGGAATTCAGTAATAAGAATTCAATCCATCGATTACGTGCTTCCACAGCATTAGCATACCTATTTCGTAAAGACTAAAGAGAAATGAATCATTAATAGCTGACATTTTGCTCCACCTCGTCAATATGTTCTCTGACAAATTTTATTTTATGTTCTGTTAAGAGTTTCACGACTCTTCCAACACTGATGCGTATGGTGTAAGTCTTAGAAAAAAGGTTTTTCTCACATATACTTTATAAGTCCCAGAAAGGAGGCAGTGCGCATTATTATCAGACATACAACGAAACAGAACTAATTCTATTACCTACCTCAACTTGGAGCAGATATAAACAACGGAACGAAATGCAAGAAAGTGCGGTTCACACGATACTAAATGTCTGTGTATGAATTAAGTGACCGAATACGTTCATATAACGAAAAGTGAAAATTAAAGTAATGTGTCTTTGAACATACCTTCTTGCATCAGTCGCTAGTTGTACTGCTTCGTCTGCTAGGTTGATGACCATCTCTTCAACTTCTTCCATTCTGTCCCAAAAGCAAGGCTCTTGTACTTCTAGGCCTATGACATGTCGAACACAATTTGCCCATTATTCTGTCGTGGTTTGTTCCACTGCTTCATGTAGAAGTCTTCTCACGTCATTTATTTTAAATATGGTGTTATTTGCTGCCACCTAACCTTTTCCTTGAGATCATATGAGCTCAGTCGGGTTAAGCTCACAGTGGTATGGTGGTAAACGTAGCACTGTGATATTGTAGGGTTTGGCCATTTCGTCCACCACATACTTGTCATATGCACCTTTGTATTTTGAGGCAAGGTCAGATAACTCCCTTTTCAGTATATTGTCACTTTGTAGAGGAATTTGTTTAGACTGAAGCCAGGAAATGATTTTATTTTTGCTCCATGATTGTATAGGTAGCCTCTCACATTTCACTGAATGGTAAGGAGAGCATTATCAAGTACAACAACACTCCCTACTTCTAGAGAAGGTAGAATTTTGCCAAACCATTCCTGGAAAACATCTCATGGTATTCCTTTGATGAATGTGATTCAGACACCCACAAAGCATTATTCACGAACCCACTCTCACTTTCGATATGTACTACGAACAATCGTTTCCCTTTTCCGCTAGGATATTTTAAACCTGTGGATAGGCCTTTCAAAAAATGCATCCTTTGATGAAGTAACAGCTGCATCTTGCCAAACCTTCTCCTTAATGTGTCCAGCATTCACCCAAATCTCATCCATGAAGTAAATACATTTCCCTTCTGCCCGATATCGTCTAATTGCCCTCGGATATCTCCGACGCCATAAGATAATTTCTTCCCTGTCTATTAAACAACTGTTCCTACAGTATTTCGTTTTTCATGCGTGAAGCAAATGTGTTTAAGTAATCTATACAAAGTTGTTCAACTGAAGTTTGGTAGATCAGGATCTGAATTCACAACTGTACAAATCTTATCTAATGTTGGAATTTCATTACGGAAATAAAATGCAGGAATGTTTCTTCTAATAGCAGCCTTAGTGTACTCATCTGTTGCATTTATTATGGTTTTCTCTTTTGGTTTCTGTTTCTTTGGTGACTTAACCTCCCCCGTTATTCTGTATTCTTTCAATATGTTAAAAACACAGTTTTTCCTACACCTAATGACGATGCGACTTTAGCACCAATGTCTCTTACTGCTATAGGCCTATTGGTGTTCTTTTCCATTAAACTGTTATACACATATATAATCTGGGTCTTTTCACCAGTATGAAAACTTTTGCCTTGTTTATGTTGTTGTAACGGCGCAATTCCCAAACAACCTGGCTTGGGATCTTGGTCCATTTTACATACGTTCAGTTTTGTAATGCAAATCCACTCTCGGTTGTAGCCTATTAGAACAGGACTGGACACATTACGTGATTCTGAGAAATGAGCGCTGTGTGCTTTAAAGAGCGGTTCTTCCGAGCTTTCTGACGTATGCATACTGTACGTCATTCAGTGTCGGTGCAGTGGTGACTCTGCTATATGATGGCGAACTTTGAAGACGGAGCTTCCGCTCATATATTAAAGCGGCTGATGAACATGATAATGATGATGATAAGTACTGTATCACAGAATATTCCGAAATGGCATTAGTAATGCAGTATTTTTGTTTGAATATAACCTAACTGATTAAGAAGTTCAATATCCAACGGCATTATTCTTTACAACATGCTACTGAATATGACAAATATGTTGGTAATGAACGTCATAAATTAATATAACTTAAAAAAATGTTTCTCAGGTACATTATATCAGAGTATCTATTTGATATTTATATTGCATTATAAGTTATTATACATTTAGTAATATATAATTTTAAATTATACAAATATTATGTTGTATCACATTATAGTATATTACAGTTTATGATATATCATATCATATCATATCATATCATATCATATCATATCATATCATATCATATCATATCATATCATATCATATCATATCATATCATATCATATCATATCATATCCTATTATATTATATTATATTATATTATATTATATTATATTATATTATATTATATTATATCATATTATATATTAACAGGATGATGATAATGCACTTAGTGAATCGGCTATGAGAATTAGCTACAAAATTTGCCACGAAATTGCAAGGGAATTGAAAACATTCAACGAAGGTGAATTCAGCAAGCGATGTTTAATTTATATTGGCAGATGAACTCTGTCCACAGCAAGTAGGGGAAATGGAAGCCATACGCCTGTCTCGTAGAACCGTGGTGAGGAGATTGCAGTATGTGAGTATGGGTTATGTAAATAAGCCTAATGATTTGTGTGTGTGCATAGAGCGAAGTTTATTTCATTAAATTAATAAGAATGTTATAAAGTCTGTACTGTACAATGGATTGATGTAATATCCTTATAAACTATTATGTACCCACAGACTGAATGAATAGAACAACCGTGGCTCTTGTTATATTAATGCAGGGAAGGTAGCTGTAATGCGAGTCCGCCACTGCGTGAGCGTTCTGCTCTGGTTTGGAATTGAAGTGCCTTGCTGAGCGAGAGCAGCTCTGGCCGGCTAAATGGAGCCGCTCTCATGCCCGGCCCTGTATTAGAAAGATACGGCTAGGACATTAAGAACTCATACAATCAAAATAAACAATAATCAAATCACAGGGGTGACCTAAAGTTTTACCTGTTTATATTATATTTTATGTTACAATTATTAGAAAAATAAATACAAATACAAACTCAGAGCTAAGTATAACTAAGATTTGAATACGAGTCATTTCCCTTCAAGTACATATAACCCAGATTTGCTATATACATATTTTGAATCGATTTGACACAAAATGTATATTAAGAGAGTGTTTGAAAAAAAATATACTTCCGTTACTAACAATGCACGATAGCGAACGTGCGTGAATTGTCGCTATGAGACGTACTTTTGTTATATGTTAAGGACTTTGTGAAGGATATTTTAATAAAATTAACACTTGCCACTCTTGTTCTCGTTATGTACGATCTCAATATATAAATCACGTTACCTCCAAGGCCAACATCTACAGTGGAGCTGTCATACATATGAAACAACATGTTACGCCCGGATTAATTGTCTATCTTGTTTCTATACGGATGGATAATATATTCACTTCATATAATCGGTATTACAAAATTATAGCAAATTTTTCATGTATTTGTCCAGGATCTAGACAAGACCTCCGAATAAAAGGCACCGATATCATGAAGCAAAAATTTAAATCACTTGGCCACTGCACTATGACAGCTGTCAAACCAAATTTTAATGTAGGTTTCCCGAAAAAGAAAATATGGACCGTAACATGTATACGGCAATACAAGCTGCCACGGTGACTAATAACCTCATTACGAAAGCGCGTGTAACACGGGCTAAGGTTTCGATAGATTCATAACTCTTTCCTGCATGCTGTCGCTTAGCAGCATAATCAGCTTGGAATCCAGCATTAATGTTCAACATTAGTGCGACACAAATCACTCCAAGGTTTAAGTTACAGCTGTAATTCCTTGCTTAACGCCCATTTTAAGCTGCACAAACCATGCAGACAATAAAATCAAACGAAAATATTGATGCAATATTAAAAATTGTATTATTGCTATTATAAATTATTTAACCAGGTAGAGGTAAGGCCATCATGCTCTCTCTTCCCCTCTACTAGAGGATTCTAACTACAATATTAAGAATAAAATTAAAATTATAATTAGAATCAATATTAAATTTACAATTACAACAGAATCAAAGTATTGTACTAAAACATCGTCTGATTGATAAAGACTAGAATACTTACTGCAGAAGTTAAGAACAAAGAAAGAATTGGCTATTGAAATATAAATTAAATGGAGAATAATTATAGTGAGGATCATGTAAGTGTAGTTCCTAAAAGTCTAATTTGGCCGTCTCTTCAGTGTTGCCAACTAATACCAGTTATCACCAAATAGGGAAAAATCACAATGCTACGTACTGAAATAATAATAATAATAACAATAATAATAATAACAATACAGTAATTAACAATAACTACATGTCTTACTTATTTAGGCTTACCACATCTCATCTTTATGTTGCGAGGAGTTTTCTACATGGTTCAATAATTTATGAAATAGTATATTTTCCTTCTGCAATTCTCGCATATTATATTGGTAATTAGGATTATTATGACCTAATATTAAAACTTATTTTGTCTCGTAACATTAAATTCATTGCTTTAACTAAACAGTTTACGATTCACAAGACCTAACCTAAAAATGTAGTTTGATCACGTGAAATGATTAGTCTAGTACGAATTTCGAAAACAGAACATCGCTTTAATACGTATAGCTTACTTAAAATACTTTCAAGCACTTTCTTACTTGGAGAAGTCGCTACCATGCTATTTCCTCTCTTGGATATTTTAATAAAAATTTAAACAAGAAAGAATTTCATTAAAATGTCAATATATTTACATGCATGTTTCATACGAAGTAGGTCTATAAGTTATTTCTTATTTAATTACACTTACATGAATATAGAACTGAATTGGAATCACAGCGAAACGGAACTGAATTGTATATTGATATTAATATTAATACCGGTATTACTAATTCATTATTAATTCACAAGCCTAGATACTTGCATTTTCATCAGTTTACTTTACTGCAAACCGAAGTTATTGATGCCAACATAATAGTTAGAAAATAACTGTCAGTTGTAGTATTTCTCAGTACCCGAAGCCGCTAATTAGAAATCGAATTGGCTGAAAAAGTTAGAAAGAGAAATAAACAGATTAGGTCTAAATTGGCTATGGAGAGAACTAAGGTCTAAAAGCACAAAACTATTGGAAGAATAGTAAAAGAGAGGGCAAACGAAATTTCGAGGCAAGATATTTTTAGTAATATTAAAGACCTAGGATCACTGAAATACTATAGGAAGGTTAAGCAGTTTTGGGGACAGGAAGTATATATTAGACTAAATTCAAGGGAAGAGAGAACAGGAATGGCATGGTGGAGATTAGGTATGTGGAGGCTCAAGAATAAGAGAGGGAACGTAGAGAAAGATAAATGTCCTTTGTGTGGACTAGCGGAAGACGCAATGCTTATAGCGTTAAAGTGTCAGGCTACGAATGATTTGAGAAACGTTGGGTGGATAAAAGTTTCTACAAATAAACGCTGTAGTAGCTTATTAAAAAATTGAATTTTCCCCTAAACGCCAGCAATCTGCGTAAATTAGAAAAAAATTATTTTTAGACTTATAATTAGATGGGAAGAGAAAGTCAAAGCTCTAACTGATATGGAATTATAAATGTTGAGTAGTCGGACACGATAGGAAACTACGAAAAGTATTCAATGAAGTTAACAGAATAATTTTTAAGAGATTGAGTACGGAAATGAAAAAGTTAAAGTAAGAACTTTAAATACAAGGGTTATACTTATTATTAGTTTTATATTATTACTATTATTATTATTATTATTATTATTATCATCATCATTACTAATATTATTATTATTGTTATTATTATTATTTGGTGAATAGAGGATACTTATAGGTCCAGTATGTATTAGTTTTTGTAATATTTGTATAGAGAGTGATAGCGGATTAAGAACTGGAACACATCTAATCCGCCATGACGTGAACAAAAATTGATGAAATAAATAAACAATAAATAAATAAACAAATAAATAAATAAATACACCCTACTAAAATCAGTGGCAGTGTGAGCTTGCCTGTGTCTGTTCCGAAGACATCTAGGTTCCATGTTCAGGACTTAGAGCCTTTCTCTCCGTTTTTTATTTTGAAATTCCATGTTGAATACTTTTATTACGTCGAGGGCTATGTTGTAAGCAATTTTGCAGCTGTTTCTGTTTGTTTTTCAAATGTTTATTCGCTGTTTCATGCATTTAACTGTTAATTTAAGTCCGTAAAAATTGCCTTTAACGAAAACGGAAAGAACGACATTAAATACAGAATTTATTTCAACTTTCTCAAGCAGTACAAACAGTTTTAAAAAATAACTAAGCCATGAGAAAGCTTAACATGTTTACTAGTAACATTAATGGTTTCAGATAACTACAGAAATTAATAATCAGTAAATCAGTTTTTTTAATGTTCCTAAAATTTGTTTCTTGGATTTAGGGTCTTTCTATTTGGGACGATTGAAGTATAAACATAGTTACTTTCATAATATTTGAGACGCTACATAAATGTCCTTAACTACAAGTTTTTGGAAAACTGCAAAATACCGTCTGCAGCTTATACATTTTGTACGAGTAAGTTTTTATATTTTAGGTTGAAGTTTTCATATTCATTTCAAAACTGCTACATATTCAACAGAAAAATTTAATTATATTTGAAAGCGCCACAATGCCTCAAAATTTGTGAACTTGTGTTGTTTCCCAAATACCCGAAGTATTTGTAGTAAAAATTATACTTTTTATTTATTTTGTAGGCAAGTTAATGGGATCAAAAGCTATTTAAGTAGAAATTTAGTATATAATGTATTATTATCCTTCAAATTACAAAATTAAAAACTAAATTCTAGAACATTTTAAAGTGAAAGCACTGAGTAGCAGTAGCTGTAGCTGTAGTTGTAGTAGTATTCAGCGGCTAGGGGTGGTTTAGGGACAACACTTCAGCACTTCGGCTCAACAGTGGCCTATTGTGTATCCCAAATTATGGGATGAATGAGAATGAGGTGTACCAGCCAACCGGCCGCACGTGACCCCTCATCCGCTCACCCAATGGACTTCCTACACCCCAACTCCTTAAGTTCATACCGCCAATGTGACTAAGCAGCACAGGATCCATTCTGAAAGCCCTTCTGAGGTGTCGAAGCCCCTCGGAAGTGCTCTAAGGAATGAATCCTGGCAGAGATATTGCGAAAGGCTTGGAACCCAGAGACGTTTTCGGAGAGGACGCCATTCCTGCAAGCGGACGAACACATGCGCCATAAACTGAATATGTCTATGAAATGAGATGATAGGATGAATGATATGAAATCTAATTTTTTTTTCTAGAGGTAAGAGGAAGGGAAATGGACCGTGAGAATGGAAATTCAAACCAGGCATTTGTCTAAGTAACTGTGGAAAACCAGGGAAAAACCACAGTCAGATTGGTCGGTCCGGGGATTTGAACAGCGGACCTCCCGATTGTGAGTCCCGTGTGGAACATATGAGCCTCCTCGCGCGGTGAAAGCAATTAAAGTCCCGAACTACCGTTCCTCAGGTGCGTCATCTCTGTTACGACTAGGCCTGGAAAATAACTCTTGATAAAATCTTTTGATTTCATTCTCTGCAGAGAAATACTGTCATGCCATCATTACTTAAAATATGACGGACATGTATCCTACTATCTCATAAAGACGAGCAAATAAACAGGGTGCAAGGGGTATAGATACCATTATTTTAACTGATGATTTTTCATGTCATAAGGAAGAAAAAAGTCCTCACAATTTTTTCTAATTGCAATATTTAACTAATTATTAAAGTTTACACTATTAGGCGTTTGGCAACTTTGCTGAATGGGGAGGAGGGAGTTTATAAGTACACGGTAGAGCTCAAGCGGATAAAGACATACCGGTACAAAACAGGTACTCTGTTCTAATGCAGGGGCGGACGGTTATTTACATAAAACGAACAGCAAATACAATCTCATTAATAAAACGTTATGGTAAATTTCCATTTTATTTAACAATATTGACAATATTGGTCCATTTTTAATTGTACGTCTTAAAAATAAACATTAATGGTTTACTGTACAAAATCGCAAGAACGTTTTTTAAATGCAACATTTTAATCCCTCCCGATTCTATAAAGCAGTAACATTTTTAAAGAATTTCTCTTTGTGTGATTTTCGAAAGGAGGTAAGAGACTCCTAGATTCAAATAATGTTTGAGAAACCGCTACAAAAGTTCGCCGATTAGGTAACCTTCATTGCGGAAAACATTGACGGTACATCTTGCCTCACTCGAATTACGACGACTTTCTCCATAAATTAATAACATATGATATTCCTAAACTGTGAATGACATTGTAAGTTGTTTATCAAATACCCTGTACTGAACTGTCATCCCCTCGACAGTAGAGCTATGGACAGGGAGCTTGAACTCAGCTGATATGTACGTACGTCTGTGCAGAGTAAATCCTGCTGAACACGTTGTCACGTCTCTCACGCCAGAATATTAACAAATTTAAACATGCAATTTTATTTAATTTCACGAAAACGTAATAGAACATACAAATATGTACTTAAACTAATATTAACTCTTTGCTAGATATACTTACTTATGCAATTGTTTTCGTAATTTTACCAACCAAAGTATAACGCGAATAAAATAAGAGAAGAATTTTTTCTAGGGAAACTATGTTGTATGGACATTTTTTGATCCTGTAGACCGTCCCCGATGACTGTATATACACCCTGTATATATTAATGTCAGAAACACAATAAACTCGTTTTACCTAAAAATGGACTTGTGTGGTTTCTCAATTAATCTATTCATATAGTCTGAATTAATGTTGATGAGTACAGCTACAACTGTCCTGTGGTGAAAACTTGTCGATCATATTTTACGTTAAAATACCATTGTCAAAATAAATTTAAAATAAATAACTGGAAGTTCTCGTTAATTCCACGATTTTAATTTTAGGCTTCGTAATTTGAAGTCGTGCTTGCAAGAATAGAAGTTATAGGGCTACACACCACTCGATCTGCAGCTAACAACGATAACATGTAATTATTATTGCATCACAAATACTGGAAATCATACAATCACAAGTCATTTTGTTCACGACTCTAACAACAAAACTTCACGACTTGCTCCGTTGCTTGCAAACGAATCTCCACTTGAAACGTCAAGTGAAAGGCAAGGGATGGGAGGGAGTCACGTCGGCGGCCATCATCTCGTTGTGACTCTGCGGAATCAAATTATCAACTCTTTACAATATGGGAATGGAGACTGTTTACACTGAGTTCTCAGGAGGAGACGGAGGAATGCTTTCCGATCACACGTCACTTTTATGACCCCAACGCAATCTACAGGCCTATACCAAATATTCAAATGTGAAAATCTAGCATTTCACCCTTTATGGAACTACTATAAAGCCAAACGATTGCATCCATCCGCTATATTTAAGTGCTAGCGTGTGTAGTAGAAAATTTGAGTTTGATAACTTTTCATCAATGATTAGTTTTATTGAGTCCTGAATCGTACTACATATTTAATCCTAATATTACTTATAATTAAAGCACATGATATTCAGTTAAGGGGTTAGGTACAGCTTACAGCAGTAAAATTTTGGAAATATTCAACATTTTTTTTTTCCTTTATTACTGCATCTTGTACAATAATGAAAATTAGTATGTGTAAAACACTGTCCTGCTATATGAAATAGTAATATGCGTTACAAGAGCGGTATGTTGAAGTTTTCATGTTCGAGGAAAAGTTTGAAAAAGCGAAACGTAGTTGAGTTTTTTAATTTCCGAGAATTGAAAGAAAACATACCGCTCGTGTATCGTACATTATTTTGTGCGAAGATCGTTTATTACATACCTGAAAGAGGAATTTCTAATTAGTTGCAATGAAATCTCCATCTTGGTTTCTGTTCAATGGCGGCAAATTTGTAAAACAAAAATATCTATCTTCAACATTGTTGCTTTAAAATGTTTTCTGTGTTTACTATATTCCAGCAAGCCGTGATATACGTCTGTCTTTTTTTTTTCCAGTCCATAAATGCGAACTTAAAACAAACGGTAAGGTTATGTAATGATTTATTTTTCATTTTAATATTTTAACAATATTATTTATATAACATATTTCAGTAATAACATCGGCATCTGGAATCTTGTTGATTTTTTCACGGCTTCCTTAATGTTACTTGCATCACGAATCCAGTAACTTTAGTGGAGTTGTAGAGTTTACATAATTTTTGCAAATATTTAAAAACAATAATTAACAGTGCAATTTAGGTGAAATTGCAGTGGTAAGTTTCCAATTTATAATTATTACTATATTGAACGTCTCTAAAAATAATATATTAGAAGCCTAAAGCAGTAAAATCAATATGTCACTTAAGCGGTAAGAAGAGGGAAATTGTTATGTGTGTTAGGTTGGGAATACTGAATGTGGAATTTTAGACTTACAGCGGATTGGTTTTGTGCGGAAACCAAGCAAATACGCACGATCTCTCACAAAAACATTTTTACGATTAAAAAAACTATTTACATTTTTTTTTCAAAATACAGTTCACTGTGCAGTGATGAAGAGTTTCGCACATAACTCAAAAACTATCCAACATTCTATGATGACATTTTTTGTGTGTATTTATGCATGTCATACCTACAATATGATGCAAGATTACTTCGTTACCTTTGATAGATTGTCTAATAAAAATATATTCATTTTAAAATTGGTCAAATATCAGTATATTCTTCTAACACAAAATAAAAAAATATATTAATATGATGCAAGATTACTTCGCTACCTTTGATAGATTGTCTAATAAAAATAAATTCATTTTAAAAATGGTCAAATATCAGTATTTTCTTCTAACACAAAATACAAATAAAGTTATTTAATAAGGAATGTAGTTGAAAGAGCACGGTATTGTAAACATGAGTTTCAGCAATAAAATAAAAGAGAGAGAACATGAAAAATTTAACAAGTTTATGACACAGTAAATTGCCACCATTTTGAATTTGAAAAAAAAAATATATATATATATATCGTAAAAATATTATTTCATATACCAGAAGAACAGTGTTTTACACATACAAAGTTCAATTATTCTACAAGATACAGTAATGGAGGAAACAAATGTTGAATATTTCCAAAAAAATTACTGCTTTAAGCTTTACCCAACCTCTTAAATATTTTTATGCTCGACCATGCCGAAATGTAGTAATTATACACCTGGTAGCAGTCCTTTAATGCATGTCATTAAAGTACACCTACTCATTAAAGTACAGGTGTTCAGCCAATGACATGTCAGCTTGTAGGTGTTCAGCCAATGACAAGTCAGCTTACAGGTGTTCAGCCAATGACAAGTCAGCTTCGTACCGTTATAAAACCGCAAGTAACGATTATTCTCGGATATGCAATTGAAAGAGAATTAGCGAAAAGTCACGGAGGCTGGAAATCCAATATTGTCGCAGAAGGTTATGTTCTGTTACTATAATAATTAAAGTTAATTGTAAATAATATTCAAATAAATTCAATTTGTCATCTCGTTTTTCAATTCTATATCAATTTTCAGGTTATACCAGAGTAATGTTAATCTTATTCTGTGCCAAGATCAATGAAATTCGGCCTCGGAAAAAATCAATACTTTCGCGTCTGCGCACATCTCACAATTCAGGTCAGTTCGCACATAACCATATTTTTGAATACTTTAAAGTTAGAAATATGGTCGAGTATAAAAAGTCGTATGAAACTTACCTATAATGGTAATTAAGACGCTCGTATGAACATTATGAAACTCGCTTGCGCTCGTTTCATAAACAATCATACTTGCGTCTTAATTACTACCATTATAGGCTCGTTGCATAATGTACTAAAATGTTAGATCACGTCAATATTCCCAATTACATATACAGTATGTAAAAAAAATACCGGTACTAACCTTGGGATCGAGTTCTCCACACAAGAACAAGAAAGAAATATCATTATATCCGTAAATAGCTTTCGAGTTATTAAACTGCAAAGACAAATGGTGGTATTTTCATTCAGAGTGATGGAATATATCAATTACAATGATACATTAACAATGTTTTAAACTCTTAGTTCGCTAAATGCTAGAAATATTCTCTGCCTCCTCCAACGAACGCATGGACACGTCGGATTATGGGATGTCCGTGCCTTTCGAAAACCGCTGGATAGTTTCGCAGAATTTTACAATACGTTTATAAAGACGTCTTCATTAAAATATTTGTTGCTTTAAAGTAAGACTTTCAGATGTCCCTACAGCTAAAAATCTAAAAATCTGGCGAACGTGCAGGCCGTGAAACTGGTCTTCCGTTATCGATCAATATGTCATGGTAGATATTAGATAGTGCACCTCGAACAGTGCGGATGAAATGTCCTGGTTTTGTGATTCGGTTGACTTCAGTCTGGGAAACCAACTGGAGCAGCTGCACAGCCCTGCGTCCATTATCATTAGCACGATCAAACATAAAAATCATATCTTCCTACTCACGGAATCAATATTCTGCCATTGTCAGTTACTAGAATATAGTAAATTCAAATATAAGAAAAGGAATAACCATAAGTATAAACAAGTTTCCTTGGCAATGCATGGCCATCTAGGATAGACGTGTAGCCTATTCGATAACATCAATCGATTTTATGCGAAGGTTAATTTAATATGTAATAAATCTAAGCTGTTGGATTGTACCTCGAAACTTACTGAATCTTATCAATCAATGATAACTCATCAAAGTAGTTGATTAAAATGTTGTTCTGATATTATATTACAATTCCATTAAGTAAAAGCAACCCCATGTAATATAAATCGCATCATATTATATAATAACAATGTTTCAACTTCATATCAAAATATTCTTTGCCTGAAACGATGCAGTATTAAAAAAAGTTATATATATTATCTATCCCCAATAGCCATATCTTTCACCACCTAGACTAGGCGGCATTTCGGAAGGCGATCAGCTGCTATATGCGCCGCAGGATTTCAGGTATGAGACGTCACAAGCTTGTACAGTAGAACCAATCGAAATTAGTCTGTAACAAGTACTGCCCGAGTCCGTTTGTTCACGTGTAAGTGTTTCAATACATTGAATAAGTAAAACTAACATTTACTGTGTGTGTGTGTGTGTGTGTGTGTGTAAGATAAATAAATGTAAAGAGACAAATATTGCACAGTCAGGCGCGGAAAATAGTGTTTAAGGTGTATAATTATTTTAAAAACGTTGACGAGCAGAACGCTGCCGGCCATCTTGGTGCTGGCTGCAACGTTGCCAACGCGCAAGAAACGATTGAAGAAGCATGTGGTGTAGGATAGAGAACCGTGCAAAGAATATTGTTAGTGAAAGAAAGAAGGTTTGTTTGGTGTCATGCTTAAAGTAATCAACGGCTAAAGTCATTATTGTCTTTTGATAATTTAAATTGTCTCCTGCGCTATTTGTATTGCACGTGCGCGTGAAGTATGATGTGGCAATGTTGTACGCTGCCTTGCTCTCTCTATCCGTCTCCCTCGACGCAAACGCTAGCAGACTACCGCCTTCCGAATTTCCGTCGGCTCTAGTATTTCACAAAATAAAAACATTTGAATTACTCTATATACATACAGGTTAAAAAAATATGGGAAAATCTTCGGGAGCGCTTTCTCCACGCCAAAACAAGAAAAAAAGTCATTTATGTCCGGAAATGCCCGGTTTCTAGAAAATATTCGTTCGTACTAGCAGTATTATTTCAATATTTATCGTACTATGGACTTATAGAGCCTTAATTTTACTTACATAATCTGTTCAAAGTGTCCCCCCATCCACAGCAACACGGACATTGTTCATATGATTGACGTCATTTCGTATGTTTCTGTGACATCTCGGTTATTTTTCAACATGAATTCCTCATTATCTAAAGTACAAACTTTAATTTCGATTATCATCATCATCAGCAGCACGTCGACAGTTCGGAATCGAAAACAGAACATATCACAGAAAGACAACAAAACGCACGATAATTACGATTCTCCTGGATGTCTTCAACACTTTCCAGAAAGCACATTTTCAACGTGTTTTCTTAGTCCATTTCTCCCTTTCACCGCTTCTCCTCTGCTCTTATCAGCACTGAGGAGTACTTTTATAGAAATATCAAGCCCTGTCGTAAAAGTCCTGCAGGTAGAATCTTGATGGTGCTTCATTTACACGAGGGGCAGCTGGCAGACTGGAGTCCACATTACTAAGAGATCGAGAGGATGAATGTCAGCCTCCAGAACTACATAAAGTGAAGTAGTAAATGTTATAAGGCCTATATGCCACGACTCCGAAGTTTTAACAGTGGCTGTATCCCTTACTAGTACCGAATATTCTGCAGAGATAAAGATTTCAGTTGGAGTTATACTTTAGGTACAAGATAGGAATACGTATGTGTACAGGGTGGAAAATGTTCAATGAGTCTTTTTAAGGGACGAATTCTTAATATAGTATGAATGGAGAATTCTTGTATCATTTTATTCCTTTCCGCTTAGATTTCCCAGATATACTTATTTACACCACAATCTTATGTCCCTTTTATTTTTAAACACATACAGAAATGCACATTTATTATCTTCTTTACATTGGAGTTCTCAGTTTTAACAAACTTTTGCACAGGGCCTAATGCTTTTGTCAAGTTTACGGTTTAACAGTATTTAATACTTAATTATTAACAAATCACTTTAAGGGATTAGGTGCAGCTTACAGCAGTAAAATTTTGGAAATATGCAACATTTTTTTCCTCCATTACTGTATCTTGTACAATAATGAAAATTAGTATGTGTAAAACACGTCCTTCTATATGAAAAAAAAAATATTTTTACGATTTAAAAAAATATTTACTACTTTTTTTTTTTCAAAATTAATCTCACTGTGCAGTGATGAAGGGTTTCCCACATAACTATAAAAACTATCCAACATTCTGTGATGAAACTTTTCATGTATATTTATGCATGTCATATCTACAATATGATACAAGATCACTTCTCTACCTTTGATAAATTGTATGATAAAAAATAAGTTCATTTTTCAAAATGGTCATATATCAGCATTTTATTCTAACACAAAATAAAAAAATATATATATATTATTTATTAAGAAATGTACGTAGTTGAAACAGCATATTTTAACCATGAGTTTCAGTAATAAAATAATAGAGAGAAAACATGAAAAATTAACAAGTTTATGAGTTAAGAGGGAAACAATTCATCACTGCACAGTGAACTGCCACAATTTTGAATTTGAAAAAAATAATATAGTTTTTTTTTTAAATCGTAAGAATATTTTTTTTTTCATATAGCAGAAGTACAGTGTTTTACACATAGGCCTACCAATTTTCATTGGAAAAAGATGTTGAATATTTCCAAAATTTTACTGCTGCAAGCTGTACCTAACCCCTTAAGTAACGGATATTTTAGCAACGCTGTTGTCGAAATGTAGACATGTGCTTCACTCAAAAGCCTGAGAGTCGTAATGCGTAGAGCGTTTTGCAGAGTGGAGCTTGCAATAGTGTTTGTTTACATCTTCTCCCCATACTACTGCAAAGAAGGTATGTTTCCATGCGTTGGCAAGTGCTGGCGAATTTTCTGTTATGTTGAAATTATTTCTAGAAAGTAAGGGCCAGTTTCATCGAACTTCGTTAAAACAACGCTAGCAGCATGTTATCTAACAAGTTAAAAATTAAACATCCTGTTAGTGTAATAGTCTTTCACCAACCATTTGACGTACTTCGGTTAGGTAACATGGTGTTAAGAGCAATGTAACAGGAATGAACGAGGCAGTGATTGTACCAAAGTTTTCTGAATGTGCCTATAGTTGTGGTGTAGTCATTTGTTTCAGTGGAAAATTGTATTTCTACATTGTGAAAGTATTACAGACCACTGTAATTATAATGGAAATTGAGAGATAAAACTCTAAGGAGTAGTAATTATACCTCGAAATATATTTTAATAGATCTAGCAATAAAGTGTAATTTAAGGCAAACGTAATGATGGAACTTCCATAAGGAGAAAGGAACAGATAGTATGGGTTTCTTTAACCCAAGATTTCAATCGCTTGATGTGCAAACGTAAACAATGAAACAAATGAATGTTATGAAAATATCAAGAGGATTGCTAAGAAGAATCTTGCATATGATAAAGTGGAACGTCTAAAAACTGGCGGTAGTACTTTCATTCCCAAAATTCATGATACGGCTGTGATGATTCTTTGAATTATCCAGGATCAAATAGACCATTAGGAAATGAAGACGATTGTAATGTTGAGAGAGGCTGAATAAAATGGTGTTAACATTACTTTCATATCTTAGATACATAAGATATTTTCACATGTCATTAGTCATCTTATGTGGAAGTTGTTACTTTCCGATAAATCTATAATATTATTTGTTCAATGATTATTTTCCTAGCTTCTAACAATGCCAAATGTAGAGTCCACTGCAAGAATGATGGATGTCACTTTCTTGTCGAAAATGAACCAAGACTATCAATGCATATCTTAAGACATATAGAATGTACATAGAGAGTTATTTGGCATTAACACTGATAGTCATTGTCCAGTAATGATTGGAAAATCACAGTTAAGCTTTGAGCGCTAAGCATTTCAAACTTTCAATTGCTTCTCTTGAAAAATATATTCCAAATGACATCCATCATTCTTGCACTGGAGTCTTCAAATATATTATGACATAATAATACATCTCATAACATTTTCCCTGGCAGCCATGGTTCACACTATAACAGGATATTAAGGATTTAACTGATGAAGTAAGCGATCTTAATTGAACAGTCAATCAATCAATCAATCAATCAATCAATCAATCAATCGTTTATTAATGTTATGAATAACAGTTTGTTGCAATAGACATAAAATAAAATAATATTTGACACAAAATATAAATAGAGATGAATACAATACATATGAAATACAATACTAGTAATAATAATAATAATAATAATAATAATAACAATAACCAATACAAATAATAATCGTAATAATGAAGAGCAATACAGCTTATAAATTCAGATGTTTAACATGATGTAATAATAGTTGATGAAACATTTCTTCTGTTAAGTTTACTATTAAAACGCTTCAACCACATGTTAAAGATTTAACAAAGTTTGGCGAAAATGAACCTAAGTATATTTCTCAACAAATAAAAAAATATATAATTCAAAATCGCAAAGGAAAATGCTGTTCCTCTATCGTAATGAACAGTCAATAAATCAATCAATCAATAAATCAATCAATCAATCGTTTATCAATGTTATGAATAACAGTTTGCTGCAATAGACATAAAATAAAATAATATTTGACACAAATTATAAAAAGAGATGAATACAACAATACAAATGAAATACAATACTGCTACTACTACTACTACTACTACTACTACTACTAATAATAATAATAATAATAATAATAATAATAATAATAATAATAACAATAACCAATACTAATAATAATCGTAATAATGAAGAGCAATGCAGCTTATAAATTCAGATTGTTTAACATGATGTAATAATAGTTGATGAAACATCTCTTCTGTTAAGTTTACTATTAAAACGCTTTAACCACATGTTAAAGATTTAACGAAGCTTGGCGAAACTGAACCTAAGTATATTTCTCAACATATAAAAAAAATATAATTCAAAATCGCAAAGGAAAATGCTGTTCCTTTATCGTAATGATTTACTCTGTGTCGTTATTGTCACTGAACACCTACACCTGTTAATGGAGCTAAGTCATGATTCTCTGTTTCCATAATACTAAAATGCTTCTGACGTAGATCTACGTATTTGTCATGTATTATGATTCTGATCATAGGCATAAAGCAAATAATTGAAGAATCCCTGGATGAGTATGTAATTTCCATGTTGTACACATATCGTCCATATGTTATTTCTTTAATTAAGTAACAATAATGCTATAGCTAACATATTTTATGTTATTACCGTGTGAAAAATACACAAGCATGCAAATTTTCATTTAAAAAATTATATGTTCAAAATAAATTAAATATATAGGCTAATTTACTGTATTATATAGATACAAATATTTATATCGTACAATGTATAAACAAAGTCTAATATTTTACTATTGGAATTACAAAGAATGTCTCTTGGTGTGCAATCCAGAAGACTTAAGTCCATCACATTAGGTTGCATACTGAAAAGTTCCATTTTGTCGAATAACAGTTCAAGAAAAAACTATAAACAGTATCCAGTATCACCACCTGCAACATGGCAAAGGAGCTGAATTATTCTCTGTGATCCTGCGTTACGCTGATTTCATGGTCAACAATATCGACATTGGTGTATTAAATTTTCTTTCCGACGCGACGCCCAATGAAATAGGGAGTGAAAGTCCCGAGACGTGTGTTGAACTCCAAAAGTTGTACGTATTTTTAAAGGTGCAGTCACTTGGACCTTGAATTTTCCTTCTGCAGAAATATTGTGCCTTACGAAACGTGGCATCTCAAGTCGAAAATCGACGTTGTAGCGGCCCCACATCATGCGATTCTATCCAGAGAAAGGGTCCGAAATCAGGGCTTACATCATATTGAATAAGATCATTTATTTATTATTTAAATATTGATTTAATTTATTTAATAGTGATTGACGTATTGAGCGATTTATCGCGTGATTTTTTATTTCTTTATCGATTAATCTATTTATATATTTATCAGTGTATCTATTTGCCAATTTATCGATTTATATAATTATTTTATGTATATATTTTTCTATTTATTACTTATTTATATATAATTTATTTTTAATTAATTATTTATTTATTACTTATTATCATTTATTTACTTAGTACTTGTTTATTTATTTATTTACTATTTATTTATATATTTATTTATTTATCTATTCTTACCTCTATATAAGTTTCCGGCTGATACACATCACTTGAAAATATGTGTGAGAAAAAGAATAATTGTTGCGTACATTTCAGTCTCATTAGTGAAATATGTTATTATTGGTAGTCAGCAATGTATGGAAACACCTATGCCATTATCTTCTGGATTAGTTGTCTCATAAGTGATACCAAATTAATGTACGTACTTATGAGGTTCTAACCATTGTGTGAACTGCTGACTTAACAGATATAGATACATTATACAGGGTGTTTCCGAGGTGGCGTTACAAACTTTCAGGGATGATGGCGAAGGGCACATGTATCAATTTGAGATATGGAACCATGGTCCGGAAATGACTGAGTCGAAAGTTATAAGCAAAAATAGTTGTGTGGAAATGGAATTGTAATTTGGCACCACGTGCCCTCCTTCCCTTAACTTTTGGAAGAGTCGTGGAAAAATGATATGGGCCAGATGTCTCCTACGTGGGTACTTAGCTCGATACAATCTGTGCGCTTGTCTACTCTTCCCATTGGCTTATCCGTATTCGAAAATCAGGTCTGCTTATTCCGCCCTCGTGTACTCCTCCATTTCACTAGGACTGATCGACTGGACACTGAAATTTGTACACATACACTGCTGTCTACCGATGTGCATATCAGGACCGATCATGTCTGCTACACATTACCCTATCTGCATTGCTTTAGTGTAGTTCCCTGTCCCCATCCCTCAGACAGCGCATTGAATGGAATACTGTAAGTAGACAACGTAAACAACGTCAGATGAATACAGTATGTGTAAAATGTACAGATAAATACACATAAATAAGGTGTACAGAGGAATAAAATTATTTCATTTCCACACAACTATTTTTGCTTGTAACTTTCGACTCGGTCATTTCCGGACCAGGGTTCCTTATCTCAAATTGATACATGTACCCTTCGCCATCATCCCTGAAAGTTTGTGATACCACCTTGGAAACACTCTGTATATTCATCAGCTTATTCATTTGTATATTCATTTTTCTATTGATTTGTCTACTTATATTTTTACTGTGATGTAGTAAAGCCCATCAATCCTCTTCCACACCATCACAAATAAATGTACAATAATATAAAAGATAAGACTTTAAGCATAAAGTAAAATCACACGAAAATACATACAGGCTACAGCCAGAGAAATTTTAAATGAAGTTGAACCTAGGCTTAGGTATCATAATTATATCCTCGTTAATTGAGACGGCTAAGCTATTAACGAACATAAGCAAGCAAAATTTTAAATCTAGAGAAGAAACAGAAATCAACACATTTACCAATACTTAAAAACCATGGAATAAGACTAAATTTTTCAGTTTATTTTGAATTCTGATAATTTCCGACAATCTCTAACGTCATTAAGTAAAGAATTCCAGAGGCGAGGTATTTTTAGTGTAAGAGGAAATTACATACAAGAGAAAAAATTAAAGGCGGAGGTATGGAGCAATGATCTATCTGCTAAATCCCTTGTTTTGGGAGAGAATTAGGTCTCTTTTGATAGCTTTTCATATCTGTTTTATTTCGGTTGCGTATTATTGGACCCAGTAGTCGTCGAGGGGGATGGGGTGGATGACAGCATAATACAACCCCCAGCGTCACACTCATTAATTACAGCAAATTCTGTTTCAACAAAAACTTGTTGGACACCGCACAAACTGCCAGGGCAGGGTTCGACGGGATAGGACCAACATCAGTTTAAAAGGTGCGGCTTACAACTTAATACATGTATAATCACAGAGTCGTGTTCGTACGAATAGCGTCAAACAAAAGAATGGTATAAATTAATAAATACCATAGTTGCTGCTATGCTGTATATTTTTGTTATGTATGTGAACGCCCTTGTGTCATTATGTAGGGGGCCAGTTCCCCCACGCAGCGTGTGTACGGTCAATACCAAACATTTACAGAACACATCATCATGCTTGGCAGATAAAAAGTTTTCAAACAAAGATCCGGAGACCCCAGACTAACGCCTGGCACACAAAACTCAATACTCCAATAAACAGGAATATCATACTCCATAACTATCAGTTTAGGTCTGCATTTACTTTGATTAATTGAGGACTGGAAATGCCAAATAATATAAGTACCAAAAGCATGTTTTTGGGATAACCAACGATTTTTCTTTATATTCTTGTAATGCAGTGTACAACATGCAAAAAACATATGATGCATCTTTCATCTATAGGCCTATACCAAACTCACTAGTTTTTTTACGAATAAATAATTACAGTAAAAGTATGATGTAATTTCGCAGAATGTGGTTAAGTACCATTAATTGTACACAAAAAATTATGGTAAATTTTCAGTGAAATTAACAACAGAACACAATACGATAATCTTCTAGTTATGGTACATCGTTATATTACGCTCATATTTATTTATTTTTATTTATTTATTCATTAATTCATTCATTTATTTATTTATTTATTTATTTATTTATTTATTTATTTATTTATTTATTCTGATGTAGTTAAGGCCATCAGGTACCATGAAAGGAAATAACAAATGAACATCCCTATAGTTACTGCTTTTTAGTTTAATGTATATTTATTTATTTACTTATTTATTTATTTATTTATTTATTTATTTATTTATTTATTTATTTATTTATTTATTTATTTATTTATTTATTTAAATTTCACCACCAACCGAAGCAAGCTTCCACTTGGACGGAGTTACGCAATAAGAGACCAACCGCCAAAAACCTGTTTTCGAGATATTTACCATTCAAATATATCGATTATAATTGCAGCTTCACGTACTCGTATTTTCTTTGACATTAATAGAGCAATCTCCAATTATCTCATTATCACTGCCCCATGAAATAATGTCCAGTTTCTTTCGTAAGCACAAAATGTAGGCCTATTCTAGTGCGATAGAGAAATAGTTGTATGAACTTTAAAAAATAATTAGAAATACTGACAAACATATATAAGCTACAGAAATGAACAATTAGTGTCAGCTGTTACGATGAGGTTGTTCTGTCGTGAATCGACACACGTCACAAAAGCCCCAGTCTCCTTCCACCGCTCAAATCACTCGCTGCTGCTCATTACTAAAACGACAACGGTGGCTCCCTGATCTGGAAAGTCATTCTTTTTATTGAACATAATAAACTAGAGAAACAACTTACGACACTTTCCCATTGATAAAATTATGAACAGTTTTAGAGAATGTTAATATTAATAAAATTACAATAAGGGTAATAAAAGAATTACATAAATATAGAATATCAGAAGTTAAAATAGGAAGAAAATTGTCAAATGGATTTCAAGTAAGGAAAGGTTTATCACAAGGATATTGTTTACCCTCTACTCTTTTCTTTTTCGAAGACGATCAGATACTACCGGCGGAAGACTATGAAGGCATATAATATATAACAAGAAAATTGATGAAGGAATACGAAAAATGAGGATTAGAAATAAATGTTAATAAAAGTCAATATATAGTAACTGGTGAGATTAGTCAAAAACGTCTATAAGAATGTGCCAAAAGATGTATTGACATTTGTGGTATAATTATTTGGGACTTTAAATTATAAAAGAAAGGAAAACTGTTACAGATACACCAAAGATAATTATTAAGGGTCGATTTGCTACAGCAATGCTGAATAGAATTTTGTGGAATAATAGTACATTATGCAACGAGCCTATAATGATAGTAATTAAGAAGCGAGTATGGATGTTTATGAAACGAGCGCAACGCTCGTTTCATAATAATTTTCATACGAGCTTCTTAATTACCATTATACGCGAGTTTCATACGACTTTTTATACTCGACCATATTTTTAACTTGAAATTATTCATTATATTTGTATCTAACTGACCTTGAGAATACCTCGTAAATTGTGAGATGTGCGCAGACCCGAAAGTATTGATTTTTTTCCGAGGAACAGATGTCGACATTGACCTTGATAGCCTATAAGAACCTACAAAGTAAACTAAATATTAACTTTGATATAACATTGAAATTAAATTAGACATTGAAAAACGAGATGACAAATTGAATTTATTTGAATATTATTTACAATTAACGCTAATTATTATAGTAACAGAACATAACCTTCTGCGACAGTATTGGATTTCCAGCCTCCGTGACTTTTCGCTAATTCTCTTTCGATTGCATAGCCGAGAATAATCGATACTTGCGGTTTTATAATGGTACAAAGCTGACTTGTCATTGGCTGAGGTTTTATAACGGTACAAAGCTGACTTGTCATTGGCTGAACACCTGTACTTTAATGAGTAGGTGTACTTTAATGACATGCATTAAAGGACTGCTACCAGATGTATAATTACTACATTTCGGCATGGTCGAGCTTAAAGAAATATTTAAACAAACTGAAATGCATATTGAAATCAATACTGAGTAACTTAACGACTTAAGATGCAGAAACATGGAATACGAATGTGAAAGCAAAATTAATCAAATTAGAGTTAAAAGAAATGGATTTTTAAAGTGGTAAACACGATGTTTGGAACTAAATAGAATTGAATCGCACTTTTCAGAAAGGAACTAAGTCAAAATGTTCCATTTTTCAGGAGTGCAAAAAAACTTACTTTCATGAATAAATACCAGTCTACCAGTGCCGTAATATAAACATTAACTCGATGTTAGAGATACAGGGAAAGGTTTGTTTAAGTTCCTTCCTTTGTTTATCTTTGCGTCTTGGAAGTATTAATCATTTCATCAGAAGAAATAAAAATGACAAATTTTGACTTAGTTCCTTTCTAAAAAGTGCGATTCAATTAGAAACAACACGATAAGAGAAAAAATGAACTTGAAAAGTTATATTATACAGCTTGTATAAACTAAACAATACCATTATTCGGGCATGTGAAGAGGTTAGATCCATATAGGTTACCAAAGAGGAGCTTAGAATTGGTTTCGAGACAAGACAAGACAAGACAAGGAAGACCTAAGAAAACATGACTGGAGGGTGTTATTAGCATGATGGAAGCAGGATAGTGACTGATTAAGAAATGGAGAAAGAAAATTTTAATCACATAAAAATTTGACACATGAAAATACATTCATGTTTAAAATATGTATGCTGTAATACAATTTACTTTTAATTGTATTACTTTTGGAAGTGTTTTCCTTGAACAAGGCTCAAGTTTCATAATTCACTTGTATATGGAACTCACGACGTTCAAATAAAAGAACACCAAGTTGGTCTAGGTGACGAATTCAGAAGAGGAAACATTTAACCACTTCGTCACACAATATTCTCTTATCTAAGCATCAATTTCTGTATGTAAATGTTACCGAGTAGTTCTGCCTACGTTTCAAATTGAAAGTTGGAACGAATTTTATGAGATTGGTGAGACATCGCGAGAATTATCACATCTCAGTCCGATGAGTGGGTGCCGTACGTCGACGATATTAAGGCACCTACAGTTCTTATAACGGGTGTACAGAAACAAATGGAAATCACTTCATCATCGACATTACCATCACACAAAGTTTCAACTATAGTTTCACATGGATTTTCTATAACTGAGAGGTTGGCGGTAGTAGCAAATAGGAAACAAAAAGAGGAAATAAATAGGTATACCAAATAGTCACAAAGTTACTTATTCAGAATTTATAATATTAAACATGGAGTTCCCCAGGAAACAATTTTAGGTCCATTATTGTTTCTATTTTATGCTTACGATTTAGCCTTAACCATGAATAACTTTTTTCCCATGTACTTTGATTTGCAGATGATACAATATGATTATCTCAAGTCAAAAATTTGATCACTATAAACGCAGTGTTGAATCTAATGAATGAATGGTTCCATGCAAATAAATTAGGACTTAGGGGGGTTAGGTACAGCTTACAGGAGTAAAATTTTGGAAATATTAAACACTTTTTTCCTCCATTACTATATCTTCTAGAATAATGAAAATTACTATGTTTAAAGCACTGTCCTTCTGCTATATGATAAAAATAATTTTACGGTTAAGAAAATATTTATATATTTTTTTCAAAATCCAAAATGGTAGCAGTTCACTGTGCAGTGAAGAAACCTTTCCCTCATAACTCAAAAACTATCCAACATTCTATGATGAAATTTTTTGTGTATTTATGCATGTCATATCTACAATATGATGCAAAATCACTTCTCCGCTTTTGATAGAGTTTCTGCTAAAAATAAATTCATTTAATAAATGGTCAAATATCAGTATTTTCTTCTAACACAAAATAAAATAAATATTACTTATTAATGTATGTAGTTGAAAGAGCTTGATATTGTAAACATGAGTTTAAGCAACAAAATAAAAGAGACAGAATATGAAAAAAAGTTAACAAGTTTATGAGTTATGAGGGAAATGCTTCATCACTGCAGAGTGAACTGCCACCGTTTTGAGTTTTGAAAAAATAAATATAAATATATTTTTTTAATCGTAAAATATTTTTTTCATATAGCAGAATGACAGTGTTTTACACATGTCAATTTTCATTATTGTACAAGATACAGTAATGGAGGAAATAAATGTTGAATATTTCCAAAAAATTTTACTGCTGTAAGCTCTACTTAACCCCTTAATGTTGATCAAACCAGTGCAGTCAATTTAGTACATATAATAGTACTCAGGTTCCTAAAACATCAGATTAAATGGAACTGATCTCAAAAAAATTATAACCACAAAGTTTTTTTTTAAATTTAAAGTTCGATAATCACATGAATTGGAAAACATACATAGAATATATAAGTCCTAAATTGAGCTCAGCCTGTTATGCATTAAGTTCTTCATATTCTATTGGCGACATAAACAAACTACAGATGTCACACTTTACATACTGGCATTCTATAATGTAATATGGATTAATATTCTGGGGCAACTCATCTGAATCTAAGCACATAATTGTTTTACAAAAGAGGCCTATAAGAATAGTGGCTGGTGTGTATAAAAGGACATGATGTAAAAATATTTTACCAAAATGTATAAAACTTCACCTTATTTTGTGAGGACATGTTTTATATAAAAAAAAACCAAGATACATATTTAGTACTAACCAAGATATTCATAATTCTAATACAAGACACAAATCAGATCTCCGTCTAACCTCTGTTAATCTAAATGTTATAAAAAATTAAGTTCACTATTCATGTTTTACGGTCGTCAATGCACTGCCTAATTATCTTAATGTTTTGAAGGGCCATGAGAAATGTTCAGAACAGAATTACCTAAATTCCTACATATTCTTACCTTCTACAAAACTGATGAATTATTAATGTTTGTAAATTGAATTAATCTACTTGAAATATATTGCATATTTTATGTATACATCAACTGATAAATTGTTTATATTTGTAAATTGAATTAATATGCTTGCTGTGCATTGCATATTTTTGTATAACACAACAGATGAATTGTATATGCTTGTAAATTGAATTATGCTATGTATTAGATGACCATTTTCTATGTGAACGTAAACAGCGGCGCTGCGATCTTATGTTGTTAGTCTTTGCGAGAGAGGAAGATATAGTCTATGAATAGAATAAGAGGGCGATCGTACTGCACAGCTGACGTAACAGCAGCGCGTTGTGTAGTACAAGCTACTGCCGTTCGACAAATATAATTGTCGGGTAATAGTGCTTTAGCTACATATTTTTGTATAGCTCAACTTATGAATTGTTTGTGCATGTAAATTGAATTAATCTCATTGATATGCATTGTCCATTTTTCTACAGCTCAACTGATTAAATTATTTATCGTTGTAAAATGAATTAATCTGTTTGCTATGTATTGCATAATGTTGTATAGCTCAACTGATGAATTTTATTGTTTAAGATTGTAAATTGAATTAATCTGCTGGCTGTGCATTGCATACTTTTGTACAGTTCAACTGTTTTCTATGTATTGTATATTCTTTTGTATAGTTCAACTACTTGTTATGTATTGTACATTCTTGCAGAGTCATCAAGCTATCTCAGTACGCAGAATCGTTTGCCTGTTGATCCGGAGCTGCGCTCGGGCTTGGGTTAAATTCCCGCTTGGGATGATTACGAAGGTTTTCACCAACCGTAAGGCAAATGTTAAGTAATCTATGGCGAATCTTCGGCTTCACCTTATCTCACCAAGAAATTGTGTAACTCTTGACTTGTTCCACATCTCTATTGCACTAGGCAATAGATTGCATGCAACTGATTTCCAAAGAAGTTGCGGGGCATTGGTTTAAATAGGAGCAGTTACACTTACTGGAATTAATTACACAGTCGGAAATCGATTGAAACTTAGTTGCAGGCTATGAAACTGCTCTTGCAACTTTCAGTTTCACGCAGCCGTTGCGGGGCATTGACCGAAATAGAGCATATTACACTAGGCAACTAATTTACAGTTGACGCGGACTGCACGTTTGTGTCGTTTGGTTATTTGTGCGTATTTTGTGTTTTCACGGGTGCAGAAGTGCGGACAACAGGTAACAGTGCGATGGAGGAAGAACTGCAAACAACGGTGAACAATAAGAAGGAAGATTTGACGAAATAATTAACGAACTCGTTTGAGAGCAAAATGAATACAAAAGATTTTATATGTGAAGTTGGGAAATCTCCTGCCTTGTGGGAAAGCACATTAAAAGAGTACTGAAACAAAAGTGCAAAATTAAATGCATGGGAAAGTGTTCTGGTAAATTTCTTTCCCGACTTCAACAAGGCGAGTAGCAATAGTTCTGCATTACTCGACGACATTTTCCCGACTGAGCTTGGCCGAGGCCCCCGGTATCCCGTATATAGTGGGGGCCTCGGCTTCACTCACATTCACTGTCACATGTTCTCTAAACTGATTGCAGTGCGGTTTACATAGCGTGAAACTGCTTGGCAAATAGATTGCAATCAGTTGCATGCAATCGATTGCCTAGTGTAATAGAGCTCTAAAGCTTTAATGCTAATGTAATATCTATGAAATACAATAATTTAAATAAAATTAAAATTAACCAGTCATTAACCATATACACAAATGTTGATGTTTCAAGACGTTAACAAATGTCTTATAGTGTCCCGTAACGAAAAATATGATAATATCTGTATATAATTATATTTTTAAAAGAGACACAAGTCGGGGCGGAAGTTTCTTGCACCGAATCCATAACTCTGGTTTAGTGTCTAGAGAAAAAATAGACATCCACTTCCCGACTTACAATTGAGGTCAAGACCGTTAGATTTTTAACTGGACATGACCCACAGCGAGGATTGTTTTCTTTCCCAGTCACACTGTATTACACTTTTAATCATATATTTTCTTTGCACATAGCACTTCATTTCCAAGTGGTAGAGAATCTGCACTACAGAGATTACATGCTCAAGTTCACAGATATGATAGACATCGAAGCTGTGTCAGAATCGAAATATCGTCATGACTTTCTAACAATTTATCTCATCTTTTACATATCTGTCGATTTCTTTCTACAGATAGAAAATTTGTAACTGTTCATTCTACCAACACTGAGCGCGCTAACATTGGCACAACGTTCACCGCTAAGACTTTTCCAACCCCTTGGGAGAAGAGTGGCAAGCCAATAATGACATCCATTCAAGAACGCGAATTGCATGCGAATTCGTTATCACTTGCCGCTAATAACTGAACAAATGGCAATTTAATTAATTAATCATTCAATTAATGTTGCAATTTACGACATACCATTGTCACGGAGCAGAAACATGTATTCATTAGAAAGTACTAACGAAGTGCGATTAGGAGAGAATGCTGGAGAACTGAGGAAAACGAGTCATACTGCTTTTGACGTGAAAAACTGGAAGAATGCAACTAGAATTGAAGCTAGGTCTATTTGGTGAGAGAGAATCATTTTATAAAGCCACAAGTTTGGTTTCGGAGAAGGAAATTTCCTTCTGCAATACACACGAAATATGTCCAGCGTAGTATTTCAATTTTTGGGTCAGAGTCACTTACTGTCGTTATTATCGGATGATTAAGGAGTAAGTAGACGATTCTGTGACTAGTTTCTATTCTTAGTACAGATTTGATAAGGAAGCGCCGATTTGCTTGCAATTACAGTGTGTTTACTACGAAACCTGGTTTATACATTTTTAAGAGGAATGTCTAGAAAAACGTTCCGTGTGCTTGAAGATTAGAATAATTTAAACCTTTGTACTTTTAATACTACTGAAGATATTTAAATGAAAATTTACCACAACATCAAGCAATTCAAGAATAATTTAATGCATATAATAGACCATAATTTTTTCAAAGACTTATTTACTAAAAATACATGTATTTCTACAGGGGCTGAATTTCCCCAATTTTTTCGTTTATTGTGATGCACTTTTCTCAGGAACCATTTTATATACATTAATGAAACATTTACTGTACATTTGTAGGGATACATTGTACAATTTCTAGCTAAAATTATAGACTAAATTGATTCATGTTTCGTTTAATTATTATTTACTTTTGAAAAGGAAACTATTCCTAAACAATTTATTACAATTATTTTTCCATCAACTAATATCCGTTTATTTGATGAAATATTATGTTTAAATTATCAAAAAAGTTTCTTACAAGAAATATAAAAAATATAGTCATAGATCAAACAGTATTTTAGAAAAGTGCACCTAACCTTTTTGCAAACAAAAAATGAGAATTCACCCGCTGAAACAAGTATTTTTTCCTTAAGAAAATAAAAAAAATACTTATTAAATGCATTAAATGATTCTCGTATACCTTCATATTTTGATAAAATTTAATTTAATTAGGCCTATTTTTATTGATATTAAAATACAAAGGTTCAAAATATGCCAATGTATAAGCGCTCTATACATCCTTTAGCTATCCAGTGTCCTTAAATGACTGAAGGTACTAATGGAAACAAAAAATATAAATAGGAACTGGAATTTCAATTACTATACCACTTTAGAGTTGACTAGCAACACAACTAAAAATAATACACTAATCACATGATGTTTAATGACATTTAATTCAAATTGAATCTATTTAACGCTGATTTGAAAAATGAAATCGTCAATTTTAACTCTCTTTATCGATTTTTTTTGCACAGGTACTCATAAATTAACTATAAGAACTTGTCGCTGACAAACTCTTTTCGTTAAGATTCACCATTTTGGAAAACAATAGTAACAAAAATAAAAATACACCTTTGATCGTATAAGTTAATACCTGTCTTAGAAACTTCCGTATACGTTATGACCTGTCTTAGGAACTTAGTACCAAAACATTCCTTGCAAGTTGAGTGCAGTCAGACATATAGATCTATTGCACTAGCATACTATATTCTGTTCATATAAACAACTCACAGTATATCCGCAACTGTGGGTGGATGACTCGTCACTACATTACAATAATACGCACAATATAGAAACAGTTCCATTACGTACTAACGTTTGCAGTGCAGTTGCGAAGTTTAATGAGCGGTTTTCAACGTGACATAAGTTAAATGGTCCAATCACAAGAAGTTGCATGCAATACATCAAACATTTTCTGGTAACCATGAAAACAAATGGAGAAACGTTTTACTAGAAATTATGTAACGTGGAAATTAATTCAATCTATAAAACGAATAGTAGTTCAGGAACGTTGTGCTATGAAAAAAAGACGCGTAGCACCCCTCTTTATATGGGAAATACACCAATGAAGATAAAACGTCTTCTTCAAAACCTGAGTCAAGTATATACAATTCTCTTTTCATATATGTACAGTATAATGTTGGTATGTTGCATTATCCCTTCAAACAGTTAAATTTCTTATAACAGTCATTCTACTGCAGTCCAGAATTGTGAAAATGACTGAAGTCGTGAGCTATGTGGAAGAACAATATTCTTAACTGGGTCTATATATACCAATCCAAGTTCCAATAATTATTAAAACACATATTAAAAGTATCCTTGAAAATAATTATGGATTGAATATGAAGTGTCACTTACGAGATGTAGTATTAGATTCACAAATCTGTTGTTCACTTGATGAAACGATAAGAAATATTACTGTAGCATATTTAGATCAGGCTGGGCACTATTAGCTCGATTGAGTCATTGCAGACCAACCCTTAACTCCCCACTCTATCTTTCCAGGCTGAGACAGTTATGTTTGGTGTGGTATTAGCGGATAGGAAGTTCAGTGACGGATTGAACAGTATCAGGCTTTTACCAACTTTCGAATATCGCTGGTCGCCTAAAATTCACCACTGATGCACAGTCTTACTCTGCGTTTGTTTATAAGGCGGTGTAAGCGAAAGGTACATGGCGGGGGTTTCTGCGTCCCTTCCACTTCCCCTCATATGCCCAGGACTGCTCTAAATAGTCACATCTTTTAACGCAGAGCGAACATTTTCCGCATACAAATATTTTTTCGAAACATAGAAAGAGAATTTCATTTGATAAACTGAAAAGGTGCATTATGAAGTGCTGTAACAAATCTGGAGACATATACAGGGTGGGCAAAATAAAACTGGCCCGAAAAATCTGTAATATTTACATGTATTTTTGATCTGTAACAATGAATATTCTTTGAAGATTAATATCTAATAACCCATTGTTGCATCGAAATCACGGTTTTCTGCATTGTCAGGGTCATTTCCGCGTCAGTCCTATACATATAAATTCATTTATTTCATATATATTTTCCGCGGGCAAGTTTTATCACTATGTATTTGATTTGTTACTTTGATACATATGCGTAAATTATTTTAGATTTAAATTTACGAATTTTACAATTTGACAATTAGTGTCTTTTTATGGCCTATTGTTTGCTTATTGTGTTTCTTGTTCTATGGTCATGGATCACTGGCACAAAGACAAGTTTTATTACCACCACAATGTACATGTTTGTTGTGCTGGTTTGTTGACGTTTAATGCTGCGTTACTACTGTCTATTCGGAAGAGGTATAGTACAAGCTGCCATAAATTATTAATACTTTCGGTACCTAGCTCCGGTTATGATCAAAATTTGAACTAGACATCTGAATGACGGATGTCTTCTTACTTTATGCATTATAGTACGGCACCACGATAATTAATTGAATGAGCGGTTTGATTTAAAAAAATGGAAAGAAACCAGAACAGTGGATATTGCTTCAAACAAATAGAACAATCTACATGAATGCCATAGTTGATTCTTTCCCTTTCAAAATAATCACAAAAATAACGCATAATTAGTCAATTTGACATATGGGAACTGAAAAACGTAACGTACAAAAGTGATTTTTTTTTTTTAAGATTTCTTTTTAGAAGGAGGTCGGTGTCTTAAAAAAATTAGCATATAGATACAAAAAGAAACGTAGAAGTCAATGACGTATTGTTGCGTGTGGAAAATAGTGTCTGTTGTGTCTATGAGTGTGAAGAAACAGGCATTATAAAATGTCTGTATTGTGAAAAGATGCTGTGTCCTAAACATTTTTTGATGAATCCGGATTATCATGTGTGAACACAACTGGCGAATTTACCCTAAATAATATCCATTTCGTCTTAAAAGCAAATGTGAAAATATTCCACTTCTAGATTTCTAGCAGAGATAAAAAAGTTAGTTTCCTCGCCTCTAGTGCTCTCTGCAAGTAGGTTCTGAGAAAACTGCGCGCAAGAACGATATACAATCCAGATTTTTGAAATTCCTGAATTTTCAGAAATAAGCTATTCCGAAACGAGAGATCTTCGCCATCGTTTTCAAGAACCTTAAATTAATTTACATTAATACTTTCAGCCAAATCAATCATGCCCTACTGAAAACCCGCCCTTATTAGTAGGGTGACCAGATTCACATCGATAGAAAAGAGGACACAAAGCTTCAAAAAGGGAGATTTTGTTAAAAACAAAGAGGACAGAAAATGTGTACTCAGATTGAGGCTTAGGCCTATATTATACTAATTACGTCAATATCTATTTTATTACAAAATATTTATGAAGAACTTAATAATAGGTCTAATGATTTTACAGTTAGTACATAGCTAAATAAGAAAGTCAAGGAAACTATAATTATTAAAGAGGACAGAAAATATCTAATTACATTTACATTCGCATCTCGATTTCTTGATTTACTAGCAACCTCTGAACAACGAACAAAGAAGAGCAAAGAACGTTATGATCGTTGGCAAAGAGTGTATTCCGTCGGTGCTGCTGCTACCTACAGGAAAATTGCTTGAAAAAGGGCTCAAATGAGATAATTTAAAAAATCAGGTATACAAGTTACGAAAAGGAGGACTATTCTTTATTGTTTTAAAATCCGCCCGGGCCCGGAAAAAGACCTAAAAAGGAGGACATGTCCGGAAAAAAAAGAGGTCTGGTCATCCTACTTATTAGTAACTTCTAAACATCCGCAAGTTTCTCTAGGTTTACTTTGACCCTCATTTCAATTCGTGAAGGATTCATTTTTAATCGTTTCCTTTAGCACGTTTCCGTTTCTCAGGACTACATTTTCGTTTTATAATCAGTACAGAGACTCTGCAACATATTGCGCCCCATAATGAACTCAAAGTGACCCAAAATCCTTATATTTCAATAAAATTTCGAAATAAAAGGGGAACGTAATTATTGAAACATCCAAACTCGTCAGAATGTACACATGAATTGGTCGCCATGACAGATTTAAGCCATTTCCAGCAATTTGATTGGCTGAAATGGTCGTGTCCCCATTTGAAACAAACTATATCGGAGATGCTCGATTATGAAATTAACCTTTTTATCGTTCACAAAAGCATGTATGTGACCGTTTCTGAAATAAAAGGACCAGAGATTTGGAAAGATTGCGAAAAAATACTGCAAGAACCGATCCTCAACTAAATTTCGATACAAATGATGTATGTCTGTCTTTGATATCAGGCTCCTCACATAATGAGGTAATCTTTGCCGCTACTACTATCAGCACTTACGTCACTTAACAGAAACCATTTTAATATTACTGTTATTCACAGAAGATTCTGCCCACGGACGTCACATAACACTAAACTTTCACCGGGTTTATTTATTGGTACGTACAGTACGTAAATACTAGAGATGAATAAAACTAACCACCGCTCTCGCTCGGTGTGTTCGTTCCATTTGTCTTTCGGGTCTCATCTCGTCATTCTCGTGCGCTTCGAGTCTCGTTCATTATTCTCGAAATAGCATTTGGTCGGCGTGGAAAGATTTCGTAACTTTGAATAACATACATCATTGAAATAAATAACATTATAAATGTTTAAATGAGACAAAAAGACAAAACAGAACAGTATCTCAGTTACCAAAATGTCCTGATTCTATTATACGATATCACCTATGATTATATAAATAGAAAAGAAAACAGTTCTCAAATAAATTTGCATTTCTAAGAGACATAAAACACAACGTTAATATCTTTTTACTTGAGATTGCACACTTGATCTCAAACATATGAAAAGAAAATTCCTAGTCTTTTAATAAGGGCCTAGTAATTAAATAAAGATTGGGGAACGGATTATTATACACTGAAAGGTAGAGATGATGTTTCAAGTAGATCAATTGATTGTCTATACATACAGGGTGTTTAAAAAATACGGGGCATAATTTCAGGTATGTATTTCCCACATGTAGACAATCAAAATAGTTCATTACAAGATGTGTCCGGAAATGCTTTATTTCCGAGTTATGGCTTTCACAACATTGAAATTCACCGGAACGTTTTTCTTTCCGCAGGTCGTTGCCGTCAAAGGAGACATTAAGAGGGCACTCTGACAGTTCATTCCGAGGCGAAGGTTACATTCAGTGTTGTGTAGGCGTTAGACTGTGCGACATGTATTCAAATCAAGAGCTGGCAGAGATACACTTCATGTACGGTAAGGCGGACGGCAATGCTGCGCTGGCTCGTCGTTTGTACCAGGAGAGGTACTCACAGCGACAATGTCCAGATCGGAAGACATTTGTACGTCTCCATTACCGTCTGTGCGAGTATGGAAAAATTAACTCTCCTAGTTTGGGAAGGGGACGACCAAGATCTACAACTCCAGAAGTACAGAAGGAGATTCTGGAGGCTGTGAACATGACTCCTTCTATCAGCACACGAAGGATAGCGTTGCAAGTCAATGTTCCTCATACGACTGTCTGGAGACTGTTGAAAGAGTATCAATTGTATCCTTATCATTTGCAACGTGTACAGGCCCTGTCACCAGCAGATTACCCTGCACGAGTTAGATTCTGTCAGTGGTTCTTGCAGCAGTGTGGTGTAAATCCGAACTTTCCTGCCTTAGTATTATTTACAGATGAAGCACAGTTCACACGAGATGGATGGCATAACAAATTTCCACAATCAGCATGTATGGGCGTATGAAAACCCACGTGCAACTGTTCCATCTCATCACCAGGTGCGGTTCTCCCTCAACATGTGGGCCGGTATCATTGGTGATCGATTAGTTGTACTTGTAAACAGACTTACGGGGCAGGCGTATACAAACTTCCTGGAAAACACCATACCTCATGTTTTAGAAGACACTCCACTGATCAATCGTCAACACATTCACTTCTTGCATGATGGCGCTCCTGCACACTTCAGTCGTACGGCTCGCCGGTACTTGGCTCGAAGGTTTCCTGATCGATGGATATGTAGAGGTGGCCCATTTGCTTGGCCTCCACGCTCACCTGATCAGAACCCTCTCGATTTCTACTTGTGGGGCCATTTAAAATCATTGGTTTATTCATCTCCGGTGCATGATTTGGAATCCCTTCGGAATCGAATTCTGTCATGTTCTGAGGACATACGCAATACTCCTGGAGTTTGGGATCGTGTTCGCAAGTCAATGAGACATCGATGTGAGGTCTGTATTCAAGCAGGAGGTGGACATTGTGTACATCTTTTGTAATGACAAGGACCTGCGGAAAGAAACACGTTCCGGTGAATTTCAATGTTGTGAAGGCCATAACTCGGAAATGAAGCATTTCCGGACACATGTTGTAATGAACTATTTTGATTGTCTACATGTGGGAAATACATACCTGAAATTATGCCCCGTATTTTTTAAACATCCTGTATAACAGTTGCCAAAGTAGATAAAAGTTTAGTCAGGTATAAACAACTGTGGGAATTAAAGGCTCCTTGACGTTCGGGACTTCGGGAGTGATCAATCTCGGGGTCTCTAAACACTCACGAGTAGTCTTTACATCAACGACGCGACGTATAGAACATTGTCGTGCGGGTTTTCGGCTTTACGAGAGCTATTAGTCTTGCTTTCTCGATCGTTGTTCATCTCTAGTAAGTACCTACATTTAACCTGCTCCAATATGATTAAATCGTGAACCGTTGTCTAATGTGTTTTTTTGGGGCTCGTGGCATCGTACCTGCTCAACACTCCTCTCCATTGAACCAACAGGTCGAATTAACTGCGTACTGTAGTTCAGTACTCGATGGAAACCTATTCCACGGTGGCTCTGTCCAGCGCAAACACGCAGAACGCACCACGGCGAGAGGACGTAATGCAAAAGACAGCGGCCGCGGTGCGGGCGGGTGGAGTTACGGGCCCTGGCACGCGTCAGCACGAGCCGGCGACCTTGTGAGGACGCCAGCGAACCTGCCTGCCTTCTGCCAAGTAGGGTCGGCGGCATTCATCATTTCAAGACGATACATTCGCAGCGTGCAGCGCATTCCTTGTTCCGTGTCTGAATACTTCACACTTACACCCTACATCCCGAGCTCATCATTCTCGCTTCACTACTGGAAACTTATTTCCCCTCTCCATCTGCTTTCTGTTCATAGCTCATGCTACCAAAAGATATAATCGGTTTTACAGTATACTCTGTTTTACTCGAAGTGAGACAAGTGGCCAACTGGCTTTGAGCTCACATATTCAATTTTCTCTGTCCCAATACTCCCTTGAATAGACTCTTCTCCATTTCCCCTCTTTCAATAATTAATATGTCTCTGTCTATTTTTTTATTTTTTTGGGGGGTTATTTTACAACGCTGTATCAACATCTCAGGTTATTTAGCGTCTGAATGATATGAAGGTGATAATGCCGGTGAAATGAGTCCGGGGTCCAGCACCGAGATTTACCCAGCATTTTCTCGTATTGAGTTGAGGGAAAACCCTGGAAAAAACTCAACCACGTAACTTGCCCCGGCCGAGAATCGAACCCGGGCCATCTGGTTTCGCAGCCAGACGCGCTGACCGTTACTCCACAGCTGTGGACGTCTCTGTCGATACATTATTTCTTACTCTGTTTTTATATAAAAATAAACTTTCCTCCGTTCAGTTTAAATGTTAGAGCAAACTTTCCCAATCGATAACAAGAGGGGTTAGGGTGTACTACTTACCACCGTAAACCTATTTGACATTATGTTCCCACAACACGTTAACGTTCTTTGTTATCCTCCCTCAGTCTAGGCTTGCTTGCAACCTAATTTTGTTCTCTTTCAAAGACGTAATTTACAATTAATATTAATATTAGAGGGGAAAAATTCGCTCCGGCGCCGGGGATCGAACCAGGATCCTTGGTTCTACGTGCCAAGCGCTCTCACCATTGAGCTACGCCGAAGTTCAATCCACAGCACTGGATCGAATCCCTCTCCTCCAGTGTTTTTCCCTTTGTGGCCTGACGCCAAGTTGGGCATGTATGTTGACATTTCAGGGGAGAGTTGGGTAGTATCAGACATCAGGTAATATCGGACAGTGAGTTTCTTTCATCTACAACCATATGATAGTACCTGAATGACATGGTTACGTTTCTGTGATGTCGCATAGAGAAACGTAACTATGTCATTCAGGTACTACCATCTGGCGGTAGATGAAAGAAACGGACTATCCGATATTACCCGATGTCCGATACTACCCAACTCTCCCCTATATTAAGTCAACTGCTATTATACAAGGAGCGCACTCAGTTGAGTGACTTGGTGGCCGGGATTCCGCAGTAATATGCATAGTCATCTGTACAGTAATATGCACTGTCGCTCGAAGAATCTACGTAAAGTTTTTTTTTTTTTTTTCTGGGGGTTCGATATTGATTGCTATTATAACAGATGTATTCTGTACGACCAAAAAATAATAATCTTTACGTAATTTACAGTTACTTTTCATTCAAGGTGATGGATATTGTGATTGCTGGGTGGTGCTGTTGTAACAATGATTATTAGAGGAGTAAAATTCGCTCCGGCGTCGGGAATCGAATCCGGATCCTTAATTCTAAGTACCAAGTGCTCCAACCACTGAGCTACGCCGAAGTTCAATCCACAGCACCGGATCGAATCCCTCTCCTCTAGTGTTTTTCCCCTTTGTGGCCTGACTCCAAGTTCGACATACATGTTGACATATCTGCAGTGCTTGGGAAAAGTGACATAAGTCAGTTTCCACAAACCTTTTTTGATAATTTATTGACAACTTACACTGGTTTATGTGAATTTGACTTTTTTCTGTATGAATTATTGTAATGGGAGAAATACTTATGCATTTTTTTCCAAGAGAGCAAATGTTCAGTAAGTTGTCAATAAATTATCAAAAAAGGTTTGTGGAAACTGACTTATGTCACTTTTCCCAAGTACTGCAGATATAATAATCATAGTTACCATAACAGATATATTCTGTAGGACCAAAAAATGATCTTTACTTAGATTCTTCGTCCAACATTGCATATTACTGTGAAATCCCGGCCACCAAGTACTCAGTTGAGTGCGCTCCTTGTATAATGGCAGTTGACTTAATATGTTATAATGTCAACATATATGTCGAACTTGGAGTGAGGCCACAAAGAAAAAACACTACAGGAGAGGAATTCTATCCGGTGCTATGGATCGAACTTCGGCGTAGCTCAGTGGTTAGAGCATTTGGTATGCAGAAATGTGTGTCGTGTTTACATGTATTTCCTAAGCGAATATGACAATGCAAGAAATGCAGAGAACACTTAAAAGTGCGGTATAAGTATAGTTGCATGAAAGCAAATGAATCCTGTTACAACATTGGACACATGGCACCGGCGTAGCTCTGTCGACTAAAACGCTTGCATGCCTTTCCAGAGTTGCGCTCGGGCGCGGGTCCGATCCCTGCTTTGGCTGATTACCTGGTTGAGTTTTTCCGAGGTTTTCTCCAACTGTAAGACGAATGTCAGGTAATCTATGGCGAATCCTCGGCCTCATCACGGACGAAAGAAGGTGCCAAACCCAATTTAGATTTTAATTTGCAGGAAGGTAAAATTTGTTTCTCATTGCGGAAAGTACTAAAAGCTGTCGTAGAGCAGAAGAGAAGATAAGAAATATTATTGGAACGTGTCGACATTATTGCCAGTCGCAACGAATTTTTAAGAACAGGAATTCTCTCATTTTTCAGCCTCATGAAATCGATGGTCACAGTGAGCTATCTTTCTTAAACACCTGATAGAGGCAGGTCCCATTTTCAGAGGAGTAGCCTGATAAGATAAGCCAAGATTTCACCCCTGACTATTTTCACTATCACAGATGATAGATGAAATGAGGGGTAGGTGGAATGATAAAGGTAGACGGAAATGCCTCGAGAAAAACTGCCTGCAATGTTTGGTTTGCACACCGTAAATTCCATCACGACCTGGCTGGGCATCATACCCGAACCCGCCAGGATGCAAGATTAGGGTGTTAGCACTTCAACCACAGACACGGCCATAGATCTTACATCAACCATCAGCATCATAGCTTTCAGATTTCGAACAAATCAAAAGTTACACTAAAATAGCCTAGGTCTATACAATATGTAGCAAGTAAATGAATTTACAAGCAAAAACATTTCACAGTTGAGTAGAAGGTATAAATGTGGAGAAAACTTCTTAATTCTGTTCTGAACCTTTTCTCTTGGTCCATCAGAGCTTTAAGATAATTAGGCAGCGTAGTGCAGACCGTACTACGTCACAGCACCCACAGCTTCACTCACCTCCTGGTGAAAACCAGGCTGAGAATTTCAACGCTCTTAATATTCCATCGCCTTCGGCGAATATAACATTCAACGGAAGTAAAAAAGACTTTTATGAAGAGAGCGTTGGTTTAAGGAAATTTGTGATGTCAAGGGAAACTGAGAACTCCGGAAAGAGACTTTTCCTCAGAGTTTGCCCACCAAAAGCAAACACTCCAGTTCGTGGCTAGAGTTAAGAAATTATATGCCCACTGTTTATAGTTTCCAAGGTCTAACTTAAGACACTTCCCGCGCTACATTAATTTGAATGTAGGAACACGTAATGGAATCTACTGATCAGATCCTCTCCCTCTTGCGGTCGACCAGTTGGCAGCGCACTAGCCTTTAACCCTAATGGCAGCAAGAGTCAAAATTTACACCTTCCAGAGTGCAGCACTGCAGAAGCAGGCATGACTGTCATGACGAAAGGAATGTCTTCAGTGGCAATGGTGTTCTTGAAGGCTCTGAAAATATGCCGACGATAATTAGCAACTGAATTTAAGTGCTTTATTTTCCTGAGGTGTCTTCAGCATATTTACTGCAAGTGGTGGCAAGATCAATCGTTCTTCAGGTCTAAGTTAACTTTCTTCCTCAGTCCTCGTGACATATCTGTCGTGAGATTTCGTCTCTTGAACGATGCCCATTTTGGAGTAGTTATTTGCAGCCCCCTGGTAGAGTGTTCCAATGTAAAGCCTTGGTTTTTCTGAACCTACGCATACGACGTGCGAGGTGCGAGGCCCGCCTCTCTCAAATCCGGACTACACGAGAGATAGTGAGTGGTTTCTATAGTTGCGAGGTGCGCAGACCTCGCATCTCGCAGTTATAGAAACCACTCACTATCTCTCGTGTAGTCCTGATTTGTGCGAGGGGGGCATCGAACCTCGCACGTCGCATGCGTTGGTTCAGAATAACCAAGGCTTTACGGACAACTCAAAATGATTCTACGATTGAAATTTGCCTATCTACAAAGGTTCGACCATAAGTAATGACAATGACTTTTTATGAAGTTAAGCGATGTTAACACTAGATGTATGTCATATGGTATCCATAGTAAATGGTTACATCAGCGAATAAAAATTATATAGAATGGACACTCAGCGAATTTTCCTGTTTTGTTTCTCTGCCGGCGTTTAGTTCCACTTTCAAGCGCTAGAGGTTAGTGTAAGCGAGCACACGCGAAGATAATAACTGAATATAAGAGTTGAGACATAGGATCCAAACATCGCCTACCTTTACCTTATTGTATAATCCAGTAACGCTTTGTTTCAAATAAATTTAAGTAAACAGCTTCTCCTTAATTCTCAGTGATAAACTAGTTGTAATAATAATTTTTTATGTTTTATATGTAATACATTATATAAAATAATATAATACCTTATAAAATTATGTATAAAATTCGTTTAATATTTGTATACAATATATAGGCATACGGTTTTACTTCTCATAGGAGTTTTGTTTTTCCATTTTCAGTGCTATCAAAGAATTACATATTTTAATTCTGCAGTGCCTGGGAAAGTGACATAAGTCAGTTTCCACAAACCTTTTTTGATAATTTATTGACAACTTAAGGAACATCTGCTCGCTTGGAAAAAGAGACATAGGTCCCATTACAATAATTCATACAGAAAAAAATCAATCGACATAAACCAGTGTAAGTTGTTAATAAATTATGAAAAAAGGTTTGTGGAAACTGACTTATGTCACTTTCCCAAGCACTGCAGAATTGTTGATGAAGTCAACGTCTCAACTCTCATTATAAAGGAACTCTAGAGTCTAGACATTACAGATAATGACGGATTTATTATTTCATCGGTCCAATTTATTTTATTTGAGTACATAATGTACCTAGATGTATTAATAATTGTATATTCCGCTGTGTCGACTGCTAACTGGTGTGATGTCAGCGCCAACTCTAGGAAAAAGCAGAATCTCACGCTCAAGCTGGTTTGAAGGACATTAAAATCAGTCCTGTTACATCAAAGGTACCCACGCGAAGTGTCCATATTTGTAATTCACTAATCGCTGGTTGCATTACTAGATGGCAGTGTGATGTATGCTTATCGCACAGAGAGCATGTGATTTCAGTTGTGAGTCGAGAGCCGCGCCGTGTATCCACAATACGAGTATGTGGTCGCATCACTACGGGGATGGCACTGTGGCATGGTTATATCACAGACAGCGATGTTACACGTAATGCGTAATGCAACAATGAGTTGACCGACGCACAGTGGTTCATTTTCCCGAATTCCTGGCAAAAACTCCAAAACTGAATCATACAGGGAGGGTTGTTTGTTGTCTTAGGTTGAAGAGAAAGGACAGAGCATGTAGACATGTATATCTTATCTCTCATCTCCAATCCTGTGCTTGTAAACACATGGCTGAAAATGCGCCTCTCTTGGACGATGCAGTTGCTGAGTTTGCGTGGTGAAAGAAAGATCGTTTTTGAAGTGTTATAAATAAGTGGTATAAGTGTGAAACTAAAAGATGAAACAGAATAAGGAAGAATATAAAACGCTCATCATCAATGTCATACAGGATGGAAGTGATGTAACTTTGTAGACTGAAGCGAGCATTAGAATACTCTAAAAAAACTATTATGCGTTTTGTACGTAATTAAATGCTTCATTTCTTAGAAAATTAGACTGAAAGCAGTCTGCGTAGCTGGTAGCAGCACATCATCGGTTCATGTACGAATGCGCACATGTACTCCGAACAGCAGCATTCTGTACCTTGGTGACGCACTAGGGTTTTCAGACTTCCGAATGACAGTAAATAACAATCCATGTTAATATTATATCTGCATGAAAACCGCCCGTATTATTTAAAAAACTGTGAAGGTACAAATAATTTCTTATCAATTTCTCCAAAGATATGAGTAAAAATCAGAATCGTGAGGATGGTACTTATCAAGTAAAACAGTATTAACATTTTGGAAAATTATTTTTTTCTGAGAAGTGTTTATTTGAGACTAATATGGTATTGAGATTTTTTGTCCTACGTTATACAAAGAGGTTAAAATCTACACCGTTGCGGTATATTACTTTCAACCTGTATATTTTAATTTAATATTTAATAATATACATCTTGATTACACAAATTTTAACACTGTATCACTTCGGAATATGTATGATAAGACTTCCTTGTGTTAAATTCTAACGTACTTTGTTTACATGTTTCGACCTTTCATGGGTCATCCTCAGAACTGATCGTTATTGGTCTTGGCGCCTCTTGTTTTGTTTCCTGTGAGGATGTGTTCGTGTGGTATAATGTAGAGTCAAAGAGTGTGTGTGTTCTGAAATTGAGTTATATGTTGAGAATTTCGTTGGGGTGTGTTTTCGTGTGTCTGTATATTTCATATTGTTCTAGTGTGTTTAGTTTCTGGCTTTTTGGTTGGATGTGTAATATTTCCATGCCTGTGTTGATGTCTCTGTGGGTGTGGTTAGTATTTGTGATTTGTTCTGCATATGTAGAGGTGTTTTGTAATTTTTTTATGGCTGTGATGTGTTCTTTGTAACGTGTTTGAAATGATCTGCCTGTCTGTCTTATGTAGAAGTTGTTGCAGGTGTTACATTCAAGAAATTAAATTACAACATCGCATACAGAACAAATAACACTATACAAAAACATCTCAACACATAAACAACTCAAACAAACAAATACAACCACACAGGCGTATACAAACTCAAATGCAACACCTGCAACATCTTCTACATAGGACAGACAGGCAGATCATTTCAAACACGTTACAAAGAACACATCACAGCCATAACAAAATTACAAAACACCTCCACAAATGCAGAACACATCACAAATGCTAACCACACGCACATATACATCAACACAGGCATGGAAATATTACACATCCAACCAAAAAGCCAGAAACTAAACACACTAGAACAATATGAAATATACAGACACACGAAAACATACCCCAACGAAATTCTCAACACACAACTCAATTTCAGAACACACACACTCTTTGACTCTACATTATACCACACGAACACACCCTCACAGGAAACAAAACAAGAGGCGCCAAAACCAACATCGATCAGTTCAGAGGATGACCCATAAAAGGTCGAAACATGTAAACAAGGTACGTTAGTATTTAACACAAGAAAGTCTTATTATACATATTTCGATTTAATAATAATCAGAACACATATACAGAGTCTCGCATTTATCTTCTTCACCTATTATAACTTTTTTGTTTGATAGGTATTGGAATTTTTGTTTTTGAGCGTTATGTTAGAACGAGGGGCTAACATGAGTTTGGAGATTTGGTGCATGTAACTACATTATGGTACAAGGTACATGTGACGTCATCAATTTTTCAAATAGCACTACATACTTTAATCATGTTGCATTGATTACACACATTAAGATGAGTTCAAAAATGTATCACAATGTCACCTTCCTAATCAATAACAACAACAAAACGAAACAAAATCGTACATCCAATATGATAATTTTATGCTTTGAAAGTCACAGAAGATGTTCCAAATGGTGACCATTCACATTAATGCACATTCGAAGGCGTTCCCCGAAAGACCATATGACAGCCCGGCATGTTGCTGGTTGAATGGACACACAAGCTTGTCGAATGCGTTGCTGCATGTCGTCTGGTGTTGTCAGAATGTTCTGGTACACACTGTCCTTTAGATTTCCTCACAGAAAGAAGTCGAATAGCGACAGGTGCGGAGAACATGCAGACCACTGTACGTGGATTGTGATGTCGTCAATTGCTGTGGTTTGTTTACATGTTAAGACAGCAAGCACACAACACACGACGTGTACGGACGTCAGTCGTCTTTCGTTTTGTGTAAGTTAATGCACAAGAAGAATGCACCACAATAAACGGCACATTCTGATGGCATTCAGTTTGCATTTTGTTGTTGATATTGATTGGGAAGGTTGCATTGTGATACATTTTTGAACTCGTCTTAATGTGTGTAATCAATGTAACATGATTAAAGTATGTAGCGCTATTTGAAAAATTGATGACGTCGCGTGTATCTTATACCATACAACGTATTCCGAATCTCACCGGTCCGGTGGCATCAATGACGTCACGTTGCAGCGAAATAAGGAACAAAACTTCTGTAAGGATCGATGCTGTCATGGCGACTGTACAAGTTGTTTTCTGTGCTACGATAGCAAAATTTTGCGAAATTTTCGTACTCCCATCTCGTTCAAAGAAAAGATAGCATAAACAATTTATTTCTTGAACCAGTAGTAATAACTGGTCCGTTGACATGTTCGCTCACAAGCCATTAACATATTGTTTTTACATTGTGCTCATTACAAGCAATACAGCAGAACTAAAGCAGAACACACCGCTATGACACAACAGTGCACGATGTTATTCGTCTGCTAATTCCCGCCCTATACAAGAACCAATCAGATTCACTGATGGCGGCTGATGGAGACTGCCACCACCTCTGCAAGTTGATGGCACCGGTGCGACACCGGTGGAGCATCAATGACGTCATCGGTGGAATTCGGAACACCGTGATGCCATCGGATTGCTCACCGGTGAGATTCGGAATACGCTCATAATGTAGTTACATGCACCAAATCTCTACACTCATGTTAGCCCCCTAGTTCTAACATAACTCTCAAAAACAAAAATTCCAATATCTATCCAAACAAAAAAAGTTATAATAGGCGCATAAAGCCACCGGCGTGGCTCAGTCGGTTAAGGCGCTTGCCTGCCGGTCTGAAGTTGCGTTCGGGCGCGGGTTCGATCCCCGCTTGGGCTGATTACCTGGTTGGGTTTTTTCCGAAGTTTTTCCCAACCGTAATGTAAATGCAAGGTAATCTATGGTGAATTCTCGGCCTCATCTCGCCAAATATCATCTCGCTATCACCAATCTCATCGACGCTAAATAACCTAGTAGTTGATACAGCGTCGTTAAATAACCAACTAAAATAAAATAGGTGCACAGGATAAATGGGACACCCTCTATAAATATTCCAACATTACATAACATTATCCAACAATCAGTTCAAAAGCCATATACTCCGACAAAAATAAAAATATACAATGAATGTTACTTGTTAAGAACTTCTAAATTATGCTATTTTAGTCGTGGTCACATGTCCTTTTACGCTTATAAAAGTGCATGAAGTCTCATTCTATATTAAGATAAGTATTTTTTTGAAAAGAGAGACTGATATGAGACAAAATGCTTGTTGATGCAATATGCAAGCATTTACGAAGTCACTCACTGTCAAAAACACAATCAGTTGTAATTTCTAATTACGATTTTATATGGTGTTAAACAAGACTTTAATATCATAAGTCGACCTGTAGGCAAGAATATGAAGACGTACGTCGTTCAAGAAGTCACATTCCAATCTCATTAAAGAAGTGACTTCAGAGGTGAAGGAATGTGAAGAGTTTAATATCCTAAGATCAGAACAGGTTGTCAATTGCAGAACACCTTTCAGGTTTCTCAGAGACATATGCAGAACATAAACACTCTGCCACATTATGGTGATGACATCAGCGTTACCATTTCGACCAATAACGCCGGACATCAGTCCTTACAGGTTTAGTGTTACGAGGTAACTCGTACAATTAATTTCTTAAGAAACCACGAAGTAGCGAGTTCGAAAATGTAATGTAATCCCAGGCTGTAAAAATGAGTGAACTGATGAACAGACTGAGCGACGTGTTGTTTTCGGAGTCACGAACTCGCAATCTAAAGTTGGAAGCTTACTTAAGTAAGAATATGCTACTCTTATTTCAGTTTTAACGCCAGAAGTTACAAATGAGAAGACGGTAAGAGAGAAAGAAGGACAAAACAAGGAAAGGAAAATTAGTAACAGAGAAAGCGAGACTAAGAAGAAAGACAGAAGGGTCACATAAATCTATAAACAACACAATAAGAAAAAGATAGGAAGAGGGAAGCAACAATAAAAGAAAAGGAAAGTAAGGAACAAGTAAAACTGAAAGAAAAAGAACGGAAGGGAAAAGTAAAACTGAAAGGAAAGAAAAGCAAAGGATAAACAACACAGAGAGAAGTTAATGGAAGGAACAAGCAACACTGAAAGAAAAGGAAAGAAAGGGACAAGAAAGCTTGAAAGAAAAGGGAAGGAACAAGAAACCACTATTGAAAGGAAGGGACAAGCAACACTAAAAGAAAGGGAAAGTAAGGGACAAGTAACAGTGAAAGAAAAGGAAAGTAAGGGACAAGCAACACTGCAAGAAAAGGAAAGTAAGGGACAAGCAACTTGCAAGAAAAGGAAAGTTAGGGACAAGCAACACTGAAAGAAAAGGAAAGTAAGAGACAAGCAACACCAAAAGAAGGAAAGTAAGGGAAAAGCAAACTGAAAGAAAAGGACAAGGAAGACTGAAAGAAAAGGAAAGTAAGGAACAAGCAACACTAAAAGGAAAGGAACGTAAGGGACAAGCAACACTGAAAGAAAAAGAAAGTAAGGGACAAGCAACACCAAAAGAAGAAAAGTACGGGAATACAAACTGAAAGAAAAGGACAAGCAACACTGAAAGAAAAGGAAAGTAAGGGAAAAGCAACACTGAAAAAAAGAAAGTGAGGGAAAAGCAAACTGAAAGAAAAGGACAAGCAACACTGAAAGAAAAGGAAAGTAAGGAACAAGCAACACTGAAAAAAGAAAGTAAGGGACAAGCAACACCAAAAAGGAAAATAAGGGAAAAGCAACACTGAAAGGAAAGGAAAGTAAGGGACAAGCAACACTGAAACAAAAGGAAAGTAAGGGAAAGCAACACTGAAAGGAAAGGAAAGTAAGGAACAAGCAACACTGAAAGAGAAGGAAAGTAAGGGTAAGCAACACCAATAAAAAGAAAGTAAGGGATAAGTTACAGCAAAAGAAGGAAAGTAAGAAAAATCAACACTGAAAGAACAGGAAAGTAAGAGACAAACAACATTGAAAGAAAATGAAATAAGGGATAAATAACACTGAAAGAAAAGAAAAGGAACAAAAAAATTGAAAGAAAATGAAGAAAACAGACAAGCGAAATGGAGAGGAGAGGAGAGGAGAGGAGAGGAGAGGAGAGGAGAGGAGAGGAGAGGAGAGGAGAGGAGAGGAGAGGAGAGGAGAGGAGAGGAGAGGAGAGGAGAGAATTGTCAAGCTAAGTTTAAATAAATGGAAAAGAGCAATTAACACTACAAGGAAGGAAAACGGAACACTGAAAACACTGAAAGAAAGGAAGAAACAAGCGACATTAAGAGAAAGGCAACAACAAGGAACACTGAAAGCGAGAAAGAAAGAACGAAAGAAAGAAAGAAAGAAAGAAAGAAAGAAAGAAAGAAAGAAAGAAAAGAAACATTACAAGAAAAGCATAAGAAATAAACAGTGAAAGAAACAAAGAGCAACAAATAGTAGAAGTAATGAGAAGGAACACTTAAAGAAAGGAAGAAACAAGTAACACTCAAGGAAAGGAAGAGAGAAGGAGAACTAGAAAAAGGAACACTGAAAGAATAGGAAGGAACAAGAAACATTAAAAGAAAGGAACACTGAAAGAAAAGGAAGGAACAAGGAACACTAAAAGAGAGGAACAATGAACACTTAAATAACTGAAAAACAAGGAACACTGAAGGAATGAAAGGTAAAAGTAATATGGAAGCAAGAAGGGTGATGGACAGAAGGCAAGAAAAATTGAAAGAAAAAACAATTAGTTCGAAATAAACTAACGTCTTCAAAGAAAGAAGAAATGAAGATAGATATAAAAGAATAATTATGAAATGTGTATGTGGGAGAAATTTAAATATGGAATAATAAACACTCCATCATTGCACTGAGTAACTCAGTGAAGTGCAGTTGAATGTGATCCTGCAAAACAAAGCAAGGAACCACAGTGAGTGGGATCCGAATAAATTTCAAATTTCGGAAATGGAAATTATTTATAATATGACCGAAAAAAGGACTCCATTAGAACGTTTCCAACTGATTGAATGGTTTTATGCCATTAAAATGAATTTACTTATTTGTATGTATTATATTTTATAGCTCAACTGATGAATAATCGTTTGGGTTTGTAAATATAATAATCTGATTGGCTATGTACTGTATATTTTTAGTAGAGCCATCGATGTAGCTCAGTCGGCAGACTCGCTGGCCTGCTGATCCGGAGCTGCGCTCAACCTTGGGTTGGATCCCACTTTTGGTCTCATTGATTGGTTTCTTCCGAGGTTTTCCCCAGCCGCGGGACTGATGCCGGATGGTGTATGGCGAGTCTTTGGCCTCACTTCATTTCACTCCCGTTTGGTCTGATTACCTAGTTGGTTTTTTCCGAGGTTTTCCCCAACCATAAGGCAAATGCCAGGTAACCTTTTAGCGAATCCTCGGGCCTCATCTCATCTCACTACATCTCGCCAAAAAATTGTAAAGAATTGTATAAAATTGCGAAATTGTGAAATTGTAAAAAAATTCTAAAAGTTGTTATTGTAATCTTGTAAAATTTTGACTTGTTCCACATCTTAAAGCTTCATTGCTAATGCAAGCTCTATGGAATATAATAGATGAAATGAAATGAAAAATGTCCAAATTTTCAGTTCAATTCTGGTTACGAGAAATATAACACGTCGGCCTATGAAAACTATGCAGGTGAGAGTTTCTGGGTTTCTGAACACGCATGTGTACGCATGAAGAGAACTAGCTGCTATATACTTTGGAAAAAGGTTAAATAAGAGAGAAACAAGCTATGAAAGAATTAGTGACATGCGGATTGTGAGTGAGTTGTTATTGAAGTCATTCACGGAAACAGCATTCCACTTGTGGAAGGACTTCGCTAAAGAATGGGGAAATAGAGATTGCTGGAGTTGTTGCTGATGGACCTTGATGAGGTCGTCCAGAACGCAGGATACCCCGATTATGGACCCATCACTCACACGCGAAGCCCACTCATTAAAGAACTCCAGCCGTCCCCGCACCCCTCCCGCATGGGCGTGCACGAAGAAACATCCCGCGGCTAAACTCGCCATCTGATAGGAGTTCGGCCATTCTTCTCCAAGTTATTGTAAATTAAAGCAATCGGAATATCGTACCTTACCGACCCGGAGATAAAGATTACCGCATCTATTAACGGATGTCGAGAAAATTAGGCAAAACCCTCCTAGAAGAGGAGGGATGTGCTGATTCTGGTGTCAGGATAGTTTGCACACCATTATACACAACTGGTCCATTTGTATGAGCGAGACTGAAATAGACGAGATAGTGTTTCACGGCTGCAGGTGAATGCCCTTCTGCAGCCCGTATAAATAGGACCGGGTTGCATGCGTCCGAGATCCGTGCATCCTCAGTGTCTTTAGCGACTTCAGCTTTTTAGAATAGAATGGCCGGAAGATGGTCCTCACTGAGGTAACAAACCACATTTCCTCAGAAAATACGAGCGGTGACAATTCTGCGTAGTCAGCTTTGGGACATAAATAGAAACCAAACTTATATATTACCATGTTGAAAACGAAAGTTCTAGTCGTTCTTTTTTATTATTTTATTGGGTTATTTTACGACGCTGTATCAACATCTACGTTATTTAGCGTCTGAATGAAATGAAGATGATAATGCCGGTGAAATGAGTCCGGGGTCCAGCACCGAAAGTTACCCAGCATTTGCTCGTATTGGGTTGAGGGAAAACCCCGGAAAAACCTCAACCAGGTAACTTGCCCCGACCGAGATTCGAACCCGGGCCACCTGGTTTCGCGGCCAGACGCGCTGACCGTTACTCCACAGGTGTGGGCTCGTTCTTCTTAATGCTTTCAAAAATAGAGATGAGATTTCTAAGAACACCTGAGTAAAATAACCTGAAAATATTCTCCATATCACAGATAATGATTGTACCGAAGGAGATAGATATATTTTCATAAGCTTTGCACGTTATGCAACAATTAAATACCTTTATAATGTCCCGAATAATATTTTATTCATAGTTTATCTTCCTGAGCCATTATTAAAAAATAACCTCGAAAGTCGGATGTATGCACATAGCCTATATTATTTGTACACTCATTTTCAAAGTACATGAATGTGTATGCAAATAATTGATGTCAATTATATTTTGGGGGCGTATTCCTATTCCTAACAACAAAGCAGTGAAAAACTTTCATATAAATATTGGTTTTGAAAATGCTTAGTTTCAGAGTTACGCTATTTTATTGCTAATAAATAAACTCACATTACAAATGTGACACTAAGTAATTTATTACAAAAAGAATTTACTACAAAAAATTATTACAAAAATTGTTCAAAGTGGCCTTCTCCTCTGTCAATGCAGCCCCTGAGTCAGCGTCCCATGCTTGAAAACGCCTGGAGCATTTCGTATTTGTTAAAATCCATTTAGGATACACTCTCAGAACGTCAACATTAGATAGAACAGTTGCATAATCGATGTCCCCAGAAATAAAAATCTGGTGATCGGACAGGCCATTCAATGATCCTCCTCGATAACTCCATCTTTGCGGAAAACGGCGATTCAAATGACGAAAACTCTAAGATTAAAGTGAGCTGGAGCGCTATTATGCAAGTACCACAATCAGCGGCTAGCATTTGGAGGTACATTAGCGTTCAAAGATACCTGATCCCTACTAATCGATAGTGATCGATAACTTCTTCATGCAAGTAAGGCTTCTTTAGTTATTATTTCCATGAATAGATGGCGAAGATGATAGTGTTGCCAATAGAACATAAACATACCCACATTACAGAATTCAAAATGTCATCCCCATCTAATGATTCTAAAAACCACTAGGTTTAGGGGGAATCCGCTGATACTGTCAATTGTGAGAATAATTTATACTTAATCTGCATCACCATTTTGCCCAAAACTTTTTTTATCCGTCTCAATGAAAGTGTCACCAATTGAGAACTAGGAGAATTATTTCAAAATTTGTCAATTTGTCATATCTTTGGTTCTGACATCCCGTGGTTAGAAAGTTCGCTAACACGATCAGAAAATTGTAGGTCAGATATCTTTGAACGCCAGTAGGTCAGATATAGCTAGGGGAGAGTCGGGTAGTATCGGACATCGGGTAATATCGGACAGCGAGTTTCTTTCATCTACCACACGATGATAGTACCTGATTGACATGGTTACGTTTCTGTGATGTCGCATAGAGAAACGTAACCATGTCATTCAGGTACTACCATATGGTGGTAGATGAAAAAAACGCACTGTCCGATACTACCCGATGTCCGATACTACCCGACTCTCCCCTATAGTTTTCACGTAAAAAATGAGAGTGAAATAAATATGAAGGGTTCAGAGCCATAGTGGGCTAAGAGTCATATATTAAAAACGAAGAAAACAGGGGTTAAAATTAAGTGATTACCATAATTCCATGAAACATATAGAAAGTAATACGAAGCATGCACATTAAAACTAAATGATATGTCAATCTTCATTAAGGTATGGTATTCACTTAACTTTAACCCTTGCTTCTCCGTTTTTAATAAATGGCACTTGAACCCTTCATATATATATACTTGCTACTTCTTGGAATTGTTACATATGGCTAACTCTACATGACTTCTCTGTAACTACCCAATGCTCCTTTCACCTCATTCTAATTTTTCCCACCAGAAAACAATAATAATGTCCAACTCTGAAAACATTGTCGATGTACTCATACTTCAGTTTTTTTAAGCTTTTGTCAAGCAACTTAATGAGTCAATAACTTGGAACACAAAATCACCTACATGGTAGAAAGTATGATTAACTGCGTACTTACTAACAAGTTTACGAGTATGCAGTTAATGACTCCAGTTCACCGTAGTTCGGCCACGTGTTCTCGTTTCTAAGTTTTACAGTGCATAAAACGGCGACACGGCAAACACTTACAAGAGTACAACATGAGAGACGAAATGGAAACACAGGGGTTAGGAAAGTAGACATTGTGAAAACAATGCTAAGCGAACGTTCGTACATCGAGATCAATTTGCAACTGAACTGTTTTCTTCTTTTTGTCCTTTTTCCACATTCAATAATCGTAATTATGCTATAATTTGTGTCTCCATATAAATGCATTTAAGTCACTTAACTATTCTTTCTTTAGTTTGTGTATTGAAAAATTCACAGTCCATATGATGGATGGCACAAACACATAGAAAGTATATGTACTAAATTGTCGAGGGTAATTTTTGCTTTTAGGAAGTTATGGCCATTGGTTTCAACAGAAACTCTCAGACAGGTATATTTTGCACTGTTTGAATCTCACATTAACTATGGAATTCATATATGGGGAAGTGCAACAGGAGTCAATAGCATCCTATTACTACAAAAAAGAGCACTGAGGGTAATATTCATAAAAATACCAAGAAATCATATAGACCACTATTTCCAGAGTTAAAAGTAATGTCAGTTTACAATTTATTCATTTACAGAACCTCGATATTCTTAAGATCCAACATAGATCTTTATCAGACAAGATCAGATATACATTCCTTCAACACTAGAAATAAAGATAAATTAGATTACACAAGGTGCAGATTGAGCGTGAACTCAAATATTTGCATTTTTAATGGCATAAATATATTTAATAAACTACCACTGGAGGCGAGAAAGATGCCAATAAATAGGTTTAAGTCCTGCATACATAGATGGTTGCTGAACAGACCTTTCTATTCAATGAATGAATTCATGGAGTGTGATGTAAATATTGTATTTTAGAAATGTAACCCTTTCCTTAGATTTTAATTTTTCTCTATGTATTTTAATTATTCCTTTTGTCCTTATATAAATGTGTTAACATACATCATACTCTGTTCATTTCTCAGTGTTTGTTTATTTAACAGTATATGTTTATTTGCTTATAATTATTTCTTTATTTGTCTATATTTATTTGTGCTAAGTTTATTTGTTTGTGCATGTGTGCGTGTGTATATTATCGAACCTGACGATGTCATATCCAGGCCTTGTACACTGGTTTCTGACAAATAAATATTATTATTATTATTATTATTATTATTATTATTATTATTATTATTATTATTATACAAGGAACTAAGGAAAAACGACTTTTGCACAAGAATATGGCCATGAAAGTTAAGTCTCACTCCAAGTTTACAGTTTTCAATTACCTTTTGTTCGGTTATTATTGTTGGTAATGTTTAAATTTAATTCCTCTAATTTCATTACCTTATTGTACAATTCTACAAACATCTATTTATGTGCCACGTTTCGAAATCCGAGTCTTTTAAACACGAGCCTTGATGAGGCGAAACTGCTATTTCTTATATTAAAGAATTTTAAATAAATCTACAACTCAATTTCTTTCTTGTTCACAAAGTCCTCGAAACAATAAAACTGCTGTATATTCACAGCGAGATATGAATATGGGTTCAAATGCTCACAAAAGGAAAGGTGCACTCATCCAAATATGCTTTCACATATTAAAATTGTTCTGTGTGTTCACACTTTTGGTCTCACGACATACCCATCTATTCAATAGTCCATTTCGCTCTATACCCGGCGAAGCAAACCAAGGATGATTCTGGCGATATAAGCTGCGTTGTGTTGTCGCAGATACTGGAAGTCCTCTGGTAGCTAGATTCTTTTTTTCACATAACCCCACATGAAGAAGTCACATGGGATCAAGTCTGGTGGCCTCGGTGGACAGCGTGCGAGTGCCTCGTCATGTGCCGAGACACGGCCAATCCAGCGATGTGGTAATTGCCAGTTTAAGTACGCACGAATATCAATGCACACTCACAACGGCCTCACTACGAGTGAATACAAGGAAGTATGTTTTCGAAGGAAGTGTCAACGTCATTTTGGAGTGCATTTTTTTCATTTTATAAGCAATCTAGTGAATGTTTATATCTCGCTGTGAAAATACATCCCTTGTAATGTTTCAAGGACTTTGTGAACGCGGGACTAACGACACTGATAATCTGTCGTGGATGAATTACTACTATAGCATATGCGTGAGAACTAAAAGAAAATAATATCAAAGTTGATTTTTATCAATTAAATAACTACGCTGATTGTGTAAAGTTTTCTATCGTCAATGGAATTAAAGATAGATGGTATTTTGACGACATAAGATAGACGATTCGCAAACATTTACAAAAAATTCGTCTGATAATTGAGAAAATCTTACGTTTTAGCACTGCTGTTGATGAATTACATGGTCTTAACAAAATTTTTCTATCAAATATGGCTGCATGGTTTGAATCTAATGGTTTCTTGCTTAATGATAACAAGACTATTAATATAAGTTTAGCTTAAATAATCAAATTGATAAAAAAATTCTAAACTATACGAAATTTATATGGCTCTTCATAGAATATTATTTAACATGGAAGAAAAAAACATTTATTATATTTATACAAAGTTATCGCCACTTATCTATGTAAATATCTTTCTAATTCTTGTACTAATAGCGAGAACTTAACTTGCGTCATTCACTCAAACGTCCCCATCACTGGGCGACGCACCAAAGCTTGTAGTTCTTCCAGCCGCCATGAAGGCATTGCGCCTTTCGTGGACCACAGGAGGCGAATTAAATAACACTCTATTATGATTAATAATGAATTAATAGTGAAATGCCAGTAGGGAAAATGAAATACTCCGTGAAAATGTAACACGAAATCCAGTTGGACCCATCAGGACTCGAACTCGGATTAACATCGTGGAAAGCCGATGCGCAAGCGTTTCGGCTAAGGGTGTGCCGCCTATCTACTCTATCTACCTATCTGTCTAAAATACCCATCTACCTAACTAAAATATTCATCTATCTACACACATTATATATACATATATATACAGTATATACTTATGTAAATAGGCTATCTACCTACCTACGTAAATATAGACGTTCACATCTATCTGCTTACATAAGTAGTCATCTATATTCTTATATGTACAGGAACATCATTTTATTTTTACTTCAATTTTTATTGTACCTGAGATTATTAGTGTATTTCACTCCCACCCCCTCTACTAGTAAACTTCCAACTGTTCTCCACACAGAACCAAGCGCATACAGTCAAAGTCGCCTTACGGTCATAGTAAATAGTACTGAGTTTGTGAGTATAGTACGTTCCAGAAATATGTTCACGTTTTCCAGTGACGAAAGAGCGTTCAATATTGAATCATATTCTCGCACAGGTACTCTCGTCCGTTTGCCTATGTCGCATCCCGATTTCCCCCATCCATTTCTGCACACCCCTCTGTAAAGGCTAATGGTTGGGCTGTCTTAGATCTTTTCTGAAAACATTAGGAACTGGAAGTCTACGTAATATTATGCAACTGTTTAAAATAACTAAAATAAAAGGCCTCGTTAAGTATTAACTGTCACGTGACTTCCCTCCTTTCTACGACCCTGCAAAAAACCACTTGGACGGACAGTAGATATCATGTCTGAATAATTTTATCTTTTCGGATCGGGCAGAAGTGAAGATTGAATTTACAATACGTAAGGTACTCCTTTATAGAGTAGGTACAGAATTATTTCAACATGAGTTACTAGTACAAAGGACGAAACTGGTAATTGGAATTAGGTACAATAGTCTATACTGCGATAATATGCAAAAAAGAACTGAAGCCTGTATCGAAATGAACGGTCACCATTTTCAAAATTGTGTTTAAATGTCCATATTATAATTATTTTTCAATTTAACTTCATTCTCTATATTGTACGCTAATGTGCTGTAGACAGTATAATGTACACTGCATAATGAATACGTCCGAATGGATAGCTCAATTCGTGAGTAAAAACACTTATTGTTAATACAGTACTGTATTTTGATTAAACAAAAACACAATGAATATTATAGAACTCAAAATCGCGATATTTCCTACTTTACGTAAATGGATGGACTACTTTTCTTCCCTCCTATACCTTGTAAAGTGATTTGTTTGTATTTTACGCAGTATCATCGAACTCCAGTCGTGGAAAGGAGTAGCAAACGGTGTTTTCTGTTCTCAACCGTTAATCCAAAGATATAGCCAGGTTAATATTAGGAATGTTAGTAAAAATAAAATGACGTCTCTGTATAAGTAAATATTCATGTATCTATGTAAATATCCATCTAGCGTCCATCCACCCACCCACCTAATATAATGAATTGAATTCCTTCATAATTAAACGAACTCATTAATTTAATTAATTCATTCATTCATCCATTCATTCACTCATACAATTTAACTCATTCATTCACTCATTTAATTCACTAACTCATCCATTCATTTAATTCACTCACTCATTCATTTATTTAATTAATTCATTCATTTCATTCATTCAATCGCTCATTCATGCATTCATTTAATTCACTCATTCATTCATTCATTCATTCATTTAATTCGCTTATTCAGGCACTCAATCCATTCAATTGATCCAGTCATCAAAAATTGTTCATAAAAAGATCATGTTAGAAACAATTCATTCGATTTTATTTAGACACGTCGAAAACACGTACGCCCTATTTACTCTATAGCATCTCAGCACTGTAATGGGAAAGTAAATCTGCAGATTCTCGAGAGCAATGTTGGCTGCAAGGTGAGTTCATCGCGTCCCACCTCACAGTACGTGCTTACAGCGTTACTGTGTGTTTAGCTTAATCGAATGTTGTTAATGTACCGCACGAGGAATGAAAAGAGGTTAAACACTAAAGCAGGCAGGTCAAGTTTGTGACCTTGAGAACGTGTCGTGTTGATGGAACATGGCCAGCAGTGCAGAAGTTTAAGTCTACGCTCATAAGCGCCTTTCACCTTAAAGGGGCGACTATTAAAATATGAATTTCAAAAAGATTACGTATTCTTCATTATACGTTTTATAAAGTTCCATATTATTAGTTATAGTTAATTTCATTGACATATAATGTAAGAAACAGAAATAATCCCCACCGTAAAGTATTTGGCTTAAATAAACATGTAATTTTAGTTGGTTATTGAACAATGCTATATCAAATATACAGACTTTTATGGTGCGCGATAAAAAGGGTGCGTCATATATTGCAAGTTTTCATTAAAATAACAGCAAAGTATGAAATAAGGACCAGTATCATTATCAGACTTAGGATCCGGGACAATTCAGCAGCCAATGTACGCACAACTTCACTATAGAGTTCCTTGAACATAGTAGACAGACATACTATGCATGTAAACAACGACGTCAATGTGCTGCGTTATATTCTACTGTTAATAGTACAATCTAGAGGCGGTGGAAAATGAAGTAGGATACATACTTCACAAGTTTCGATTTCCCTTGGCGACGTTGAATGCGTTAGCGTTACAATGAACAACCATGTACACTTGCAACTAATTCGGAAAAACTATTCACTATGAATTAAAAATGCACTGTGATAGTCTGAGTTCATTTCGTAGAGAGAGACGGAAGAATACTGTATAGTGAGGATCACGTAAGAGTAGTTCCTAAAAGTCTAATTTGGCCGTCTCTTCAGTGTTGCCAACTCATACTAGATATCACCAAAGAGGGTAAATCACAATGCTACGTACTGAAATAATAATAATAATAATAATAATAATAATAATAATAATAATAATAATAGTCAACACCTCTGGAGTAACGGTTAGCGCGTCTGGCCGAGAAACCAGGTGGCTCGGGTTACCTGGTCGGGGCAAGTTACCTGGTTGAGGTTTTCTCCGGGGTTTTTCCTCAACCCAATATGAGTAAATGCTGGGTAACTTTCGGTGCTGGACCCCGGACTCATTTCACCGGCATTATTAACTTCATCTCATCCAGACGTTAATAACCTAAGATGTTGATAAAGCGTCATAAAATAACTTACTAAAACAAATAAAATAATAATAAAATAAAATAAAATAATAATAATAATAATAATAATAATAATAAAGCGTTAACAAATAACAATGTCTTGCTTATTTACCACATCTCATCTTTATGTTACAAGGTGCTTCCTAAACACTTCAATAATTTATTTATGAAATAGTATCTTTTCCTCCTGGACTTCTCGCATATTATGTTGGTAATTAGGATTAGTATGATGTAATATTACAAATTTATTTTGTCTGCCGACATGAAATTCACTGCTTTGACTAAACAGTTTACGATTCATAAGACCTAACCTAAAAATGTATTTACTTATTTGCATTTTCATTAGTTTGCTTTACTGTAAACCGAATTCACTGCTGCCAACATAACAGAAAATAAGTGGCAGTTGTAATATTTATCAGTACCCGAAATTCGAAACGAAGTTGGTAAAAGAAAATTCAATCTGGGAGCTAGAAAATCACTATAATCCACTAGTATATTTAGTAATAGTGGAAAAATGGTTAGGTTTCACCTTTAGGGTATTAAGTAAGCTGATTCGAACTATAATTCTGATCACGAACCGGATTGTACACTATCGCACAGGTAAACAAAACTCAATGCGCCACCTCGCTCCATCTGTACTCCGTTGCATTGTAACTTCACTTCATTCTTAAGTTGTCTCGGATCCTAAGCCTGATCATTATGATGTGCTGGAAATCTGACGTTCTACATAATTATGGAAGAGGATAGATATATGCCTTTTATACCGCCGGAATAAGTACACTTTCTTATATTCATATGGAGATCATAACTCAAAATCACTAATTTCTGACTTACGCCCTCTTTATCACACATCTTAGATTTAGAGTCGATAGATCAGCAATAGCGTGATGGTATTGGACCATAGACTACTTGACATTCGACTTACGGTTAGGAAAAGGTTCGTAAAAAATCCAACCAGTTAATCAACCCAAAGGGGGAATCGAAGTAAAGCGCAACCAGATACACATATGAAGGGTTCAGAGCCATAGTGGGCCAAGCACCATTTACTGAAAACGGAGAAAACAAGGGTTAAAGTTAAGTGGATACCAGAACTCAATGAAACATGCAGCAAGTAATGTAAAGTATACATATTAATACTAAATGATATGTCACTCTTCATTAAATTAAGATATTCAATTAGCTTTAACTCCTGTTTTCTCCTTTTTTAATAAATGGCGCTTGGCCCACTATGGCTCTGAACCCTTATTGTAATAGTTTCCAATATAGATGTTATATGTTTACTAAAATCGCCTTTTAAATTTCATATGATAGACTGCAACAGTAATATCTTTATCTGTCTTCAAACACAAGAAACAGCCAACTCTATGCCTGACAAGATAATTACACGGGTAACGTTAATGTATTCATTTGTGGACAGTAATTAATTAATAAGTGTAACAGAGATTATAATAAAATTGGTCTTGTGGTAATTATATATAATTACACGATTGGTCATTAAGGAACATTACAATGATTATGACTACAAACTAACTTACTCATTTTTTTTAATATCAGCAAGAATAAACAGTTCGGCCTACAGTATGTTTAATATTACAATAGGCAACTGTTATTGTTTCCATTCACTTCAAGGAAAGACTATTCTAATTCTTTCACAAATTATTGGACAGAGGAAGTTTTTCGTCTAAATGTTTTCTTCCGCCACATGGCATGATGTATACAACAATTTAAAACAAAACTCTACAGAAATATTTTGGGCTTTGGGATGGTGCACTGAATCAAATCTCTCTTACGTGGTACCTATTAGGTTACGTCCATTAATCTCTCTCTCTTCAATTTATATATACTCTACCAATAGAATGACGACAAGGTGAGTGAGATAAACAGACTACTGGCTTGGAGCTCACATATTAGATCTTTACCTATTGAAACAGTCTATACATGATCTTATTGCAATTATATTTCTAAGAAATAAGAATAATAGTAATAAAGTGTGATTGCACTATGACAGACAGATATTCAATATCACATTACAGCTTTAATAATCCGACGATTTGTAACAAAGTTTACTTACTTACAAATGGCTTTTAAGGAACCCGGAGGTTCATTTCCGCCCTCAAATAAGCCCGCCATCGGTCCCTATCCTGTGCAAGATTAATCCAGTCTCTATCATCATATCCCATCTCCCTCAAATCCATTTTAATATTATCCTTCCATCTACGTCTCGGCCCCCCCAAAGGTCCTTTTCCCTCCAGTCTCCCAATTAACACTCTATATGCATTTCTGAATTTGCCCATACGAGCTACATGCCCTGCCCATCTCAAACGTCTGGATTTAATGTCCCTAATTATGTCAGGTGAAGAATACAATGCGTGCAGTTCTGCGTTGTGTAACTTTCTCCATTCTCCTGTAACTTCATCCCTCTTAGCCTCAAATATTTTCCTAAGAACCTTATTCTCAAACACCCTTAATCTCTGTTGCTCTCTCAAAGTGACAGTCTAAGTTTCACAACCATACAGAACAACCGGTAATATAACTGTTTTATAAATTCCAACTTTCAGACTTTTTGACAGCAGACTAGATGACAAAAGCTTCTCAACCGAATAATAACACGCATTTCCCATATTTATTCTGCGTTTAATTTCCTTCCGAGTGTCATTTATATTTGTTACGTTGCTCCAACATATTTGAATTTTTCCATCTCTTCGAAGGATAAATCTCCAATGTTTATGTTTCCATTTCGTACAATATCTGGTCACGAAACATAATCATGTATGCATACTTTGTCTTTTCGGGATTTACTTCCAAACCTATCCCTTTATTTGCTTCAAGTAAAATATCCGTGTTTTCCCTAATCGTTTGTGGATTTTCTACTAACATATTCATGTCATCCGCATAGACAAGAAGCTGGTGTAACCCGTTGAGTTCCAAATACTGTCTGTTATCTTGAATTTTTTTAATGGCATATTCTGGAACGAAGTTAAAGATTAAAGATGATAGTGCATCTCCTTGCTTTAGCCTGTAATGAATTGCAAAAGCATCAGATAGAAACTGGCCTATACGGACGTTTGTAACACGTTTAGATTTATTAATTTTATAAAACATCAGTTTTCTTAGTTTTCCTGTGTGTCGCGGAACACTAGCTGAGAACCAAAAATCTACATGTGTCTGAATACTTTACTATTACTTCGGGAAATTATATGACTGTCTGAACGGCGAAGTGGCCGTCATAATGCCTTCCGCTTCTTCTGCACGTTGTGCCTCGTAATAGGCTGAAATACCTACATGAAGAATATATATATACGAAATCAGATACTCCGCCATCTATTCTAACCACATATCTTCACCATTTAAAGAATTAATTTTCTGTAAACTGAAGCTCTGTTTCGACAGTAATAGTTTTGCATGTCAGTTCTTACTTTTTACGGTCGTGCGATCTAAGAGATAGACTTTTTTTAAGAAAACAGAATGATGTCGAGTGCTCTGAAACGTAAAGACAAGCTATTCTTGTGATAGGAATGGAAATATTTAATTAATAGTAACAACACACATGGTAACTGGCTACAAGGTCCTGTCAGGGCATTTACCCGGGCTATTACAACTGGGTGATTTGTCTTGTGTAATATATATATATATATATAGGGGCACACAAGCATCCGGATCAGCTGCCTTAGCTGGACTTACACTGTACAGGTCATTCTCAGTTCACTGTCTGCCAATTTTCCCAGACGGAAAGTGCATTATGAACACGCATTTCACACTCTTGCACAGACAAAACCACATGGGAATTAAGGTGGGATATTTCACTACTTAACGATTCTAAGATGAACCAAGAGTTGATATAGCATGGCAAGATTTAAACTTAGGATTACAAAAGCAGGTAGAGACTCAAGACTAAGCATAATTTATTAGTGTCAACATTGAACGTATGCGACAAACTTCCGACCAATTTTTCTTGGACTCCTATATCTGGTACAGTGTTTTTTATTAGAGTGGATCGGGCGAAGATGCCTGACTTTTTCTTTGATTGAAAAGTTAAGATACTGTTCATTTAGTTTTGAATTTCACATTGAAATATCAAAGTGTAGAAGGTATTTTGAAACTATATTTTTGGTACAAAAAAGAAAACATTAATTACCTTGTTTATAGATACAGGTTTTCTTCTTACCTGCACTGTAGGCATCTTTCCCCGATAGTCGGATAAGATGGCAAATGCAATTAACACATTTACTGATATATTTATTTTACATGAACTTGGTTTGATACACGTATATAACAAAATTGACTTAATCTAAAGCTCATGGACACTTTTTCACTCGTTTAAAAAACACTGTCATTGCACATATTTTATTGCCGTGTACAAGACTCGTGAAATCACTTCTTGCACACAATGAATTCAATCTAGTATATTTTTTGGCATCATTCTTTTTAGGCGGCTTTTAAGGGTACGGTAAGGAATCCCGTATGCTTGCGATGCTCTAAAACAGTTCGTACCCTCTGTTATAACATGTTCCGTAGCAAGATGAAGACTGTCCTCAATCCACTGACTTCTAGCAGAGGATCGTAGGTAATATTTATACATTCCCTGCAATAAAACAAAAAATAAATTTCTTGCAACAAGTCGCCGTCTTACCCGAAAAGAAGTAATCATCTTCCCCATGTAACGGGGTAAGATGCCTAGTGCTGTGACACAACCCAAGATGGTGGAACAAGGCCGTTGGTTGTTTACAATACAAACTTTAGAACCTTTACTACAATATTCATTACAAAAGTCTGACAGTTATTACGAATTCAAGGATGTACTAAAATTTTAACATGCCTTTGCAATTATTTTCTAGCAGAAAAATAAGCTGTTTTCTTGCTTTTCTTCTTCTCACAACAAGGGCACGTGGCAAAATGAGTTAACTTCCACTCTACAGACATTCAACTGTCTCAGTAATCATGAAAACATGCGTGTGGCTTTCTCTCTTGGAAGAATGTGAAACTACAAAGAAATAAGCATCTTCACCCGATAGTCATCTCCCACCGATTCACTCTATAAATCAGGTGTAAGGGTACTAAATAAGGTCCTTTTGAGAGCTGAATCAAGGGACATACACATAAGATATTAATAAAATTGTGGTGGTCTGTGAACGGTTTCTGAGGTAATCAAACAAATAAAAACAAACAGATGGCAATTTTGCAAAACAAGTTCACGTAAATGTAGCGGCAGAGTGGTAAAATTATATATTTAATTGCACGAAAGGTTCAGTAAGCTAAAGCGTTACTGTGAGATATTGGGGACTGTGCATATCCTCCTTCACGCACTGGTCTTTCTTCCCACTTGCTTCTACATTCACTAAAGGCACTGTTGACATGTCCTCCTGTCACACACTTTATTAGAGCTTTCAACGAAATTACAGCCAAACGGCCAAGTTACGCAACAAACCTATAAAGAGCATATTCGCATGTAGTATTTGCTCTACAAAATCCCCGAACAACACAAATCCAACGTTTCTCAATTTTCCTGTAATGCGCATTCCAAAATTCATGTAAGAATGCTACATTTCTCAAAACCCGTTCACAGAAGATGGAAATGATATTACACTTCATTGTTTAACTCATTGCCTTGTGTCTCGAAAGAACTATATTTAATCACTTCTCACTATACAGGGTGATTCATGAGGATTTACCGTCCCTTACGGAGCTTATTTCCGAAGACATTCTGAGCAAAAATGTCACATAAACATTTGTCCTACTCTAAATATTTTCAGAATTACACTAATTTCAAATTGTTTGTAAAATACCATTATTCTTGAGTTTTAAGGGTAAAAGAATATTACAGATAAAGAATGGACTATCCAGGAGTATCATTTCTTTAATTATCTAGTATTCTGAAACTAAAAATTACATTTTCGTACGCATTTATCACATCAATTGTTACAAATCACGCCACTCTTGTCAATTGTTTAAGACTGTACATTAGGATGCATCATTAAACTGTAAAGAATCAAGTTCCTAAAGTCGTATGATTTCTAACAATTTTTTGTGGAAAATACGTAGGAATATTTAGTTAAAAATTTAAAAATAAAATCTGTACAAAGCAATTAACAACACTTTTTAGCTTCAGAACACTAGCCAATTAAATAAATGACATTTCTGAATAGTTCATTCTCTATTTGTAATATTTTTTTTTACTCTTAATACTAAAGAAGAAAAGTATTTTACTAACAACTTCAAATTAATGTAACTTTCAAAGTATTGAGATTAGGACAAATGTTTATATGATATTTTTTATTCAGAATGTATTCGGAAATAAGCTCCGTAAGTGATGATAAATCCTTGTGAATCACCCTGTATATCGGAATATACAGCAGACTGCCGTCTTTTCATGCCCATATTCCAAAATTCTTGAATTTGCAGATACCTACTTTCCATACTATTCCTTAGTATGCCTTCCCTCATGTTCCTTGGATCTTCGTTTTCCTCCCTTTCCTGTTAGTTTCCCTTCACATATTGTCCCATTATCATTGCTCCTAAATATTTGGAATACCCACCCTTCTTTATTTCTACTCCACCAATCGGTATAAAATTTCATTTTTCAATATCATTAATTGCCAAATATTCTGAGTTTTAGAAATTAACCGTGAGGTTCCATGATTCATACAAAGGTTTCAAATTCTTTATCATGTATCAAAATGTTATTTTGGAATTACCAACTGGTCGTCTGCGAAATTAGTGCTAAGCGGATACATTTTTCCTACTAGTATTTCCATACATTCACAATTTTGTTTCCAGTCCATTAAAACTATTTTATCACGTTTATCACGAAGGAGATTGTTTCCAACATTTTAAAATTTGTAAATGATTCTGTCTTCAGAGAGAGACAGACGACTCAGAAATGTCTTGCCTGATTACATCTTAAAAGTAAAGAGTTAGATTCCGAATTGTTAATTTCATGATTTAAGTTTACTACATAGACTGTAATCCTAATTTTGAAAACAAAGAGGGTAGTTTTCTGAAAGGGAGCCACATTGAAATGTTCTCTTTGAGAACTCTGAGGGTTCGCCTCAAGGGAAAGAGAGATGACTGAAGGGCACCTCTCATACAGGGTGTTGCAAAATTCCATACTCAAATTTCTAGGAATGGTAGAGGAGCCCAAAACAAAGATTTTTCGTTAAATAACCATGGGTCGGACACCAATAGTTACGTCAGTCGTCATCTTCGAACGCATCGCAGAGTAGAGACAAGCATCTCTGCGCATCACGTCACAATTAGCAAATTGCACATAGCTTTTACGTGGCACATTCAGTGAACATTGGGTTGGCCGGGGTGTGCCCATTGCATGGCCTACTCGTTCTCCTGACCTTACCCCACTCGATTTTTTTTTGTGGGGACATTTAAAGAGTTTAGTGTATGAAAAGCCAATTGTGTCAGAGGAGGACCTCGTTGCTCAGATTCTTGTACCTTCCGATCACTTACAACATCAACATGGAGTATTTCAACGTATAAAAGACGCATTATCACGTCGTTGTACATCATGTATTGAAGCAGGAGGACGCGCGTTTGAACAATACCTGTAAACAAAATGTCACCAAAACCATTTTAAATGGTTGCTACACTCTCAATGTCTGTCAGAAATGTCTGCGTTCGAAGGTGACGACTAACGTAACTATTCCTTTCCGACCTATGTTTATATAACAAAAAATCTTTGTTTTGGGCTCCTCTACCATCCCAAGAAGTTTGAGTATGGAGTTTTGGAACACTCTATATATTGCAATCTTCACTTTCAGTAGACCTACTCTTTCCTGACTTCACCTTGTATGAGGTATAGGTGACAAGAGTCACACAAGGTATATTGTTTCTGGAACAAACTAGTTGGAATCTCAGGAAGGTATAGCCGATTAAAATACGTAAGATGTATTCGGATCTTCATTTGGTCACCTGAGAGAAGTTTTAATCTCCTCGCATATCTTGAAGTAACTGATCAAATTTCGAATGCAAAATGACTTCTAATGATGACCATTTAGTGTAATTTATCGAAGAAACACAGAAAAACGTCAGAGAAGAATTCAATCCAACGGTTCATTTTATTTTCGTAGTAAAAAATATGATGCTTCAAAAATCCTATTTCGATACTTTACCCCATACCAAACAAATGGTTTTGTGCATCCCGTCTTTAACCTGTCTGTGTACAGACACTACTGATTACATTTTGTTCACATTCAATAATTACGAATCAACTTACCTAGAATTGCATAAAATATAGTAATTTTATTAAAGAACAATGGGACTTCACTGAAACCAAAACACATAATAGCCCTCAACTTCAGATAGTCCACACCTGTGGAGTAACGGTCAGCGCGTCTGGCCGCAAAACCAGGTGGCCCAGGTTCGAATCCCGGTCGGGGCAAGTTATCTGGTTGAGGTTTTTTCCGGGGTTTTCTCTCAGCCCAATATGAACAAATGCTGGATAACTTTCGGTGTTGGACCCCGGACTCATTTCACCGGCATTATCACCTTCATATCATTCAGACGCTAAATAACCTAGATGTTGATAGAGCGTCGTAAAATAACCCATTAAAAATAATAAAAAAAATAAATAAAACTTCAGATATCTTCAGATATTTTTTTTCTATTTTTTATATTCTGTACAGAATATAAATATAAATTAGATAAGCAATTTGTACCTTCCTTCAAAGTGTGATTAATAATAATTGTCGTCGTCATCGTATCTTCGCCATCTTCATCATCATCATCATCATCATCATCATCATTATTATTATTATTACTGCTATCATTATATTATTATTACTATTATTATTATCATTTTATAATTTAAAATTACTTCCATTTAAATTTTGCAACATTGTTAAAGCGTATATTACTAAGCAGGTGGAAGAAATGACGGCTTTCTTCCCCCGTATTCTTTGACGTACGTGTAATACAGTTACGAAAATAGAAAACATTCATTACTCATAATGAAACCTCAAAAGGAGAGTATTAAGAAGTTTGGGTCCTTTCTACAGAGCCTCAGTATAAAAGATAAATGAAGGAAACAGAACCATGGTGGGCCATTTACTAAAACCGTAGGAAACAAAGATTAAAATGAAGTTATTATCATAATTTAATGGAAACATATACAGCAAGGAAAATAAAGTATACACATTAAAACTAAATGATATGTCAATCTTCATCAAACTATGGTATTCACTTAACTTTAACCCATGATTTCTCCGTTTTTAATAAATGGCGCTTAGCCCACTATGGCTCTGAACCCTTCAAATATATTTTTGCTCTCATATAGGTTTTAATTCCACTTTTCATAAATACAACATTACATATGATTGCAATATATGTGTAGCTGCTTTATGTAAATTTGCTCAAGATTATATATATATATGTGTGTATATATATATATATATATATATATATATATATATATGTATCACATTTAAGATTGATTGTGTCCATCTCTTAAAATATAGTTCAAGAAATCTATAAACAATATTATATTTTGCAACACGATAAAGAAAATTAATTGTTATGTAACGCGTAAAACATTTAATCCGAAAGTATGTCAGCTTCGTTGCCATTCATCTTCTCTTTTTGTTTACAGTTAAAATAAAGCCTTATTTTGAATACAATGCAAAGAAGTGTTGACCGCTGAGGAACATCACGATAAAAACTACTGAAGTAAAACTAGTTGCTCATTTTGTTGCATAAGGAGCAGATAATTTCATAACGATGAGAATCATCTCTTGGCTGAAATACAATTATACTGCAATTTATAAAGGGAGTTCCTAAATTTAAGACACGAACTTATAACAAAAACATACTTGGATATGGTGTTTTCCATATGAAATATGTTTCAAAATGGCTAGCTTGTTAGCCTAGTATGTTACTGTGCCTGGTGTCAACTAAACACACACATAGAGGATGAGTCAGGAGGAAAGGTACATGGTTTGAGGTGTGATACTATTGGTGATTCTGAACAAAAGATTTCATATGAACATATTTCCTCTTCTTAACGGTTTCGGAGAAAATTAATGAAAACAATAAGGATCGGAAAAAGTGCAGGTGATAGTAAATTAAAACATTGTTACCTTATATTCTATTTAATTGTGTACTTTTCTTTACAGAACATGTACACAAAGTTCACCGTCACAGCTGCAGTGTTGCTAATCTGAACTGATTCGGACATTCCTTTACTTGATCACAAGCATGTAAAATACGAGAGAGAAGTTCCTCCCTGCTTTCCACTCTGCGCTTGTAGACTTCGTTCTTAAGCCAACCCCAAACATAATAATCCAATGGAGTAATGTCGGATGGCCTCGGTGGCCAAGAAATGACTCCACCGCGACCGATCCAATGCCCAGGATACATTCATTGATTCTGCTCCAACCTAATGTCGTTTTGTTTGCGTCCGCATGTGAATTCTGGTGAAGGACATGAGACTGACGCCCGTGATTTTCAACCAGCTATATGTCAGATACTGTTAAGAACAGGGCATATGTTCATATAATTTTTTTGTTCATAATCAGCAATATTATCACTCTCACACCATGTACCTTTCCTCCTGACTCACCCTGTATGTATTATAGGTAGGAGAGACAAACTGAAAATTTTACTGATAGGTATTCTAAGGTATTCCAGAACATTTAATGTCAATCAGCAATAAGGAAGTATGACAACAATCTAGCAAAACCAGAACGCCTTCTTTCAGTCTACGAATATCGGTCAAAACACAGAAATTTCATTGGCAAACAAACTTTTTACAATAATTCGAATGCAAATAAGATCCACGGGTGGACTAATGTCATGTTCTTTACAGTTTGATAAACTGATACGATTAATTGAAGTATCCGCAAAATAAAGTAATAAGGATAACAATATCGGAATTTAAGATTTCTGTGTCAAAGATTTTTTCATGGAGCTGTAAACTTCCCGTCAATAAAATCAGAGTTTAATGCCGGAAAGGTCATACAAGATTTGTGATGAATTAAGCGACGGATTCACTAAGAGCACCTTGGCTCTCTACAGTGCTAATGCTACCAACTGTCCATTATATCCTCATATCAGTGGCGAAAATACTTAGACACATCTCAATGAATACGGGAACGAAGTAAGCGAGGTTCATGGGTACAATCACACATGAAGCAGAAGCACCTGTCAGGCTGGACACACCTCCTAATGAGAAGCTACACACGTCATGCATGATTAATAACTGCTGAGTTATGTTATCTGATGGTGGACAAGTGAAGCCATCGACAGCCTCGTACGACACGTGGGGATACAAATAATTGGACATCCATTTATATACTCCAAGCAATTTATCATTAATCGACGCAAATATGAAAACAAGTCCAGCATTAGAGGACAATGACAAACTGATATTATTAATTCAATACCTCATGGCGACATCCAGCAGTCGTAAGGTTTCCACCAGACGCATAAGATACAAATTTTGGGCAATTATTATTTCTTTCACGTAAAGGAATATAGAAGCTGAAGTTTTCGGTCCATTTGAAGCAACTTTTTGGTAGTTATCAGAACCAATATTTTTCAAAGAAAGGTATGTGTGCTCTCACGGGTACACAAAAGCTTAACAATGTTCAGTCAATCTAATTAAATTCTTAAAATAAAAAAGAAACTATATATTTTTGAAAATGGTTAGCCTATCGTACGCGACATCTGTACAGGTGGCCACAGTCCTAATTTCAACCATACTAGTTCTGAGCTAAGAGACTATTGACATTAATCCAATTTCTCCCGCTCACAGAAATTGAGTTAAATTTTTAGGGAGAAACAAATACAAAACAACTGAAACTTTAGAAAACAATGAAATACTAGACATCTTAATTGGACAGCTCATGAAGATATGAAGACAACAGAAATATCTCCAGAGTAGGCCTACACATAGACACAAGTACTGGAAAATGATTTGCTCAAGTAGACCTAAAGGAGTAGTGTTCATTTCAAGTAATATTTCGATATTCATGAGAACGAACATTCTTGTAATCAATCAGTGTATGCTTGCTATCGTAGATATGTAACGAATTATCAATATTTTGTCAACGAAATTAAATGACTCATATATTCTAATTTATTGAAATTAATTCTTCTTCTTCTGCCAATACACAGTTTTGGGCCGTTTCCCGTCTGTGAACTACAAATGGAATTGGTCCGTCCAACGTCGGTGAGGTCTGCCTAAATCTCTTCGTCCTCGTGGATGGTAATACAATAGCCTCTTTGGTAAACGATGTTCAGGCATCCTAAGAAGGTGGTTTCTCCATTTACGTTGATAATGTGGACGTCTGCGATCATCTGCTCAACTTCCCACTGGTTTCTTATATCTTCGCTTCTAATGCGATCCCGCAAGGTAACACCTGTCAGTGATCGTAGCTATGGGAGCATACCCAGACATAGAAGCATGCAGCTCCAGAGGCATAAAGGTGGCAACCCCACCACTGGACTTAACCAGCCTTGGGTTGGTAACCCATGACTGGGACATAAATTAATAATCCGAATACTACTATGAAATTAATTAATAATGAAATTAAGTGCAAAGGAAGGGACAAATTCCTAAATATGATTATCGTACAAAAATCCAGTACAAGGAGCCGCGGTTCTAATTTTAACCATATGTATCTCAGACGAAGACACAGCTTGTTTTAAAACAAATGAGAGTGAGTAAAAATATTTTGAGGAAGAAGCTTTTGAAAAGACGTCACATACTAAAATACAGTATATAGGGTAATGGGTCTATGGTTACACATTTACAGCTACGTCACATCAAAGAGATTTTTCAGTTCCGTTCGCAAGACAAACTTAAATCAATGCAACACATCTTTCTATATTTACGATAACAAATTTGAGTTATTATTACTAGAAATGATTAAAAAATCCCACAAATATTGTGAACAATTGAAGATATTCGCGGTGTTCAACATGAAACTAGATTCTTGTGTTTCTTACACGGTCTGATAAATGGAGACACATCCAACGACTGAATAACAGATCTTGATAACGGAATTAACATAAAGCGTTACATTCCCCTGCCTTCACTTATGATGAAGCGGATATGTGTACTGCAAGTTTTTAATCAAATTTTAAAAATCTTGTATTGACAAACATGTTTTGATCTATTCCCTCAAGAAAGTAATTTAATATAAAACGGCCTTTAATGTCTGAGGAAGTATGGGAAACACTGTAATCGAATTAGCACGACTTGATCATTTGACATCGAATTTTGATTCCCGCAGTTGCTCATTTTAACATTTGTTAAATACCAGGAAAAATACGATTGTGGTGATAAACTTTTACAATTTTCCAGTGCTGGAGTTCCTGAAATTTTCTGTGGCCCTACGCCAGGGATGAGACAATACTAGCTCCCAATCACGGTAGGAAAGCTCGACCTTGATCACGAGTGCATAACGCATCCATTACATAGCGTCTTAACGTAGACATCAGGAATGTACACGCATATACATCGAATAAAGGCAACAATTATTACAATAACTTGCGTTACTAATTTTCTGGCTATATAATAGGGCTAATTATTCAATTACTTAATATACATGTACATATATAAACAAATCGCAAAGGAAAGGGGTTTTAAGAACAAAAAGAGAAATAGGAAAAATTAATTGTTTGTAAACCATTTTCTTGTTAAAAGCAATTATTTATTATGTAAATACTATACTTCATTGGTCAGGAGAACCTAATAGGGTCTACCTGCTCCACGTGTGTGATCTCTATTTACTTTTGAGCATTTGTTTAAAAAAATAATGACAATATTGATTGAAACAGAGTATATTGATTGAGTGATTGTGAAAATGTAGTCCTTACTCTCTAGTCGTGATTATGTAATGAGATTTCTTAAAGTGATTTGTGAGGTGCACGTAACACGAAAAAACAAATTCATTCAATTTTGCTATTGAAGAGCCATCGTAATTTTTGGGGTCAATCATTTAAGGGGATATGTATGATTTTTAAAACTTCCACAATTTTCAACCAAAATTTGTGAAATTTAAAGTATATAAACAGATCTACAATACTATAATATGTACACAATTTGGTACCATTATGGCTAATTGTTTTGAAATTATATATTTTTTTATTATATTTTATATTGAAATCACTGAAAAGGCTCCTTGGGTCAAAAGTTTTGAAAATGTTTAATTTATATTTGCTCAAAATCTTGAAAATAGTTACGGGAATAAAAATTAATTAGATTTTTGAGCTCAGTCTAAATAGAGAGAGACTATAAATTTTTTAACTGTATGAATTTACCATTACAGCATATTTAATCTAAGTGCAATATGAATATTCCCCGAAGAAACTTAATATTAATATTTCATACAACTGCTAATTAAATTTCATTTATCAACTTTTAATTAACCTCTATGACAATGATTGTTGTGCAAGGAGCTTTTTATTCGGTAAAATGCTTAAAATTATTAAGTCGAGAAAACAACATTAAGAAAAAAAAAATTCTCTCAACTCACGCATGTTTGGCCATATAATTATGATTTATATGGTTAGATCTTTTTAAGCAATCTCAAATATAATTACGATTATAGAAACAAGAAACGTGGATTTTCTTAATTTTTCAGCATTATTTCTTGTCTGAAATCAATTTCTCTCTTCTCCAGAATAATATCTATATCTGTGTTGTGTTGTCTTTCGTACTGACGTTTGACATTTCTTTTTACAAATAATATAGTATAGCCTATATTTTTTACTTATTAAACACTGGCTTTAGTTACTGCGGGAGTTTTTTTGTTAATTCGTTTTAGAGTTGTTTTTAGTGATTGATTTTATTTCACTTATTTCTGGTTTGATCCTTTATAACATGAATTACTATACCAGCACACACAAATTACTTCACCGCCATGTTCATTATATAAAAACTAAACCTTCTACTCATCATTAATACCTGTATTGTAATCTCGCTTGCGATCTGTCACGGTCCGCAACGTTGTATATGCTGTACACCCTTGTGTCTCAGGTAGAAAAGCTCCGCGCTTATGGAGAGAGCTTAAAAAAGCTCGCGCTCGGAACTACTAGTAATCATCGCACCACTGCCCTACGCCTATCATTTGGAATCCGATGTTTGCAGGTTTAATCCCAGCAAATAGCGACTGATATTAAATGGCGATAAAATTCTTAGCACGGCTTCCTGAAGTAGGAAAGCAGAGTTGTTTATCTCATGACGTAGGTTCGGAGCACGTAAAATAAACATGTTCCTAATAGATTTATTTGCTTGCTATTTTCCACCAAAATTGAATTTGGACGCTGAATAAACTCTACAATTGAAAATGTCATTAAGGTATATAGTGATAAAGCTCTTAAGCTTTTTAAAATTTGTATTCTGCAGCTTCCTGCAATCATTTTCCAGTGTTTCACCTAACGTCAAATGCAAAAATTTTCTAGGGACAATTTTCAAGCTAGGAATTCGGAAGAAGTAGCCAAGGCCTGTTTGAAAAAGTAATCTATGTACTCCTTTTGACAGAAAGAGGGAAAACATGACTTCAGTCACGATATTTGACCTACTTCTGTGGCCAGGGGAAAAAAGGTCTTAAGTCAATTTTTTGTGAAAATGAGGTTTTTATATATTCTGAAAGCGGAAACAATTCTCTACAATCTGGTAAAACGGTTAAAGTCAAAAGACTCCTGAATGGATTTATAGAGCGTTATCAAATGTCCTAAGTACTTTTTGAATCGAGGACACACAGAATAAAGGACTTAAGAATATTTAATACTTTATTCCTTACAAACAATCACATGTTCACTTTCCATGCCTTCCTATTAAAAAGGTCTAACTTGTATTTTAGCCATTTTATCACATACTGATGCCCTTTTATCAAGCACTTCTCCACGATCGTTCAATTTAAATCCAAACGTTTCAAAGAGTTTACCTCTCAAATTCTCATACGACATGATGGAGTTTACGCTTTTCACAGACCACAGAAAAGTGTTTTTTTTTTCCTTTATCAAACTAAACATATACAAACTCAGTACAGAAACTCAAGCACCCACAAAGTACAGCGATCGAAACAGAAGACTGGCCCCTATTGTAATCAGAATTACTAGATTTTAGAAAAAGAAGAAGATAGTTATTCTCTCACTTGCATACAGTGTAGATTTGGCTATTTTATAAGGGATGAGGGGGACGAATACCAGAAAAGTATGTATTCATATGCTAAGAAGATGAGCTGACAACAAGGTGCAAGTTTTCTTGGAGAACCATAAAACTTAATAAGGGTTTCGCATTGTGTTTCAACTTTCAATAGAGGTAGACTAGATCACTGTCCTCATATCTCCATCTCCTTCTGAAATGTTTGATTTACAGTTAGAAAATAACAGTACTATTGTGCTTTTAAGTAAGCAATTTCCGAGAGAGAAATATTGTCGGAAATTTTAGTATGAGTTTGTATTAACAAAATAATAATTAATACAACTATAAGCCATTAATTTTAATCGACTCGATTATTCGATTAAATATTTTTGATCGATTAATCTTACAAGAGAAATTGATCGATTAATCGATTAAATCCCACAACACTATTTATTATACTTATAAGCGGAACACGGTGTATATACAATTCGCACTAACTGACACAAGTAAAAATTCAAGTGATTTGGAAAGTGATTTAACCAGATTAGTGGGAAGGAAGGTCAGTGCCGAGAGGAGAAGTGAAATTGTTTCTGTGAGTGCAAAAGCTGAAATGGTGAGAAGTGAAATGAAGAAAAATAATGACAAGTTTATAACAGAAAATGGTGAAGTGGATGTTTCTGGTTCAGAGACGACTAAGGAAGAAACGCACTAAACACTTAATAAATAAATTGAAATATGAAATAGAGGAGTGTAATAGGAAGTTAAGTAAGACGATAGAGGTATTGAAAATAGGTAAGGATGAGGCTAGCTATGAGAGCGAAGTATAATATGTAGAAAATTAGTGAGATCGGAAAAGGGAATGTACACAAGAAACAGACATAATAACGAACATATTGGGCAATGGTGTAGTATGTTTCAGAAACAAGTATTATTAGAAACCGTGTGTGTTCGATATAAGTGAACTGAAAATCAAGAACAGAGTCGTAAAAGTGTCAATTTTGAATGATCTAAATTAAGTTGCTAGGTTTTAAAGGTGGGAATACTGATCAACTTAAATGGGGTCGAAAGTTAAATTATAAGAGCGTCTACAAAAGGTACATCTGTAATGAATGTAATTGTGGCACCTGATATAAAATTGTGAGGTCCACATTACATGGGTGTAAATGTTAACATCAAATATATTAAATATCAAATATCAAATTCGCACTAACAAAATAACGTTCTCGGTAAGTTAACGTGATGCAAATTCACGTGTGAAATCCTTACATTTCACCTGACTCAACGTATAAGATTAGAAAGACAGTACAGAAATAATAAAAGACATCTCGTAACTCGAAAAGAGTTTGAACTGTGAATAAATTTGCAAGGATGTTTTCAGCAATCCAGTTGTCCGGGGGCTCGGGGCTCGGGGGGGCGTGCTGAGAGCTGTACGTTGCCCGCCATGACGGATTGGTTCCAGCGTGATCAAGGGATCCATCGATCTTGTTGCCGATTGATTTATCGGGGGACGATCTCCATGATAATTATTCGCTGGAGAGCATGCAAGTGGGCCGAAGAGGCGGAGTACCGGACTCTAAATCCTCTGCTTCCCCGGCAGCCCCCGAGGCAGCAAGGCGAGACACACCCCCACCCCTCAACCACAAGGTAGCCCGATCCAAGCCTGCCTTCCTTTCAGTTTCATTCTCTCCGTTCTTTCCTACAATCCCCACAACAGATATTGCATCACGTGTGGGAAGACTAGGGTTTCTACGTCCTAGCATTCATTAAATTGCACAGCACTGGATTAGTAAATCATAAATCGGTGACTTCCAACACCAGTCCCCTTCGTCAGATCATAATTTTATTCAATTATTTCGCATGACAAAATACATAAAGTATGATCAATTGAATATAGAATAAACGTAGTAATAATAATACTACCTTTATTAAGGAATCTTCTATTATTTTGTACACTAGTTCTCCTTCAACAAAAATAAATTTCATTTTTACATAATATTGTATACAAGATCATGAAGAGAGACGAGAATTCCATGCAAATGCATGTTTTATAGGAACATAGAACAGAGTTCAAACTTAGTACTTATCCATTTCATTACTTTCCAGTTCCAAATATGTATACTTTTTCCGTGCATATTTGCATGTTTTGGCCTTTTTGGGGATAAAAACGTGCATAATGCATATTTAAGCAATTTTTAGCTTAATCATTTCATATAATATGCATTATATTCAGTTTGAATGCATGTTTTAATGGTTTTGAGTGGATACCTCAGTTTCTCGATTTTTATGTACAGTAGTGGCAAAAAAAACCGGACCTACCCTTGTAGCTGATTTCAGAACCATGTTCACAGTGACAGCACAATAGACTGGTAACTAAGACTTTCGTGGTTCGAATCCTGCTTGGCTCATTTCGGGGACTTCGATTATTCCGTCGGTTCGGTTTTTTTTGCCACTACTGTACCTTATTTTAGCTTCTGAAATAAGTATATATATATATATATAATTTTAATGTACCGAAGTACATGTGATATTTCCATGCAGATATTCTGCGTCATCATACGATGAAAGACTAATGGAACGGAGAAAAATTCTCTCCGGCGCCGGGATTTGAACCCGGGTTTTCAGCTCTACGTGCTGATGCTTTATCCACTAAGCCACACCGGATACCACCCCGGCGTCGGACAGAATTATCTCTGATTAAGTTCCAACTCTTGGGTTCTCTCTAGTGGCCGCCCTCTGCACTACGTCATAGATGTCTATGAACGTAGGACCGAAGTCCACACATGTGCTGAGATGCACTCGTTATGAGTGACTAGTTGGCCGGGATCCGACGGAATAAGCGCCGTCTTAAATCACGAAGTGATTTACGCATATCATATATATCTGCATGGAAATATCATATGTACTTCGGTACATTAAAATAATATATCTATGATATGCGTAAATCACTTCGTGATTTAAGACGGCGCTTATTCCGTCGGATCCCGGCCAACTAGTCACTCACAACGAGTGCATCTCAGCACATGTGTGGACTTCGGTCCTACGTTCATAGACATCTATGACGTAGTGCAGAGGGCGGCCACTAGAGGGAACCCAAGATTTGGAACTTAATCAGAGACAATTCTGTCCGACGCCGGGGTGGTATCCGGTGTGGCTTAGTGGATAAAGCATCAGCACGTAGAGCTGAAAACCCGGGTTCAAATCCCGGCGCCGGAGAGAATTTTTCTCCGTTCCATTACTCTTTCATCGTTCTGGAATAAGGACTGACGACGGAAAAGAAAAAAATAACATACAAATGAAATAAAATGTTAAGATTTTCAACAATAACATGTTGAGGACCTTTCCCTGGGCGGAAGTTCACTTTTACAACACTTTACCGACGAGCCTCTACAGACTTTGCATCATAAATGGATTTATTACGTTGGATATTTTGAGAATAGTAGAGAAGAAATATAGACGGTTCAAGGAAACTGCCGACAAATAATTTACGTCAAAAGCATCATTTTTCATGGAGGTTGTAAATACTCTCTCTCCCTTTTTCCAGTACTATTAGCAATTTATATTCTTCAAAAATTGGAATCATTCGCTAAACTGTCTTTGCAGTGTGTGTGCACCTCGTAAGTGGTTAATGTGTTTGTTATCCTTTTTGCGTGTGTTAATGTGGTTCTAATATGCTTTCTATTAAAGGTTCCAAAACTGTACTCGTTGCACAGTGAATTAAAGGGAAGGATCAAATGAGAATGTCGTATTCTGCGATTGTTGCATTAAAGAGGTAAGCACTGCTATTCTGTTTCCGAAAATTTTCTATGACAGTTGTTCTTTTGTAAAACATTACAAAATTTCATTAAAATAAACTGGACAGGGTCATAAACGCGAACCCAGACTACAGATTCTTTTGTTCAGTGAAGAAGGTTTTTTTGTGACGAAAAGTCGAATGAAGAATTAGACCTGACACTGTCACAAATATGTATGATCATTTACGTTTGCACCAATAACTCCTTGCGATGTAGAAAGGTCATTCTCTTTCTATAAAAACATACTGACTGACAAGCACAGAAACCTCACAGAAACCAATTTAGAAATGTTAATAGTTGTTAACTGTGTAAAAAAAAGTGAAGTGAAATAAATTTGTAACAAAAATGAAAATGCATATTTCAATGTAGGCCTATTTTTCGTTTGATCGTGCAGTTTCATAGTTTGCTAGTGCATGAAATTCTCGTCTCTAATCATAAACCTCACTATTCTTATCTACGCGTCTGAGACTTGGACTTCAACAAAACGTGAAGAATCAAAATTTAAAATATCTGAATCGTTTATTGTAAAAAGACCACAACCGACATTTTTTACAAAATGTGTTTTTTGTGGAATTTGATTGCCAGCATGAATGCGCATCTTCTGATAAAAGAACCGTATATCTAGCATGACTAACATGTAAAAAATTGGACAAGAAATATGCATTTATTGCAAAAACTCCATAACTAGCATCACATATGGTGTTTTTAAAATAAACCAGTCTGCCACACTAGCTAACAGCAGTACTGTCGCACACCAACAGCTGATTCCAGTCCCAGCCGAATCATTGTTTTTTTTTCTGTCCATTGCTGATTAAGTGTCGCCTTACTATTATTATCTGTTTTGAGTATTTTGTTACAAGATGGTTAGTTCAAGTGATGAAAATATTGCTAACGAATATAATGAAGTGCGTAAGAAAAGAAAAAGGGACGTTAGGAATGATGAAATGTACAAAAGAATGTTATAAAGAAGGCAAAGTTAAAAGGAAAGTCTTACACAAACAACAAAGGGACTATTAAACCTGAAGTTCAAATTGTCCCAGATTGCAAGTAAATAAATGGTGTGATTGTTTTAGAGCTGTAAGAACATGATATAGTGCTAGTAATTTAACTAATCAAAGAATTGTGTAATCCTGATAAGAAAAATGTCTGTTGTAGCAGAAAACATAATAATTTTTTGTGATCTTATACTGCAGTTTTTACATAGATTATAAAGTTTATTCATACTTATTTACATTGACTATATTACTTAAAAAAAGGCAATGCTTTGCTTAGTTTCAGTTTGTTGGAAAAACCCCATAACATCCTAATTAATTTAATTTTTAGGAGACTTTATATGTATTATAAAACACACCTAATTGTGAATAAACTTCATATTTAGCAACTAATAGCATTGTTAAATACATTTTGACAATTAAAATAAAATTAATGAAACTAAACTAAAAGTTTTATTTTTGTCAATTGTGAGGTTTTAGAAATAAACGAATCGTTTTAAATGTGTTGAAGTTCTCCGTTGTGAAGAAACAGTTAGCGTATATGACCTTGGAACGAGCGGACCCGGGTTGAATGATGGTTGGGACTTTTTACCTGGTCGGGGTTTTCCCTCAACCCATTAAGAGCAAATGCTGGGTACTTTCGGCGCTGGCCCTGGACTCATTTCGCTGGTGTTATCATCTTCATTTCATTCAGACGCTAAATGACCTAAGATGTTGATAAAGCGTCGTAAAATAACCTACTAAAATAAAAATAAAAAAAACCTCCCTCCCACCTTAAAGTCGAAACATTTTCCTTTTATTGACATACTCTAATACAACAAAATATTGACTTACTAAAATTCTATTTCACTAATGTTAGCTTCACCAAAATTTTTGAACGGAGCCGTCATTTTCAGTCGACTATCTATGCGGGAAACAAATTACGATCGCAAAGCATATTTTATAGTACCATAAATATTTTGCAGTTTGAAATGTTGGCAAACAAAGAAACAAATGCTAGGAAAGTGATGAAAACAAACAAATGCTAGGGAAGTGATAAAAATGCTATGTAAGTGATAAAATTGTAGCGATAAACAACCAGGATTTGTTGAAACACGTCTTCTCGTACCGTTGTATTTGTCAATATTAGTATGATGTAGTAAAAGTGTAATAATAGTCATCTCTAATTTTACACTCAAATCCTAAAATTTCTTACTTTTGTTCTGTCAAAACAATTTCTTTATTCTTATTTACCAGGATCATGCAATTATCACTTATTTTAATAATTCAGTACCGCTGTTCTTTTTTTCTCTAGTCCACTCCACTCAAATCTATAACCTCTCTCTCGCGTTGCTGTTCCCTTCAGCTCTTATATACGAACCGTATGCTAGGATAAACACTTTCTCTGCAACCTCCTGCGAGGTTACTATTATAAACGCTGACAGAAAGAATGTACAGACGTGATGGCCTCAGGCTCGTATGTGAGCATGGCAGTACGGTAGGACAAAGAACTCCCTCACTTTGTGTACTGTTGCAATGGTGGGCATATAGAATGTACCGAAATTAATTTTTATATACAGTTCTGAATTAGGATTACTACAACATATGCCCACCTCGATTTCCGATCTTCAAGAAACGCATGCATTAGTGGAAGTATGATTCAAGACTTTTACGATGTTTAATTTGGTGCAATATTTTTAATTTTCTGCATTATTTCATAAATTCAGAAACATTATGATTTAACTAAGCTCCAACTGATTGACTTTTGTCTAGAACACAAGTGTTAATAAACAAATATGAGTACAGAAATGATCATGATAATTCGTTCAGCTCTTCATTAGAGAATCATTGACGTTTCGAGGCGAAAACTGCTTACATGATGAGAGCAGTGATTGTCGTTCGCCTTGGCTCTGTGGTTAGAGAACTACATACAATGTCATTATTCATGCAATGCTAATAGATATGATTAAATGGTGATTCACACATCCTTTCTTTCCTTTTCCTATCCGTTCCGTGTCAGTAATATGAAATAACGTGTTTCCACTGTAGAATCTCCCTTACATTACCTATCAGTAAAGTGTCACGTTGTGTTGTCACTGTATCATCTCCCTTTCCTTACCTATCCATACCGTATGACGTGTTCTCACAGTAGCATCTCCCTTGCCTTATTCATCCTTGCCGTATGATATTGTGTTCTCACTGTAACATCTTCCTTCCATTACCTATCCATGCCCTATGACGTGTTGTCACTGTATAATCTCCCTTCCCTTGCTTGTCCGTACCGTATGACGTGTTCTCACTGTAGCATCTCCCTTCCCTTATTCATCCTTGCCGTATGACGTTGTGTTCTCACTGTAGCATCTCCATTCCCTTACCTATCCATGCCGTATGACGTGTTGTCACTGTAATATCTCCCGTCCCTTGCTTGTCCGTACCGTATGACGTGTTCTCACTGTAGCATCTCCCTTCCCTTATTCATCCTTGCCATATGACGTTGTGTTCTCACTGTAGCATCTCCATTCCCTTACCTATCCATGCCGTATGACGTGTTGTCACTGTAATATCTCCCGTCCCTTGCTTGTCCGTACCGTATATGACGTGTTCTCACTGTAGCATCTCTCTTCCCTCACCTATCCGTATCGTATGACGTTGTGTTCTCACTATAGCACATTTTCCCTTCCCTTACCTAGCCGTAACGCAGGGCTGGGCACATTACGTGATTCTGAGAAATGAGCGCTGTGTGTTTTAAAGAGCGGGTCTCGCGAGCGGTGTGACGTACGCATACTGTACTTCATTCAGTGTCGGTGCAGTGGTGACTCTGCTGTATTATGGCAAACTTTGAAGACGGAGCTTCCGCTTATACATTAAAGCGTCCCGCTATACCCAATGTTTTAATGTATTATGGGAGGAGGAGTTCTTTTTCGTAGAGAGCAGTGGATTAGCAAAGTGTTTAATTTGTCATAAAACACTCCAACTGATTAAGAAGTTCAATATCCAACGACATTATTCTTTACAACATGCTACTGAATATGACAAATATGTTGGTAATGAACGCCATAAATTAATACAACTTAAAGAAAATGTTTCTCAGGTACATTATATTAGAGTATCTATTTGATATTTACATTGCATTATAAGTTATTATACATTTAGTAATAAATAATTTTAAATTATACAAGTATTATTATATATAATATATCATATTATATATCATGAACTGTATGATATATCTTAATATTGGTATAATTTAAAATTATATATTATAAAAGTACTATAATAACTTATAATGCAATATAAATATCGAATAGATATTCTAATATAATGTACCTGAGAAACATGTTCTTTAAGTTGTATTAATTTATGATCATATCATGTCTTATATCGTATCATATCATATCATATCATATCATAACATATCATATCATATCATATAATATCATATCATATCATATCATATCATATCATATCATATCATATCATATCATATCGTATCATATCATATATCGCATTGCATCGCATCATTTTATATTATATTATATTATATTATGTTATATTATATTATATTATATTATATTATATTATATTATATTATATTATATTATATTATATTATATTATATTATATTATATTATATTATATTATATTATATATTAACAGGATGACAATAATGCACTTAGTGAATCGGCTATGAGAATTAGCTACAAAATTTGCCACGAAATTGCAAAGGAGTTGAAAACATTCAACGAAGGTGATTTCATCAAGCGATGTTTAATTATATTGGCAGGTGAACTCTGTCCACAGCAAGTAGGGAAGTGGAAGCCATACGCCTGTCTCGTAAAACCGTGGTGAGGAGATTGCAGTCTGTGCGTATGGGTTATGTAAATAAGCCTAATGATTTGTGTGTGTGCATAGAGCGAAGTTTATTTCATTAAATTAATAAGAGTGTTATAAATTCTGTAATGTACAATGGATTGATGTAATATCCTTATAAACTAGTATGTACCCACAGACTGAATGAATAGAACAACCGTGGCTCTTGTTATATTAATGCAGGGAAGGTAGCTGTAATGCGAGTCCGCCACTGCGTGAGCGTTCTGCTCTGGCTTGGAATTGAAGTGCCTTGCGGAGCGAGAGCAGCTCTGGCTGACTAGACTGAGCCGCTCTCATGCCCGGCCCTGCCGTAACGTATGGAGTTGTGCTCTCACTATAGCATTTCTCTTCCCTTATTTATCCGCGTAGTATGAAGTGTCCTCATTGTCGCTCAATCTTCAGTGTACATTCACGAATAGTTGATTCTCACAACTGCAGATGTGGTCTACAGTAAATGTAATGCTGTGTGCTGTTATTATTGATCAGGAAGGACGTTCAAAACACATATCTTTGAAATTTTTGTCACTGTATCTACTATTTTCGAAATCTTACAGCACTGGATTGTGTTTCAAAAATGCAAAGAGTTATTGTGGTTCAATTCCCAAGTGCAACAAAGTAAAGTAAAAGATAAAAGTTTCAAAGTTCAAGAATAACATTCTAAAATTAAAGATAATTTCACACGTCGATAGCGGAAAGGAGGAAAAATCAATGAACAATATTGAAGAGTTTCGTTTGAGTTTTCAGACTATCATATCATGTCAATACACGTGTGGATTCATAAAAATTGCTCTACCAGTATGCTCGTAAGTGGAAGGCTTAGAAAACTGAACGTAAGGGGAACGTAGAGCGTGTAAACACACATTTTAAACTATAGAAACTATAATTTATGAATATATCACAGAAAGAAAACTGAAAGAAACTTGTGTATAATATCATTTAACATGTAAGTAGTTTAAGATTAAATTTTTCACCAGTAATACAAAAAAAAAATATTTTAATATTGAAATTTAACACCCATTTAAGTCCTTGTCGGCTTCTGTGGCGCCAGTTTTAAAGCTGTGGTGAACAGGGTTTTTAAATTACATTAAACATTGATTGCAATTTTCGTAACATTATTTTCATTTCTTTTTCCTTCAAAATCTCTTTGATATGTGAAAAATATATTATATAAAACTTAATGCGCATTTATGGCCTTGTCACTTCTATGGCGCCATTAGCTGTGGTGAACAGAGTTCTTAAATTATACTAAACTTTGCATTTTTCCGTAAATTTAATATCTTGCTTTATTCCACAAAGAAAGTTTTAGAACTTCGGAAATATTAATGTTGTATGCTTGACATTTGTACAATCTTTAGGCTATCACGAACTTTTTATGTAACGGAAATCTGTTATTTTTTTGCATTTGAAAAATAAGCTTCCTTATTTCTTTAAAAATACCTCCAAAATTCATTCTGAAAATGAAATTTTATATCTTAAAATTCTGAAAGCCAATATTAAAATTGTGATACAGGCATTTTAAAGGACGTGCTTTTAGGAGTAATATGGCGTAGAAATTTCGAATTCATTTTTGAAAATTTTAGAGATTTATCCATTTTAGTTAATTACTTTAGTTTCTTTAATTTGAGCCCAATTTTTTCCGGAGCGTAGTCTCGAATTTTTGCTGTTGTAGCAATGTCATTTCTACACACCAGTACAAAACACTAAATTTGTGCATGAATTATGAAAAAACGTTCAAATTTATCCATTATCTCCCGATAAATTTCCTTAATAAGGAACCACAACGATTTTATTAATGTAACTACTGTTTCCTTGTTTTTATTACCGGTCTCTCAATTATTTTAGGTCCAAACCTAATCATTTATTGAAAAACAGAATTTCTCTTGTCACTCACAACACTGGAGTACACAAACGCCGTGAGTCTGCGTCAATTTCCAAACAGTTATGTCACCCGAGTTGTCTAGTTGCAGGCGTTAAGAAGAGTCTACTTAGAAAATTCTCACTTTGACTGACGTACGAACTGTCGCGAGGCGGAACGGATCTGCAGCACAGCAGCAAACCACAAATTGTCTTGATCCAATACTATTCACAACACCTAAACGCTTGGCTTCTCCCCCGCCCCCACAAGCGTGTGGATTTCTCCCGTGAGAACAGCCTGAAGGGTGGCTGGGTGGTGACAGCAAATGGCAAGAAGTTCTGTCTCACTCTCGGCTTCACAGACAATTAGTTCCAGGAACTAGGGGACCAGGAAATGTGCCAACGGATCAGAAAATGCTGGAATGGGTGACGGGAATAGGAGGGGAGTAAAGGGAAAAACTAAGAGAAGAAAAGACCGGGTTTTAAAGATATGGAACATACACCAGCGAGGACTCAAATTCTGGTCACCAAACTAATATAATTCAGTCTGAACTGCGAGATATGAGTTCTATTATGTCAAATTGTCTTCAAATTAAAAGTTATAAAATGAGCTCTTATAATGTGTCAGGAAATTACGTACGATATTAATTTAGCACGGAAAGAGCTACCTTACGTAGCCTACAATCCCTTAAATTTTGAAAGGACTACGATTATATGTAATTAGAAATCGCATTAATATCTATTTCTAGGAATCGTGATGCGTTAGAACAATTAATTTATTTCCATGATCATGCTTTAATAATTATCATCATAATTTTAATAGTTGAATCATACATAATTATTGCAATAGTTTTTGATAAATACATTAATCGATTCTTATTGGAAGGACAAATAATTGAACTAGCATGAACAATTGCCCCTGCAGTAATTCTAATTTTTATTGCAGTACCATCATTACGACTATTATATTTAATATATGAAATTAATACCCCTACAGTTACATTAAAAACTATTGGACACCAATGATATTGAAGTTATGAATATTCAGATTTCGCAAAAGTAGAATTTGATTCATATATAATTCCTCAAGACGTTACGTCTCATTGAGATCAATGCATCTGACCGAAGTGACTAGTTTAGAATCTCATAAACTGTTGTGTAGTGTATGTAAATTTTGATACGTTTTCATAAGTAAAAGCGGAGACATTAAATCCAGACATTTGAGACGGGCAGGGTATTTAGCACGTATGGACGAATACAGAAATGCATACAAAGTGTTAGTCGGGAGGCCGGAGGGAAAAAGACCTTTGGGGAGACCGAGACGTAGATGGGAGGATAATATTAAAATGGACTTGAGTGAGGTGTTATGATTGCAGAGACTGGATTAACTTTGCTCAAGATAGGGACAGATGGCGACCTTATGTGAGGGCGGCAATGAACCTCCGAGTTCCTTAAAAGCCGTAAGTATGTTAACAGGCATCAGTGAGTGTTAATAATTTTATGACATTGATATTCATTAACATAGTTATTCCAGAAAAAATATAATTCTTAATAAGATAATAGTTAGATAGTAAATTAATGTGTTAATTTCCCTTCATTAGTTACAGTATCCAGTCATCTATAAGTGTTCTCATTTTTTTATGAACTTAAGGGAAAGTGGCAACTTCATCTCTCTTAATGCTGGAATCAATACTTCAAAAAGTTGGAAGGAAATCCCCGCGCATTAATATTTAAATGTAGATGTTAATATTACATATCAATTTGTTAATGCTTGTTAAAAGAATTAAATTTCATTAGTATTGTTAAAAAAATCACCCTATTTACAATAAGAAAAAAGAACATTTCTTCCCTCTCAATTCAGAAATTAATACATCAAAAAGGTTGAAGGAAATCACCATGCTATAGTATTCAAATGTAGTTAGTTGTTAATGTTAGATAAAATCAATTCTTTAATGTTTGTTGTTTAAGAAAATAAATTTCATTTCTATTGTTAAATGGAAATATCACCCCAATTAATATAGGACAAAGTAATCATTAATGCAAATTTAATTAACTGTATTGTTAGAACTAAGGAAGGAACTAGTAAAGTGGTTTGTATGGAGTGTGACAATTAATGGAGCAGAAACATGGACATTACGACGAAGTGAAGAGAAGTGAATAGAAGCATTTGAAATGTGGAGATGGAGAAGAATGGAACGTGTGAAGTGGACAGAGAGAATAAGAAATAAAGCTAAGTTGGAAAGAGTGGATGAAGAAAAAATGATGCTGAAACTGATCAGGAAGAGAAAAGGAATTGGTTGGGTCACTGGCTGAGAAGAAACTGCCTACTGAAGGATGCACTGGATGGAATGGTGAACGGGAAAAAGAGTTCGTGGCAGAAGAAGATATCAGATGATAGACAATATTAAGATAGAGTGGAAGCTCTTAAGTTCGACAGAAAACAAGTTCAACTTCCTATAGTTCGACTGCTTACGTAGGAGCGTTAAACACGCCCTATACGGGCATGAAGAAATGGGTTTGTGATTTGAATGGGAATTGGTTCCGGTCTTGTAGTGATACTTTCGTTAAAGGAAAACAGAATATTTTATTGATTAGGACATCCATACATAATCACTGATTTTAAATTAATTAACTCTTCTTTTTCTATTTGAGAATTGTGCCGTTTGTGAAACGGAACTGTGGAAACCCACTGTGGTACTAGAAGCGCATACACAAGTCTTGGGGCGGGCAGGAAATGCAAGAACAGTACTGTATTCGTTGATGGATAACCAATAAGAATTTGTATTCATTTCACCTGCCACACCAAATACCCTTATTGGACTGAACTTTCAATTCTGTTTAATCGAATTTAGGAAAGTCTACTTTATATCGATTATGTGAGGAGACAAAGAGGAAGGCAGGAAATATTGGAGAATGCTGGGTTTGCAGTGAAAGACCTGCCCTTGGGCAGAACGCTGAATGGACTGGACTGGACCCGACCGACCGACCGACCGAATGAATGAATGAATGAATGAATGAATGAATGAATGAATGAATGAATGAATGAATGAATGAAAGTTAAATTATGGTTTACTTAACGACGCTCGCAACTGCAGAGGTTATATCAGCGTCGCCGTGTGCCGAAATTTTGTCCCGCAGGAATTCTTTTACATGCCAGTAAATCTACTTACATGAGCCTGTCACATTTTAACACACTTAAATGTCATCGACGTCGGCCAGGATCGAACCCGCAACCTCGAGCATAGAAGGCCAGCGCTATACCAACTACGCTACCGAGGGCGAATGAATGAATGAATGAATGAATGAATGAATGAATGAATGAATGAATGAATGAATGTTCTTTCAAGGAGCGAAGCAATGTGTTAGAACTTGCTAGTACTGTACAGACGTGAGCAAATTCTTAGACTCAGCACCACATTTTTTACATTTTCATAATTATCATGAATTACTGGTCACAAAATAATTCTGTAGGATTCTATGCGACTGGATCAGTACAAAAAAGTCCTAGAAACCCGAATTTTTCCACAAATGAGGGACTTGTTCCCTGATGATGAATGTGTCTTCATGCAGGATGGAGCACCGTGTCACAAAGCCAGATCAGTAACTAATTTTCTGGTTGAAAATAATGTAGACGTCCTTCCGTGGCCAGGCAACAGCCCAGACGTAAATCAAATTGAAAACTTTAGCCTATCATAAAGAGAAACCCCCCCCCCAAAAAGACGATTACCACCAAGGTAGACCTCATAAAAACGCTTATTCAAATATGGCACAGGGATGAAAACATTAAAAAACATTGTGAAAATTTCATGAACAGCATGCCAAACCGCATAAAATTGATGATAAAGAACAAAGGGTTTCATACTAAATATTAATTGTTGCAAACAGTGTGTGATAAATGAGTTTTGTATAATAAATATTTCTTGAATCATATATATTATCGTCCACACCTGTGGAGTTACGGTTAGCGCGTCTGGCCGCTGAACCAGGTGGCCCAGGTTCGATTCCCGGTTGGGGCAAGTTACCTGGTTGAGGTTTTTTCCGGGGTTTTCCCGCAACCTAGTATGAGCAAATGCTGGGTAACTTTCGGTGCTGGATCCCGGACTCATTTCACCGGCATTATCACCTTCATCTCATTCAGACGCTAAATAACCTAAGCTGTTCATAAAGCGTCGTAAAATAACCTACTAAAATAAAAAATATATATTATCGTTGAGTCTAATAAATTGCACACGTCTGTACACATTTAAAGAGTAAAAAAGGGATATAAGGAAAATAAAAGATCATGTGGTTCTGAGTGTTGGAATCTAAGCTACGACAAAATGTAACGGAGTTATATTTTCACAATTTTCGCGAGCTTAACAACCAGCTTCTTAAATCACTCTGAGCTCTGAATCTGCAAAAAAAGCTAGTGCAACTAAATAAAACCCCGAAGTGTTTGGTTAAGACCAGTTTCTTCGCAGACTCGTTCTCTTTCCCCATGTCTAACATACATTAACGAGGAACTCCGTTCATAAAGCATTAATTTCGGAGAAATTAACACACACGCATATTTCATCTGGGTGTGTCGAGAGAACTTCTGGGTGGGTGTCGGTCCCCATCGGGCCCACCCGGGGTTTGGTTTTGGGTAAAGTTCACATTCGTAAGCCACCGCCTCGACTTGCGCCGAGGAGGGTGACTGCGTTCGGATTTATTACGGCGACAAACAGCCTCCTCCGGGGACATTCGAATTGCACCACACAACGCCTCCTCAAGCTCCTCAGCCTTTCATCATTGCGGATCTATTTAGCTACATCGTCATGTTTTCCACCACAGCGTCTTGTACCTCCCTCACCCGGCGCCATCAGGCCTGTGGCAACATAAAACATAGCTGTAACCCCAAAACATTACCCGATACGTAGCACAAGTCATAGCCCACTCGCCTCGGAAAACTGCAGTGCGATTTCTCATATGGGGAGTAGGAATGCGCATTTCATATTCGAAGCGTCGCAAATTTTATATCGTATGCCTAACCATTAATTACAGTAAAACCTGTCTGAAAGACCACCCCTATTGAGAGACCACTCTTCCTAAAGACCAATTTTTTAAAGAACCGAATTAAACATCCATAAAACCAATGTAAATCACATCCCTTTTAAGAGACCACCTCTTTCCCCGACCACCGACCAGTGATTGAATAGACATTTTCTTAATTTTACCCCTTTTAAAAGGCCATACTGTATTTTTTAAAATTACAATTTAGTATTTTATTACATTACTGTAGCGTAACGGACTTACTAATAAATCGTGTATAGTTTTTATACGAGACTTAGGCCCGTAACACACTTGAAGAGTTTTCGCTAACGAGGAATGTGTTGCGAGAAATTCAAAGATTGATAACATGGATTCAAATGGACATCCACACACTGGAAGAGATTCTCGTTCGAGGCATAAACCTCGCGCGAGTTTCTCTCGCTGGAATCGGTAGCTCAGCGAATTTTCTTGACACATTTATCAAAGATGTTTGACATTTATACTCTTTATGACGATTGAATGTAGAAAAATATATCACAGGTGGCGATGAATTGTATTGTTTTTATTTGAAAATGGGAAAAGATGGCTGTGATAATTGCAGTCAGAAACTTATAGAACTTGTACGATGTCACCCGTAGGCCAATTTATATGATACACGGGATGAAAAATATAAAAACACGAAAATTAAAGAGGAAATCTGGAGACACATATCAGATTATCTGAAAATAAATAGGGCTATATTTTATTTTGATGAGATTTATTAGTATTAATTAAACATTTGAAATGATGTATCTGTACGTCTTAACAGTTTACATAATTTTAATCAGAACATAACAAAGAATCCTCTATCATATCATGAATGGCAAAAAATTGAGGTCCATTCAACCTGAAATAACGCCTAAACGTATCATCATTCAAATCGAAATCAGTGTCCAAAACTCGCCCTTGTTTTCGTAAGATACAATGCGATTTTTAGGCCTACTTTTTCTTTTTATTAACAAAATATGTTCATGTAACTCCATTTCCTCATCATCTGAATAGTCAGATTCAACATAGCGTTCGTATGTAATTTGTAAAGTACGTCAATATACTTACAAGTTATATATTTAAGTACGACAAGAGGCCTATACGTAAATACATAACCTATAATATTTCCCCCAAGGAGTGATTACTATAATCAGAAAAATTCTTTCTGCATGAAGGCAGTGCATCTATAGATGATCATAGCGAGGTGTGATCTGTGATAGTGAGAACTCGCTAAGTGTATGGAGGAAGGCTCTTCGCCTCTTTCTCGCAACACATTTCTCGCTAGCGAAAACTCTTCAAGTGTGTTACGGGGCTTATGCAGAGTTGAGACACAAAACTTTACTAATAGACCATGCATAAGCGATGGATGTATAAACAGGCTGTAACTATACAATGGGAATTGCTTTGCACTAGTTATATACACGAAACCTCTTGCTTAAGCGTTGTATATAGAGAAAAATGGCCGCCCCTCTAACAGCTGTTCGTATCGACTGTCATTTTATGATGATGATTGCATTGTAACCACAAAAGAACAAACCACAGAGCACAGAGCACAGAACAATTACAATAATATTGCTGTAGCTTGTGCTCTTTGACCAAAATATAGTGTGGTAATCGATTAGAGCCAGTTGTACTATCGATACTTACCACGTCACACTAGAGCGCTCTACCGGATGCAATAGTAAGCCTCAGATATTCTGTTATGTACCTTTCGTAACGAAGCAATGACGAAACTATGACGTTTCTGTGTAACAGTTATACTGTTATACACGACGTATGTAGTGATTATTAGTAAGGAATTTACACGCAACATATAAACGAGTTAATCATTGTGTAAGACAGTTAAACATCTGTATATAGAGTTTTTTTTATTAGTAAGACCGTAAATAAATAGCAAGAAATTCGTTACAGTACTAGAAGTTAAAATGATGTTTGGCAAAGTTGTTAAGTGGTACAGTATTCACTTTGAATGCCCATCTCTGTCCTTAATCCCTTAAGCAATATTGGGTATTGCTAGGAAAAAGGTATAACGACCGTTTGTTAACGGCTTCCGAGGTATGATAAAGGGTTATTTTCACCGCTGATTAACAGTTTCTTGGAAGGCAAGATTTCTCATGCCGTATGACGGTTTTACTTTTCCTTTTGTACAGAAAAATCAATTCGTTACTTGTTAATTACAATGAAATAATTTATTTTTTCTTCCTTCTACCTATTAGAAAAATCCTGTGATCAACCTCCCGATAACGGGGTTAAAGTCAAGAGAGAAGTTCAACCCGAAAAATTGTCACTAGAAGAACCCTTATGTAATATTCAGCTAATTCAACAATCAGAACCACTGAAGGACTGTATGAATGGAGAATATATAAATGAACTTTTTTAACATGTTAAAGAATAATTTTGAAAATTAGGTTGTAAAAACGAAATATAAATAAATAAACAAATAAATAAAGAAATAAATAAGCAGAGTTCAATTTGTGATTCTGTGAATCGAAGTATGTAATGAATCAAAGAAGAAAATTGTAACAATAACGTAAAATAAGAAATAAAGTTCTTTTCTCAAGCTTTTATTGTTAGCAATGTTCCCCATGTTTTTTTTTAATTTCATTAACATAGAAAGTTTCAACCAATTATGTGTTAAAAAAACTCCCCCTATTGCGAAACCACCCCTCTGAAAGACCAATTTTTCATTGAATCAGCAGTGGTCGTTTAATACAGGTTTTACAGTACTTTCTAATTAGGCCACAAATGCTGTTAACCAATATTTACTTAGTGGTATCTTAGTATTACATTCTAAATACTGAACGTTTACTTATTCACCATTAATATTATGAGGCTAAAAGATGCACACGTGGAAATGCAGTCCATTGCTTGACCTTGCGCCGCCAGTTCGAAATGAACAGATTATGTAGTACTCTTGGTATAATCCTAGATCATAACAGATTGCTCATCCCTATGTTAAAATCGGTGACACTTTAAAGAGAACAACCGCCAGGATCGCCACCCGTCCGCCGTAAACGAACACGAGATGGCAGTACAGTCGCTAATGGAATTCGAACGGGAGTTATGACGTGACTCCTTATGTAACAACTAGACGGCAACATAGTAAACCTGACAAAAGTTTTTACCGTCAAAACCTATAAGGCCGAGTAATCTGGGTATATATGATCTAGGGTATAATGCAGGGTTATAAAACTGACGAGAGAGGGGTGGAAAGCTTGGGGAAAGAGTTGGTTCCCCGTCCACAGTCCACCGGCGTTGAATGACGTATTTGTAGCCCGTACGCAATCACATAAGACAGACATTGAATACAAATCCCCTCCCCTACCAAGTCAATGACGCGGGGGTGGAAGGAAGGGGTGAGTGACGTATTCCGATGAGTGGCGTAACGCCACAATTGTCGCCCAGTTCTGCAAGCCTAGTGTAATGGAAACCTGTAATACCAATCGGGCTGCGTAACATGAGATCTAGTTCCGATTTTTGTCACAAGTGGCATTATCATTCGCTTAAAATTTCAATAGTCTTTTGATCTTATACATTGAGTTATGGTCGTCTATTGTATTCGCCTATTGTTAATAGCTTCCACACATTACGATTTGTTCTACGCAGCCAGCCGATCAGATCTCCTCCACTGGAATCGCACTGCAAGTCGCATAGGTTAAAGTAACCTCAGAGCTAATACTTAAAACATAAACATTCTATTAAGGCATTTTAGTGCCCTGCACAAAGGAATACGAGACGCAATCAGCAATCCGCACACATTGGCGTGTGAATATATAGAGAGATCCCTCGCGCACATGCAAGGTGAGAGCTGATTTTCCCATACATAAAGAAGCATTATTATGCTGTGCAGTCTGTGTTTATGTAGCACTCGCAGCATGAACAATTTGCAGACGCCGAGGAGAGCCGAGCCCCTACTTGGCAGTCCGCAATATCAACGTCTGGTAGTCAGCCGTAAAACAACATCTCAATGGCATAGTAAAGCATTGCATTTCTTTATGTATAACAATAAGCTTTGTAAATATCTTATGACGCCTGCTTTGCCCGCCTTCATTTAAAATTATTCCACATGAATATAAATACATTTTAAAGCTCTCTTTAGATTCAATACAGCTTCTAATGTCCTTTGGAAAGGGAGTATAAACGCCCACTCCTATGCCTTTGCTACAGCGTCTCCCTTCTCAACAATAATAGCATCACTAGCACAATCTATATTACTTAAGGCACAGATTTAGACTTAGGTCAATGGTGACACCCCCTCTTTTAACCCCGAGCCTACCGAAGCAGTATAATAAAGAGAAACACGAATATCACTTTATTAATGGCTTTATCGCTGATCATTGCTTCTTCTTCTTATTATTATTATTATTATTATTATTATTATTATTATTATTATTATTATTATTGTTGTTGTCGTTGTTGTAAAATTAAGAAATTTACATAAACAAGTTTATAGAGGTTTTCCTACGTGTGATCTAAAAATTACGAAATGCCAGACTGTGCAGTGTTTGGATGTCAATCAATCAATCAATCAATCAATCAATCGTTTATTAATGTCATGAGCAACAGTTTGTTGCAATAGACATAATACACTAAATTACAAGAGATAATACTGGACATAAAATATAAAAACAGATGAATACAACAATACAAATGAAAACAAATACTGGTAATAATAACAGCAATAACCAATACTAATAATAATCGTACTAATAAAGAGCAATGCAGCTTATAAATTTAGAAAACATTTACATTGGAGTCAAAAAATTCACTAATACTGTAGAATGGATGGTTGATTAACGAGTTATACAAAACAGATTTAAATTGTCTATAAGTTGCATCATGCCCTTTTTGTGGTAACTTATTAAACATTGTTATAGCAATAGAATTGAACCATTTTTTGGACTTACTTAATCTAACTCTAGATTCTGAAAGACAATAATTGTACCTAGTATTATAGTGATGAACTTCTGTTTTAGGGTGATAAGTAGACTTCGTTGAATTGCCACACGCAGCGTGCAATCAGGTTGCCGATGTACGGTAGTATAGAGGAGGCGAGCGACCGCCCGGTCTCGTAGTATAAGCAGTTCATGTTAAGAGTTGTGACCGGTCCAAATAGAGCAGCTACAGCTAATGTAAACCTATGTAAGAACTTGTTTTTGCATTACTGTGGTCGGAATAGTAAAAGCTTAACATTTGTTCAGTGCAGACAAGAATTCAATCAAACATACTAGTCTACAATGAGAGTGTTGATGTTCCAAATAATTGCCCCTGAAATACCCTTACCCTCGCAGCCAGTCTTGACCCGTTGAAAAACGTGATTGGATGCTGTTAATTATTATTCAGAATATTACGGCAAAATAATGGAGGTAATTGATGCATTAGATAGCACAGACAGTTCCGCTGTTGCAGCTGTAAAATCATTGCCTTCTGAACAGCTATTGGAAGATATTCTGTTCATTGATTCTAATTTTAAAATCGTGTCCAAAAGCATCACCCTGTAAGAATCGTCTAAACTACAACTCTCAAAAGCCCTCAATATAGTGGATAATGTATCACAAATCGTTATCCAAAATATCACTAATTTCAGAAAAAGTGAAATGTAAGTTGAGAAACATTATTGCTAAAAATTCTGCCTATTCACAACTTCGTACTATAAATGATGTACTATCACGTCACGACAAGACGTGTGAAGTTGGTGTACTAAAAAGTAGTGACTTTCCGTTCTTCAAATATGCACCTATTACATCGTGTGATGTTGAATGTACATTTTCCCAAAATAAAAACTGTTTAAGTGACCATCGGAGGAGGTTCATTTGCAGTCGCTCAAAATGTACGTAACTCTTCACTGCAATGCACATATTCAAGGATGATGTGAGTATATTACATTAAATTTTAAGAGTTTATATATCTCACTACAAAATAATTGTGTATTTACATGTTTAGACATTTGCTACTTCAATGATCATTCATTATATTTCTTGAATGCAGGATATAGGTTTTATTGTAACAGCAGTATACTGCTCAGTGTTTACATCAGAGGCATACTCGATCCGTTGGACGTCCCCTTCTCATACAGTCTATATCGCGAGCGTAGTAAACCTTACGATTCTCGTGGCAATTCCACGAAGTCTAGTGATAAGTATTAAGGGTTTTCTTAATTTTCATTAGACATTGGAAAATATATATATATATATATAAATTTATGACAGTTAAAATTTTTTCTTGAATAAATAGTGGTCTACAGTGAGCGTCATATGCAGACCCTGTTAAAATGCGTATAGGTTTTTTTTTTTGTAGAATAAGAATCTTGGATAAGCTACTGCTATTTCTCAAAATATAAATACCATATGATAATATACTATTGAAGAAGGCGTAATAAGAATTTATGAGGTCGATGCAACAATTATGCGAAGAAAACCAAATGCAGAGGAGTCAAATACTTCCAGTTTACAAGAAATAATGACCTGGCTACAATACGTAAACGAAATAACAAACATACTGACACACTAAATGCACATCGCAGCGACATTTGTAGCGACGTGTAGCCACCCAGCAGCAGTATTTGTCACAGAAGAAATGGACCCGGACGCATTTCAGTTGCGACACGACCTTGGAATGCGCATAACTAGCTACATTTACTGCAACAAATGTAGTTCGTTTGGCCGTACTCTTGTATGTCGCACTCCGACCTGCGGTCCAGTATCTACAACTGCAGTTGTCGACTTCACACCAGGACTGTGGAATCAAAGTAGAGGGAAATTGAAGAGCTCCATTCCGAACGCCACTCAAGTCATTTTTTTTATAAATTTACAGAAAACCCGAAAAACTTACACTGAATTTGTGTGGTAAAAATTAAATTTCTTTCAATGATATTCGATTGATATTACCATTCACAAAAACATACTAACACTAAAGACATGTTCGTTTTGGGGTTTGAACCTGAAACCAAGTAAAATATCGTGTGGACTGCACTGTTTTCTCTAGCCGAATTATTATGCACTCTTCTACAAATGAGAAGCTCACTAACCATATGAGCCACCAGCGTGGCTCAGTCGGATAAGGCGCTTGCCTGCTGATCTGAGGATACGCTCCGGCGCGAGTTCGATCCCCGCTTGGGCTGATTACCTGGTTGGGTTTTTTCCGAGGTTTTCTCCAACCGTAAAGTGAATGCCAGGTAATCTATGGCGAATTCTCGGCCTCATATTGCCAAATACCATCCCGCTATCATCAATCTCATCGACGCTAAATAACCTAGTAGTTGATACAGCGTCGTTAAATAACCAGCTTAAAAAAATTCCCATAAGAATATTGGCCTAGGTTCTCCAGTTAAATATAGAAAAGTATCGAAGTTACACAACACAGAATTGCACGCACTGTATTCTTCACGTGACATAATTAGGAACAAAAATCCAGACGTTTGAGATGGGCAGGGCATGTAGCACGTATGGGCGAACCCAGAAATGCATATACAGTGTTAGTTCGGAGGCCGGAGGAAAGAGACCTTTGGGGAGGCCGAGACGTAGATGGGAAGATAATATTAAAATGGATTTGAGGGAGGTGGGATATGATGATAAAGACTTGATTAATCTTGCTTAGAATAGCCTCTTCAGTCCCGAATCTACATTTTTTTTATTTAAAAAAAAGGTCACATAATCATTCTGGGGTTCCAAAAATCCCAAATCAAGTCTTCACAGAAAATCAAATTTTGGGGCAATTTTGACTCTTGCTGCCCCAAAATTTTAAATTCTAATCTATAAATCTGGTATAGAAATGTTGCAAAAGTGATACTATTCATTTCTATCAAATTTAATTATTCAAAAATTAAAAAGTATCCAAGATATTTCAAAAAAATTAGAAGAAAATTATGTATAGTATACGCTACAACAGGACTGAAGAGGATAGGGACCAATGGCGGGCTTATGTTAGGGCGGCAATGAACCTCCGGGTTCCTTAAAAGCCAGTAAGTAATCGAAACTAGTAGACATAAAGAAAAAAAATACCTTGGACAAAAATATGAAATATGCAAAGGAAGTTTGAAGCCTGCAAAATAATTTGTGCCTAAAACAGAATGTTGTCATAAAAGAATGCCATTAAGTGCACGGAAGAGTTACAAGAAATAATATCTACAACATTTCACAAGTTAGGTTCAGCAGTGACCCAAGACCAATTTTTAAATGACAGCAGTACTTTTTCTGTCAAGGCACGTACCACAACAAAACAAAAAGACAAGGATAGATCGCATTCAAAGGACACAATGGTGACTGCCAGATTTTATGTTTACATCAATGGTAAAAAGCAACCGTTCAGAATACCTTATGCTAGGAAAACCAAAAAGGCTAGACCACTATCCATACCAAACCAATTACTGAAAATTCCTCAAACCTGTTCCTCATCAGTACCAATTCACAAATTAAAGAAGAAAGAACTATTGCGACTAATATCTTTAACAGACCCAATGTATCATACATATAAAAATCTCAAAATCTGTGTGACAACTGAAAATGCATACCGAATTAATTCTATATTGGAAGTTGATTCAGAGTAAGCCGTATCCTGAATTTTTTGCTTTGCTGCTTTGGGATATTTTATTTAAGTGCAATGTGCTAGCTAGATATATCAGACAATAAATCTCATCTAGCTCATACCGTACTTTCAAAATCTTCTTAAATAATATGTTATGAAAATGACATAGGCCTATCATATACATAGCCTAATATTCGTGAAACTGACTATAGAATAGCCTATGAAGAAATGATAAGGAAATGTAAACATGCCTGAAAGTACTTCCTGTACTGATCACACTAGCGGAAATCGTTGTAAAAATGCTCAAAACACAGTGACAGAAAAACAGGTTTTTCACAGTCAGCTTCAGAGCAGTTCTGTACATCAAGGTGAAAACAAAATTCTACAAAAAGTAAGAATTTATCAGATTTTCTGGCAAGTTACCCGGTTTCGTGCCAGCCATAAGTAATTTAAACATATTATTTCAGCGTATTCCGAATCTCACTGGTCCGGTGGCATCAATGACGTCACGTTGCAGCGAAATAAGGAACAAAACTGCTGGAAGGATCGATGGCTGTCATGGCGACTGTACAAGTTGTTGTCTGTGCTACGCTAGCAAAATTTTGCGAAATTTTCGTACTCCCATCTCGTTCAAAGAAAAGATAGCATAAACAATTTATTTCTTGAACCGGTAGTAATAACGGGTCCGTTGACATGTTCGCTCATAAGCCATTAACATATTGTTTTTACGTTGCGCTCATTACAAGCAATACAGCAGAACTAAAGCAGAACACACCGCCATGACACAACAGTGCACGATGTTATTCGTCTGCTA